>NC_082613.1:3796153-4428846 GCF_030936135.1 Gavia stellata | reverse complement strand
TGTTTGTAATTCATGGTTGTTTATATCCGTCGTCTCTCTTAGCTGGTTTGGCAGATAGAAGGAACTTGATAGATAACCGTGGAACAAAGACTTTCAGGAAGGGAAAGAAGAGGAAAAAAGGGAAAAGGGAAAGAGGAATGATTCATGAACTAGCAAAACTGTTTGGCGACCAATTTTGCTGAGGTACTAAAGGAGCTGAAATAATGTGGCAAACAGACTATGTCTGATTGCACCAAAGAGGATAGAGTTGTTTCACGGCAATTGCCTGTAGACATATCAGAGTTATTATTACTTATGAGTGAAATCCTGAGCAGTAAGAGATATTTGGGGTTTAGTAGTTCGGACATGATTTCAAGGAAGCAATAAATACTCTAAATGGGAACAGGTATCCGGTAAAATTTGTATTTCACTGATAGCTCTAGCAGATGTATTTGTGTGTGCCGGCAGTAAACGTGTAGACATTCTTCAGTACATCTGGTTTTAATCAGTTAAAGAACTTTCTTATATTAGTACAGTATTTCCCTACTCTGTTCTCATGTGCTCCAAGTCGCCATTACCGGAGGACAAGAGGAAAAAATAGAGAGATTGCAAATGACAGATTTTTAGAGCTGGTTAAGGTAAAAATGAAGAGTTGGAAGGTGAAGTGGTGTGGTTGGGTTCTTTCCAGCCTTCATAATCTATAGATGTAGAACATCTGAAATGCGTGTAGTAGTTTTAGAAACCGCAGAGCAGTACTGAGGTGTGCGTGTTAATAAATGAGAAATCATTGTGTATCCACCATCTATATTTATATGAGCGTCAACAAGGAGCAGTAAATTATATATCTTAAACTGATACTAAATCTTTGAAAATACAGAAAGTCTAACTGCATTGTGCTCAAGTCACTGAACATCCTTTTAATAATGTTTTTATTATTACTCTGAATTTTCATTCCATCTTAAAGGGTCTGCAAATATTTATTAATGTAGTACCAAAGTTTCCCCTTAGTTATACCCTTACAAGCTACAAATATGTAGCAGAACTCAAGAAGTCATGCAGAGCCCAATTTATGCCACCGTGCGCCCAGATCGGCTCCATGCCAGCTATGGAGTCTGGGTCCTTCCCTCCCACCACCATCAGGACCCTGGCTCATGGATGTGATGTGCTCAGCTCCCAAGCAGTGCCAGTGTTTTCTGACGAAGTGACTTGGACCTAGATTCTCGGAAAAAGGAAGGCACTGAACTCCTCCTGAATCAGAGAAAAATGGGCACCCAACACATTTTCAGATCTGGGCGTCAATCTGCAGCCTGCGTTGCTGCTCCAGCAAGTATAGGGTGGGTTTAACAGCAGCACATGTGCTGTTAAACATGTTCACATCTGTCATAGTGAATACACCGAGCTTTGTATTGTAAAGGTGTCATTAAATGCCTCCTTAAGTACGATACATACAGTTGTGAAGCGCCATAAAAATCTGATACCAGTCTTGGGCCGTGTGGTCCTTTCTCCTGCCAGCATGGGATGGTTCTCTCCTGAAAATTTTATAGCGGCCAGTCTTACAGAGTTTTGTGTCTCTCAGGCCGTGGGACTTCTCACCACAAGAGTACGTGTGCCCCAGCTTGCTAGTGTTTGCAGGGGGGACCTTACTCTGCCAGGTAAACACATCTTTAACCTTCATTTGAGTGAAAAAGGAATGACATCTAGTGGCCACGTCATTTAAGCACAGGTTGTTCCAGATGACCCAGGTTGCCTGGTCCTTGTCTCCAGATGCAAGTTAGGAGGTGAGGTTTCGGGTAGCGGGATGAGCCGTGTCAGGGTTAGTCACACGTGCACATCGGTGCCTTCTGGAGGGCAGCATCCCTCCAGATGTGGTATATCTTAACGTCTTTCCAAAACGCTCACCAAAGCTGAATCTGATGGAAGGTGAGATAATGGAAATTTGCTTTCAGGTGAATGCTGAGTATTTAATGTCTCAGTGTGTGTTAGACCTAGAAGGAATAAAAGCCATCAAGAGAATTACCCATAGGATTGTGTTAAATGGATTAGAAAATGCTGCTCTTCCTCTAAGCAGGGTTGATGTGTACCATTATTTCTCTAATTTCAATCACTGAAGAAAGAGTTCTGCAAGGGCCAAAGGGCTTTACACAGTAGCACATGGGACTTCATAAAGATTTGAAAACCGAGGGTGTTTTACAATATTTTCTGATTCCGTGGAAACAAATATCTTTGATACACTCTCAGGTATAGCCAGAATGAATTTCCCATGAGTATGAAAGTCTAACATGGTTTTTCCCTGACTGATAGAGAGAACAGCATCAGGCTGATCAGTCTCTCTAAACCTGAGCTGAATCTCCTTGCTGTCCTCATGTAGTCTGATCTGCATTTTAACACCTCTAAAAAATAGGAAGAATCTCTTTGCAGGAAATCTACAGCTCCTCAGAGGGTAAGAAAGTCCCTGGTCTCTTTTAAGACTGGGGACTGTTTGGAGAGATACAGTGTATTTTTATTTTAAATACTTCTATATTGAGGTGCTGTTGTAAAAACAAAATAGGCTAAATAACTGAAATTATGGTTTGCTCTTGGAGAGCTGCCAGACAAAAGGAACTCAGGCAACTGTATTCAGCATAGACACATACAAAGGCCCACCCTATAGCACTCCTAAATTACCTGTCATTCAGCCAGGGTGGTTTTAGACTTAATCGTTTCTGGATAAGAACGTAGCTCAGGAGGACACTGCACCATGCTGGTGTCACAGCTCATGTATTCAGCAGCAGGAATTAATGTTACTGTGTAAAACTTAACAACGGGACGGGAGAGAAGAAAACAGGCTCTGTGACGGTCAAGAAAGTCAGAGGACGTCCGTAGTCGGGCACGCCATGCAGGGGGGTGAAGAGACTGCGTGCACGGGCCATGTGAAAGTTCAGACACAGGCGTACAAGAGCCAAAATCACACGTCCACAGGAGTGGGTGACCTGCCGAGGTATGGTGGTTGACGGACATCCAAGATAATAGATGGGCTGTGATCAAAACGTAATGCTAGATGAGAAGTGGGAAAAGAGCAATAAAATCACACAGATCCTTAAATATACAAATGGAAGATACTCTGAAAAAAAAGATCCAAAATGATTGCTTGCTTTCATGAAAGTGGATCAATGTGGTTTTCATACCCTTTAGTACATCACCTGAAAGGCCGGGGGAAGATCTTGAACAGTAGCAGGGGAAGAAGCAGCCCACCTTCTCATACAAAGGATTCTGAAATTATATGGAGGGGAAAAAATCAGACAGAAGTCTCTAGATGAAACAATTTTAAACTAAAGTCTGCTGTTAACTCTAAGTCCAGTCTCCATCAGCAAGAATCATGACCAGTCCTGATAGTCATCACCAGGACTACCCACCACATCAAACTGCGAGGCGCTGGGGCACAGCGAGGACGAGGTGACCTCCTCTAGTTTTTCCAGCTCTGTTTTTTTGTGATGGTGAATGTTTTCTCGATCTGCGATGCTATCTGGCCGTGCTGAGAAGCATCAGAGAGCAGCTAACAGTGAGGAAATGTCTCATGAGAGACTGCCCCGGAGTGGGAAGCAATCCAATCTGCGCCAGAAGAGTGGAGCATCCTGTGAAATGCTGTAAATATCATAGGCAGCTCTTTTGGGCAATTTTAATGATTTAGTGCAGGACTGTGACCCAGGGAAAGCTCTTCTGGCTAGCTAAGGGACTTCAGCCCGCTCTTTGTGTTGTGTTCTTCATGTGACATTGTTGCTTGCAAAAACAAATGGAAACAGGCAATTCTTGCCTCTGCCGAAGAGCAGAGGTACGAATTCTGGGCAAGCAGAGGTAACGCAGCCTCCGCAGCGTGCCCGACCAGCCCACGTCCGCAGGCTCTGGGTCGGGTGACTTAGAAAAAGGTAGTTTAATCCCAGATGCCCAAGTTTTCCATGGTCCTTAGGGCGTGATTAGCTGTGCTAGTTCATTCTCATGGCATTTTTGGTGGGTTTTGCATCTGCCAAATCATCGGCTGGTGTAAAATCATGAAATTTTAACCGGACTGTGTCACAAAGGCTTTGTAGTAAGTTTGACTGGGAAACTGGCTCCATAACCATTACAAGATAAAGGTACTGGTATCAGTGTGCCCTCCGTTATCCAGAGTCCCTGTTACTCATAACAGGGTTATGTCCTCTGACATGTCTTAATTATGTGGAAATTCCTCTGCCTCCCTTCAAATATTTATCTCTTGTGTGCAGGCGAGTTGCATTTTTTCTGTATTAATAGACATCCGTAGCTGAGCCTCTGGCCAGATGCTTACCTCAGATACAGGGGAGGTGCGATGAAATTAGTATTGCAGAGATTAAAAGTCAGCTGAGACAGAACAATGCTGGATAGTCTCAGGTGAGATTTTATGCAAGGTGGAGGCATCTTTTTTGCTCACAGAAGGAATGCCTTTAATTCCAGTGAAATCTTTAACTCCTATCAAGCAGGATGCCCTTTCCAGTCTGACCCATGATACCGTTACTAGCCATCCAAGGATTTCCACTTTATCCAAGGAAATGCATAATCAGAGGGGAGGAGAAGTTAAAGAAATCCATGCCTATACTTGACTCATACAAAGTCTATTTTTATCGTATTCAATCAGGAACAATCAGGCGCAGAGAGGAGACGCAGGTGAATTTGCATGATCAGACTTCTGTGTCTTAAATGTTAATTAAAAGTTATTTTAAATTTGCCTACTGTGCAGAACTTGTTTTTATAGTAGCCCCTGTAAGGGAAATATTATTTCACAGGGCTGAAGTGCTCATGATTAGTTGAGCTTGTGGATTCTTGGGAAAACCTGCCTGGCAATCAACCTTTCCTTTAAAAAAAAAATAAAAAAAAAAGGAAGAAAGGAAAAAAAGAAACTGGGCTATTCAAGCTCTTTAAGCTCCTGAGCTTTAGGAGGCCTTATTTAAAGCTACTTTAAAATTTGCCCTTTGGCACTGCTTTGAGAATCTCCTCTTCCAAGGCTGAATCCAGCGGAGCGTGTTTTAAAAAGGCAGCTCTACAACCGCATCCCCTTCCCCACTGCGCTGCCTCGCTGGCTAATCTCGGAGCTGACTCCCATTAGGAAGAGCTCTAAAGGTTTAGGACCGGGCTATCCGGCATGGGTGGGAGCTTCCCAGCGCACAGCGCCCGGGCAGCGGTGACTCTTGCTGGCCTGGGAAAGGCAGCCTGGCCAAAGGCTGGCTGTGAACTCAAAGCAGAATAGCTGGTACAGAATAACACCGTGCGTAGAGAGGTGCTCACGTTCCAGCAGAAGGGGATGTGTCGGTAGCTAAAGTTAATCTAGTTACAAAGTGGATTTGGTTAATCAATGGAGGAGCAAGTACTTGTTGCAAGTACGTGGGAAAAAGCAGTTCTTGCCAGTTTTTAACTGGACTATGTAATTAATAGTGTCAGATCAGACTCATCTCTGGCTGCCACAGGAACACTGAGTTAGTAACCTGGCTCGTACTGGACTGAATCAGTCAGCAATGAGACCTGCAAAGTGGAGAGCTCGGTGCTTCGTGAGCAAAACGCCATGGAGGGAGACCCAAGTTAAGAGGGCTTTTTGGTTTTGGCACTGCACTGCCAAAACCGACAGACCTTTGTGCAGGTATTCTGGCTCCTGCGAGTGCGGTGGGAAATGCTCACGAGCCCGCTTTGAAATTTGAAAGTGCTTTGAAATTTGAAAGTGAAGCAGGCTCTCAGTGCATCGCTGCCGTGCTAGCGTTGGCCTTTACCATAAATAGTTCTTCCTTCTCCTGTTTTGACGTTTCCTTCCCGTCTTCTCTCCTGTCTCCACCCTGATGTACTAGTGCGCATCATTTTGTGCAGCTAAACAAGCCAGGCTCCTCCAAGCCCTTTTGACGTTACAGCTTTCTGTTCCTCTGGTTATCTCGCTAACCCTGCAGTGCACCAGGCTCTGCTCAGATTGCTTTCTTTTGACCAGATTTGTATCTAGTAATCCAGATGAGATTTTTCAGTGTCTTGAACAAGAGCGCTAATATTTCCTACAATCAAATTTGCCTTTTTCACAGCCATGGCGTCATGCTCCCTCAGTCCTCCTGCTCTGTGAACGTGCCAAAATTCTGGAATAGCAAACAAGCATAAGCCAAAATGTTATTCCTTATTCTGTGTGCATTTGTTCTCATGTTAACACTGTTTGAGGATTAAATATAGCTGTGCATCAACCAATGCAAGAGCAACACTGTCCAGAGTTGCAGAAACAGCTGATGTGAGCTGTAAAAATGGGACTTTTTTGCAAGTGGCAAAGCGTGGGGTGAATGCTTCACCTGGTCTCCAGCCCCCCGAGTTGAATCCTGCTGAGCTCTGTTTTTAACGGCGAGTTCAGAAGTAGCAAATAGCAAAGAAAAGCCTCGGCTTTTCCTTCAGGCTGAAAGATACTGACTTCCAAATGACGGCGATGCGAAGATGTAAATAGGTCTAGTCTGGAGAAATGACATTTAATGGTGGTAGGAAACCAAAAGCGGAACCCAAGTCAGCCTGCCAGCAGTTTGGGGTTTCCTAAGCACGTTTATAGCCAAATGCATCTGGAAGCATTCAGTACATGTGAGCATTATGAGAAATCCCTTTTACATGCATGCTCATGTTTTACAAATCAATCTTACGCTGTGAAGGGAGAACCCAGCAGGAACGGGATTTCAGTGGGATTTCCCACAGACAGAAAAATGGACCAGGATACCTACCAAGGGCTGTCCTAAAAAGAGATCTTGCCACAGCTGGTCCAGGGAAAACCAGTGGAAGTGGGTTGCTAACTATCTCCCAGGACCTGGGCATGTGTCCAGATCTGGAAAAGATCAAGTGGTTAAATCTTGAGCACCGGGGACCTAATTTCCCAGCGTATAGACTAAAGCTGCGTATGTAGTTGCCCGTTCAGATCTCATGGTCCCCATCATTACAGCTGTGCCGTTCAGAAGTCTACAATGACATTTGAATATAGATTAGCCTGAATGCTACACTATTTTTAAAATCATCAAAACTATGCCTGTGGCATAATTTCGAGGCAGTTGTCACAAGAGGCAGAAATCAAGGTGAACAGCGCAGGTCAGAGCCGGCAAGGGGGAAGACCTAATACCATGGTGAGAAAATTTACAGGACGGCATTGTTTTACAGCTGAAAACAAACCCAGGAGTTCTGTACAGTCCTGCAGACAGGATTTATCATTAAAAATCAATTGTGCTTTCATGGAAAATCCCAGGTGACTGTGTTCGCTTGCAGTTTTCCAATCAAAACAAAGCTCAGCCGAACTACGCAGTAAAGCTTGGGCTGTTATAGAGCTGTCATCGTCTAACTGAAATAAATGATTATATTCCAGTGAATCAAATTTGCCCAGTAGCATTTGGTTACATGAGCATCTACATAATTATGTTTCAATTAAATATATAGTTGGTGAAATCTGAAAACTACAAATCAGTTTAGTTTTCCTAAATAAGAATTCAGTAAATTGAAATGGGCTCTCTGCCTCTCATTACATTGCAGGTCCTGATGAAAACCTTTGTCATGAGCAATGAATTAGACTAAGGATGTTAGGTCAAGGGGTAGTGGTGACAAAGGGAGAGAGAACACGCAGAAACAATATTCTTTCTTCCCATCCAGTCTCAGCCTTGCCCAGGACTCAGCACACTGATGCCAGGGGCTTTGCTGCTGCGACACGCAGGTTGGCCGTGGTTCGGAAAGTATTTATGTCGTCATAGAAATTATTTACATCTTGACCTGCATTTTGAATCAAACTCACCTTTGGATAGGGATCCCGACCTAAATGCAAAGCCTGTCCAACAGAGCTGAGGAGATGTGTTGCCTACGCAGTTTTGATTCCGATAGGGAACGCGTGAGATCCCCAACTCGGGGTGCAGATTTTTTGTGAGCAGTACGGCTCTTCCCAGGCACAGCGTCTTTAACTGCCTGGAGGCCCTTTCCGTGCAGTGCTATGGAAAACAAGACACACTTCATACTCTCTTGTGGATACTCAACTTTTGCTCTTTATTTTATCACCTCTTTCATCTAAAATGAAAGATATTTCTCAGTTTATGAGAAAACAGTAATTCCCCATGTCTTAATGAAAAGAGCATCAGCCCCTTCTGTGATTTCTGTTAAGTCTTTACACCGGTGTAGCATATGACAGAAGGGATGAAATACCTTCGAGACTACTTAGTGTAGTCTGCAAGATGGATAGATAGATACAAAGATAGGTATCTACAAATACACAAATATAGATACACATATAGCTAGGTTCAAAGCATAGATAGATACTGATATAAGGGAAACAGTCATCAAGAATCTCCAAGTCTCTGCTCCCAAATAAATTGCAGTTTACGTGAATTATTCCATTACATTGTGTGGGTATATATGCATTGATATAAAAAAATGTAGTTCCTTGATAGTAGTCTCTTACTAATAGACCCCATTAATCAAAACCTAAATGTACAGTGGCTTTTGTTTTGTTTATTTCCTTTCAGTACATTCATTTTGAAATTATCACCGAATTAATCATGTACAGTGCTTTAAACCAGCTGCCATTTGGTGAAACAGTTCTGGTTCCTCTCCATTACACTGCGCATTCGTTATTAAGGCACAGTTCAAGGCTCTGTTTAGCCTGATTCTGTCCTGAACCTAATTGGAATCAGCGAGATTCTTCCTTGTAAATGGGTCAGTCACACAGAAAAAACATCAACTGTAATCTTGAGATTGCAAAAAAAAAGGAGAGAAAAAGAAGATGATTTTATTTCTCTTCATTGATACCTGCCTGGTGGTTAAAAGAAGGATTAAAATGAGGTCATTAAACTTTCCTTGGAGACAAAACCCAGACCTCAGTGGTAATATGATTAATCAAATATAAAAGTGAAGCTACCCTGAATGAATAACTCATTTTTATAAAATATCTAATTACTGAAATGTCGTCTGCTGCAGAAAAAGAAGGGGGGGAAATTAATTGCAATAACAATTCAAGAAGATAAAGTTTTTCTGAATTAGGTCTACACAAGAAGCTAAATTGAGTTGATTAAGTAATTTTAGTTTCAGGAACACCCTTGATGGAAGTTAGTAGTAATGAATTTTTCAGACCTCGGAGTTTAAAATTGCCAAAGACCAGTGATTTAAAAAATGGGAACGATAGTTTCATTACAGATTTCAATTTTCTGTCACAAAAAAAAAAAAAAAAGGAATATAAAAAAAAACTCTATTGGTCTCTCACAAATTGGACACATGTACTGCTTGGTGTAAAATCAAGAATAATATAACCTCCTCTCTCGATGCCAGAGAGTGCAATCTCAGCCAATTAGAGCTACAGCACCGCATGGGAGGTAGAGCCCGTGACGCTGCTCATGCCTTGCTTCTCACCACGTAAGCGGCTGAAATCCGCACAACCTCTGTGCCCGTGTACCTCATGCGTATATGCCCACCTGTAACGTACAGCACCATGCTCTCCTTTCGTTACAGTGCTTGTAGGTAGCTGTCGTTAATGGGGTTGAGTGGCATGTGCATATTCGTCGTCAGCATCGTAGTGATACGTAATTTGTTTTGACATTTGATTTTCTAGCCTGGTATTTTGCTGGTTTATGCAGTCGGGTTAATATTATCAAAACACCGATCGTATCTCTACCCTGGCAAGACCACCCCCAACTCGTGCAGTGTGACAGCACCTATCAGCTATCGCTTGCCGTAACCCATTTGTCATGAGCCATTTCATTTGCAACATCTGGCAGTGCTATATCTCCTGGTGCGACGTCTCATTTAGCAGAGACTTCTCTCCTCCTTCTCCTTCCCTGTTTGATGTGGGGGGGATCTGGAGGGAGAAGCTGTAGACCACATCCCCACACCATGCCTTCCGTAGTGGCGTGGAGGAATTTTCCAGTGAGAAAGAGGTGCTAGAACACGTGTGAGCTATGTGTGTGCAACGGGGTGTGACACAGCCAGGTGTTGCTGACAAAATCTCCATAGTCAAAGGCAACATCTACAGAGAAATACCTTTCCTACTGTGTGATGTGCTGTGATGGAAATTGCCCTGGTCTCCACCACCTGATACGTGTGTGTGGAGGAGACACCATTCCCATAATCTCTGGTGTGTCAGTCAAGCTAAAATTTTAAGGAGAAATCAGACATTAATGCTCCCATATCTCATATATCTACCCACACCAGCATTTCTTTTCTAAAATTTACCTGTCTGTAGCGTTTCTCTCAAATTTAAATGATTTTTTCTAGATTTTGTGCCTCTTTCTGCTTTTGTATACCTATTAAATAGCCTAATTCTCCTCCTGGCCCCAGACCTGGCCTTGGAGGGCACAATTCAGTTGCCTGAACGTAGACCCCCAGCAGCGTCCAGGGGGTCCCTGGTTAGGCCGCATGTCCACACAGCCCTGCGGGTACGTCTCCACGTCTGCCAGATGTCCCAGGCAAATACCCATTTGTAGTGGATTACACAGCATCTCAGGCACCGATGCGAGGCTGAGAAATTTAAATACATTTTGTAACTCCATTATTGCAAAGCACTGAAATAAATCCCCTTCTGAAGTTGGCTAACTTCCTTGGCTCGGCAGGTTTTTAATTCTTCAATATTCTGTTGCCTTAAAAACAGTTGCTTCCAAGGGATGTCATTTTAAGAGGATATGTATCTGGAATTTCATTAAGCACATTTCACTTATGAAATCTTTAGTGACATACTGGGCGGGGGGAAAAAGGAGATTTAGCAAAGGATTTGGTAGTGCTGGGAGTTTTCTCTTATCAAGTATTCCCGACTGTCCAGGATGTCTCCATGTTTCCCAATTGTAGAAGAAAGGGTCAGAACACAGAGACCAGCTGGAGTTAAGATCAGAGAGGACGGTTAAAAGGTTTCACATAGTTTTTTTTGAGCATGGCAGACTTTGTCAAACTGTTCAGCTTAGTGCAATAATGTGTTTTAATTGCCAGAAAATAACAGAGAATAAATAAAAACATTTTCCTTCCTAAATTTACAAGTGTATAGTGACTCCCTCTTTTCTGTGACCCAATATCCTCCTATTTCTCACTGCATTTCTCTTCGCTTTGACTTCCCTGTTGTAAACAAAATTTCGGCTAGAAACCTCTTTCTCATGGCTAGTCTGTTGAATTAGACAGCTTTTAATTTAGTCTTCATTCCACGCTCTGAATTACTGTAAGTAGGTGCGGATGCATTTTTCTGTAATGCCAGATTTTGATGTAGTTGAAGATGTCCCTGGTCATTGCAGGGGGCTGGACTAGACAACTTTTAAAGGTCCCTTCCAACCCAAACTATTCTCTGATTCTATGATTTTAGGGACTCCATCGGAAGGTGAGCTCGGAAGGGCAGGTTTCCTCTGCTTGCTTCGGGGCAGTGCTGCAGCTGAACCCTCTGGGTTTGTCTGCAAAGCGGAGGGGCTCTTCAGCAACCCCTGCAACGCGGAGACGCGTCCCCCACTCCTGACTCCCTTCCCGTAGAAACCACAGCAGAGGGGAGCAGGTGGGGGCACACAAACCTCCCGGGGGGTGGAAGCTCCACCGACCGGCATTGCCGTTACATTTTACACAGCGGTAAGGACATTAAAAAATTGGCCATCGTAGCACCAGCTCAGAAAATCACATCTTTAAACCACAGTAGCAGCACTTTTACAATAAACCACACGTTTCAGTGCCTTTCTCCTACAAGGATGCTCTGTCCAGTCAGGAGCCCTGTTTATGACCAGACCTTGTGGGTTTTCCAGCACCTGATAGTGGTGTTCAAACCTAGTCATAAAAAAAAAATAAATCCCCCTGTGTGCTAATTTTGAGACTTAATCTGGAAACAACAGAGATTTCAATTGCAGTGCAGAGGAGGGTTGAGCTGGAGTCAGCATGCAGACTGGCTGAGCTCTGCTGTGCAGGAAACTTGTTAAAAATCTCCATACCAGGATTATAGTGTCCATAAAAAATTCCATTTCAGTACTCTTAAAATTCTCCCTTTCCCAAATATCCGTCTTCAGATCCCAAAGGCACATGAGCAGCTTTTATATACCTTCAAATCTGAAAAAATTAAATTAAAAACTCATTATGAGAAGTGGGCAGTTAATAAGAAAATCCAAAACCAGACTTACCAGCTTAAAGGCCCTTCTTTATGAAACTTTATTACAGGTGCCTGATTTGAAACATCCTCTTCTATACACATCTCACCAAGAAATACAGTCAGACCTGTGGAGTAGGTTTTTCTCACTTAGGAGCTGAACTCTGTCGCACAGTTTTTGTTATTCTGGTTTACATGTAAATCAGGAAAAACATGTTTTCAAAGTTTTGTTCAAAACAGTGCAGTTATTTGCCACTTTGCACTTTGAAGAAAGAGAAGGAAATTTGAGGCTTGACCTTCCAACAAATGAATTAATGTCACCCTCTTTTAAGGAAGATGGTAATTTTAGAGGGTAGGGGCGAGCGACACAGTCCGCATGTTGGAAAGCTCTCTTCCTGCCATGCTGGGTGAGATGCGGGACGCCAGCACTGCTTTGGCAATTCAGGAAGGTCAACGTATCGAACCGCTGCTGGCCTTCGACACGGTGGAGTTTTATAACCGGTTGTTCTTCTGGCCTGTTTTTCCCCAGCTGTACAAACCTGTTCAGGTTCCTCAGCTGAAGCCAACAGGGCGCAGAGCCCGGGGAAGAGCCGTGCTGGTGATCCAGCTCATCCCCAGCGCACGGTTCTCTGCCAGCCTTCCCGTCTGGGAGCTTTTCCATCTCGGTAGCTCGGCGGGGATCACAGGGCTACACGGCAATGCACTGGGGAGATCGATAGACTAATCCAGGATGACCTAATGGATTTATCAAGTAACACATGATTAATGATGTTCTCAGGATCCTGCCCCAACGCAGGCAGCGGAGGGCAGGAGACAGCTCCAGCGCCAGTTCTACAACTGCCTTGGGAGACATGGGCAAGGCACTTAGCCTTTAGTTCTGTGGCTGAAGGGAAGCATAGGGCTGTCAACCATTGTAAAGCAATGATGTACTGTGCAAGAATGTTTTATTATATAAACGTATGTATATACATTCTTTTTTTTAAGAATGAGGCTTTGTAGGCAGTTCCAGCTGTTTTAAAATCTATGCCTCTATTTAAAAGATAGCATTACTAATTACACCTGACAATCAAATAGTTTGCAGAAAGGTATCAGCTACCTTTTCCTGCTGTTCATTCTGTAGGCAAGAAACAACGGCATGTTAGACAAGAGAGCAAATGAAATGTTCAAAGGATTCTTCTCTAAAACTGGAAAATAAAAGGCTGTGCTATCAGATCAGAATTTTAACATATACTGTTTCCACTGGCTTCCAAGATAAAATCTTTTATTGTTGAGTATAACCATTGTTAAAGGTCACTGTTGCAAAGGCTACACCATTTAGACGAGATGAGATCCCATTTTGGATAAATTCACAATTTTTCTTCCTAACAAGGAGATAGTATCAGGATTTGAATGTACGAGAGTGCCGGGTTACAGATTAAAGGCTTTTGTGTTCTGGAAACCACACTATGCCAGATTGCATGAGTTTCAGTGAGACGTGCAAGTCCCCAAGTAGGGGACTACTGTCAAGCAGGTTGATTAAAGTGGTTCTTTATGGCCTGTGAAATACAGATAAAGTACAACTTTCCTACACGGGGTTAATGTAGAATTTTTTTTCCTTCATAGGGCTATATGCCTTTCCAAGGACATAATTTTAATCTCTTTTTAAACCTTTCATATGAATGTTGTAAAAAGCTCCTTTATGTTGTAATGCATTTTTATAAAATATCTAAATTTCTATGCAAACTTCGAACCTCGTTTCATAAGATATATTTATCTGGAAATGGTTATCTTGCAGCAGAATAGTGTCTTGTGTCATCATTTCTGTGGCATCTTTTCATACTGTCACAAGAATATAACATCTGATAATGAAAAAAAAATTAGTGCTCATTGTCAGACATCCAAACTTCTTTTTTTTTTAATATCCTTTTACTATTACATGCTCTTGTCTCTGAACTCCTGGCAAGTACTCTAAGAGTCTTTGAACCAAGGTGAAACCTGCACGTTCCTTCCTCACACCAGAGAGTCTGAAATGAGAGGGGTTTATTCTGCTGCTTCTGAAAGAGTATCACTTTCTTCTCCTCTGTTCTGCTTTGTCTTCATATTCAAAGAGTAAATCTTGTAATTTAATCCAAAACTAGTCATTACTTGAGATTTTGAAAAAATAACACTAGTAAAGACAAAATATAAAGCCAGTGGCTGCCGCCAGCTGCAGGAACACGATGGATGTTGTCTGCACCCCATCATAAGATCAGCTTTAGAAGTGCAAAAGTTTAGGGCTTGCTGTTGTTTTTCAAACTCATCCAGCAGAAGTGAGACCAGCACGTTGAGACCACACTGAACATCGCTCATCATTCCTTGTAGAATCTCCCAATAAAGAAGTGGGTGGTGTGGCTCCATCACACCATGCATATATCTGTGAGAGCTCCTTCGCAGGCAGGTGAGGCATTTTAGAACAGAATAGAACAGAACAGAACAGAATAGAATAGAATAGAATAGAATAGAATAGAATAGAATAGAATAGAATAGAATAGACTAGACTATTTCAGTTGGAAGGGACAAGGGTCATCTAGTCCAACTACCTGACCAATTCAGGGCTGACCAAGTTAAAGCATGTTATGAACGGCATTGTCCAAACGCCTTTTAAACACTGACAGGCTTGGGGCATTGACCACTTCTCTAGGAAGCCTGTTCCAGGGTTTGACTACCCTCTTGGTGAAGAATGCTTCCTCATGTCCAGTCTAAACCTCCCCTGGCACAGCTTTGAACCATTCCCACACATCCTATCACTGGATACCAGGGAGAAGAGATAGCATAAACCACTGAAGATAAAGGCAGAACTTCCAAAGCATCCTTTAAAAGTTGGTGAGCTAATTGTCATGCACATCCCTCTGCTCAGCTGGGCAAGGCTGACTCCTGCCCGACCGCGATGAGCCGGTGCCTGCAGCCCAAGCAATTCATTTCTGAATGAGCACCGTGACAGCTGGGCCTCGTACCAGCGGAGCAAAACTGTGAGCTGGCAAGAGTGCACTGGGCTTTATAGATAACGTTTTGGGAAGCATTTGCCACATGGCATATAACTAGTCTGAAGTATGATATGCATACGTGGATTGACTGTGGAGTAGATCCAAGTGAACGTCAAGTTGAAGCAGGGACGCTGCAGTGCGGGGAATGTTGTGGGCATGAGCCTGAAAAACCAACAGCAAGGAGGCTTATGTAGGGGTTGCTGGCTGCTGTGATGCAGGGCATGAGTGCCGTGGGCTGCCTCAGAAAGAAGTGAGGACATCGGTACCTAGAGGGTGATCGTCCTTCAAGACCACACCAGAGTGAGTAGTTCTTTGATAAAACGTGATTAAGAAATGAGCATCTCAAAAATCTGATTTGCATGCAAAATATGGTTGACTTTATGGAGATTTTGTGGAGGTTCGAGTGAGCTTGTGGTCTCTGCTGCACAACGGCAACGGTGGAGCGAGAACCTGGCGGCCACTGTCTGACTGTCACAGAAGCTGATACCCAAGTCTGACCCATATGGCGCAGAGGGGAGAGGATAACTTGCAGACCTAGTACAGTCATCCGTACAGCAAATGATATTGGAAATTAAAGGTCAGAGAATTGATAGTAAGGCTTACGAAAACAGTAATTAGGCTGCTAGGAAGAAAAGCTAAATTACCGGTAGTAGGACTAGGGGGGAAAAGAAGAGGATTATTGATCTAAATATCAAGTTGGCAGATACACAGAGTACAATCTAGAGGTTTTTTACACCTCTGGGCTTATTCAACCCTCACAATAAAAAATGCAGGCCTATAAAGATGGAATAAGAAGCAATCAATTAGGATGGCATTTGCTTGTTTCCGCACTGCAGCTGGGCAGGCACATCACAATTAATGATTTATTAGGAGATTTTTGTCTTCTCTTTCCATTTTACACAGATTGCTGCAACCAGACCGCAGTTGTTTATTAATTTGCCTGCCATTCAAGCATCTTTGTTAAATATTGTGTGGAAGAGGAAAACAATTGGCTCGCATGCCAGCACTTGGTTGAGGGTATGCCCTTAGGCGTGGAGAAGTTGGGATTCGCTATTCAGGCTGGGTGCCTGCTCACACAGTTTGCGTGGGCAAGCGCAGCCCTCTGTGTGCTGGGTTCCCCGGCTGCACCTCGCATCGTATCCAGGGCTCGCTGCGTAACGGGGCGGCCTGGCAGCAGAAGGCGGTGAGAGATGGGACACCCCATGCCACGTGCACACGTGCAATGGCTTGCTCTTGTTTCGGATTCTCTCGACCTAGGGGACCCAGCGAGAAGATGCAGCACTTTGCAGCAGTCATAGCTGTCAGGGGAAGGGCTCAGAGTCTAGTAAGAGGACTAAGATGTCCTTATTCTTCTAAGTTAATCCATAGCTATAGGTCACAAAATACTCTCTTTCTCTAGGCAATTCAGCCCCCCCCCCGCCTGTAACAAATGTTGCATCGTCATTAGCAAATCTTGGAGACAACACAAAAATCTTTCCTGCAGACATCCATGTGGGCAAGTCATTGCTTTCACAGCTTTTTAGCAAAACCAGCTAGAAAAAAGTAAGACCATTGGAAAAAAGGAATTCCCTTTAGAAGGAAGCCTGAATAATTATCTTTGTATTCATCCATCTCAATTCCACACCTCCCTAGGAGTGGCTGCAGTGAGCTAATTGGTTTTACTCTGCTGTGCGTGGCTTCACCGCCCAGACTCCAGATTTATTGCACAAAGTCAAGTCATTGTGTGAATTCATCATTTGTCCTCCCACATCAATCCCTTTCTCCTCCAGAGTGATATTTGTCAGCGTGTTTATATGCTGTCAGGTACTGAGTGAGACAAAAGACAAACTCTGGAACTAACCAATTTTAGTATAATCTGATGCAACCTGAAAATCAGAATTAATTATTACCTTTTCAACAAGACACGACTTCAGATAGGCCAGCTCCAAAGGAATGAGAGAAGGACTTCTGCCAGCACAGGCTTTTATGGGAGGGGAAGAAAAAAGACCGTACAGAATTTAAGGATTTAAGAACATGCCAGGTTCAGAACAAATCCTTATCTCAGAAGGGAAGCGGAGTGTGTAACAATCAGCCATAGAAATCCTTGTGAATGGTCTTTAAAAAAGGACTCTGGAAATTAAGGACTTCAAATGCAACCATTGAAAGTGAAGCTAAATGAATTACAGGGGAATATGAGTAAATGCTACAAGTGTAGGTCAAGCACTGCTTTATCAATCTTATGTTTACTCCAGCAGCTCCTCCGTTGCCCATTGTTTCACCTTGTTTGAATAGATATGCTTCTCTTTATTTGAAAATCAATTGTAATCTTATGAAAGAAAACTTACAGCACAGGGAATGCTGCAAAGCAGCACAGTGAAAGATGGCATTGTTCATTATCCTAAATTACTCCAGGGTAGGGAGGGAATGACATTAAAGAAGTGTGGGTAGCTTTGAGCTGCCATCCTTCCTTTAGCAGATGTAATTTAACATCATTACTTAATTTTATTAAAGGTAAAGACAATTGTGGACAATACACATTACAGCATTTACTTATAATAATGACACTGGGGGAGTGTTAGGAGGAGGAAAGACAGGCTCCGGTTTGGATTCCCAGTAGCTGCTGATCTGTAGCTGATGAAAATTGTTCTGTTCTTCGTGGTGCATCTCTCCAAGATTTGCTTCTTAACCTGAAGAGCTTTGGATGGCTCCTTTGATTCCTGTGTTTGTACTCTGTTCTCGAAGCAGACAAGAGCCACCCTCAATGCTGCATAGGACTTGCTGTTCCCTAACTATACCTAATAGGTATCAACAACAACTGGATGAACTCCTGGATTGCTCAGTATATGCAGAGCATTGTGATTTTTACCCTAATGGAAAAGCTTTATAGACTGTTACAATCTTCCTCCAGGCTTTATATTGAGATGTGCTTGTGTATTTATAATTTTTTATATACCTCATATTTTTAAAATACATCTTGTAGTAAACTATATTGCCATGGGCTGAAAACGGATGTTGTGATGGCTTTTACAGAAGCTGCTGTAAAATCTGTTGGCAATTGTGTGGGATTTGTCCGTGTAACCCAAACTCATCGACATCACTTGGGTTATGATCTACTAGAGGTGTTCAGCAGCCTGTAGGACTGGCCCTCTTAAATGTCTTAAATACAGCTTGCTCTCGATGAGCTAATTCTGTTTGGTTCTGCAAGGCATAAGCCTAGTAGTAATAGACAAAAATCTGTGGTCCCAGGTCAAAGGTTTGAGATGGTTGTACAAAGAGCTTAACTCCTTCGAAATTACAATACGATACCTTGATGTTAGCAGGGCAGCCACCTCCTAAAAGAGTCTGGGGGCTCATCAACCTGTCATTGCTGGCATGCCATACAACATTAATTTAATGTAATGGGCGATAACTAGTGTGGATTTAGTAAGAGACGATCCTGCTTAAGTAATCTCCTTGAGTTCTTTTGAGCAGGCTTCAGACAAGGTTGATAATAGGAGAGTACATATGACATAATCTAACGGATTTTTCAAGAGGCTTTTGATAAATTTCCATATGATATTTCCCCTGCTTAAGCTGTATGCTGCAGAGATTCCAAATTGGGCAAGAGAATGGGTAAAGAACGGGTGAAATCATGGGGAATAAAGAGAAAAGAAGAGCTGTAGCGTCTGTTGGAACTAGAATTATCCCACAGCTTCCCACTGTTCTTCCCCACCACTCCGCATGGCTGGAAAGCGATGCCATCTGCATTCACTAATGAAAACTTGTTTAGGACAGGTGCATAACAGAAAAGAGGGCAAAATGCCACTCAGGGTACCACTAAAGGGCAAATTTAAATTTACATTAACATAAGGCAGATGATTGACTATTTTTGCTGTCAGTGGTGGAATCATATATACTAAATATAAGTGCACATAACTGAAAGATTCCAATGGATGGGTATGGGTTAGGAGTGGAGAGGGACTCTTGTGCTAACAAAGGAATGATTTATTATCATTTACATAACCTGGCATTTGTGCACACCAAAGGCCAGATTTTCAGAAGTGCTCTGCTCCTGCAGTTTGGGGCCAGGATTTCAGTTGCAGACTCAGAGCCAGCCGCTCCCATCGCCTCCCCAGTGTTTAATTTGCCATATGTCAATCAGAGTGTTGATTTGCAAGTGCTGCTAATAGGCGATGCTGAGAGATGAGGACAGTTGAAAATTTGGGAATGTGTCTTACAGGCGGCTTTTGAGCCCCAAACACTGGAAGTATTCACAGGCCAGGATCCCTGATCAGCCGTATGATAAATCAAGGACTGGAAAGCAGGAAAGAACGCAGCTAATGCATCAGGATATGCCTGGACATGCTCCATGAAAATCAGTGCTAAATGAGGGAATTAAGCACCAGGAAAGGCTGTGGCAAAATCACGAGAAACACTTTAAATAATAAGACAAAATCAAATCAAGGGCAAGAAAGAAAGAAAATGAAGTAAAATCACTGAAGAAGCAGTAAAATGCCATCACTGAAATCTGAGTGAGGCAAAATACCTCAGGTTAAAGGGACATAGTCATCCTAAAAAACGCACGTTTTAGTCTGCCATTTTTACCTGCTGTTGACAATTAACTCTTCGATTGCTGTAACTGAACAAGAATGTCAGGAACATTTTTTGTTCATTTACTTCAAGCATTCGCTGAAACTTGGGCAGTGGTTGGGTGACAGCGGGTTTGTTCTCCTTTAGGTTGAGGTGAAACTAGACTTTGAAAAGTTTTCGGAAAAATATTCAAAGAAAAAAAAAGGAAAACCAGAAGTGAGAAAGGGTTGTGTTGCTCATAACATACAACCCTGTGGTCCTCTTCATGGGACTGATTTCCCAGTCGGCGTGCTGGTGTAGGGGAGAGGGGAGGTAGCTGTGAGGACCGACAGAAAGCTCCCACCATGACTGCTCCTGTCTTTTATTTGCAGTATTCAGGAGAAGTTCCTGAGAACAGAGTGGAGGTTGTGGTAGCGAATCTGACAGTGATGGACCGGGACCAGCCTCACTCTCCCAACTGGAATGCCATCTACCGCATTATCAGCGGAGACCCCTCCGGCCATTTCACCATCCGGACAGACCCTGTCACCAACGAAGGGATGGTAACCGTCGTGAAGGTAAGGGGAGAGCCAAAGCAAATCCATACTTGTCACCCTTTCAGTTAGCTAAGGGATTGCCAGAAGACAGAAGCCTGCAGTTATTTCATGCCTTCTCCACCTGGGAATACCAGTGCTCAAACCTGTTGTTTCCCATCTCTCTCTGTGCAGGTGTCCTGAATACTTTTACTTCAAGCGTATGCCACTGGTTCTGGGTTTCCCAATTCAGCCCAGCCCACTGTAAGCTCTGACAAACTCTCAGATGCCGAAGGCACCTCCCAGCATCCGAGCCTGGCATCGGCGTCCTGCTCCTCCTTAGCTCTTTGAGCACTGGAGGAGGGAATGGCACCTGGGCTGTGCAGCCCTGCCCTGCCTGGCAGGTTTGGGGCCGGGGCTGCCCTGTCTCCTTTTTGAGCCAGAAAACTCCCCGTTAGCTGTCAATCAGGGGGAGCGTTTCACTGCAGGGGATCAGTCAAGTGACCCTCTGTGAAAGCAGGGAGTGCAGGAGAGATTTCAGGAGGAGTGAATTTCCTGGTAACAGAAGGAAGGGAGAGGAGATTTTCCTCTGATTGAGTTGCTTGGCAGAAAAAAGTTGGAGAAATTTTCCTTTTCCTAGTATCAAGCAGTAAACACACAGTGTGGGTCAGATCCTCAGCTCAGAATAGCTCCACTTAAGGGAAAGCCACTCCCCAGGTTAGATCAGCAGAGGATCTTGTCCAAAAACTCTGAGAAATAAGACTCTAAATATCCATCATCCCTTCTTTCCTCCATCCATTGTCTTCAGCATTAGGAGAGCTGGAACCCTCAAGATATCTGCAGCAAGTATGAAATTCTGTTTCCCTCCTTGCCTCCAAAGAACATGACTTTACCTTCATTTGAGTGTTCACTTCCCATTCAGTTACTGATGCCAGCAGTCCAGGCAGTGAATGCTCCTGCAGTCATTACACACAGCCAGAACATAACTGGATCCATTCAGCATTCACTGAATCTCTTCCCAGATAAGATGCCTACGGATGCTGCCTCTGACTACCAAAAAAGTGAAGGCGTTACGAATAGGCTCCTGTGATCTGTAGCTCACACGACACGCGCTGTGCACTGCACCTGAAATGGGTAATACGTGCTGTGACGGACAAAACCTGCATCTTTTGATAAGTCTGTCCTTCTCTAACAAAAAGTTTTAATCAACAACTTAGGATGAAACACTGATGTTTAAAGAGCAACATGACTGAAGAATAGCTTTTTGTTGAAAAAAAGAGCCCCACTCCCTTGTAGCTAATAAGCTGCAGTCATTCTTAATATGTACAGTTTGGAAATTAGGAAGAATGACATCAGTGAAATGCCAATGAGGTTACGCTGGTAGGAACGTGTGAGCTTGCGAGCTTGTCCTGTTTTCTGACCCTTTGGCTATGTGTGTGTGTCTGCAGATGCCACTTTCCTGAAACTTTAAGGGAGACATCATCTTACCTGCTAGATGGTATTTCAGCAGGGTCCTTTTATTTATCACTCTTTATTGCTCTGTAATGACGGTTGACAGCCTTATCTGGTGCAACATTACAAAACCTCTTCAAGCTTAGCAGTAGTTCTAGACACGTGTATATGGATGCATATATGTATGTAAGTATACATGAATCCATATGTGTATATTTTCTGCTTAAACAGAAAACATTCGACAAAGTGAAGTGCAACAATTTAAACTTCCCTTGACATCAGCAGCCAGTCTGAAATCAAAATGCAAACGTTTTCACTGCAAGCAGGGGAGGACCCCTTATTCTTAATCTAGTGAAGTGTCAGGACTGTAGTTTAAAGGCACATCAAAGTGAACAACAGGGGATTTACATGATCATCACTGCTGCACAAGGACTTCTGCATAATGAACCATCCCTATTCAGAACTTGCAAGCAAAAAGCAGGGCAGATTTGTCAAGGCACCACTGATGCCGGTGTTGACTTTCCACTGCTGTGTAACCCACAGTGATCACGATGCAAAGACCCATGTGAAGATCCTATCTTGTCAAGCTGAGCTCAAAGCTTGAAATTGCATTGAATGTCTTCATGATATAACCTCACCTGATCCTCCTGGGCGCCCAGAGTTTCTTACCCTTATCAAGCCAGGAGGCTTTTTGGTGTATTTTCAGCAAGGAGAATGAGTGAAATTGCTTGTGATTAAGTTTTCATGGTGAAGAAGGGAAGACTCTTAGGATTCCACCTCCTTCTTCTTTGAAATATTTTGTTCTCTGTTAATAAGTGAATATGCTTAAAGATTTGGGGAAGGTAGGCACATCAAACTGGGTGGCCAGTCAGAGCTTGTTCTTCATGATTTGGGAGCAGTCTCTTGCTGGTTTGATCACTGATGTAGGTTGAAAACACAGGTAAAAAATTAAGTCAAGTAATGAACATTTTATTTACAGACCCTACATGGCTGGATTTTCATGTGGCTCTTTGAAGCCACTTATACATAACTCCCCACTGCTGCAAGCAAAGGGGGTTGCATCTGGGCTATGGTAGTCACAGAAACAGAGCAGAGAAGGGCGCTCTGTGAAGAATCCCACCCCTTCACCAGCAGTTTGGGGGCCAGAAATGGAGGACCAGAAATGCTTCCAAACCACAAAACCCTTTGGAGCTCAGATGATGCTCGTGGGGGCCATTTTGCAGCCGCTGTCAGAAAAACCACATCTGCAGTGCCAGTCCAACCACCAAAAGCGTAACATTTCCTTTTTCTGTTCATGCCTTTCCAAACCATTTCCATAACGATGCAAGACCCTAATCTTCAAAGAAAGCCTTGATCAAGGGGAGAAAGAAACTTCCCACTCGGATGAGACACTGCAGAGTCTGAAGACAATCTCCGAGAGCAGCAGTGGCTGCCCTGTGGCAGCTGGCTAAGTAAAATGTTATTATAAACTCTGCATGGATCAGAGCTGTGAATTTATAATGGAGCTGCTTCCGAAGCTTCAGTTATTATTTGCCTCAATAATAACATAAGGCAAAGTTGTTCACTTCAGTTGACAGTACCTTGAGAAAAGGAGGACACGTGGCAAGCCCTTGGCTTCACTCTGCTGCATCCATGTCGGAGACGCTAGTGAAGGAGGAGGATGTGCAGCATCCGGGGGGATGTTTCAGAGCCATTTGTGCCAGATCAGACACTGAACATCCAACAAGGGCTATCTGCAAAGGGGCTACTTTTTAATGTCATGTCACATGCTTCTTGGACATGGAATTAAAAAGTAGGCAACAGTCCAGCACCTCCTTCTCCCAAATGTAGTGGCTCTGTGGGCTTTTTCAGGATCTTGCTGTCATAGGGTCCATTTAGGTTGGAAAAGACCTTTAAGATCATCAAGTCCAACCGTTAACCTAGCACTGCCAAGTCCGCCACTAAACCACGTCCCTAAAACCGTGTCGGACTGATCAATATGCAGCATTTTCAGTGAGGTGCACGGAGATGGAAGGGGTTAGTGTGGTGTGAAGCACATCGTGTGCTCTGTGCACCGTTATCCTCAGAGGGAAGCAGTTTTAGGGAGCAGAAGTATGAAGTCTTCTGGTAGAAATTGTGTATTATTGTGTGAAAGAAGTTCTGCTTAGGGCTGGACTGTGTCTGGCTGCAAGGGGCTCCTGTCCCATTGGGAACAATAGCACTAACACTGCCGCGAAGGCACAGGCTCTTGATTTTACCTTTTTTTTTTTCAACAAAATACGTGGAATGGGACTCAGATGGGCACAGACGAGGAGGCAGATCAGCTCTCTCTTGCAGACTGAAGCACGGTGGACACTGTGCCAGCACTGATGCCTCCAGGACAGTCTGTGGGATGGGCGTTACTGGGTGATCCCGGTCCAGCCCCGCTCCCTGCACTGCTTTTCTGCAGTCCTGCAGTCCTTTCGCTCCCAGAAGAGAGGGAAAGAAGCTGAGTGATCAGCTCTATATTTCGAGGGGGGGAAAAAACCCACTTCCTTGCATCAGGCCACATCCTAGCAGGTACGTGTGTGGTCAGTGTGTCCCGTGCATCATCAGGCAGGGACCCCAGTGGTTTCCCACACCAGTCCCTTCTGGAGCTGCTCGAATCGGCCCCCCCGGCTCCGCTGCGCCCCTGCGGGGAGGGGGGTGCAGACTGGCTGTGGGCAAGGTTAGCAAACAGGCCAGCACAAAAAAAAAAAAAGAAGAATGGAGGCATATAATTTAGAGGGGTGTGAAAAGAGATTGAAGAAATGCATTAGTCAAATTGTTTCAAGGCCTTGAAGAGTGTTTAAATGGGAACTTTTATTATGCGTCTTTTTTGAATGCAGTACAAGTCCGTAAGTCAGTGCTGGTGGGTGTACTGGGAATCTTTATGCTTCCTTTTATTTATTAAATGTTGGCCCTGCCTGTCAGGAAACCATTTAGCAATAGGAACATTTGCACTTCAATCGAATAGAGATTCCACTGTTTTACCTTTTGCCCCTGAAATTTGTTTCTCCCGTGTAGCCTCCTATGATTTGATTTCTCTCCTGACAATACTGGGTTTTAAACAGAACGTGGAAGCCAGATCTGGCTGATGTAAATCAGTACAGCTCTACCGATGTCAATGTAACCGTGGCATTTTACACCATGAGAGTACGCTTGGCAGACTCAGCGCTGGAGAAGGTATTAGGGAGAATGGTTACACTCCTAAATTTATAAATGACGGCAAAGCATTTTTTAACAAGCAGAGGTGTAATCCTGCATAACTCAAGCCTCCCTGGCAGATGATTAGTGACTTCCCTCATAATAATTAGTGGGATCGTTTAGAAATTATTATTATTATACTGCAGTTCAGTCGGTTGTGCCAGCAAAGGCTTTTCACTCCTTCTGGCTCCTAAGACACATCGCCTTTATGTGCGCATTGAAAAGAGATCTGTGGCCACCCAACAGCAAAATGTATCTGTAGGAGTGTGCAGGAAACCTCAGGAGATCTCGAGGCATCTTACAAGAGGACGAGAGGTCCCACTGGAAGGACTGCCTGGTTAACCGGACCAGGCATTGCTCCCTGCAGCTCCGCCTTTGCTTATAAACTCACTTAAGAGGAACAATGAAGAGCACTTCAGGCTCATGAGTCCGCATAGACTGTCCTAGTTACATAGTCAGCAGCTTTAAATGCAAATAGCGCTGTTGAGTACCTGTCCAGTCCCTCTTAACACACTCCGCCTGTTGCATGCAGAGCAGCCCTTGGTGGATTTCTTCATTCAGTGCTCATCTAACAAACACAGGCACGTTCTTTTTTGGAAGCCACTTGCTTAGCATTGGAACAAAACACAGGGCAAATCCTCCCTGCTGTTTGCAATTATTACTTTGTGGCATTTTTTTAACTATTTGTCCCTCTAAATACTGGGAAGCCAAATTCTCCACTGGATTGAAGCTGGTCTGGATTTACACCTTCAAAAGAATGGAGCTCAGGAGGAAATGAGATGAGGCAATGACTTTGATATCATCTGCCTTCTAAATCTTGCAGCTTTCAGCCAGAAGGTAGAATTTATTCTCTGCTTGGCTCTATACTTGCTTGTTTGTTTGTTTTAGGCAGTCGATTACGAGATGAACAGAGCTTTCATGCTGACAGTGATGGTATCAAACCAAGCTCCCCTGGCCAGCGGCATCCAGATGTCCTTCCAGTCGACAGCAGGAGTCACCATTTCAGTCACAGACGTCAACGAAGCACCGTATTTCCCAACGAACCACAAGTTAATCAGGCTGGAGGAAGGGGTGCCTACGGGGACAGTCCTGACAACGTTTTCAGCGGTGGATCCTGATCGCTTCATGCAGCAGGCAGTAAGGTGGGAGACCAGGCAGCCGAGTGAGCTCGTGTACAGGTGGGGGATTTCAGCTGCAGAAGTTTGGGGAGCAAAGCAGCTGAAGGCTAATTCACAAACTAACTGATGCGGTATGAGTAAAATGCTTGGCAGGGACTGGCACCCTCAGTCGAGTGCTTGCAGAGTATCCTGCAAGCTTGTCAACTCACAATCCTCCCCCCTCCAGGTAAGCCAGACTGAGCGGCTGGGTCCGGGAGGGCAGACGGAGTTGGATCCCACCTTACTGGCTTGCAGAGGGGCAGTTTGCAGCTTTAAATGCAAGCAGTCGATAGCAAGGGGTCCCTGCGTTGTTACAAAGACAGAGGTCAGGGCTGCATTGTACTAAGTGTTTTGTCTCTGCCTTATCAAGGATGCTTTGACCTATGTTGTTGATGCACTTTATAAACACAGAGATTTAGAAAAAGGCAACTTTGTTATTTCTGTTTTAGAGGGGGGAAACTGAGGCACGGAAAGGGCTAGAGCTAGATTTCCAAAGGGAACAACTGGGATTTTTAATCATGTGTGGTGTTGCTTCCAGAGGATTTAGGTTCAACCTGGCTTAAAAAGCACAGTGTGAGAGGAGCTGTCAGCCCGTTCAGAGCAAGGCTCCCTTGGTTACAAACAGCTGCTGAACAGCCTTTTAAGATGTCACATAGTTAAACGTTGCCCGAGCAGCCAAACACCCATTCGCAAGCCACTGGCACTTGGTCTTTATCTGACTAATGCCAGTCCATATAAAGCACCCCAGCAGCCCTTGCCTGCTCTGCAGTAAGCGAGATTTGTTCTGACCTTCCCTTTCCCTTCAGACCAACTGCCAAACATAACCTCCTCGTTAGCTGCTTTGCTTATGAATGGGATTCAGCTGGCAAAATTTTACCTTTCTAAAAGTCAGATGTTTGACATAAGTATTTTAAGATCAGATTTAGTCTATGCTGTGACCAGGAGGGTGTCACGCGCTGTGTTTTGTGCCGCCTGGGCAGACTGGGGACTGAATCCATGGTCCAGGACCCTGACTCTCACACCTTCCCACCGGGTAGGTGTTGGTAGAAAAGCATGTGTGAGAATGAAAGTCCTCGTGACACCTTTCGCAACTATTTCAGCCTCCATCTGTGCAGACGGGAGATGCGTTTCCTGCTCTTGGATACTTCTACATCCACAGAAGTTTGTTTCTTTTTCACTCCCAATCTGTAAGGACCGCAGTATTTTTGGCAAAAACTGAGTATACGACGTGACTACAGCTGAGGCCACTTAAACTTACATCAGTTGTGACATTTCGTGTCAGGAAGAGTTTGAAATATTTCACCTGGCCCGGAGCTGTCTGGTCTAGAAAATGATAGTTTATTCACTGCCTCATCTTGTTGTCTTTAGACAGGTATTGCGACTTTTGAGGAGAGAGACCATCCTAACTAACAAGCCAGTTTTTCTTATATTCTTTTTGAAATACTGGCCCTTGAAGGGTCTTTATTTCCCTGACGTCTGTACCAAGGCTGGTTTTCAGGAGAGAGACGAGCTCATTTCTGATTGAATACTCCCTCTAACCTGGAGGTGGATGATCTGTAATCGAAACGAGCATCTGCTGTTTCTGGGAGAAGGACCGGCTCTGCTGAGCCATTCCTGTCATCACACAGTGCATGTGCAGGGTCTTCTAAGACTTTCTGTGAATATGAACAGCCAATTACTTGAGTTGTTTTTTCCTAGGGCTCCCAGGACGCACATTCTGTGTATCCACCAGCACTTTGCAAACCCAAGGACAATCTCTCTTACCCCCTTTTCATCAGGACAGCCCAATGCCAAGGCTTTGCAGGAAGCAGTGGGGTGGTGTTGGGGTCCTGTCTCTGTGAGCTATGCAAAGGATATTCTGTTTTTTCTTCACAGTTGGCATTGGTGAGTGAGGAAAAAAGATACCCAAAAAGCTAAGCCTACAGATCCATGATAAGCACTTTGCAGAGGGCTGATCCAACTGCTAGAGCCTTGCATACAGTTTTCAGTCTCTCTCTAAATAGTCTTTGATGAAATAGAGTTTTTACAAATAAAAGATAAGGAAGCAGGAGCATCTCCAGTAAGGCACAGCTTGGCATGGCCAATGTCACACCTCAAGTTATCCTCATTAGCCACAGACACATTCACAAAGCCAGCTTTGAAACTGGATCCCTGGTCATTTAGCAGAGAAAGGGCAGGAGACTCACAGCAGTGATATTAAAAAGAAATGAAAACATCCCAAAGAGCCTAGTTCCATGAAATGTAATTCTTTCCTTTGGCAGGGGCTTGTGCAGCTGTGTTGTTGCTTTTCTGCTCACATGGATTCACACAGCTCAAGTTTCACTTTGAGTTTCAGCTTCAAACAGCCCATTTCTGGAAAGGGATATTCACCAGAAGCCAGAAGTTCTCCCACCTGCATATCTAAATACATAAAATTGATATAAAACTATCAGCAGGTCTTGAGTTACGCGCGAAATAAGCTCAGCGTTTGTTTGCTTATTTCAGTAATTTATAGGTTGGCCATTTATTAGCTTCCCGTTTAGGTAACAAGGGTCCATCTCAACTCAAACCATACAAAATGGAGAGGTAGAAATCAAAAGCGACAAATAAAATAAAACCAAGAAAACAAGCAAGTGAAAAAGGTAAACAGAACATGTTGATCTGGAGAACATGGAAGAAGTTTGCCCAAAACAAACCGTGCACATAGCTGGCTGCACAGGACATGAACAGACTTGGGCCATGAGTTGATGGAGTAGGTGGGAGGTGAGTCTGCCATTGGGTCCTTCCAGCCCAGGGCACGCTGGGGACTGCCACGGGGACCTCCTTGTCGCTGCTCTTTTTGAACCTCCCACATGCATAGGATCATCTTACCTGCCATTTCAGGAACGTATAAATGTGTTTCAGGAGAGCAGACCTGAAACTGCTTCACCCTGGGGTCCATGCCTTAATACCGCTGTGAGTTCCCTTTATAGTGTCCCCAGGGCAATTGCTGCTGAAGATACGATTCTGATACAAAAGAGTGGCCTGAAAACTGCCATTCTTCCAGTGTGGTATTTCCCAAACTGTTGTTTATTAGCAATGGGCAGAAAACAGAAATATCCATGGCTTTAGAGCAAGAGCTATTTTAGGAAGGGCAGCATTAAGAGAAGGAGAGAGCAGGAATCCATCCTCTAATTCAGGCATACGAATGCAGTGGTCATTGCGGACCCCATTTCTCCTCGGCTGCAGAGACCCCGGCTATGTCCACTCCCAGCAGCAGGAAGCTGGCATGTAAGTGGCACTTAGTGGAAAGAAAAACCTTTAACATGAAAGAAATAGAAAAATTGAATAATGGTAGAGGTCAAAAACCAGATACTCAATTAGCGTTTTGTTTGTCAACAAAACCAGTTATCCAAAGGTCCTTTGAATCATGGGTCAGGAGTCCAGAAAAAACTTATTTCAAGCAATATTAAGGATATGTCAGTGAAAAGACTGCCATGTATTTATTTCCTTTCTCTGTAGATACTCTAAGCTGTCAGATCCTGCAAACTGGCTGAACATTAATGCCACAAATGGTCAGATCACTACTGCTGCTGTCCTTGATCGAGAGTCAGACTACATTAAGAATAATGTCTACGAGGCCACATTCTTGGCGGCTGACAACGGTGAGCCCAGGCTTCACATTGTTCATGCTTCAATAAGACTCTAATGTGATGCATTAAGAGAAATGATGCCCTGACAGAGTTGTCAGTATAAGTTATCTTTTTCCCAGGTTTTTATGGTCAAAAATGTGGAAGTGGGACGGGAAATTGCTGGAGTAAATTAAATGTGCACAGTATACGGACAGTGTTATTAAGGGAAAGGGAGGGCAAATGGAAAATCGATTTGGGGAGCTCAGTGTAGCGGTGTAGCCTGAACTTAAAAAAATATCAAAGGGATGTGCTCTCCAAGGGCTGCCAAACACAGCGGTCCTGGTAATCGTCCCACAGGCGCTGATCAGAGCGTTCAGGAAGTCTTCCATCAGGAAACCAGAAATAATTGTAGGGGATGGCAGGAGGGTATTAAAAATAAACCAGTCCATTGAACTGCTGTGGCTTTCATGAAAGGTGTCTGTCTGTCTGTCATCAGAGCTAATCTCTCTCTGTCCAGTACCATTTCTGAAATGGCCAGCCATCATCACAGTGTCTGGATGCTGGTGTACTTGATTATCAAAGTCGCTGAGGCCGGTACAGATCTTCTCACAGAGAAGTTCCGTTAAGGCTTGCTCGTCTCTACTCATTAAAGATCACACAGCACTCTTGGTCAAATTAGCCCTGTGAACCTCAGCGCTGGCCTCACTCAGGAGCAAGTGGTCCATTGCCGCTGCCCTGGATTTCTCTTCCTAGTTCTGATTAGGAGGGGTTGATGGTTTTTTTTGCTAACCATACCTACATGTAGCCACGCTGTTGTTCCATTCATCAGTTCCTCCAGTCAGAAAAGGCTCTGTGGAGGCTGCAGTAGCTTCCCTGGGCAAGGAGAGGGCCTTCCTCCCCCTCTCCCGCCCTCACCGTCCCCTGCAGGGTGCTGAGCGCTCACATCAAAGCAAAGCCAAGCTTCAGTATCAAAATTAAGTCTCGGCTTGGCTGTGAGCACCTAAATATATTGCTTGTATTGTGTAGGTGCTTTCAGGACAGTGTGTTAGCTCTTGTCATCCCTCAGGCTGAAGGGTGCCATGTCCATTATAAGCAGATACAGTGATGCTTGCAGGTCTAATGAAAACTTGCTTCCTCTGGGGTTTCAGGCTTCACTTCGGTCGTTGCATCCTGGGTCACAGGGGCAAGGCAAACTCATGGAAGAGCTTCCATGCTGAGTAGCAGTACCAAGAAGCAAATTTTGCCCCTTCTTTGTGCCATCAATGGTAGGACTGGTGTGGTCCCACAGCCCCATCCTAAGCTTCCCCTCTGTGAAGGCAGCCAGGGCAGTGAAATCCAAAATAATCTCAAGGGCATCATCTGCAAGACCTGCAGGGCAAAACAGGTCAAATGAGTTGGCCGAAGCTATTCACAAAAGCAGTGGTAGAGCTTGAACCCGTCAAACTAATCCTCACCATCTGACCTTGCAAATCCCGGGCACTTAGTACAACGTGATTTGGAGTTAACCCCTTTCCTTGGCTTCGGTGCTGATGCTGCAGTGCATCAGCACCTCCACATCCATCATTCAGCAGCTCAGAAAGTGAGGACCTAGATAAATCTCTTTATTCTGAAAAATTAATCTATCACTGGTATATCGCAGCCATTAAAATGCATATAAAGCAACACCTTATTTAAAATTCTGTCTAGAGTGCTTAGGGTAACAGCTGAAGTTTCATCTAGGCTAATAGACTCTTTCCACATTTCTCCCAAGTTCCAGGTTCTCTGGCATCACATACTTATCAAAGAAAGGCTTTGGGTTAGGGGTTTTGGTGTGGATTTTTCTTTCTTTCTTGAAGAAGCAGCAGCATCTTGTTTCCTTGAAGTTCGTTTTGCTGTTTTCAGTATATGACAAAGAAGTTGTTTAGCCAAACACTCCTTGGATATGCTCTCTTTCTCTCCCTGGGCTACAGGGCAGAGATACTCACCTTAAGAGTCTTGGCTGCAGTGTAAGGGGGGAAAAAGGGGAATCCTAATCAACAGCATATTTTTAGCCCTGTTTCCCAGGAGAGAGAGGCTCTTGGATCACACTGTGTCTACACAAGTGTGGAGCCTGGCACTATGAAAAAGGCAATGATGGAGAATGTAACAGTTAAATGTAGATGTAGCAGTTGTATACTCATCTTTCTTTTGAAATACTGTCATTAGTATTTCAATCTTAATTTCAGGGAGTGGACCATCTTCTCCACTGGAGTCAGTGGTGCTATGGTAGTCCTCATCTCTTGAGCAAGAAGTCCAAGGATCCTTTGTAGTACATCAATACCTGCTCTCTCCACGTCCTTGCTCTCTCCCCATAAGACAGCTGAAATAATTTGAAATGTTCCATGGTTTGTAGTACTTGGACTTTAAAAAATTGTTTATTTTTCATTTCTCCTGAGACTGCTCCAGAACTGCACTCAGGAGCACAAAGAACCAAAAATGCCAGGAACCATTCGCCCAACAATACCCAACAGCCCTACAAAACCACATTTGTATGCGCAGCAATTGCAGGTTATTTCAGCCATATGCCATTTAGTGCCTCTCAGGACTGCTAGTTTGCGTTCAGTCTGTCTCAGAGGTTAGAGTGTGGGCCTTGCATTCATCCCAGAAGATATTCTGGGTAACGTGAAAACAGTGAAATCTTTGCATGGTCCCGAAAGTCAGTTTTCGTGTTCAGCCTCAGTATCCTGATGGGCTGTCTGTCTCTCCAGAAACTTTCAAGGCTGATCAAAGACATTGTTTTAGAGGGAGACCTACCCCGTGCTTAGTAGATGAAAGGATGAGATCAATGATTGAAGAGCTTACGTAGGAACCATGAAAGAAGGATTTTCAGGGCTCCTTCAGAGTTTTCAAGGCTCCCTTGAAAAATGGAGCAGAAATGAGAAAGGAATGTAGGAAGCAAAGTCCGTGGAAGCAGAAGCAACATTTGAAAGCCTAGTGGGGAAGTGATTTGTGTAGCTTTATATCCAGCACTGAGAGCAAGAGCCAGGACTGAAAACGCAAACTTTAAAAAGAATTGCCTAAGCAACACTGCCTGAGAAGGGAGGCGGTGGGCAGGCCAACACGGAACTGCCACGTGTATGTGTGGGGAGAGAAATTAAAAATACTGTGCCATTTCTGGGAAGGCTGTTTGCTCTTTCCAGGGCAGGTATTACTTTCTGTTAAGTGGTCATTAGTCAGACAAATGTGGCTCTTCATCAATAAGGGGCTGGAGGACCGAGACTGCTGTGCTGCGGCATCCCTGCTGGTTGGGACAAATGTAGAAAGGATGAAGAACTGTATATTGGAACATATTGCTGCTGTCATGGGTTAGTAGCATCACACAACATGTTTGGTGATGGTTAGCTCATACCGCCTGACCAACAGATTACACTACTTACTTTTTTTTCCCTCCAAGCCCTCTTCTTCCTCGTGTTAGCTATCTTTCTAATGGTTTTTCCTCTTCAAAACAGCCATTACCAAAATTTGCACTAGCAGCTTGGCATCACCGCCTTGTATTTTTAGAGTTTGACTAAGTACATTGCTGTAGGCTACAAATCTGCAGAACTCAACCTCCATGTTCTGCAGGAGTGAAAACCAGCAACGTTAGGAGGCTTGGGGAAGTTTTAATAATACCTCTTAAAGCAAGGGACCATGAAAGTGCAGTATGTCCCTGATAACGTCCAAGGAGGGAGGGTGAAAATCCTGGTTTATTAAAATTGGAAGGCAGAGAGGGGTCTGGTCCACAGTGTTGGCATTCCCGCTGCTTCTCGAGTGATGGTCATCGGTCCATGTTCGGCTCTGCCTCTCCCGTTCAGGTATACCCCCCGCAAGCGGTACTGGCACTCTGCAGATCTACCTAATCGACATCAACGATAATGCTCCTGAGCTCCTGCCAAAGGAGGCACAGATCTGTGAAAAGCCAAACCTGAATGTCATCAACATAACAGCCGCGGATGCTGACATCGATCCAAACATTGGGCCCTTTGTCTTCGAGCTGCCAAGTGTGCCATCTGCAGTGAAGAAGAACTGGACCATAACACGGCTGAATGGTAAATGGGGCAGGCAATCCTGAGGACATTTGGACTCTGATTCACTAATGAGGCCACGTGCGGTTTCAAACTTCCAAACTTTCCTACTTTTTTATCTGATTTTTATTTTTTAAAGCACATTATGGCTGACATTATAGACAAGATAGTTAATCAGAAATGATTTGTATCAGACCTGCAGCATAACTCTAAGAGTCTTGGCACTTGGCTTTTTTTAATGCAGTTCATAATTATGAACAGTTATCAGTAGTGAACAGAGTATAAATCATCCATAATGGCCAAGGGGAAAAAAGCTATTATCAGTCTTCCTTATGTTCCAGAGTAATTGTCATAAGCCACAATCAGGATCAATGTTCATTTCTCTGACCATAATTGCATAAAGGCAGCCTTTTAATTTACCATGGAACCAGGAGGGCTAGGTAAGTGTGAAGATTACCAGGATGTGAAGGATTTTTATATTGCGGCATGCAACCACAAATGGCCCTAATTGCTCCTTTTATGGGTAGTTTCAGCAGAGGATGGAAAATATCATGGAGCCATGGGCTGGTTTTGGCTTCCAAGCTGGTCCCTCTCGCTGAGGTCTGGCACCCTCTGCCAGGCCAGGGGCAACGGCTTGCGCCCTCGCAGCGCGGGGCTCAGTCCCCCAGCTCTTGTATCGCAATGGGAGGGAACACAAGAAGGATTGCCTGGCTGAGCATGTCATCGACGGGCAACGGGCTTCCCAAAAACCCTGAGGTGGGAGAGTGGGCGAGCACAGAGCCCGCACAGTGGCCAGGGACAGCCCAGACCCAGGGAGCATCATCCATGCTTTAGTGTTTGCATTCATGCCATTTTAAACACATGCAACTGAATTTGCTAACGGCATCATGGTAGATTAGCGCAACAGTGAAAACACACAGTATTTTGCAAAACACGGGCTGATTGTTGACCAAACTGTTAGGGCAGAAGTCTGAAGCTGTCCTGCCCAGGTGTGTTGTTGATAGCCTCTTCTTCAGGACTCAGAAGACTGCTCTGGCAGAGGAGCCCTGCCTGTACCAGTGTGGCTGCAAGGCTCTACCGGAGTGTCTGTCATCTGTCTGTCTGTCTTGGTCTCTCCAGGCGATTACGCCCAGCTTAGTTTACGAATCATGTACCTGGAAGCGGGTGTGTATGATGTGCCAATCATCGTGACGGACTCAGGAAACCCTCCCTTGTACAACACATCCATCATCAAAGTGAAGGTGTGCCCATGCGATGAGAACGGCGACTGCACCACCATCGGGGCGGTGGCTGCAGCGGGGCTGGGCACGGGTGCCATCATCGCCATCTTGATCTGCATCATCATTTTACTAAGTAAGTACCGCAGGGGCTGACGCTGCTGGGAGACATCATGTTTCCCATCCTGTTCCCTGTTACCCCATTTCTATATGTGGTATTTTTCAAGGGCCATGCAAGCTCCGTGCAAAGAACAGAGCCGTGAGCTTTGGGCTGCAGCGGGTGGTTCACACATCTGCATTCAAACCTCCTTCACTGCAGTGTCAGCAAAACGAGCTAGAGTACTCTCTGTGTGCATCGGACTTTTCTTTCTAAGATTCCAGTAGCTTTACAAACATCATTACACCTGACAACGTCTTGTAGGTAGTGAGTGCGATACGATTCTCCACATTTTGCAGGAAAAAGTTGAAGGATTTACCCAAAATCCTGTGGCAGGCTCCCCCATAGCTCTCAGGTCCCTGGCTGGCTGCGGATATACTGGTTCCCAGTACCAGATGCACTGGTTATGAGAGTCTGGCTAGTCCCTGCCAGACCCGGTGCATAGCTGGAGTTTTCTGGTTGTTCAAAGGAAAAGAAGAATGGTAGTTACTCCCATTGCTTGTAAAATGACAACAGATTGGAGAGTCGTGGTGGATTGTGAGTGTTTTTAGAGGAAGGATGCCCAGTTTGTCAGGAGCACTGGAGGGTGCATCCCAGAGAAGGGCTGTCCATCCCTTTGCTCGAGGCAAAGCCATCCCTTTTGCCCAGCAACGCTGTTAGACTTGGGCTTTCATGAGCATTACCAATAACCATGTGTGCACACACTTAAAAATAAAAATGATATCATTATAACTTCAAGCAGGAGTTGGCACAGTAGGAATAGATAAAAATGAGCGCTGAAATGAACAATGAGGTAAATATTCATCAAGAAACACAGGATGAAACCATGGGACTCCCATTAAAGCTAATGGGAGTTATGGTGCTAAATCACATTTAATATTTACCCCCAATGTGTTTAAACAGAGAGCAGACAGAGCGACGTATGCTACAAATGTCACCTAATGTGGATGCGATATGGTACATTAAGAGAATGGGTCATCTCTGGGCAAACATCCACCCTCCTGGGCCAGCGATGGGAATATATTGTTGTATAATTGATTTACCGTATCAGTCTGGAGAGCGAGCAAGAAGACCGAGTGTTTGTGGCCCTGCAGTCCCCGCTCCTCACCCAGCCCTTCTGAGCCGGTGGAAGCATCCCCATGCATAGCCAGGATGTGCAATTTCTGTCCTTCACTGCGTGTGGGGTCCCAGCAGCAAAATGTTTTAGTCTGGTCCCTTCGGCAAGGGCATTTGGTGCGAATGCACCCCAGCTGCGCACCCAGAAGACGACTGGTGTTCCTCGGTCCCGTCACGCGTGGTACGCTGGGGCGTGCAGGCGTGCTGCTGCCGGGGGGCTAAAAGTTTGCACTGGAAGCCACAGAGGTGATAAAACACAGGACTTCTTTTTGCTGCTTTCGTATAAATCCAGTGCTAAAATATGATTTAAACAGTTGAAAATCCTATTGACTGAAATTAACTTCTGCTGAAGGACATTTGATGTAAGAGATTCCTCTTTTCATTTTCAGATACATTATCCCATTTTAAATTATGGTTTTTATTACAAAAGCTTATTTTTACATTCATTGTAATTCTAATTGACTTTTTTTTATCTTCAAGAGCTGCAAAGCACTGTATCAGTGATGAAAAATGTAATTTGCGATGAGCAGTTTTCCAGTTACATCCTTCCAGTGTTTTGCCTCCTTTCTGTCTGTTTTATATCGTGACCTCTGAACAATAGCCTGGAAAAAGGCAGATGCAGGATTTTTTGTGCTATTTGTCCATTTTAGAGTCAGCAGGTCAAAGTTTGATGGCTTTAAAAGGAAGAAGCAGCAAGGGGACAGACCTGAGGTTGCGCAGGTGAAGGAGGTTTCTGGCTTTACCTTCGCTCAAAGGTTTTTTCTTCTTCCTGATACCTGATGTATTAGCTGCACGAATAACACATTTAGAAGAGCAATGTAATAAAAAATTGTGAAGGGTGAAGACAATAGATTTCAAGGAAAACTACATGCAGAGTGAAAATGGGTCTAACAGCAGTAATAGCACTTCCCATTCTGCAGAGTGAATAAAAGGAAGGAGAGTGCACTACATCCGCTATTGACACTTTGAAGGTCTTTTTTTTTCAAGGTAGCTGTAAAGGCGTTAATGGCACAGTTTTTTCCACAAGTGCATGAAAAAGTAGCGTTTAAAAAAAAAAGGAAAGAAAAAGATAAACCCTGGTAACCATTATAATATTGTCTTTCTGGACTAGGCAGGTATCTTGTTGTGAGAGACTTGAAAAGGAACAAGGAGAAAAGGACTTCAATAGTCTGCTAAATAGCTGAGGTTTTATATTGCAGATAAGAGTTACATTTTCTTTCCTTTTCTTTTTTCTCTCTTGAATAGATCTGGGATAAGCATTAAAGAAATGCTGAACTATCTGAAAACAATTCTGTTAGCTGGCAGGCAGGGATGGCAGCCAATTGGCACACAATGGCAGTAATTAGCTGTCCGGTCCTCTTCTGCTCACTTCACTGAATTCCTGTTGGGTATAAACGCTTTGGTGCTGGGAGGAAAAACTCAGATCCTCCTAACCACCTCCCCACGCAGTGGGGCTGCAGGCTGGGCTGCCCACCCGTGTCCCCAGGGTCTGGTCTGTTCTCCATCCTTGCCCTCGGTGAAGTGACGCCAAGGCTCCATGAAGAGGCAAAGGGAAAGAAAACCCTGCAAAGTGTGAGACAGTGGGGAACAGCAGTTGCTTCTTCTCCTTATGCAGCTGAAAAACACAAAGAGAGTTTGGGATCTTACATCCTGCCTGGGGTCGGTTGTGTTGGCTGCATTGTTTTGGCATGGTCAAGGGTTGACCTAAGTGAAGTGAACCTGGGCCACACGTTCCCACCTCCGCTGTCCATCCATCTCTCCCTTCTCCTGCAGATTGGCCCCGTCACAGCTTCCTGTGTGGCTCGCCTGGAGAAGGGAGGGAAAGCAGACACAGGGAGGTGTAACTGCATCAGCTGCTCAGGCTCAATTCATTTTTGATGGCATTATTTGCAGCTACTGAGAACGAAAGTGAAAACTAACATATTAACAGGTTCTTGAAGAAGACAAGATCTGGTTGCCTTATGTTAGTGGAGGCTTAAGTTCCCAGAGCAACTTCCATGTGGTATGTCACAGGGAGCACACAGCCTCTGGGACGTGGGTGGCCCTTTGAAGAAGGAGGTTGTGGAGCAGCGTTCCCTTTGGGTAAAGTTGTTTAAGTGGGGGAAAATTTCTCATGATTCAAGAACTGTTCAGCTCTCTCTGTTACTTTACTGAGAGAGATAAACCAGCATGTAGATGCTGATGCCTGAGGAGGTTGGCTGTGTGCTACCAGATTTGCTCTCCCTTGTTCTGCAAAGCTAGCCCTGCTCTCTGAAAGGATTTCAAATCATCTTAGATCTGCTTTGCAAGTCGATGGCCAAATGCGTATGCTAATGTCCTAGCTAATGTGATCTTGCAAGTGTAGAAAGCCTCCCTCACTCACCAAAAAAGAGTATAAGTGAGCCCAAATCAGATTATGTGTCCCAGTATTACCCACCCTCCCCAAACCAGTCTTGCGTGGCATACTGCAGACAACAGCAAAATGACTGCCATGGCCAGGGCTCGCGGCCTGAACAGGCATCGCTGTGTCACGCTGGCGGAACAGCCGCTCCTGCAAAGGTGCTGGTCATCTGTACCTCTTTGCTTCTCAGCACCTCTGCAGCTCTCTTTCCTCCACCTTTATTTTATGCCCCTGAATAAAATAAAAGTGGAAATCTAATCCTGAAAATTCAGGATTTAGATCAAATATTTTCAGAAAGTGTCAGTTTTCACACTTTCTGTTTGCTTTTCCTTTGATTGTGTGTTTGACTTCTGATAAACATCAGCTCAGTCAGCATTCGTGATGGATCTTAAAGAAACGTTTGTGATGGAGGCCTGTCACAGTATTTACAGCTCTCACTGATATCTCCCTTAGAAATTAGAACATGCAATAGGATAAAATTTCATTCCTCTTACTAGCAACCAGTGAGGTTCTCCATGGTGGAGGAGGGCAGATGAAGTGTTAGGACACGCCACCACACTCTGACACACGCAGCTTGGCCTCGCGCCGTGTGAGATCCCGGCTCACCCCGCTTCTTCTCCGTTACAGCCATGGTTCTGCTGTTCGTGGTGTGGATGAAACGCCGGGAGAAGGAGCGCCACACCAAGCAGCTCCTGATCGACCCCGAGGACGATGTCAGGGACAATATTCTGAAGTATGATGAAGAGGGAGGTGGAGAGGAAGACCAGGTGAGAAGAGCCCACAGGTTGTGGCCAAGGAGCCAATGTGCAATCTATACTCTCAAAAAGGCAGAAACCACATCATTTTCACTAAAGTACTTGCAAAGGGTTGTGTTCGCCCTTGTTTATGCCCAGGCAGCTTTATTGGCTTCCCCAGTGTGGCATGGACATCGGTGAGAGCCAGATTAGGACCAGCGTGTCACCGGGACGCTCTCCTGTGCAAACAGGACCGTGCAGGGAGGCCGGTGCTACGTGGATTTTGCTACCCCCTAGGCCAGCTTCATGGGGAGGGACTATAAATCAATCTACTGACACTTGTGTTCAAACAATATTTCTGCTATTTCGCTCATTAAAATTGTGTATTTTACCATTCCCCATCAGAAACCTTAGTAAAACCAGCTAGCAGCTACCACCCTCTCCCAGAACTGTGGCTGCAGGCACTTGCCGTGGCTTGCTTGAGCCTAGAGCTTCTGTGGGCTTTCTCTGCATTTACTTAATCGTCTCTAATGTGCCTTTAATTTCTTTTAATTTCTGGGCATGGTTTGTGAGAAATGTCTAAATACATTTGGGGATTTTCTTTTTCACCGCAAAGCGTACAGTGGCAAAGCTTTGCTTGGTGACAGAGCCCTAAGCCACAGTCTGCCTGAATGCGTCAACTCTTTTATGCAGTGGCTTCTTCTTACAGACACCAATGCTGATGTTGCATGAAAACTTCCCTGGCCTGCACTCCTGGGATGTGCTGTCCCTCTGCTACAGATGTATTTCCTCAGCTAAAATAGTGAAGTTTTGTCTCTCATGTTTAAGTCGCTGTTTTTTTATTCCTACCTAACACAAGTAAAGAGCCCATGATGCTCTCAAATTATGTGACTCTGCATCATATAATGGCTTTATTCTTGCTTGCTTAAATGGACTGCATGGTTCATGCGTCTGAGCAGAGGCTGCTGTGCGCCTGGTTGGTGTCAGTGAGTCCGAAGGTCCATGGTTGGGGCTGGTGCTTTAGGAGTAGAAAAACCACTGCAGCACGTCCCGCCGTGGAGGTCCCGGTGGCGTCCGACAGCGAGCGGGGGAGCCTGGCGAGAGCCACCGCCGGGGAGCCGAGGCAGGGACTTTGCCCAAAACTTGTGAAGCTCTTATTCAATGGAAAAATCCTTGCAATTAGCATTTCTTTTTTCTTGTCACTGACAAGTTATTAATAAATATTGCTCCTGGAGATTCAATCATCCCTATCTGAGCACAAGAATAGTTTTACCGGTAGAACAAAGTACTGTTACAAGCAGTCAAACTGGCTGAAGTATCTGGTTTCAGGCAACTACACTGTAGGCTTAAATATTTTAGAAAGGATTCGTTAAAAATAACAGCAAAGGAAGAGCAGCAAAACACCATTACCTACATGAATACATTTTTAATGAAATATTACCTGGTTCTCATTCCATGATAGAAACCTATTCTGTTGGGATTTTTCACGAGCGGAAAGAACATAATTACTTTGAAAGGCCTGCATGCATAAATGCAATACACATTTTAATGTTTTTATTTCTGTGCAAATGCAATTGCAAGAATACATCTACCAACGTTGTGTCTTTACATTCTATTATGTATTTCATCAAAAAGTTATGCACATACCTATGCACATGCAAACCAAAGCCAATTTTTTTATCCCAAAGATTTAGGCACCATGTAAAATATTCAGAAAGTATTTAAATATTTGATTTAACTTCTTTTTTAAGATCTTAGGAGGTCAATTGTATGAGCTACTCAGAGGTCAGGTTCATCTGTAATTTAGATAGTTAGAGGTGCTACATACCCAGGGATAAGATTTGCCATCGAACTTCAGCTGAAATAGGATTAGACCCCGCGTCTTGTTTGTACATTGGGTGAGTAGACGATCTGAACGAAAAGCTCTTGGTTTCACTCTGTGCCTTCCCATTTGTCACAGGATTACGATTTAAGCCAGCTCCAGCAGCCAGAGACCATGGATCACGTGCTGAACAAGACACCTGGAGTCAGAAGGGTGGATGAAAGACCTATTGGTGCTGAACCACAGTATCCTATAAGACCAGTAATCCCACATCCAGGGGATATTGGTGACTTTATTAATGAGGTATGTTCTGTAGGGTGTCCTGTGTCACATCTTAAAAGCTTGAGCAGCCAGCAGCATCAGCTATGCAACGTTTTCCTGGCTGCACGGACCAAGTGATGCTATTACTCACATGAGGAGTCTGATCAAAGCCAGGGGAACGATTGGCATGAGGAAGGGATGCAGGACTTAGCCTAATAAAGGCACCGAGCCTGTAAAAAGCCGAAGTGCAAACAAAAAGCCTAAGATTTCTGGCTCGTGGATATCACAAACACAACACTTTTCAGCATCTGGGCAGTATAACCTGATCCTGCTCTCTCTTGGAGTACTATGAATATTGCAGTTGCGGTCAGTAAAATCATTGTCCGGACATGCACAAAGGAGTGCCGTGGGGGAGGCAGTGGGAAGGCATCTGCGTGGTTTGCCGAAAGCCGACGGAGCCATTTGTGGCTCCTGGACTTGTAATTATTTCACCAGTCTTTGTCTTCCCCCAGTAAGCTCTATTTGGTCTAAAACCTCAAAGAGTTTGCAGAACAGAGAGATTCATCTCAGATCAGAGAGGGTTTCTTTATGTTATGTTAGATTACCGCTCCTTTATCTGCTTGTACAAATATCTATCCATTTAGCATTTCTTACCTCATTTTTAGTTTTGAGTGATTGAGTGGTTACAAACCAATCAATGCATTATTTCCTCCGAGACAAAACACACTATCCATTTCCTAAGTCAGAAAAATAAATGTTATAGCAATTTAATTCTATTATTATATCCATTTCCTGCTGCACTTTTTCTTGTATTCATCATTAAAATCTCTTCTTCCTTTGTTCCTGCCCATCCTTCACACACACATTTACACACATCCATGGACGTGAAGACTCACTCTTACACACACTTCAGCTGCTACTCACTGCAGTAAAACCTGCTCCATCTCCCCACGCCGAGACTGGGGTTTCCCAAGGTGTGAGTGCAGAATATTTTGCTTTGTCTCAGGTCTATTCCACGAGGCTTCTCCTGACGCTGGGCTACAGCAAAGCAATTCTTTTTCTCCATATCCCAAGGCCATTTTTGTGGCCTGCTTACACTGCTGCCCACAATCCACACAACAGCAATGCTTCCCAACACTCTGCCCAGGATTTCACACCCCAAGTCTCTCCTAATCGCAGAGGAAAGGGCGTATTTTGCTAAGAGTGATTTTTTTTTTTTCCCCTAAAGGAATCAAAATCATCAAAGTGGTGGTTACTGGTAGGAGAGGAAGGGTGCTGCTGCTTTCAGCAGCCAAGCTGGAAATCTTAACAGGCAACCCCAGAAAGGGCACGCTGTCCAGAACTGAGAGCTTTCCACATCCAGGGCTGGATCCTTGGAAACAACTCCCCTCCCACTCCACCCGGCTCTTTTACAGAGGCGCTGGGAGTTGGTGAATCTTCTGCTGGGGGCAGCCGGGCATGAGGAAGCCCCAGGACCCTCATTTTCTCCCATCTTCCCTCTTTCAGCTTTGCTGCAGGGATCCCAAGCATGCCACCAGCCCAGACCCTCACCCAAACACCCTTCCTTAGCACCATCACCCTAAAACCCCTTGGCGGGTATTAACGCCGTGTGTTTGCCCCCCCAAGGGCCTGCGTGCAGCGGACAACGACCCCACGGCCCCCCCCTACGATTCCCTGCTCGTCTTCGACTACGAGGGCAGCGGCTCCACCGCCGGCTCCGTCAGCTCCCTCAACTCCTCCAGCTCCGGGGACCAGGACTACGACTACCTTAACGACTGGGGGCCCAGGTTCAAGAAACTGGCGGACATGTATGGGGGAGGCGAGGAAGATTAAACTGACCTCACATTATTTAAAATAAAAAAAAAAAGAAGTAAAAAAAAACAATTTAAAAAAAAAAACAAACCCACAGACAACAACATTAACAAAAAGAGCCGATGCAGAAGCAAGAACTGTACAGATGTGGCAGCTTTTTTAATTAATATCCCCTGCTGACTGTATTGTTATTTTTAGTGGTGATATAGGAGGTTTCTTTTTTTTTTTCCTTTTTTTTTCCTTTCCAGTTTCTTTTTTTAGAATATTGAGCTGTCTCGCATGAACACTTGTCTCTGCTGCAGGTTTTTTTTCGTTGGTTTGGTTTGGTTTTTTAATGTCAGCTGGGATATTGCTCGTTTATCTGCTTTATGACTAAAGAGAGTGAAAGGCACTCTGTCTTAACTTGAATTTCTTAGAACAGAAGCACTGTTTTTAAAATATATATATATATATATTTGAAAGTGCCTTTTGGTGCATGTATCAGATTCCCTTCAATCTCAGGAGTGATGAAAACAAACATACAACCATCCTGGGCAGCACTCCCTGTGACCCTAGGCCAGTTCTAGCTGGGAAGGAGTTAACAAAAAGGAACTGTGGAGATTGTTTCTTTTTTGCCTTTTTTTTTTTTTAAGGGGGTGACTCATTCCGGGGTGGAAGAGGATGGGGGGTCGGGGTTGGGGGAGAGATGTTTTGAGTCAAAATCTTAACAGCCATCTTTAAGCCTCAGCAGGTGGTGAACTAGTCATCATGTTGTATATAATTCAGTGTTACCAGATGCAAAATACCGACTGGGGGCTCTGCTGTCACCTGGTCACACTCAATGTAGCTGCATAGAACTATAGCGTTGATAAAGCCTTTGGTTATTGCAACAGAAATCTCCGACAGCCCTTGCCTAAACCCGACAAAGTAAATCATGAAATGACCAAAGGCCCGTTTGTTTGTTTTCATGCTATCGGTGTGTTTTGGCTCCCACGACCTCTTCAGTGATGTAAATACTAGCTGGGTTAGGTGGCGGTGTCCCGCATCTCCGAGGACGCCCGCTAGCACGAAAGCCGACGCTGTTTCCCTCGCGTAAGGGCAGGGGTTTGTGCAGCGGCTGCGCTCGAGGCCGGGGCAGTGCTAAGGGCAGGAAGAGTTTATCAGCACTTTTGCCATCCGTAAGTATGAAGTTAGTCTAGTACAATATTAATGCCTTGGAGCATTAGTAGCCAAAGCTCAACAACATCGTGTAACTCAGCTAATGTGTGTCCTTTCTCTTTGATGGGTAGGCGCTGCTATCTGTAGTAAATGTTTTTTTTTGGAGAAGAAGTGCAACGAAGGCCTATTAAGTATCTTGTGGTTAATATGCTCAAGCATTGCCAAGTAAGCAAGAGGTTTTGCAGCATCCAGGCGTAATTCAACATCAGTATTATAAATGGTAGCATACTACCTAGTTTATATGTAGGGTCAGTTTAACCAATAACAAATAGTTATTAGCTTTTTATATTACGTTTTTCCTTTACTGATTTGGACTAGTGGGTTTATGTCTAATGTTTGTAAAATGATTTAGACTGCATGGATGTGTAATATAAACCACATTTAATGGATTATGAGCCACTTAATTAATGTGCTATGAAATCTTGGATTACCTGTGTTTTATATTCTGCAGACGATTTTGCAGTGGGTTCGCTAAAACTTGTAAAAGTGCTTAGATATATTTTCATTTAAATCCAAGAATGTGCACAGTATTGGAAGGTGATTATCCAGGGGATAATCACGCTTTTTTTGATATCTCGATTAATTCTCAAGTTGAATGCTAAGAGTTAAAGGGGGGGTGGGGGGAGCGAGCGCGTGCACGCGAGAGAGCGGGAGAATGAGAGGACGAGAGCTTGCGGTGATGAGTGGACGTCGTTTCAGAGGGTATACTAGGCTGCAAGATCGTCTCTATAGATTTTTGAAATGCTCCTAGTGCATTTTATATTTCATTGTATCATATTTTCTATAAAATGCAATTTCTGTAAATTAATGAGCATTTGAAATGTGTCTTGTATGAAGTGGAATGTGGTAAAAGTCTGCCCGAGGGGACTCCAACGTTACCGGTATGTTATTAGCTACCAAGGATGCGATCTTTCTTTTTTTGTTGGTCGGTCAGTCGGTCGGTCAGTCGATGGGTCAGTTTGTCCTTTCACGGCTCGGAGAGCGAACACACGCTCACCCAAGTTTCTTGAGGAAACCAGGAAGCGATGGCTCGGACCTCGGGAGAGGGACGGCTCCGATGGCAGCAGCAAGGCGAGGACGTTGCTCCACAGGCGCGGGCCGGCAGCACGTACCTCAGCCGGGACGAAGCGCAGTGCCTGGCAAACTGCCGGCACCTGACGCGTTTCCAAATCCCTGTTCCGTAGTTGGGAACTCGGTCATCTCATGTGAGCACTGTGAAAGTCTTAGTTTGCTTCTGCCACATACCGTCCCGCTCCTCCGGGCTGCCCTGCGGCAAACCTCGCAGCCCCTGGCCTCCAGCCGCCTGGCGCGGGTGGGCTGCATTGCCCTGCAGCCTCTGCTCTTCTCCCACAGGCAGTCTTGGGTCTTCCCCTTCCGTGGAAAAGCCACGGGCTGGAGTATTTCACCGTCTGGGCTTTGCGCCTCCGCAGAAGCTGCCCAGTCACAGCAGAAGTAGTGAAAAATAAAAATGCACTTAGTGTTTCTCGCTGATGACCACCCGTCAGTGTTTTGTGTCCATCACCGTAACCTCATCACCGGCTCAAGGAGAAGGATGCGGCTCGAGGGCCGGGGCGATGCCGATGGTTCCCCATCCATTGGGTTGCTGCTGCTGCCTGCTGGCTCCATGCGGCTCCTGGGATGCTCGTGCAGATCCCGCAATGCCGGCCAGGTGGGTCTCTGCTGTAAGCCGTGCCATGCAATCTACCTGGCACCGCTTACCCAGGAGCGGTAGCTAAATCCCTGCTCCAGAGCGCTGGGTGCTTGATGTCTGCTGCGGCTTTGGCTGGGGTGATGGATTTCAGGTAGGAAAGGGGATGGCAGCGGTGTGGGACGGCTGCTGCGGGGCCGGTCGGCAGCGTGCATCGCCCCGCAGTCACCCGGGGGACGGGCCGTGCGGCGAACAGGAGCTGCTTCCTACTTGGCCGTGAAGGAGACACTGTCCGACTTCAGCTTGTCTAAACATTTCAGGTTTTTGAGAATATTTATGCAACCTAAGTCAAGCAAAACTGAGTGATTAAAAATAAACCAACCTGTTTCCATTGGTGACTTTTTTTTAAAATCAGCGGATATTTTTTCTGCAGCATTTGCAGTCCAGCCATTCCAAGCCCACAAGCCTATAAATCAGACCAACTCATTTACTGTCTTTTGACCCAGTTCTGCTCAGTTTCCCTCTGCAGGACCTCTTCCCCTCTTCTTCCTCCTCCTCCTCTCCCTCTTCCTTTTCTTCGTCCTCTTCCCTGCACCACTGAGCTTTACAGCCCCACAAGTAGCAGCAGCGTCAGGCCCCTTTCCTCGCAGTGGGACGGGCAGAAGGTAAGCGAGGAGCACATCGAGCAATGAAAATAGACTTCCTGCGAACCTTTTGGCATGTTAGTATTACTTACGGTTTGTAACCCAGCTAAGAAAACCGACCTTAATCCAAGGGGTCCCATTAAAAAGGTGACTGTGCCATTGCCCTGTGCCCCCACTCTGATCCTCATGGATGTGACATGGCATTGCCGTTCGCAGCCGGAGGCAACAGTGGCTTACAGGGAGCCGGGGTGGGGAAACAGCAACTTTGGCTCAACGTACAGTCGCCGTTTTTTCTTATGGGCCACAGAAGTGGTTAGCGCATTGAGACCAGCACCCTTGTTCTCTGACTAGTCAATCTAAACTAAAGCATTAAACTTAACCTAATTAAAGTGGTGCTCACACATTCGAGCCCCCACTCTTTTTCAGGCCACGAGGCGGTGGGGAAGGACTTGCTTTCAGGCAGGTGGAGGGGAGCCCATCCCCGGAATACCGGCGTCACACCCCGTTACCCCCGTACCCTGTAGCACTGCCGGGGGACAACACCACAGCTCTCTGCGCTGTCTGAGGGACAGGGACGGTGAGCTCGCAGGGCGCCGGGGCATGCCGGACACCTCCCGTGGCCTCCCTACCTCCTTGGCATGAAGACTGCACATCCCTAAGCCAGGGACCGTGCAGATCCAATGTCACTGCTGTACCCGTGGCCACCTCCGGCAAAGCATGGCCCCAACGGCCTCGGTGCAGCCCTCGTCCGCTCTATTTATTATGTAGCCTGTAAATAGGGAGAAGCATCAGTGACAGAAATGCTTTGCAAGGCAACAAGGAGATTCAGCAGGTAATCAATGACAGTAAATAGGCAAGTCTCTTCTCGGTGTCCTATGTGCTAGTCATAGCTTTGCTTCTGGTTTTGCGTTTTCTTTGCCTTTTTTTTTTCCTTTTTTGTTGGAACAGGTGATGCCATTGGTGGTTTTAAGGCGGTGGTGGGGAGTTCGCTCCCCTGCGGCTGAGCCGCTTTGGGCCTCTTTCAAGAGGTTTTGAGGGATAGTCAGGTCTGAATCCAGCCTCCGGGAGTAAGTGGGACTTAGGAGATGGCTGTATCGCCTGCAACTGCTTCACATAGGGTAGATGTTGGGGCATTGGAGAATGGTAATGGTCAGTGCAGGGTCTGTACAACACAATATGCCAAGATTGCAACTTTGTTTAGTCTCAAAAAAACATATTAAAGGTAAAATATGGGACTTTTATTTGTGATGTCTTTTGGAGCTCTTCATTGTAAGTGTGGAAAAAAAAAGGGGGGGGGGGAATGCTGTATAACGATGAATGCATATGTTTAAAACAGCAGCTAGACAACGTAGGTGTCTCCCACGCAACGTTAACTCAGTTTCATGGGGAAAATAAAAGTTCTCTCCAGTACACACCAACCCCATATACAATTGCTCACACAATGTGTACATAATGTAGTTAGTGCTTGAAGCTACAAATCAAATAGGGGAAAAACCAACAACAACATATAGATGTGTAATTGGAGCACTTTCTTTTTTTTTTAATTTTAATTATGATTTTGCATGTTTCCTTTTACGATGGAGAAGCTGTGTAGCAGCCCGCATGACTGTGGTTGTTCTCAAGGAAGACTTCTGCTGTTCTGCTGTATTCACGCTGAAGCGCAAAAGCAGTTTGCGTCCGTTAACCCAGTTCAAAAACCTTATTTTGTAACCGTCAACAGCACAAATATTTTGTATTGTTGTTTGTACCATTTTTGTACCAAAAACAAAAGAGGAAAAAAAAAAAAGGGAAGAAAGTAAATGTTTTCAATGTGTTTTTAGTGCCACCGCAATCTTGGTTTCCAAACTGAATAACAGCTTTGCTGATTTATTGTGTATCAAAGCTGAACTGGCGCACTGACGCCTGGCTCCAGTGTAATAAAAATAAAGTCCCCCTTTTGAATAGTCTCACTTGCGCTTTTTTTTTTTTTTTTTTTAATTTCATTTCCCTTCCCTGCATGCACACCTCAGCTCATTCGCTGCTAGCGGCAGACTTACCCTTGCGGTGAGCCAGCAGACGGTGGCCTGGTTGCAGGTGTGGGTCCGCGTATTCAGGCGTCAGTGGGGTTTTCGGAGATCCCGGGTGCTTCTGCACTTGTCTGGCGGTGGGAAATTTGCATTCGCTGAAGCAAGACGCGTGGCTCAACCCCAACCCACGTAGTTGTTTCGGGAGGCAAGGAGGTGGCGGTGCAGGTTCCTCTCGCAGCCCGATGCGGACGCGTTTGTGCTGCACTAAACTGTTGGTGCCAATCAGTCGGGTGGTGATTTCGTTCCTGCAACGCAAGATCTTTGTGCTTTAGCACAATTCAGGCACAGTCAGGGGTCTTTACTTGCTAGTACGTTGGCAGCCGCCGCGGCTGCTGCATCAGGACGTCCGGCCCCTTCGCCCGCTCGCTGCCCTGCAGCTCGTGCAGGTGAGCTGCCGCACACGGAAGAGCAGCCAGCCCTTTTCCTGCCAGGGAACGGGAACGGTTCAAAAAAGTCTAGGGAATGCCTGAGCACCCCGGACCCGCCGCTGCCCAGCGGAGGAAGCCTGAGCTTGCCGCTCCCAGTTGTAGTTCTCCACCTCTCTGCACGTGCAGGAGCAAAGATTGGAGACGCTGCTGTGCACGTAGCAAAGAGAGTGCAAACTCCTTCATGTTGCCATTACTGCGTACAGCAGCACTTCTCTGCATGCATCTCCTTTAGGGCCATCAGCTTCTTGCTTTTCTAAAGCTGCTCTTCCCTTGACGCTTCACGGCGAGCCCGGGGAGGGGGCACGGACACGCTGCTGCGAGGCTGAGCAGCGACTGCCTGGCACGCAATTAGCAATTAACACTGGCAGCGAAGGCTCACGTCACCCCAGGGACTTTTGCAGGGCCTGAGCGGATAGCTGGGCTGCCATCACCCTCATCCCAACACCAATCCACATATGCCAAGGTCCCACACCCACCGGGGCTGAGCCAGGGCCGGGAAGGACGCGTGGTTCCAGCAAGCCGTGGAGCTATTCCAGCCGAGCATGCGGAAAGCAGCGCTGTCTCATTTTTAATAAACATTAAGATGAATGCAAATCCTGTACATGGCAATTTACTTCCCCCCGGAGTCAACTAAGAATATTTTATTGCTAGTTTTGCTAATACTCAAGCTGTTCTGTTTCTTAGAATTATCTTTAACTACTGAATAATGCAAGACTGTTGCATCACAAATATTAGTTTCTGCTATCTGTGGAAGTCTGGGCTCTCATCATTGTGTTATTAAGCTCTTATCTGCCTGCAGAAAGTCTTGTTCCTCAAATGGTTTAGCTGCGTGCTTAACTTTGACCGTGTGAATAGTTTTACTAAGCTGATGGAAACAGCCATCCTCCTCTAAATCCACGGACTTCTGTACCAAAATTAAAAATAATAACAATAATTATTACAGTTATTATTATAGGCTCTTGGGTTGGGCTTTTTTCTCCCAAGTCAAAGGCAGATGCCAGAATTTGCAATAGAATTTCGTTCAGATCAAACTGAAGCACACAGAGATTATTTTTTTTTCAATAAATGAAACAACTGAACTTTTCCTTGTTTTCCAGACTAAAACCTCTGTGTTGCCAAGACCTTTTTTCCCCAAAAATCTTTTTAAATAAAGAGCAGGTTTTTAATCAAAACCTGAGTTAACAGACACATTAAGCAGTTTTAGGTAACAAAAAAAAGACCAACCAAAACTCAATACACAATATTACACTACTGTCAAAACAGGGTAGGGGTGGAGGAAGCATTGGGAAGATTAAATGCTTTTATTAACCACTGGCCAAGCTGTCGCCTTGTCACAAAAAATTAAAAAAAAAATAAAAGAACACAAAGTCTTTTTTTTTTCCAAATTCCTTCCATGTATAATGAAAAATTTGCTCAGCTGTAACCAATGACACCGTGACATCCTGTGTGTGAGCAGGAGCGCGCTTCAGCTGAGCACTTTTACCTTCGCAGTCCCTCGGCGTGCGCATCCCTTCTGCCCAGTGTTAGCACATACTGCTGCTAACAGGAGTCCTGAGACTGAGCTTTGGCTTCTTTTCCTGGAAGAAGAATAATAATAAATAATAATAATTATAATTATAATTATAATTATAATTATAATTATAATAATGATGCAAGATTGTTGCGAAGAAGACCCCATGATCAGCCCCGTTGTTCAGCAATCTGCCTACTTCTTCCAAGCAGGGTTGGAAGTGCTGCGAAGGACCAAGATGTGTAGGGGACAGACAGGGGACACTGGGACACACGGACTTCTGTGGGAACTGCGTGCCCAGCTGAGTAGCTCCTTTGACTAGTTACCTTGAAAACAGCCCTGGCACTCCTTCCAGCCACAGCGAGGGCAGCACCACGCCACGCACAAGCATTAGCCAGAGCAGCAGCATCCCTCTTAATCCCGGTGTAAACTGAAAGGCACCGAGGACAAGCGAGGGTACCCCAAGGGCTTCGGCAGCACTCGCACGGGCGCTGCCCTCTGCTCAGCCGGCGGCAGCGATGCTCGGGTTATTATTTATGACGTCCTCCTTTCCCACACAGGGCAGATGCTGTGCGGGGGGACAGAGTTAACAAGACATAAAAGATTTGTACATGGGTGCAAAGCAGAGAGGGCACTGGATGCCGGGGAGGGGGGTCAGGTCCTCCCAGCCTGAACCCCGGAGCCTGGGAGCTGGGACTCCCAGCCGGCAGTGGGATGGACCAGCTCCCGAGCAGGGAGCGAGCCCGGAGCGAGCCGCAGGCACGCCGGGACCTTTGCAGCAGCATCATTTCACAACAGCAAATGCTTCCTCCTGATAGAGCTGTAGGATTTCCCCCCCCTCCCCTCTCGCGATGATTAATGTATAGCTTCTCCGCACTCATCTCAGCGCCACAGCGCAATCCATCTCCCCTGCTCGTCGCCTCGCCCTCCCACTCCCACCTTCTTTTTTTAATGAGAAAATATTTTTTATTTTTTTGCTGCAATGCTTTCCTGCGAGCGGGGAGGCAGCGGCGGGGGGGCGGCTGTGAGTAATGGCCGAGTCTCCCCGCAACGGGCACACAAGGACCGGGCTGCAATCTAGCACACCGCCAGAGCGGTGACAAGGGCCTCATGCGACGGCCAGGGCTGAAAAATAAAAAGTTAATGCAACCTCCTGGCTACCTCTGGTTTTTTCTCTGAAAGGCCGTGGCTTGCTGGCAGGTTTGCCCTCCCCGCTGTTGCCCACCATCCAGCCCCCTCTTGATGGAGATAAGAGGAGCGGGAAGAGGGACACCTCAGTCGACACCTTTCATCCACCCCCTCGGGAAGGGGGTCTTTAAGCTGGCCTAACCCAAATGACCCCAAACCTTTTCTGAACCACCTGGAGGCTTTGGTGAGCTGCGCTGGGTTGACAGGGTTGGAAGGGGAAACCTTGTTTCGTGGTTTTGCGTTAATTAGCGACTTGTTGGCTTTAGGAAGGGTCGTTTCCACCTGCAGGGAAAGGGAAACTCTCCCTCCACGGCTAATTGGGGATTCACACCCCGGGGCCGGGGTCTCGCTGAGCATGGGGCCGTGAACCCCAAACCACACGCCGGCCCTGCCCTGGAGCCAAGGGTAAAACTGGAGGGAGCTTTATACGCGCGGTTCATGGTGCAAAAGGCAAAAAAGGGATTAGTAAGACCTAAAGAGGTATTTCAGTGCCAGTGCAGGCTCAGGCACCGACTGCGGGGTGCTGCCCGGCAGGATCCGGCACCGCTCGATGGACACTGGGGAGCCGGTGTCAGATCCGCCCCCGGGAGCTATTTTTCTCTGAAAGCAGTAAATCATATAACGAGATTTACTCCAGGAGAGCCCCAGACCTGTCTGGGCGGGGGAAAGGGGGAGCTGCCCGAGCACCCGGATCCCCGCAGCCCCTGACGCTGGCCGATGGCTGCGAGCGGCTCCGGCGGCCGGTCGGCTCCTGCCTCCTCCTGAGCAGCCTCTCCGGGGATGTGGCTGCCTGCTGAACGGCCTGGTCGCCGAGCAGAACCTGCACCTCCTGCATGAATTTAATTTAGGGGACATTTCCAGTTGTTAAATTGCTCTGTGTAGGATGCTCCTGGTGTGTTTTCCTCGGTGAGCTGTGGACTTCCCTGGCGCCGGGTGCTGGCTTGTCATTTACACCGTTAAAAATCCACCTTTAGATCTGGTGATAAAAATACGGAAGAATCATCATCTAACACTCCGCGGTTGTTAAGCCGAGCCAGGCAGCCGTGCACGATGCTCAGGCTGGGAGGTGAGTCGGGAAGGATGGAGAGCCGGGCTGGCCACGTCCAGCCAGCATCAGTTCAAAGTAGCTCACACCTATTCTGGTTGGGAGAATTAGCACAGCCCCTCCAGTTTAAGCTTATCCTGGCTCCGTTTCAGCCTCCAAACACTTGCAAATGTTTGCAAATATAAATCAATGGGTTAATGCTCACCCTAAAATAACAGTTTTCCCCTGAGAGATTAGAGTCTCCCTCTATCTGTGCTGGAAGCTGCCAGAAGTGGATTGTCAAAAATCCCTGGGAGGCTGCAGAAGGAATGAAGCAGAATCGGGTTTCTGTCAATATTTCCACTCTTAATAAACCAGATTTATAATATCCGAGGCTGCATGGAAGTTTTATCACTGAGTACATAATGGCTGCACCGTTAACCTGTGCTATCTATAGCTAAACTCATTACTTTATGAAGTACTTTGAGTTACCTTGGAGTACAAAAGGTGACATAACTAATCCTGGTCTGTGAAAACCATATTGATTGGAACGTAACCGCCAGGTAATGCAAGAAGCATTTGCAGCCCTCTGCAAAAACTCACTTTGAGCGCTCATTGCTCCGTGCACAATACTCAGCCCTTTGCACCGGGGGTTAGCGTCCCGTCACCGGCCCTCCTGGCACGGGCAAGGCAGGGGTGAGGTTCCTGCAATATCCCACCTGGCTTTCCCCAGGCAGATGTAAGGGGTGGGTTGAAAAACACTGCCAGACAGCACCGACAACGTCTTGTGCCGGAAAGATGGTGATGGTGGTGCGGTGCAAGTGCTTTGGTTTTGGTCAAAGGCAAACACTTTGCTGATTGCTTAAAGCTGTTGGATATGTTTTATATATTGCAGAGACCTTGGTTTACAGCCTGAGCTTTGCAGAGCCCGTGCTGTCTTGCAAATGCCTATGATGAAGTTGCTAAGCCAGTCACTCATCACCCAGTTACTGCAGTTAAGTTATCAGTAAGTAAAAATTAGACATATAGGTATATACATTTATGTGAAGACTCGCTGGCCTGTGCCTTCTAGCTGTTCCCCAGCTGAGATCCCTGGCACCCAGCACGCGGGCTGCCGTACATTTATCATCATGAATCGCTTTTCACATTGCACCTCGAGAAGGAGCAAGTACCTTGCTTTAATATAGCGCTATTGATCCTAAGAGCTTAAAACAATAACCATTGTATAATCAGAACTCACTTTTTCCCAGGAACTGTGATTGAGTTGCTCTTACCGTTTTGTAGGGGCAGAAAGAAATTCAGCACCTTGTGAAAAAGGCACACGAGGCCCCGGAGAGGAGAGGATGCATGAATCCAGCCCCGCAAACGGCCCAAAATCCCAGACCTCGGGAAAAAAGCAAAGTATGTCAAGAACGCCATACATCACATTACTATAGTACTGTATAAAATATTTACCTTTGAGTACATTACCAAAGTGGTTCCTTTTGACATTACATTTGTGCTTTTGTAAAAAAGACATGCAGCCGAGAGCAAATATCCATCCCAGAACAACCAAACACCGCTGTAGCGCAGCAGCCGCGTTGGCCCGGGAGACCCGGGACAAGGCTGACACGGAATCTGCATTACCTCCCGTTCCCGAGGAGGGGCCGTCCCAGGTCTGCCAGTGTGAGATGCCACCGCCGCCGTGTGCCATGCATCATCGCAGCCACCGAGCCCTGGCTGAGACACGCTCCTAAGTACATCAGAGCAGGAAACGTGCTTGTACAGGAGACTTCTGCTATTTAAGTGTTTTTGATCAAAAGCATTTTACCCTCTTCCCTGCCTTAATGCAAGGAAATGTGCAAATAGAAAGCAAGGCTTTACTGCAGGTATTCAGCCCTCCGCAAGCAGGCAGCTCCTCGCTTCCAAAGCTTATAATAAATAGAAGAGGAACAATCTTTCCCTTGCTCAAAATGGTTCACTAAATATTTCACTGAGCATCTTGGTTTTCCATTTGTCCTGCTTCAGTTCACTGCTTGTTGCTCCCGTTCGTCCTTATACTTCCGCAGCCGCAGAAGGGCCCCGGTGGCACTGAGGCAATTGCACGTGCAACAGGAGGGGGGGACCCACTCAACTTGCCATTTTGCAAAGAAAACACCATTTCAGCCCAGCAACCTCCTCACAAAAAAGAAAAAAGCAAAGCCAAAAAAAACCCCCAAAACAACCCTACAAAAAAAAAAAAAAAAAAAAAGCTTTTAAGCAGACTTAGCAAAAAAACAAAAAAGTGAGACTTCAGATAAATTGGAAATGATGTCCAGCGTTGGGGGAGCCCCTGGCCATGCCACCCCTCTGCAGATAGAAGCTCAGTCCCCATCGTCTGGGCTCCCTCCTTCTCGGGTGATGCTGTGGTAAACCTGCAGATTTCAGCCCAGGCAGAAGAGGGGTTTTTTAAGAGAAACTCTCTGTTTCATTGCCTAGGAACAACACAGATGAACAGCCGAAGGGCCAAGGCCAGGCTCAGCCTACCTTCTGCAGGAGTGTATCAGGGCAGGGTCCTCAAGGCTCGCTTTTCTCAAAGCATCCTAATAAGTGCGGCCGAACAATGCTGAGGCTCCTTTGCGGGCTGAGCATGGAGCAGAGGGCAACGCTGGGTCATGTCCAGAAAAGAGATGTCTTTTTAGCAGCGTTTCTTAAGAAAAAGCAGCCTTGTTCTGCCTGCATCCCCTTCCCCTGCTTCCCTTCTGCTCCGCACAGACCGTTGAACTCATTGACGAGGAGCAGCTAAATTGGACAGAGCCAGAAAGATAATTAAGTCTCTGCACCTTTTGTGAAAAATAAGGGGCCAAAGGAGAGCTTTGTCAGCTCAGACGCTTCGTTCAAGAAGCAGATAAAACAGAATTTCTATAGGTAAAAAAAAGTCTCCATGGCAAAGAGACCTTAAACCTGCCCTGAATAGGAATAAAACCTCCAAGAGGACTTACAGGCAGCTACAAGGAACCATGAGGAACCCACACCTCTTTGCATCAGCACTTGTGAACCAACCTGTTTCCTGTGAGGTTACCATCCAGCATCCCACCAGGTGCTCAGAGCCCCAAGCCGCTGCTGGGGAAATAAGCCCCGTTTTCCCTGCGAGCGAGATGCAGTGGCACGGGGTGTCTGGAGGAGCAGCGTGTTGTTCCCGCGGGTGAAGGGCAGAGGACGGGGAGCAGGGCAGGACGCAGCAGGGTCGGTCATGGCCGGGCAGCTCCTGCTCTCCCAGCGGCTCCCTGAGCTGCGAGAGAGCTGCGAGGCCATGGCCCAGGGTATTTCAAATGCCCTGTGCTTCTGAAAATCATCCCACGGGCTCCATCCTAGTTATTTATAGGAGCTTATTCTTGAAAGTCTCAGTGGGGATTGGAGCCCTGCTATGCTAAATCCTACACAAACCCACAGTAACAGACCCCAGACAGGGCTTGCTCCTCGAGTTGTGATTTAAAGTCCGTGCAGAGCTAGCGAGTCGGAAGCAATCCTTCCCCGGCAATGTGCTGCAGACCTCGAAATATTCATTGCTGTCTATGTATGTCCTTTTTTGTCGTGGGTTTACATAGCTCTTCTCAGAGCAAGTTCTGCCCTAGGCAGGGTGATGCCAAAGCACCCGAGGAATACACTTGGTGGCTGATAATGTAATCTCCCTGCCCAAGAAATGCAGTTTCCTGGTGAAGACAAAGCGGCCGGCACAGGCTGGGTAATCCTGCGCCGGCAGCGTGTGGCTGCCCACTCCCGGGACGGACTAATGCTGCTACGTGCAGACAGAACGTCTTTTGGACTGATTGCATTATAATTTAATCCATCCTTCAGCGATTTTAGCTCTCAAGATTGTTGTTATTTTACACCTCAGCAGAAGTTCATGAGGAACAAAATGAGGTTGCAATCCTCTAGGGAAAGCTGGCAAGAGTCACAAATCCATCTTTGTGGAAACAGATTTAAGCTTAGGTCCAAATAATTAGTTCTTTACCCAGGCCTTGAGCTAAGGAGACGGTGAGTTCATCTGCAGAGGCTGCAGAATAACTTCCTGGAAAGCTGTGTTACGCTCACATTTCTTTTGCACACTCATTTGTAACGCGGAGGTTCGGAGCAAGGCTGGACTTGGCTCGCGGTCGGGAGCCACGGCACAGTGCGGGCAGGATGACCCAGCGCTCCTGCCTGCATTGCCAGGAGGGGCTTTTGCACGGGGACCGGAGAGACCCCCTGGCCCTACATTGGAGCTCCTTTGGAGAAAAAGCTTTCTTTCCCCTCCTTCTGCCTTCTCCAGGCAGCTTCGTGCTCCATAGCACAGGGGGATGCCCGGTGCCATCGGCTCACCAGAAAAAAGTCCAACAGGGTGGGAGTGGGGGGGGCTGCACGCACGGGGAGCTGGGGACGTCTCTGCCTTTGGAAACTCAATGATGGATTAGCAACATCTTTGGCACCTCTAATCAGAGACACAGCTAAGAAAACTCTTATCGGCGCAAACAGCATAAAAGCCTTGGGAGACAGCAAGTGGAGTCATCCCTGTCCTCCCACGAGTTGTTCCTTGCTCTCCCCCAGTGTCTGGATAACCTCTTTGTGGAGGAGTCCATGATGCAGAGCTGCTGTGGACCAGTGAAATGCTGGGCTTTAACTGGGCTTTAGCTTATTGCCACAGCATCCCTGTTCCAGACGTAGCCAAAGCAAAGGCAGGGCTGAAGGATCCTCCATGCATCAGCCTTAGTAACAGGTATGTGCTCAGAAAACATCACTTTTCATCATTGCTCTTCTCCGTCACAACGGTGACCGAAGCTCTTTGGGGCAGGAGAGCGCAGTGAAAAGGTGCTGGGGAAGGAAAAGATGAAGGAAACCATCTCCTGAAGGCACGCAAGAGGGAGGAAATCAGCCCAAAGAACAGAAAGTTAGCTACGTACATTTCTCAAGCTCACAAGGCAGGATAAAGCTCAAACCTCCCCTAGGCAAAAAGGATAAAAACAGTCCCATTACACTGAGCCACTTAAAGCCATTTGAAAGATAACGGCGGTTCCCACTCGTCAGACAGCTGACGCACTGGTGGGAATCCCCCCTCCCATTTACTGAATGCTCTTCCAGGAGCACGTGCTGCAGGATTTCATCGTGGGGCTTTTACCCCCAACCGTACACACGTGTTTCCCTCTGCCCAGGAGTCCCGCTCGGCTTCGTGGGTGGTTCCTGCACAAGAGGAAGAGCTGAACCTGTGCAAACCTGTCCTGCTGTACCGCACACACCCTCGGAGAGCCCCTCGTGTTGGCCCAGCTTTTAAGACCAGGCCTTTGGTCTCGAGCATCGAGCCCATCATGGAGGAGACATGAGCTGAATTTGTCTCTCCCCACCCCGAATCCCAGGGAAGACCCCAGCCCCCCTACACAGAATCACAGAATCCCTAAGGTTGCAAAAGACCTGTAAGATCATCGAGTCCAACCATCAACCAGCAAACCACCATGCCCATCAAGCCATGTCCCACAATGCCACGTCCACACGTCCCTTGAACACCTCCAGTGATGGTGACTCCACCACCTCCCTGGGCAGCCTCTTCCAGTGCTTCACCACTCTCTCAGTAAAGACATTTTTCCTAATATCCAGCCTGAACCTCCCCTGGTGCAACCTGAGGCCATTTCCTCTCGTCCTGTCACTTGTCACTTGGGAGAAGAGACCAATACCCACCTCACCACAACCCCCTTTCAGGCAGTTGTAGAGAGCGATGAGGTCTCCCCTCAGCCTCCTCTTCTCCAGACTGAACAACCCCAGCTCCCTCAGCCGCTCCTCATCACACTTGTGCTTGGGGAGCTGCTGCCCTCCCCGGGCATCACCAGGGGAGGGGGTGTTTGCACCCATGGGGACACAGGGTGGGTGGACTGGGCCACCCAACAGCCTCCGATACCACTTTTGCAAAGGGCTTTGCAGCCTCCCCAGCCCCCAGCCGAGCCCCTCCCCTCCATCAACACAGCAGAAAAGTCATGAGACCCCAGAAGTCCCTCTTTCCTTCCCATCTTTCCTCAAATCCAACCAGGACGTGTCCCAGCTGCACCCACCACACTGCTCCCCCCCACAGAGCTCCTCTTGGAGACTTTCCAAAAGGGTGGAAGATAAACTCTTCAAGCCACGCACAAGCTTTCATTCCCCCCGTGCTGCCAGGGAACATAAAACCACCATGCTCACCACGTGGGCTGCTGTGCTGGCCAGGGAGTCTGCTACGAGCTGCAGAGACCTGTCAAACTCTGCTCATGCATCATCCCCATCCAACGGCCCAAACCCATCGGGAAGCATTAGGAAACCCCAAACCTCAGCTCTTCCAAGCCAGGAGGGAAGGGGAGCCACGGCCACGTGTTTCGGGGGCCGCGGGGACACCGTGGGGACGTATTTCGCACGCTGCTGCCGCTGAAGCTGAGCTCGGGAAGAGTAACAGCCCTGTCAGCTTCCCTCTGCCCGCAAATGGCTGCGCTTTCTCTTATTTATTCCCTCCTTTGAGCTGCGGTGTGTGGCTGCAGAACATTTGGAAGTTTGTGTAAAGGCTTTATTGCTTCATTTTTAACCTCTGCACAAATGCCTACATCATTAGCTTGGGTTTTCTTCCCCCTGTATCACCCTCCCCTCTGCACTTTTCTCCTCCTGGCCATCTCTGTGCTCCTGCTGCCTGCCAGCAGAGTGGAATGGGAAGTTGTGGGGGAGATTTATTAGCACTGAGGCTATTTTGCTGAAGGAGGGAGTTAGTCCACAGTTTTTCAGTGCCACATGCAAAGATGTGCATGCACAAGGTCTGGTTCTCCACCACTCAATTCATTCCCATATCTTGACCCCTCAATTGCAAATGAAGCCACCCCGGTCTGTCTCCCACAGCCCGTGTGTCGGTGCAGGGGCAGCAATGCAAAGTCACCACATGCCCACCAGCCTCCAGAACCTGCCTGCTGCGTGACACCTGGCACACGCAGCCCCATTTCACCGTCAAAGCACCAAAGCCTGCCCTGGAAAACCAAAGCTGTGACCAAGAGCGCAGCCACCGTTTCCACGCTGGGTGGCCATCCACGGGGGGGGGAGCTGGAGGCCAGGGGTGCACGGTTCTCCTCGACCCACCAGGACTTCTGCTGGAGAGCAGACTTGTGGTGGGCCATAACTGAGTCCCAGAGCTAGCAAATTGACTGGGACAGTGCATTACCACTTAATTACGATGCCCTGCTTTAAATTCCCACCAGTGTGAGGCTGTCCACCCCATGCCAGTGGGCTAATGACCATGATAAACCCTACGAGAGGTGAGCCTACCCTGGGGCTGGGCTGTCCCACCATCGAGGTGTCAACAAGAGCCCCAGGGAGAGCCGGAGTCCTCACCCTGAGGAGGAGCTGTGGGAGATGCAGCCCCATTTTGGCAGCGAGGACCCCTGCATCACCTTCATGTGTTCCACATCTAAACCCATCACAGCAAAGCATCCAGTTGCATTTATTGCAACCAGGGGGTTAAGAAAATGCAGGTTCTGCAAAATTTATCATGCCTTGGCATTTGTGTCTGACCTCTGTGCTTGTCCAGTCAAGAAAGAAGAGACACAGATTTTCTTTTTCTTTTTGCAGGTGCTCTTCTGCAGCCCTGGGTACACACACTTGCTATTTCACCCTCATGCCGACCACGATTGGCCCCACTTTTCTGTAATGAAAACATCCCGTGTCCTTGTCAGGAGGTCTAACCCCACAGCTGGCACACAGCGTGTAATGACACAACAACTACCCAAACCTCAGCACAGAAAGGGCCCTTCCCCTCGCACGCCAGCGGTGACTTGGCATTCCAATAAGCTCTTGACACCTTGGACTTCAGAGGCCGGTTTGCTGCCACCAATGGCAAAACTGACCCCCCAGAAACAGCATGTTCAGTGGTTCAGATAATCTCAAACCGTATTTTCAAGGTGGGAGGTGAGATACGCAGAGCAAAAGTCTTCCAAATAAGAATCCTGCCTCTGCAAATATTAGTGATGCAGGCATCGTATCGGGGATTATCCACCGTCATGGCGTGTAGAGAGAAGATGGATTTCAAGATGATAATAGGAATGACACACGTTGCTTTTTCTCCCTTTCTGCTGACACACAATTTAGCAGTCACTGCAGAATTTTCTTCCCATTTAAAATTTCCGTTTAATAGCCAAGAAGCTCATGTTAATTCAGATGATCTTTTCTGCAGTGCTGTAAGGAAGGGTGCCTCTTTTCTATAAGTTTTTTTTGAGTCTCAGTGGTTGTACCTAATCAAAAAAACCCCTCCTGTGGCTTTGCAAAGACCATGGAGTATGTGTCCTTCACCACGCTGTCAAACGCCACTTGACCCAAGGTTGGGCAGAGACAACAGTGTTTAAAAATGAGACTCTCCTAGAAGCATCTCCTCCTAAGAGGCGTCCATGAAGCTTTCTTAATCTATTTGCAGGACTCAAGGGGATTTAAGTGAGCGTCCGCCTGCCTGCCATCCCATACCCAAGGCAGGACCCCCATGGCAGGCAGGCCAGGCACCGGGGGGGACCTGCAGGGATGGCATGGCCGCGATGCGGGGACACGGGGCTGCGGGGCTGGAGCACCAACGGGTGCCCCCAGCTCGGGACAGACAAGCTCCCCCAGCTTCCCCTGCAAACTGGACCATCAGAGGGTCAGGCAATGCAGAGTATATTTTAGATGCACTTCTTGGTTTTATTCCCATTTTGATGTTTCCCCTTACCCCGACTGTGCCCCGAAGCAAAGCCATGCAGACGATTGGAGCTGGGCTAACCCCGGCCACGCAGCGGCTGGCCCTACCAAGAAGAGACAAGAGCAGCACTGCGGCCACCCTGATAACCCACCTCTCCCCCACGCACCGGCGAAGGCGCCGTCTTGGCAGCTCGTGCCACCTGGGAAATTGCCGCTCGCTTTATTTTTCCAATGAAGTGTAGCCTGCGGTAAGGCTAACCCACCAAGTTAACTTCCTCCTCAGTTAAACAAACAGCAAAATCATTACAAAATTATCTCCTGTGCATTAGAGTTGCATATATTCACTTATCCTATAGAGCAGAAACACAGGGCACTGCTTAATTAAAGGTGTGGGTGTAGAGGCTCCAGAAGCATAGATTTAGCATGCAAATCTCTGGGCTGTAAGCATACAGCCAGGATACATACAGAGCATATTAATGTTTTGTGCGTCGAGCCCCGCTGTTTAAAAAGCAGTGGCTAGACCTAGTCTGAAGGAAGGAGTGCCAGCACTGATTAATACTGGGCTCTCTGCTCTTGCTGAACTTTATTTATTTACCTAAAAGCGTCCTGCGGACAGAGCCAGAGAAGCGAGGACATCTTCACACCAACCCTGGTGAACGCCATCCCCCATGAGAAACCTCCTCCCTCGTTCCTCCCCCTGCCCTGAAATAACTATATAAACCCAGCTTTTTCAACTTCTTTTTTTGTACAACATAATTCAGGTTATTGCCAAGAACTGCAAATTGTTTACCAGCCTCGTGCAAACAAAGACTCCCAATCAGCCGCAGAAGCACAGCCCTGGGGCTTTCCAGCAAGCCTGAATTCTTTAATTACTTAACAAAAGCTCAGTCTTACCTTTTTTTTTTCTTTCCTTGTGCTGTTACCTTGGAAAACCACAACCCTGGATGCCTTCCATACCGCACACTGCTAAAAACCTCATGATGATTTTGCCAAAGCAGTTCCCAAGCTGAGGTTGAAGCAGGACCGTGCTGCGGCGAGGAGAGATGCATGGCACAAGCGAACCCACATCGGCATAAACTTTCCTCCTGGTAAAAGCTTCTCCTGACACACGCGTGTGTTTGTGCACACACGTGTCTGAGAATGAGCATCTCCTACAGCTGCAGACCCATCTGGCAGCTGCCCCAAGAGCACCCCGGGGCATTTCTCTCTGATTTTATACCTTAATCTTTGCTCTTATCTGGTTTTGACCACCAGGACCCAAAAAAGTCTTTCAGAGAGAAGCAGACAAATGACTTTTTACCAGTGTAACTGGAAAAGAGAGCGGGCACTGGGAATGCACGGGGCGGCTCTCGCAGGCAGGGCGAGCAGTCCTGCAAAATCCAGTTCTCCTCCAACAGTGAAAGGAGTGAGAAAGGCACCTCCAACCGTCAGCTCTCGCCTAACACCTACACTCCACTGCTACCGTAGTTAGGGAAAAGCAAGGCAGGTGGAAGGTAGACTACACTAAAAATTTTAAAGATGGTTTGTTTTTTCCATCTCAGAAAAGCCTCTAGCCCCTTTCATTGAAAAAATAATCCGCACGTTTAAAAAAAATCATTTTTTAATAAAGAGGCAAAATGTGCGTGACATTAACTGAGTAGCAGTTCAAGGTGCAGAATAATTGACTGTCAATCTCGGGAAAGCGTCTGTGGAGGGTAAGTAAGCCTCGTGCACAGCCAGTTCGGTGTAAGCTGTCATTGCAGCCAATGCATCAGTCAGGAGAAAAACATAACGTTGGTGGATCTCTGAATACATAAATAAAACATGCTTACCACTTGCCATCAGCGAAAAAATTAAAAAAAAAAAAGGCTGCCTTTCTAGTTCCCCCCTCACCCCTCTCTTATCTATACCACTTTGCTTTGTAGCATAAATTCAGTTTTCAACATCTCTGTTTTCAGACATCCCAATGGGCTCTAAGGAAAGGGGTGGGGATGGAACACAAACCCAAAAGTTTGGCAAAGCTGAGAAAATGCCAACTCAGCGCAGGGGGACCACTCCAGCCTCATCCCGCCCCAGCCCCTGCTAGTGATGCCCAGGGTTTGGGAAGAGCAGGAGAGGCACGGCGGGGGCCGGCTGGGGTGGGCTGAGCCCTCGGCACACTGTGAGAGTTGCGGTTTTCCAGCCCGGACCCCGGCCGGCCACAACACCGATGGCAGCGGCATCTCCCAGCCCTCCGGCAAATAACCCCGTCAATTCTCAATCAAATCCCTGGCAGCACGGATGTCGCAGTCAAATGCAGTAAATTGATTTGCCATAAGTCATATTTACAGTCTCAGCCATAAATGTGTCAAACCGAATCTTTTTAACTGTAAATAATTCCAGAAATTCCCCTTTTTTTAGAAGCCTCCACTACAAAACTTCCAGCAGAGAACGGGAAGTGCTGTATTAAAGTGTGGGGGTGTCAAGGTTGCGTTTACAAAAAAGATCTGATCCAGACAAGCTTTGCTTCATCCTCCGGGATGCACCGCAGTCGGGGAAGCTGCGCAGGAGGCGGGATGGTGGCAGCTGCGGGATAACCCCGGGCTTCACGCTGGAGGAGGATGCAGGTGAGACCCCCATGCACAGCACTCCCCAGCTCTCCCCTGCAAAGAGAGGAAGGTCAGAAGGGAGAGCTGACACTAATTATTTTGCATTGGGTTTATTTATCCTTCAGCTCCCGGGGGAATTGCACAGCCAGCACTGCTATCAACAACCATGAGCTCGCGGATGCCTGATGCCTCATTTTGGGAGGATTCAATAAAAGCACAAGGCGACTGGCTCCGAGACGGGCTGGCAGCGGGCAGGCTGCCAGGACCTGTCTGCTCTGTCCCCATGTCCTAAGTGCTGCCAGTCGTTATTTCCAGAGCCCCCCACGGCTGCGTGGATTACTGCCCCACGAACAGGGATTTGGGCAGCTCGTCCCTCACTGAGGCCATTGCTTCCAGCTCATTCAGTGTCTTAGTTTTCACTATAACACCTGCAGCACCACCAAACCCAACACCCTGCCTGATATTCTGCTCTACATCACGTCTGGCGAGTCAAACACAGCTGTCTCTGAAACGCACTCCACGGGCTGCTGCGAAACCAGGGAGAGACAGGACTATAGTAATTGATGTCAAACTGCCCTTTCTGCCAGTGTTTTGGGAGCTGATCTGATGGTACCAATGGAAATCACAGCTTAGATTTAAGAGAAAACGCTCCCCAAGAAGCAGACCGAGCTCCCGTCCTCCCCCCGCCTATTTGAGCAGCAGTGGGAAACATCTCCCCCCACACCCATCACCTCCTCCCAGTCTGCCGGGAGCACCTCGACAGTGCTTCTCACCTCCCCACTCCCTTCCTTGCACTCTCTTCTCTTTCTACCACCCTCCCATCTCTGCTGACAGGATCAAAGCTCCCCACCAAAACCCACCTAGTTAATCACAGACAATCATCCCCATTTCCATAGAATTACACAAGAAAATCGGGGTGTGCGGCTGCAGGAGTGGTGCTTCCCTCCTGGCACGTGGGAAAGACCACCAGTCCCTTCCTCCAGCCCTTCCCAGCCTTTCTGTCCCACCACAGGCAGCACCGGCCAAAGCAGCATGTCCAAATCCATCCTGCCGAAGGAGACCCATGGCTGGAGGAAGCGGGTTGGTAATGAAGGCGAGTTCTCCTCCAGCTCTCTGCAGCAGCAAGCCCAGCCCTGAGCTGAGGAGCCCTTTACCTCCATCACAGGGCTTTGCCTCCAAGGTTCCTGGCTGAACCCACTTCATTGGCTCTGCATTGCCCTTGGACCCCACCGAGGCATCCGTCTGGAGTCCTGTCCCAACCACGACCCATGGCCATCGCTGCTGGCTGCCTCGCCGGGCTGTCTCACCAGGGTTGTTATCGCTGGCGAAGGCAGCCTCGGGACAGGGTGACCTGACACTTGCTTCCACCTGGCCCAAGCTAAACTTCCTTGGGCATAAGGCACATATTCTCACAGGATTCAGGTTTCTCCCGTTGTTAGATAAGTCCTGAAGCAAAGCCAAGCCCCTGCTGTAAGTACAGGAGATGCTGATGCCACCGTGCTGCCCCATCGCACAGGCAGTGTTTGTGCTGGAGCGAAGGGTTGCTGGAGACATCAGCATTTTCACGATGCTGCTCAACCCTCCCATCTGCCTCTGTATTTGTTAATACATCACTGGGGAAGAGCCGGTGGATCCGGGTGATACGGTGGTGGGATTGCTGAGTACAGCACGAGGGCGAACTCACCAGATGAACTGTAGCTTTTTGCATGCAGATTTCCAAGCACCATCCCAACGCGCTTTACCACAAACAGTCACCCCAGTGCAACGCCCGCTTGCTCGCAAAAATCTGCTTTAACACCCCCACCACAGCTTTGCACCTGAACCATCATCCATTCTGCAACCTCCCCCCGCTATTAAATTGCCTGAACCACAGACAGGAGAAGTTCACACTGGAAATCAGAAATAAGGGCATCGCTTTGTGAACTTGCAGCTCGCTGGTGCTTTCTCTGATCATTAAAAGCCTTCATCCTTTCAAGCCGAGCACAAACCTCCCACTAGCCATGCCAGAAACCAGAAGGCACACAATGGAGACAGCAATTAGGAGCAATTGCTGCATCGACAGAAAAATAATTGATCAGTATTTCTTTGGATGAGCCCAGAGCTGGGAAAGCAACCGAGCTGGGGTGGAATGGGCTCCCTGGCAATCCCTGTCATTTGGACATTTTTTGCAGTTTCATACTGGGATAGAATTAAATAAAAAAGTGTCTGTGATGGGTTTTGCTTGCTAAGTGTTAAAAGGTGGTAAGCAACAGAAAGCCTTGGGAAAAGGCACTCACTCCAGGTGGGAAGGACGGGGTTACTCTGTGCTAAGCAAAGAGGGTAACGACCATTTCAATGGGTACCTCCATAAATGCCACCTCCAAGCACCTGAGATGCTGCTCCAGTGGGGCAAGCCAAGGCCTGATGCATTTTTATTTGTTTTTGTAGCACAGTTTCAAATTTGTGTTGCACTCAGCATCTCCAGGGGCTTTGGCTGGGAGCCGTTAGCAGCACAGCAGACCTGGGGGATCTGGCCCTCCTCGTGGGCGCCCATCAGCATGGGACGTCCATCGCCCGCCACGGACTGGCTGCACAAATTACATGTTGCATATGCAACAGCACCAGTTCGCCTCCTGATCTCTAATTTACTCGAGGTCTCTACGGGATCCTAAATGGACTTTGAGATTTTTAATATATGGGCCATGAATACTCCCTCGGTTTTCCACGTTCAGCAGTGTCAATGCGTTTCTCATGCAAACCCTTTGGCAGAGCTTCCTGACGAGCCAGGTCCAGGACTCCTCTCCTCAAGTCTTGAACTAAGCTTCCTGCTTTCCTCTGCTGCATCAGACTAAAGTCAGTTTGCCATAGCCAGCCTGGCATGGGAGGGGTTATGAAACCCCCAAAAAGCTTATGCATTAGGCCCTCACAACACCAAAGCCTTTCTTTAAATCAAATAAAGAAGACAGCCCCTTCCTTCCATCCGCTAGCAAAGTTTAAACTACAAGGATGATGCCTGTCACCATTTAAAAAGAAAAATGTCCTATGCTAAACGATGCGTCGGGGAGATGGTGGTGGTGGATGTAACATAGCGGTGAGGGAAGAGCATGCTTGGACGCTTGATTCAATTTGGACTGAGAATTACACGCTTATCTATACTTTTTCCCGGCTAATCGGAAATTTCATAGCTTTTCACGAGTGGCTGACGGACGATTACCAAGGTACCTGCTTCCAGCTGACCCCGACAGCACCGTGGGCAGAGCCGTGGCTGGGCACAGCTTGGGCTTGCTCGATTCCGAGCTAAACGTGGGCTCACGGATGCGGCGTGGTTCGAGCTGTCACGGAGCCAGAGGGCAAGGACAAGGTCGGGCGGTTGTCCTGTCTTGATAGCACCTGCCGGGAGGAAGAGGAGGAGAGCAGCAGTCCCTCCTGCCTCGCCTGCCACTCCCGCACCTGGAAATGGTCATACGGCTGAAAACAGCCTAATGCAAACACTAATTACCCTAACTCTGATACAGTCTAAACTTCCTACGCTTGGCTTTGTAACGGTAGCATTTCTTTTCCACCGTCCAGTTGGGTGTGATTATATTTAGGAGGGAGCGAGCACAAGAAAGCACAGCCGAGCCGTGCTAGAGGCACTGCATGTGTGAAGGAGTTAATGCATTAGAGGCTGCTTTCATATTATCTTGCACCTTAGTCACTATATAATCAGACATAAATCCAATATGTAAAAGAGGAACTACACAAAAAAAGCACTTGAAAGTTGCCTATAGTTTTGTTCCATACAGACAGCATTGATCTCTGAAAACATGGGCATTTCAAGGCGCAAATGAGCCTTTCCTGCCTCTTACAGGCTTTTCTAGCGCTTTGACTCCATGTAAGCGAGGTTAAAGAAGGTGTGATAGGCATTTAATTACAAACACACCGAATTCCTTTGACAAGTTCAAATGAGAGTTTGCCTAAGCAAGAATCATTTCAATCCCAGCGCAGAGCCACTGCATGCTCTGAACCATGCACGAGGAGGTGAAGGCAGAATAATTTAAATAAGAGACAGGGAAAACAAATCCTTTCACTGCAAAGTTTAGCAGAGAGAGTTGCTGGTTTTATACAAAGCTACTGATCTTGAGGGGGGGAAGAGTTTGCAGATTCAGTGAGGGAGAAATGCAGAAAATTTGCTCAGAAGTCTGAAACACAGACTCAAATTAATAGAGTGCGGGAGCTAACGCTTGGGTGAGTGCTGCAAGGAATAGCCGCTGAATTTTCAGCCTGAATTTTTAAATGAACTCACCTCATTTAGGCTTGTGCCTCTCTTCACATTCACTTCCCATGAATATTCAAGCAGAGCAGAGAATTCGCTGGCAGGAATATTAGCGAAAGCGGTGCCAATATCAGAGCATATATTAGCCGGTACTGGAACGTATTCACAGGAAAGTACATTTCAGAGCCGTAATTGCACTCGACGGCGCCCGTTCAGCGGGGCCTGGCAGTGCCCTGCCTGCGCTGGAGCTGCTGCCGGGCGCGGAGCCAGGCAGCCCCCGCGGCCGCGCGCCGGGGTCCAGCACCTCCATGCACAGCGAGCATCCCTGAAGAGAGTGGCTGCGTCACCCGTGGGGCTGGCAGCCCCTCTCAGGGGTAGCTACAGCCAAAGGGTGCAAAAACCATGGCGGGGGGAAAGGAGGCTGCAAAATAGAACCGGGAGGCTCTCATCCCGCAGTGAGGACAGCAGGAAAAGAGCAGGAGATATGGTCCCCACCATGGGGATGGGGACCTGATGGCCCCATTGAGAGACTGATAATATTAATGAAGATGAAACCTGGTGAGTCTTCAGCAGATCCCATTCTCCTCAGACGGGAAGGGAACACGTTTGTCCCCCCATGGCAGCAAAAACTTATTAATGCCCTTGATGCCTTTTGCCCGACACACTCCAATTTCTTTATCCAGCCGAGTGTTACATGGAAATGCAAACTGAACACCATGAAAAATACCAAGTGGGACAGAGCTATACTGAGGGCATTGGGTATTAGCTGGGCTGGGTACAGCAGGATTCAAAAACCCAACAAACCTGGGGGTACCAGGCAGGAGCAGGGGCACCCGCTCTCCCCGGTGGGGTGGCAAAACCACCTCTGCGGTGCAGCCGTAAAGCTCCGAGTGGTGAGAGATGCAGAAAACTGTGGAGGTTTCCTACGAGAGGGAGGACCACCAGCACCAGCCGAAGGGTCATCCTCGCAGCATTCACAGAACGGGGTCCGCAGAGCAAAATTTAGGGGACTTGCTCACACGTGGCATTTAGCGGTTGCCCATGGAGCCCACTTCCACCCCACCTCCTCCTCAGCCATCTGAAAAATGCATTTCTCGCCACAGCGGGAGGAGGGCTCGTCCACCGCTCCCTTTCTTGCCAATGTCCATATATCTCAGGGAGCCTATAGCCGATGAAATACGTGACACGCCGAGGGAAGTGGCACTGAACATATGGCTCTGCAATGTAATATATTCAGAGAAGTTTGATTTAAACGTAGCTGAGAGGTAGGTAGAGGTCCTACAATCTGTTTAGGGAGAGCTGTGCCCTTCAAAGGATTTTGAGGTTATTTGTGACAAAATCAGATGTGACACCGAGCCAAGCTCAATGACACTGGTGCTGAGAGCGTGAGGATGACATAGAAGGGAACTGCGGGAGATGCACCACTATTCGGGTGTTTCTGGACCACCGGGCTCAGGTGTGACTTTCCCACCGCTCAGAGGTCACTCCACGGCAAGGTGCCACCACTCGTGCTAAAAGGCTGCGTCGATGCCGAGCAGCTTCAAGGGCCTTTCCTGAGCTCCCAAATCTTGAAACAAAGAAAAGCATCACAAGAGACCATGTGCGATGTCCCCACATGCGCCAGCTCCTGCCCTGGAGCAGGAGGGAGGCGATGCTGAGCCTCCAGCCCGCAGCAGGGACGTGCTGGTCTGACACAGGCTACTCCACCCGAGGTTTAAAAAAAATTATTAAGTATAGTAGTTTAAAACAAACACAGCAGCATTCTGCTGGTCGGATGACCTTAATTAGACTGTAAAGTGGGGAAAAAATTAATAGGAAATGGTGCCTGCCTGGAGGTGATGAATAAAATGCATTGATCTCTAAGTACCAAGCTGGCAAGTCTTTGTTTGGAGGAAAACATAGGATTAAAAGTAGTGCAGAGGTAAATATAGCACAGCCCTTCATTCATCCACTGTAGTACAGGTTGGTCAAGCACATCTCTGTGTTCAGTGCAGGACCAGCTTCATGAAGCTACGAGTTGGTTTTGTACAGAAGCTTGGGATGTAACTGTCCTTCCCAACCTCAAAGCTTGGCTCTGTGCAGCCATCGATGCCCTGCTATTGAGGCAGAGCGAGATTTCCTTGGAAAATCCCACTTGAACTCACAGATGCCAAAACAGAGTGGCCTTAGCTCACCTACCTGTATCACATCCATACCGCACCTTGTGTTACGAGCAATCTCTGAAAACTTCATGGGGTTCCTTGCTGGTAGAAATGCAGCCACTGTTGTCTCAGGGCTTTTATTCAAGCAGCCTCAAAGCCTGGAGGGTTGATGCAATGTGCCAACGCGCTTCGAGGGCACCCGGGGCTAGATGGAGCCAGGTATTTAACACTTCTCTTTGCTAGCCTGGCTATAAACCGATTCTCCACAGAGCCAGGAGTTCATTGCTGGAGTTGTTTGCTACAATTGTGTTTTCATGGGCACAGCCATGAGAATGAAGGTGAATCTCTGCAAGAACAGGAGAAAAGAGGGTTTCAGCACTGGTGCATCCCTGGGGCTCCACAGGCGACTTCCCCAGCACGGGATGCGAGCAGCGAGGCACATGCTTTGTCTCCTTCAACCCACACAGCCTGGGAATGGATTTCCCCCACAAAGCCCCTTCCTCCCTATTAACACGCATCCCGTGACACATCCCCGGTCTTGTTCCATTTGCACTTAATGGTGCCGCGATGGCTGGCAGCATCCGCATGCCGCTGCCCCTCGCTTGCCGGTGGAGGATGCGTGTCCCAGGGGAGCGTGCATTGGCGGGGAGGGAGGAAGCAAGCGGGGAATTTATTTTGTTGTTTTTACCACTTAAGTAAAGCCACTTTCTCCTCCGCACAGCTGAGGAAGTCAGAAACTCTTGGCAAAGGAGCCAACAGCGAGCAGGATTTCTTTCACTGTTCAGTATTTATGCCCATATTCACAGGGTGTTTTGCTGGCCCCTTCCCATCTCGTTTTCGCCGGTGTCCCTTTGCCTGTCCCTTCCACTCCTGTATCTCTTGCAAAGCTAGAGAAAACCCGAAATCATCCTGCACCCCAAGCTGTGGAGGGGTACCACGCTAAGTGCCAAGAGACCGGCAAAAACGCTGGGATGAAGGCAAATACCGCATCGACATCCAATTTGCAGTCTACAGCAAGGAACCTGGACCAGCGTTGCCACACGTGTGCACTTTCAATCGCTCACGTCCCTCCTTTTCAGCCAGAAGTGCTTTCTTTGGACAAACTGCAGCATTGTTTTTACATGACGTGTGCTTGTTTTAGGATATCTTTTAAGGAAATTCTCTGCATAACTGTATATTAAATTTCTTTCCAATTCATGCTCATTTTGGTATCAGAAGCACGTTATCATACACCAGATGGAGCTAAATAAAAATACCACATGAGTGCTGGAGTATACTGATGTGATAGATATATAGTAATTAGGATGTGCTGTAAAGCGATTAAGGCTGCAAATCTGAAGTATCTATTATATTTTCCCTATTTCTATTTCTACAACATTTCTCATAACATAGTGACAACCAGCAGCGTTAGCATCCAAATACGTCTTTTTAAGGCACACACAGACTGTAATATCTGTGGTATTTATCCTGGTGTGACTCAGTCTATCTGATAATAACAGAATTAAAGCAAAGCCCTCGCCCTGCACGGGAGACAGCAGCAGCGCTCTGGTCTGGCTACACCAGACCTGGACCGATTTCTCCTGGTCAGTGGGTGCGAGAGCAGCAGAGCATCCACGCTGTGAGGATGGGCAGGGACAGAGGGACAGTGGCCGGGGCGTCTGGGGACAACAACTGACTGTGGAAGTGTCACCACACACCAGCCGGAGGTTTGCAGAGAAACCAGCGTGGGGACACTGCTCCCTGCTTGCAGGCAGCAGGAAGACAAGCTCCGTGTTGCCGCCTTGCATGGGATGCCAGCGGCTGCTCACGGCTTCCTCGGGGTCATACGGCCCCGTTGCAGCGGCGTGGGGTGGCTCGGCGGGAGGTGAGCGGAGACGAGGAGAGAAGAGCAGGTCTGAGCCAGCATGAGGGAATGCGCTACCTGTCTCTGGTAGGTACTCTGGAAAGACATCCCTGAAACGTCGCACCTCTCCTGCGTTTTCCCCTCCAGCATCCCTTAAATTAAGGGACCAACCCCCCGAGCTTGGTCCCAATGAGCAGCGACAGCAGTGGGGCGCTCAGGGGGATGAGCTGCCCGAATATTTACCCGGCTTCTCCGGAGACACGGCAGCTGGCAGGGAACGCCCCGACTGAGGCATCAGCTCCAGAGCATCCGTACAACGTGATTCTCATCTGCGCCGACTCCACTCGGGGCAGCTCGCCCCGCGGGCCCTGGTGACATTAAGCAGGGGAAAGGCATGGCCACCGCCACGTCCCGCACACCCGTCCCGTGCAGCCAAAAGCACCAGGCTCGCAACTTCCCCAGCCAGAAACGCCATCGCCCACTTCACTGGCTGTCCCTGTGCCCTGGCAGGAGGAAGCAGCTTCGCAGCCCAGGTTGGTGCCAGGCACCAGCCCCAGCGCAGCCTTTACCCATCGGCTTTTCCAATTGCCTGGGGGCTGTTGTGTTGGCAGTTCTCTCCACCGGATTTTATAACTACCCTGTCGTCTTCAACGAGTGGGGTTTATTTTTAATTTCTCTTTGTTATTCAAATAAAAATATGCCACTTCCAAAAAAAACCAGAATGAAGAAAACCACAGAAAGCCGCCTTAGGGGCACTGTGCCAGCACCATGCAGCGCAGCAGCCGGTGCATTCACCCCAAGCAAGATGCACCGGACACACGTGTGATGCCCTGGGGTGCACGTGGCTCCGCTGCCCAGGTGCCTGTGCCCCCACCACCCGCACAGCCTCCCCGGGACCTCGGCAAATGCTGTTTTGCAGATGTTTTGACCAGTTCACCCAGTCCTTCCCACTTGCCTGAATTGTTTTTCTCCGTCTGCGCAGGTGGAAAAGCCACAGCCAAGCTCCTGCAGCCACGGCGGCTGTGCAGGAAGGGTGTGTTGATGCCCGAGAGCCGCTGGGCTTTCGGCTGTGATTGCCAGCCCAGTCCATCTCCCTCCTCAATTGCTGCAACCCCATCAAGGCTGCTGCCAGGCCCTGGGGTCCCATCCCCACCTTTCCCAGATGGACAGGTCCATGTCCGAGCCCTGGGATGGCCAACACGCAGGGATGGGAGACGGAAGCACATGTGAGCTGGGGTCACACCTTTCCAGCTGCAATGGGAAACAACCGACCACCAACCACCACCGATGCAGCAGCTCCAGCCGCTTCGGTGACCCAGGACGCAGCAGGGCCGGATTCAGCCTGAGAGACAGACACCGATCCCCCATCCCCTGTGCTCCCCCGTCCAGGTCGATGGAAAGCAGGACGAGCCCTGTGGGCGGCTGCCGTAGGGGACGGGCACGCAGGGAGGCAGCGCAGACGGAGCCGGGGTTGCAGGGCTGCCAACATCATTTCTCCGCAGCTTTCGTGCCATGCAAATAGCTTACGCACACACAGGCTTTCCTGCACAGAAAGCAGACTATCCATATTGCACAGCCCAATGATTTGCCTTTCCCCCTGCACTGCCCTCCTGTATTTGAGATAAAACTAAAGCATAAGGGTTTCCTCTGATTTTTTTTCTTCTTTAATAACTTGAAGCACAGCAATGAACGGTGGCTGCCCCAAGGCTGGGCTTCGCCATGCGAGGTATGTACAGGGAGAGATGACCCTTCCCAAACAAGACCACAGCACAATCCAGGGAGGAAGACAAAGATGAGAACAAACAAGCAAAAAATCCTAATTTTCTATTACATCCCACCAGCTGCTTTCTGCTGGTCCTACCATTGGGGCTGCAGCAGGAATGGGGTTACAATTCCCAAAGCCCACCTCAACCCACCTGCCCACCTCTGCTCAGGTAAGTATCTGGCCATAATTAGCTTGCAAATGGCCCCGGCTCTAACTCACACGCTTGACCTCCTCCCCTCCTCATGCATAGCAATCTCTAACTATTTCATTATGCCCAGAGATAGAAAGTTTATTTTATTTGACTCCCCGGTTACCACATTAACGTCAGTAGGATGAGACCTCCCCGTTTCCGCTGGCCTGCTGCTCTGAGCTGCTAATTAACAATTTTTAGCAAAGTAAAGCAATATGACACAATTCAATTAAAATTGACAAAAGGAGGTTAGAAATGACATATGTTCCCCTCAGTGATTTTTTCCTTTGGTCTAGCCAAGGGATGAGCCAGTTCCTCTGCAGCATCAACGCTAGGGATGCAGGAAAGCCTTCACGTGGCCCTTGCTTTCCCCAGGGAAAAGCTCTTTGAGCCCTCTGCTCTGTACCCCCAAACCCCTCCTGGGTCATAGCAGGGGTCCCCCAGTCCCGCTGGGAATGCCCCGGGGCCTTTTCCCATAGGTGGGAGATAAGGTTCTGGGGAAGGATTGCTGAAGCCGTTCTGGAAGTGGCGGATGGAGGGGTTTTTCGTACCTGTTTAATTAAACATGTTAAGAAACTGCAAGGGGGAGTTTATTGGATTTTTTTTTCCCTTTTCAATACACTGGAGCTCATTAAAAAATAAAGGGGGGGGGTGTTTGCTGCAAGCACAGCTTTCAAATAAGTCTTAATTTAAATAATTAAACAGGCAGCATTTATTTTCCCTGTTGTTTTTATTTTCCTACCAGCTTCCTTGTCTGCTTAGCTCAGCTTTAAGGTGCGTCGCAGCAGTGGGGCGGGTGCATGCCTGCGCGACGCCGCGGGCTCTGGACCCTGAAAGATGCACGTCTGGCCAAGACCCGTCGGGATGGTCCCATCCCGCCTCTCCCAGATGATGTTTCTGCCCTGGTAGGACACAACGTCCCCCCTCGCTGCCAGTCTGCAGGGTGAAGGAAGCAGGCGCCCCTCGCCCCTGCAGCTGCAGCGAAGCCTCCAGAGTTTGTTTTTTCAGTTTTTAAAGAGCTTTGGGATACATTAGACAAGATAAAAATTTTATAAGGGAAACATTATACCCTTTTATACGTATAACCCTCATGTTTCAGGATAAAAAGCACCTTCTAACTGCCTGGGGTGAGTGGGAAACTCCTCCACTGGGTGCATTAGAGCCTAATTGTTTGTTATGGATGTTATGTGTTGCCCTCTAAGTTTTTACTAAAGCCTCCAAACTTTCCTGAATGCAAAAAAAAAGTCTGATTTTTCATACTTCTGACTCCCGCCTCAGCTGGGGCTGCCTGGGGGACACGGCTCTGAAGAAGCACCTTCCAACAGCTTGTCCCCAAGCTGCTGGGACTGGCACGGTCCCCTCTCGCCTTTGTCATTTGTCCCTCAGCAGCCTCCATCACCAGCGCTGGCAGGTTGTGCCTGAGTAGCTCTGATGGCCCAAGCATGTCATAAACCCACTCAAAAAGCCCTAGAAGCAGCAGACAAGCAATTCTCAAAAAAAAATTGGTTATTTTAGCAACAGCTGCTTACCAACAGCATCCAGTGGGTGAGAATGGCGTGGTCCGGAGGTGGCCGGTGGCCATCCCAGGCACTGGGTTAGGACAGAGTCCTCCACCCATCGCTGACCACCGAGATCTCCCCTCCCGCAGTGCTTCCTGGTGTTCGGCAGCTACGTGGGAGGGTGCCAACGAGCTGCTCCCACAGCAAACGGCACAGCCCAGGGACTTTGGGAGCGTTCCCCCAGCAGGCCTTTGGAGGGGAGACCTCAGCTTCCGCAGAGACATCCAGGGAGAGACCCAAAGCCAACGGGCTGCCCCTGGACCCTCACCTGCGGGCTCAAGCCCTGCTCTCCTCTGCTCGCCTGCAGCCAGGGAGAGCGCCACCTCCATTTCCCTCCCCAGTGACATACAGAGCCAACGACGTTTTTCCTTTGGACCATTTCCACTTCTAAAAGTGTTTCCTCCTTGCTGACACCCAAACAGCCTCTTCCTTCAAAGAGGCCATTCCTTTAAACCTCGTCTTCCGACGCGTGTGACCCTGCAGCAGCTGCCCACGGCGCTGCCAGCTCCTGCCCACCCTCCTCCTCCCACCGCCTTTGCTCTCCCCGGCCACGTGCCCCACGCAGCCTGAACTGGCTCTGCTCAGCCTGAGGTGACCCTGATGGGAACAGTGCGACGCTGCCGGTTCATGATCTTTGGTGTTGACCCAAGCCAAGGGTTCACCCAGTCTCAGTGTGAAGCAAAGCAAGTAGGAAAAGCAGGAGATGGGCTGAAGGCGAGATGCCATCACTTGTCTTTCCCTGATAAAAAGCACTGGTTGGGGTTTTATAACAATGTGTTGAACGCCTGGAAAAATAAACTCTTTTGACATCACCTTCATGAGATGAATCTCTCCCACCTCACAGGACAGGAGACATGGGCTTGGCTCAGGGCAGGCATCAGCATCAGCCACAGTGGACCAGTGGTGACAGCCTGCCCACAAGCCCCGGAAAGGGCCATGGCACTCGCTTGGAGATGGTGGGACTGGGAGCCAAGGAGGGGCTCAGACGGGGTAGCCCATCCCCGCCATCCCGAGCAGGCAGTGTCCCCACTGCAGCGAGACGCGCCCCTTCCCGCTCCCCAGATAAACCCCTCTGCCAGCCCTGCTAAAACATAGCGTGTTTTTCCTATTGGCAAATGCGGTCAACTAACGTGTTTACATTTGAGCTGTGAACAGTGTCACATCCCCTAAGTCTCTTAAAGTAATACTTGATGATATTCTCTCCTTCAGTAAACATATTGATTAGATTACAAATAAGATTACCGCTAAACACGGCCCTTCGCAGCGAGCGAGGCAGCACCTCTGCTTCCTCCTGTCAAGTAGGTTTGAGTTAATTTGTTATAGAAGCTCTTGATTATTGCGATTTAATGCGACTCTGCTCTTCCTCCCCGCCCCCAGCCCCGGGGACACCAAATAATTAGCAGCTGCGTTTTGGGGTGATTATAACACACCTTGGGGGTGTTCACGAGGCAAAGAACTAAAGAGCAAAAGACTTAACGACCTAGAAAACACAGCGATTCCTTGACACAGCACTGCCCGTGGGGCCGTTAGGAATTGATGCAGCGGTCGGGGCCGGGACATGACAGCGCTGGTAGCCGGGGCCAAGCCAGCCCTCAAGCCACAGAGTGACATTAGAGTGTGGTTTTGGGAGCGTCTCAGAGGTCTGCAGTCACCCAGGCACCCAGGGAGATGGGAGAAGGGGCAGGCTGGACCCTCCGCCTGCTGCCAGCGCCGTGGATGGATGGGATCAAGGCAGCGTCACCCCACTGCTGTCCCCACAGCCCGGCCCTGCGCCCACCTCTCCCCATCACAGCAACCCCAACGATGGATGAGGGGGAAAAAAATCCCACCGCTGCTCAGCTCAGCACAGATTAACGGGGATTTAGGGCCGAGAGGCCCAGGGAGCCCTGCTGAAACCCGGGCAGCAGGGAAACCCACACCAACCTGCTCCTCCACACACAGAAGATGTCCTGCAAAGGCAATGAGCAGCGGTGAAGCTAACTGGGACAAGAACCAGGACGGACCCTGCGGTGCCCTCCCCGCTCTCGCCGCATTCCTGAGATATTTGGGATTTCCTACCGCCAGCAACCACAACTCCCAGCATCAGCTTACCTCCACCCTCTTCAAACACATCTATGGAGCCTTATAGATTTGTAACCAGTAGAAATCACAGCACTTGAAAGAAGGGAGGAAATTAAGAGGCGGTGGCTAAAATGTTGATGCTGTGTGTACCCTGCTTTCTGACACTGTTTTTCTTACATCTTGCCATCACCAGGAGTTCCCTTTGAACATGTATCCTGTTTTGTAAATGTTTCTAATCGACAGCTCGCTTTCTTCTGCACCTCGACTAATTCCCCTGGCTTGTACCTGCCTTTGCACCTGTAAGCTCACAGACATCTGCTACCCTCGGTGACTGTGCCCTCCGAAAAGTCTTAAATACATAAATAAACAGCCTGGGGCACCCATCCTGATCGACTTCTGCTGAAGCACACAGGGCTGGCCTCGTTCCTTTTTTTTAATTTAGTTTTTTTAATTGGAGGTTTGGTTTTTTCCTACCACATCAACTAAGCTACACCCCCTTTCTCCCCTTCCCACTTTCTATTATTTAGCCCTCAGCAAATGAATAATTTATCCTTCGCATTAAGCAGAAAAGCGTTCCCCCCACGGCGGCCTGCGATTTCAGCAGGACTATTTCACGAGGAGGGATGGAGGGACGGGGACTCGGCCGAGGCGTAGCCGGGCTCAGAGCACCATCTGCCGCCCGCCGAGACGAGCCGGCCGCCCGTGCGCGCTCCCGGCCTTTCCCTGCGCAGGGAAAAGCGGAGACGGTGTCATATTAATGAAATAACAGCAATTTCGGAGCATTTCCCAGCTGAGGGTTTCCGTGTGCTCCCTCAGCAGGAATTCAGCCCAGGCAGGAGGGGGATGCAGCGTTAATCCCCTCTGACGGGTGAAGGCATGGGACAGTGGGGACCTCCATGACCCTCCCCTCCTTTTTTACATTTTTTTTTTCTTTTCCAGAAATCATTATTTCCTTCTCCCTCACCACAGGGCACCGAAACCCCTGCGTTGACCTCTTTACTCTCTCCCACCCAGCTCCGCGCTGACCCTGGTTTTCTGCCATTAAACTCATGCTGAGTGTTGAACTACTTTGTCAACACTGACTTTTTTTTTTCCCCTCAGCTTCTCACACTTCCTCCCTCCACCCCCTTTCCAAATCCAGCCACAAAATACTCTACAACAGAAATATTCACTGGATACAGGGGAAAAAAAACCCAGTAGCTTTCCTTGAAGTAGCTATTAGCATCCCCATCCTCCGAGTGAGCATCCCATCGCACACCTTACATGCGCAGGACGAAACACCTGAGAGGCTCCTTGCTGCACGGTTACAAAACAAGTCCCTCTCGCACCTCTGAGCAGCTTTGGGTGACAACTTACACTCCCCGATTCTGCAAAATCAACTTTAGGCAGGACCAGAGATACAGGAGACCTGCTGGGTCACGGAGCCGGCCCTGCTGCAGGGAGAAGGGAGCTTCGCTGCAGAGGAGACTTCTATACATACAAGGCAGATATTTTTAATTTTTATGTGTGTATATATATGTGTATGTGTGTCTGCACGTATTTATATATAAATATATATTAAATACATACACACACACGTATTAAGTGTATATATATATGTATGTAAATAAATAAAGCGGGCAGGGAGCAGGGGCAGCTGCAAGCCCGGCTGCAGGCAGTGGCTCAGTGCAACCCCACAAGGAGCCCAGGGTCACACAGCACCTCCCGACCTTCCTCCACCTTAGCAAAGCAACTTCATAAACTCACAGAAGAATCCATCCAAGCCCATAAAATCCCCAAGACAGCAGTTCACCTCTCGGGGATAGGATGCTGGCACTGGGGTGCAAGCCCGCTGGCACAGCTGGCCTGGCAGGGACAGGAGGGACAGACCTCCGATGGGATTTGGGGGAGGACAGCAGCGGGGAACGGTGCTCACCTCCACCGGCACTCTCAGCTCTGCCAACACAACTATTTTAGGGCTGTGCTCTAAATATGGACCCTGAAATACCTACATCAATAATAAGCATACACACAAAAAACATATTCCCATCATTCAAGAAGGAGAAGGAGGAAAAGCTACTATATGAAGGAAAAAAATCCACAACATCGAACCACACACCACTGCTGTGCATCAGTACAAAAAGAGTGAGAACATCTAAATTTTTTTTAGGCACTTATCAATTCTTATTTCTCAAATACGAATGATCAGTCCCACCAACTCCACCTCTAGGTCAAGGACCTTACCCATGACTTACCCAGATTTTTCCCTTGTCCCTCTCAAAGTGGAGTAAAGGATGCCAAATGGTGACATGCCTGAGATGACATTAGGGTTTTCATTTTCTCTTGAAGAGGCTGTAGCTAAACATCACTGCATTGGTGTCCTGGGAAATTAGATACATTGTTCTTCAAAGCCCAATCTGCAATAATTGTGCAACGCTCCAGTGTGTTTGCTTGGAATTAGAGCACCAAATGCATCACGGTAAACTAGAAAGCACTTGCAACTTTTTGTTTTGGCAACTTATTTTGTTACTGAATTGAAAAGCATGTTAAGTGCTCAAGTAAAACCACATAGTACTTTTACAGTGCAGTAAAAGCAAGATTTGTTATGCATTTATTCAGTACTTGTACAGAAGCACAGTACATATCACAGACCAAATGCTGCTCGTGTTGTTTGTACAAGTCATCTATTGACTTCAGAACAGGGAAACTCCCAGGAGGAAACCAAACAGGGTGCAGCCCAGCTCCTTACAGAAAATAACAGTAAATAAGGCAAGCAGGAAAACCAAGGGAAAATATACCGTGTTTCATGAGGAAAGCTGTTTCTGAAGTAGCAGAACAAAAGTAAAACCAGGTAGCGGCTACGAAGCGCGAAGCCTCCCCCCAGCGCGCCCAGAGCTCCCGCTCGCACTCCCATGTCTGCAGCAGCACGGAGCAAGTTTCTCTCAGGAGCCACAGGAATACAAGGACCGTGACTGAACTCCTAAAAGCAAGTTTTAAAGAACTTATTCCCTTTCTCACAGCTTGGTATGCCATTGAGTAATAATAACAACACCCAAAATAAAGGAGTCCTGGCTTGCCCCTCTCGTTTTCTGGTGCAAACGGTGCCCAGGATGGCATGTGAGAGTTGGGAGAGCAGGTTTTGGCCACAGCAGCTTTGCAGGGGGAGGACAGATCTGTGCTATTAAAATGCAGTTTGAAGTACAGTCCCAATTTGCAGCCTGCAGGATATTCTAACTGGGAGGACTTGGCCACTTGCCTACAGAGGCAGCACGTGTTGGGCAAATGAAGGGCAGGTCAGCAGGCGTGAGCGTGCTGCCCTCTCTATTTATCTCTTCAACAAACAAGCATCTCCCAATTTGTCAGCCTGGCAACTTGCACAAACAGAGAAATGCCACTTGCTAAAAAATATCCCAAAATACTGAGAAGCCAGTCTTATACACAGTGTTGCTTGCATGACATTTCCAAAAATCTAAAGATTAGGATCAACCTGTAGTACCTAAACCTTTTCCTCTCCACACTTTATGCCGTGTTTTACTACAGTAGATTGGCCTGCACTTGCTTAAAGCCCTGATGCGTAAAAATCCTCGCACAAACACTGCAAGCCTTTAAAGAAAGGACCCTCCCAACTTGAACTCACAAGCATAAGGGTTTGCACCCTTACCTGCACACATGGGTGTATGTACACACTCCAGGGAAACACTACTGCTGAAATTGTCATTACAATTGTGTACCCAACCAAGCTGCCGTCCTACCTGACTTACCCCCGAAAGTTAAGACTCTTCTCTGCAGATGGACAAATAACTGTGAACATAAGAAAATGGTTAAAATTATCATTGCATTAGACTTCTCATACCATTATTTGTAATTTAGACAATCTCAGAAATACAGGGAAACTTCTTGGATCAGATGAAAATCTCCAGTAAAATCTTAATTACTGTGAATTTGATGGCATTTATTAGAGCATTCATGCATGCATCTCTCACTATATATTTCAATACATTCCCTGAAAACACATCTATTTAATTATACACCTGTGAAATAGGAAAAACAGGCTGAATTCAGAGTGCCTTATTATATCCTATTTGTTCTGATGAATTTTTGTGCTAGAAAAAGAATGGTACCAAGAGTTCAGGAACATTACAGCTATGCACTATCTAATCAAAGGTGTGAAAAAATACAGAGACATCAAGACTTCTATAAAACAGGGGAGAGAGCCCACCTCTAGGTCACACACACAAATGCTGGTAAACTTACAAGCAAGAGAGAAGCAACCTGTCCCTGACATGGGGCTGAAAGTGATAAAAAAAAAGGTGTAATAAAACATCACAGACTCACACACAGAGCGAGCCTCCCAGCTGTGGCATCTCCAATGCATGCACCTCCAGTTTTGAGGGTGCTACAAAGAAGTTGCGTCACTCTTTGGATGAAGAGGACAAAGGAAAGGGACAGTAAATTCCCTTGCATGTTAACCCTCGCTCTTTGGTGGAGCTGTGCAAGAAAAGAATCAGTGTTTCTCTCTTTACAGCTCACTAACGGACAAGAGAAGTGCTGTTGTACGCATGCGTTGCCCTGTAAATGCCACCCCTCCTCAGTTATGACTTTGCTCTGAAATGTAAAGCTTCTGAGCAGCTTCAAAAATAGTTACCATTTATAATTTTAAAAAAAAAAAAGAAACCACAAAGTCAACACCTGATCTGCCATCAGAACATCTCCTCAAGAGTATGGCAATGGCCACATGAGGCAGTGTTCACTCCAGCACCAACAATGAAGTGCCAATATCCCAGTCAAAAATTACATGAATTCAAACTACTTGGAGGGAGATGGATGCTACCAGCTTTTCAGACTACAAGAACAGGAACTTTTAAAAGCTGAGAAAAATTATATATGGAGTGAAGGGCTGACTGTGCATTTAAAAAAAGTGTGTCATTTAAAACAAAACCAAGAATTAGTGATCTTATAGACAATCTTTCCCTCCTCCCAACTCCCTTGGCCTCTCCAGCGTACTTCTAAGCTATTACCTCTACTGAAGAGGGAGTGCAAAGTACAGCACACCAAGTAACAACCTCAATTTTTCAAACATGTCTTACCCCCAACTCGCTATTGCAAGCAACACCTGAAGGTCAGTTTCTTTCCAACTTACCTGCCACAGCTTTGCAGATACTGCGCTCAGTCACTGGACGGCCACTGGTGATTAACATTTACAACCAACACTTGTTACAATTAAAGGAAGGCAGAATGACAATCTTTTGGCCAAAAGTCAAAGTTGTTTCTTTCCACTTAATAACATTACACAATTTGAAAGACAGTTTGGAGTTTACAAACAATTAAAATCTTCAGGTAAGTGTCATACATGGTGTCAGGTGAGTACATCACTTTAGGAGCGAATCCGTTTTTTCAGAGAGACAACCGGTCTCCTCACGTGGACCACGTCAGTGCCGGGCTGAGTGCCAGTTCAACAGTAGTGTGCTTGGTGCAGTAGCCTGTAGATCTATTTGTCTATATGCAAGAAATAACTACCAAATTAATGTGATTTTTCCATTAATCTAATAGCAGGATTAGGCCCTCACAATTGTGAATTATTATTTTTTTAAGTTGCCCATGAGAGGGGGAATTAAAAAAACAAACAAAACAAAAGCTAAACATTCAGTACAGAGCATCAGAAATACACCTCAGATTTTCACGTTAATAATCAAAAGTGTGTCCCTGATTACATTCTTTTATAGTTGTGCTCCAAATTCTGTGTTTTATGTCACACCTTCTTCCAAAAACCATCGCAGTTAATTGTGTTTGAGGGAGTAGGTTGCCCTCAAGGAGAGGGTGTTTTATTAAACCTTCACTACACAAAACCAAAATACTTTAAAGATCACTTCAGAAACTTTCCCTGCTTAAAAAACAAACAAACCAAAACCCACTATCCATTGATCTTTGTCCAAGAGCCCTAAGACAACAATGAAATTTCAAGATTCATAAAGTTACATTCCTCCAAAACACTGACAAAACAAAACAATATAAAAAAACCCAAAGTGCATCTTTAGGAAACAGCATCCCCTCAGGTAGACTAATCTTTTACTGTACCAAGAAAAATAAATCCAAGAGGAGAAAAGATTTAGAGAGAGAAAAATACATTAGCAAATACAGATAAATTTGTTTTTAATAAAGGAGTTAATTTTCTTTCAATCCTATATAAAACAATAGCAATTAAAAACTTCATTTTTGAAAGTAAAATATTTACATATGAACAAGTAACTGTGCAAAATTTACATGAAAAAAAAATGGAAAGACAGGATTTCCTAAAAGACAAAATAAAAGGGGTGTAACAGTTGTCAGGTGTTGATAAAAATACTGATCAGCATTCAGTTTACACGCAAGAGAGTTAAATTCTACCATGAGAGTTCACACAAAGAAAGCCAAAGTATTTACAGTCATAAAAGTACTATCAATAGACAATTTAATACAATAACCTCTGAAAATATAAAGAACCAATTAGTATATTTGTAATAAAAAAATAGGTACAAAGAAGGGACTTTGCTCTGGACATCTTTAAAGTAGGCCCACAGCTTGCATACAGTCTTTTAGCAAAATAATTATAGTTTACATAGCCATTTTTATGTTATGTGCCAAAAATTATGTACAATTACTGACAAAATACACCAACCATTTTTCAACACTTGATTCACACTGGGAAACAGTCTTTTGATGATTCCTCTCAACTTTGATTTTATTTAATCTAAGCTTTCACTTTAGCTAAAAAACACAGTGCAAGTAAAATATATTTATGCTGAAAAGGTTTCTCTTTTTTTCCTTTTTTTCCTTTTTTAACTTTACAGCTTTACAAACTATAGCAAATAAAATGCATTTTTACAGATGCTGCTAAAACATTCAGAAGTAACCCTCCTTTATGGGATTTCAGGGCCTCTAATAAGCAATAATGTGATTAAAATTGAGGTTATGTTTAAAATTAACTGTATATCCCTCTAGATTTTGAACATTTTGGGGAAAGATAAATATTCTTAAAAAATCAGTTTGCTTTGCTAACTGACTGTTTAAAAAAAAAGCTAAATGAAATGAGGTCATCTGCTGTAGACGTATGCCTATATAATTGATTTAGTTGAATAAAACTGAACTAAAATGCACAATTAATGTCGAAACTGCTACAGGGCTGACAAAGGGTAGCTAGTTATTTGCTAAACGATTCCATCAGTCTTTATATATGGCTTGTTTGGCAAGAAGGCCACTCAATCAAGAGATGAGTTAAAATTTAATTGTCCTTTTATAGTATCCACAGGCCTTGTAAGTATCCTCACTGTTACAGAAATGTTTTTCTCTTATACTGAAGAGTTTATTTATAAACAGGAATATAAAACTGTTCCATGTAAAGAGGTGGTTGTTTTTTAAACAATATCCCATTTGCTTGTTACAAAAAGGCGTAATTTGCAAATATATAAAAAATGTCCTCAGGCGTCTCTCCGTCAAAAATACCTTGATCTTTTCCATTTTACTTAAGGAATGCTTTATATAGCAATAGTGAATGGCTTGTCTCTCGCTCATTTTCTAAACAAAATATGAGGTCCCTGAGGTTCACCCGCGTTATCCTTTGTCGCGTAAACTGTCTGGTTGTTCCAACTCCAGAGCTGCCTGGGACTGCTGCACTTGAACCAGATCCCTGGAAATGAGAAGAACAGATAAATCAGAACATGTCAGTGCTCCCCCAAAACTTTTCAGAGAAAACATGCGAGGTAAGAACTAAGTGTCTATGTACAGGAAGCTACCACACAGTATGCTGTATGCTATCAGATCAGAGATTTGTTTATGAATAAGAGTTAACAAGAATAGTTTAACAATCAGAAGATTTCAGGGACATTTAATATAGACAAAAACACCCCAAAGCACTGCTCTTATCTTGAGGAAGGCACTAATGATAGGCAATCCCAATAACCAAAACAAACAGAAGAGACAGTATTCTTCACAACATCAGCATAGATCCCAAGGGTAGCCCTGGAGCTCTTGACGAACTGGGGAGCAGTCCTATCCCTCTGGACCATGAGGTCTTGAATAATGTCCTAGATCCCCCCCCCAATCTTCACGGTAGGGTGCCATGAGCTCTTCTTTTGGTGACAACAGCTGTAACCAAGCTCAGGATTATATTAAGAAGTAGCTATCCTAGACACGGTCAGACATTTGCTAATGATTGCTGAATGGGGGAGAAGAATTCAGGAACACTTATCCCTCTGGTACACACTGGTAGTTCTCCACGCAAACTGGCAAGATAAACAAGTAGTATATTATTATATTTGTCACTTCAAAAAAAAAAACCCAGGAGGGTAAAAAACATTTGCTATCTTTAGAGATACCCACATCCTTCAGCTGTTTAGACCTACACTGCCTGGTAAGCGAGTTATAAAGCAAGTCTGCTGGGGGTAAGCGAGTTATAAAGCAAGTCTGCTGGGGGTAAGCGAGTTATAAAGCAAGTCTGCTGGGGCTAATTCCAATGCATTTTCATTTGCAGAAAACACAGTTCTGATAGGATACATACGACTCATGCAACTCTTCCATGACTGTTATGCTTTCCCTTATACAAGCAAAGAAATCCTTGAGTGCTTTAAAGTCATCAGCCATCAGAATCAGCAGGAACACTATCCAGTAACAAGATGCCTCTTCCAGTGAAGACTGGGATTTGATCACATCTTGTGCACCACGCACCAGAAACACTTTTTCGGTAGTAAGCGGGGTGCGGTCAGGCTTGAGGCTGGCAGAAAGGCACGGTCCAGCAGGAAGAGCGAAAGAGCAGCACGGCCCAGAAGAGCAGGCACCAAGCCCGCGCTGCAGCAGCCGCCCTGCTCCTCCGGGCCCGCGGCAGCAGTAAGGCACGGTCACCAGTAGATGGCACGCGGAGAGCGAAAAGCCAGCTTTCACCTCTGCTTTCAAAGCCAGGAACCTTTTCGGCTGTCGCCTGCTGCTGATACCTTGCTCTTTGTGTATTTATGGAAATACTGAAGATGTTCTGAGGGACTGAGAACAGGTGATACTTCTGTGGCTTATCTATGGGTTCTTTTTTTCCTCCAATTTAATTTACGAGAATAATGTTTTCTTTTCTAATGGAACTTCAAAACTTAGTGACACAAGAAGGTCCAAACACACTCCACTAGTGAATAAAGATTTATCTGCCTGAGAGTTTGGGGAATTTTAAAAGACTGTTCTAAATAAGAACACCCCAGACTCGAGAAACACCAGAATTTAGAGTAGTGCAAAAGCCATGTGAATAAGCTGCTGAAGCTCACACTAATACAGTCCTCTCTACACATGAAAGTAATATATTTATGATCAGTGTACATTATTAAGAAACCAATTTAAACTTGAGCTGGAAATCACCATCTCTGGGTTAGTACTCTACTGTGTTCAGTACAGGTGTTCTTGCTTCACCACACTGCTAACAGTGAAGTCAGACTTTCGTTTCTCAAGCAAGTTACCTATTGAACCAGCAAGCATCAAATAATTGAAATCATTGAAAACTTATAGTTAGGATGGTTTAAAGGTTGGATTTTCAATGGGATATTTTAAGGCACTTGCACAACTTAGGTGCCTAATTTCCATCAACTTCAATAGAAATTACAAGATGCAAGAGAGCATTGGGTGCTAACTAAATTTTGTCAAATACATACATATGACTACTAACAAGACAATAGAAAGAATGGCTGGAAGGGGTTTTAATTTTCGTTCTAAAATATTCTTTAGTAGAAGCTCAAGCCTGATTTTATTATGTAGACTGTAATACTTTAAATGCAAAGGTAAAATTTCAGGAGTCTTTAAAGACATAGAACTATGCTACTCCTGTAGGCACGGAATAAGTTAAGAAGCTTTTTGGTAACTTTCAATAAAATCACGTGGACATAAAACTCTAAAACTGACAGCAACCTGTTTTGTTTAATTTTGAAACAAAGCAGTACAATTACTACTTGGAAGTGATTTTACATGTAATTAAGATTCAGCATTCCTAGACATCAAAAGCTTACATTTACAAATCTGTGTCTAAGTAATGACAAACCTTATTTTCCACACTTCTTGTAATATGCCTTAACTACAAACTGCATGCAAATGGTGACAAGTGGAGCTCAATTTAAAAATGTCAAGTGACACAGCAGCAAAAGCACAGCTGTGAGTCTATCAGATCAAAAGCAGCTGGTTCTTAATTAAACAGACAAAAAGATTAGATTTCCAGGGAACCTGTATTTAATTGGTTAACCAGTAAGTGATTAATCTAGGATAACTAAATTAGTCAGATTTAGATGAAACACAAACAAGTGTTCACAGTAGATGTAAAACACATTCTATAACCTAAGTGACATTAACAGACTATTAATGTTGCACAGTTGAGCATGCATAAGTAAGCAATGCCAACATTAACGCTGCATGAGATACTTCAGCATATTCCTCAGAGACGACTTCCTTTATATACAGATCTATCTTTGTGGAAGTGCCACATTCTGCAATTTTTATAGTTTTAAACCACGTTTATAAGCCTTTAATACAGTAATTTGTTAACTTATACAAAAATAAGTCTTATTATCAGTAACAGGCATTGTAGTAAATTTCAAAACTCGAAATTACTTTAAAAGATGCTCAAGAGGCTTGATTTTTTTTTATAAATAAAAATAACGTTTACTATTATTCAGACTGTTTGCTAACTCTTTGTATCAAGCACATGTAAATTGTTGGTTCTAGCAATTCAGTATAAAGGTGAATTCTTTTGAAACAAGAGGCTTTTCTACAGTATAAATGCTTTGGCTCTAAAAATTTGGAATGCTCAGGAAGTAATAAACAGAATTATTAAACTATCACTATCCTGTCACTTGCTATCAGTCACGAAACTCTGCAGGGAAAAATCCTCAAATTATGAAACGAGCTTTTGGTCCTGTAAATGACAAGTTTCAAGAAGATTTTGGTTTTTTAAATACTAGAGAAATCCCACATTGAGTGTCTTCCATGCAGAAAGCAGTTTTATACCATTTTATGTTTATTAACTTTTTTAGAAATAGAGCAGATAATTTAAATTCAGGTAGATTGGTAGACTAACATTAAATTGATCAGATACTGAGCATGCTGATACTTAATCTGCAGAGAAATTTTTAAAAGGCCAGATTAAACAGTAGAATGTCCAAAGGATATGGAAGAACATCATAATCAGATGGAACTGGTTGAACTGATCTGCTGTAGAGATACTAAAACTAAGGCAAATCAACAGCTGAAGAAAGATATCAGGCAAGTTCCTATAACCTGAAGCTCCTGCTGTCAAATTTAGCACTGACTCAATTCTACCACTGCACCCATGTCAGTGGCATTACTCTGTACTCTTGTTTAGTTAGATTGGCTACAACCACAACAATCTCTTCCCAAAACTATGGAGGTCCAAAAAAGCAGACTTGAGAGAACAGCGATGGCTTTCTAACATCCTCCAGTTCCATGCATCAAGGAATGACAACTCAAATTTTACTCCCTATGGCACTACACAGATGCTAAAAATTGATCCTGGCCTTGGAACAAGCAAATCTGAACACAAAATACACTTCTGCTGCTCGGAAAGCTTCCACAAACTAGGGAAAAAGCTCTGAACAGAAAGGTTTTTACAGAGGCTGACGCAGCAAAACCAAAGATTACAATTACACTGTACCTCTGTCCCTGATCCAGATCCTGGTGAATCTATTTTCCTTTTCTTTCTGGGACCGATCGCAGCTAATGCAGTCAAGTTGGCATCCCTCTGTCTCATCTGCGCTAGCTCTTGTTGCTGCATCTGCATTTGCCAGAACAAATACAGTTAATTATTTTTCTTTCAATTTCCAAAATAAAAGTTCATGTTAAGGTGAATACTTACCTCCTTGGCCTTCTGTTTCAACCTAAGCTGCTCTGGATCTTCTTGTCGAGATCGAGACTATGTTGATAAAGGATGAACATGGAATTGTTGGAGAAAAAGAAAGAAAAACTAATTCAGTTACAAAAGCAGTTAAAGATTACAAGTTTTACATAGCACATGAAAGTTTTTCTTAGACTTCAGCAGGAAGTGGAGAATACCTACCACTCCCAGAGAGGGCAACAGGGGAAAAATCACTTTCAGAAATTAAAAGCAGTTTTCCATTTCTTAGTTTCAAGTATCTGTTTTTGAAAAAGCATCCCCTTTTTCAGTTTTGTTAAAAATAGCAAAGGAATAGCTAAGCATTTATGCCTTAAAGGAAACCATCACAAGACACAATTTACACAGATCTGTGAACTGAAATACATACACTTTGCATAGGAAAAAAGGAATCAGACCTGTACTTTTTGGAAAAATTCCTCTCCTTGCTGTGTAACTACGCACTTACTAAGAACGTATCTTTCTGCTGCACCTACAATACAAGCCGGACTCACGTTTGAACAAACTGCAGCTAACTGACCAACAGACCATTTACATTAGCAATTGCCCATTTCACTTAGGCACCTACAATTACTTGTATGTATCATACTTGTAAAAGTAACAGAATGCATAATTTCAGCAAACTTTATTGTCTAATTCTATTAACACACATTTGCCAATTAATTATTTTTGCTATTACTTCTCCGAGGTTCTTGTTTTTTCCAAGAAGTCAAACAAACAGAAACAGGAAGAACTTTGAGACAGTCTTTCATCCATACTCTCACATAGGCAAGACTAACTATATTCAAACAAGTCCTGACTGTTGTTAATCCCATACATTCTTTAGACCAACAGCAAAATAAGTTATTTTAATCCAGTGCTCAAGTACCCTTAAAACGTTAAGCTTTTTGTAACGAGTAACCTATGTCTTCCCTGCTGCACTTTAGGCACAGCAAACTCAGGGAATTATATGAATATGCACAACACAGTCATGAAGACTTATGTCTCACCCCAGTCTTTTCTCTTCTGAAGTAAATTGATTTACTGTCTACCTTTACTTCAGAGGTCACATTTTCTAGGCTTTTAAATTGCTTTCCTTCTGAAGTCTACTTGGTGTAGGGCCCAAAAACTGGACAGAGTATTCCAGCTCAGGTCTAACAGGAACCAACTGAAATGAAGGTGTTAATTCACAACTTACATGCGAACATTGCACTACGAAAACTGGATTCTCACATTATCAACCCATACTGGATCACAAACCCAACAGAAACCTTAGGTTGTTTTGTGAATTATTTATAGAGCTCTCCTGCCTAGTTAGTCATATCTATCCTATATTCAGGTCACTGAGTAAAACCACAAAGTCTAATGCTTACAGCTATGCTTACATCAACTGCTTCCCATTTATTGTATTTCTCCAACTTGTAAAAATCTTTCTGAATTTATTTCTAGTCTCCAAAATACCTGTAACCTCTCTATTCCATTTAGGAGTACCAGCAAACGATAAAATAAATCTATTTCACAGTGCAAAACCTAAGTTTTTCACCCTACTTTAATTTGGGAAAATGCAATGAGACTGACAAAGAAGCTGTCTCACATGCTTTACTATGAAAAGCAGAACAGAGCTCTAGCTAAAGAACATATTCATCAAACTCCATCTTTGAAGATTAGAGTCTTCCCCTTCATTTCAAGTGCTTTAGAATGAAAAGAAACTCTGCAGTTTTGACGTCAAAAATGACACTTTGCAAACGTGTGTGAAATCCAAGCACTTGCCTTTGCTGCACGCATTAAAATTTCCCTTTCTTGTTCATCTTTACGCTGCTTTTCTATTTGATCAAGTTGTTCAAAAAACTTGAGCTGTGCCCGAACATCACTTGCTTGTTCGTATCTTTCATCATCCTGAAAACATGGCAAATACATTTCTCATTACATTTCTTAAAAACAAAGCTGTTAGCTTGTACTGTACATACACATTTAAAGCTCAAATGTTCACTTTGTCCTTTTCAAACAAAAAGCAAGTGTATATTTACACCAGTCAAACCAGCTAGAATTCTTAAAAGCATTTTGTTCTGTTCCATGAATCATCAGATTTTGACTTCTAAACTAATATCATCACAGCTTTAACCTCACAAACATATTCCACAGAGCTGTGTGGTTTTTTTAAACGCTGTTTAGGCATTTGCATCTATTAAGAACACACATCTGTCAGATAGCAGTCTCTTGAGAATTCAAAGCGGTGCTTTTATCTGCCTATCTGATTGTACAATCACTCAGACTCTAAACATTTGACATATTAAAAAGGGAAGGCACAGTTTCTCTGCATTTGTTTTAAAAACATTTTGCATATGCAAGCTGAAGAGTTCTAGTCATCCATGTGTATTAATATCTTAATATAAGAGGAATCAGTCAAAGAGAATAAAAACCTAACTTCACAGAATGAAGAATACCTGATCTCATACATTACAGCCAACGTGAGAGCCTGCCGAACTTGTACGATTTTGCCATTTTATTTGTGCAATTACAATTACCTTGTAAGAAATATTCTTTTGTTGAGCAGTTTCCGATAATTTTTCCACGAGGTTTTGTAGTCTTTGTTGTGTAGCATGTGATACGTAGCTAACTACATCAGGATGGATTTCTGTTATTCCATGTTTTTTACCTATGATCAGGACAGAAGGCAGTTGTAAAGAATTATTTTACAATACAGCTAAACATGTGGCTAATCTCAGTCATGGAAACTTAAATGCTGTTTGCAAAATAAGGCTTTCAGGTATTTCTCAGACAAGCATTAAACAGGAAATGGCATACATATAAAAATTTAATTAACAAAATCTTCCATTTATTAATAAATGCTGTATACTACAGTATAACAAATAATTTAAGAATGCTTTTTGTTCTACCATCAATTCTAAGCTAGTAAGTAAAGATGATAAAAGTGTTTCTGGATTTATTTTTTAAAAAACAAATGTCATTATTTTTGTTATGCCTTATCAGTTTATAGAGTCAGAATTTTAACCAGGTCCAGTAATTTTGATGTTAAATTGCCGTCATTTTAGAAGGCAACTCTATAGGTTTGCTATCCATTAACACTATTCTACTTTCATAAGCTGAATGATTGCTCACAAGCATCAGAATATACAAAAGGTTAACGACTCCAGCAACTTTAAACTACTCAAATCAATTTCTATGGAAAATGCCTTCAATTAAACCCAAGATTAGTGAAATTTGTTCATTAAAGTTCAAGAAAAATCAACATACCTATTTCTAATATCCTTCTTTGTAAAGGTGCTGGGAAAAGGAAGGTTTCATCTTTACAGGACCTTGTTAATGTGCCTACTAGCTCAGAGTTTGTTGCCAATATCCGAGCACTTTCCTCTGACAGGTTGACTCCAGCCATTGATGCAACATCATTAATGTCATCATCATCCCTTAAGAAACGAAAATTCATTATAATCATAACATTTAGTGCTTATCTGCACACATTGCTACAATACCACAGCTGCATGTAATGAATTCCACAGTAAACCTGAATACTTTATTTGATTATTTCATTTTATTTGCTTTTATTGTGTAATAGAATAAAACTAACATAATTTGATTCCAAAGAGCACTAAAAGTATTTTCGCAGTTTTGTACTTTCTGTTTTCTCAAGATCCTTTCTTACATAATGTTTCAACAGCAGACACATCACTACCACAAAACAGTAATAAACTGCACTCATCACTGTAAGACAGGCTGTACATCCAAATAACCCGAGCAGAACTGGGAGGAGTGAAGGAATGAATTCTATTTGCTTGTCCAGGCAGGAATTGTTTTGTGAGGTTTGATATTTATCCTCAGTGCCAGCTAAATGCTAAAACCAGTCTGGCACAAGTATGTCCACAGCTGTTTGTTAAAGTCTTTAATAAAGCAGCAAACCTGCCCACAGAAAATACACCTCTAGTTCTTGCGAGTTTACCCAGCCTGATTCAGCACCACTGGAGTACACAGAAAGGTTCCCACTGAGTTCAGAAGGCTGCCCAGGCAGCACAAGCACAAATAAGCATACGGTTCCTCACCTAAAAGAGCCTCCCCCAGGTTCTTTCAGTTTATTCTTCTGAGCAGCAGCTACTTGTGTTGAAACAGTGGCAATAGCTTTGTTTCCAGGTAATACTGCTGGTTTTACCACAGGTACTGCAAGACAGACAGACAAGATTTGTACTCCAACAAATCTGTATGAGAGTTCAGATTTACAAGCCAGTCATGAGCAGTAATGGCAATAGGCCTGGTGCAAAGACTTTCCCTCAATAGTTTCTGTCAGCATTTCACCCATCTAAAACAGGATCCTCCCACACAATTGCAGTACCCAAACAACTTCCCTGACTGTAAATGCTGCCCTGACATGTATGTATACACAGCCACTATGGCACTATGCACTGAAGATGTCAGCAGTAGTACAATAGCCATCATACAGCTACAGGGCCCTTAAGAACTGACATTCATAAACCAGACTTCAGTTAATGCTACCAAATATAGCATATACCAAGCATCTTGACCTCTTACCTGTCTGAAGTTGATTCAGTTGAATTTGAGGAGTAGTGAGCATAATACGACTATGTGGTTGCCGCAACGCTACCATTGGTGTCTGTGTCAACGTTACCTGTGGAGGTCTTATCAATGTCCCTGTTTTTTGAGACTGTTGGATAACCTGCGATAATAAGAAAAAAAGAACTGTGAACAATCTGAGAAATAACTAAGGCTAAGAATCAGGTGGGAAGAACAAACCCTAACAATCAACTTGTAAGTTGTGATCTTAACACATCCGTTCATTGATCTAGAATCAGCATATTTTAAGGTATTTAAATGTTTCTTTAGATAAATTATACCTTACAGGAAAACTAATATTCCACTTTCTGTGACGCAAAAAAGAAATCAGTAACCTATTTCTATTAAAAAAACCCAAACCAACAAGCATCACAAAGGTCCAGTTAAAACTTTCTACATGTGGTTTTTTTCTACACTAGAGATACAGAGGCAAACTGGATCTGCCTGAACAAACTCCAGAACTAAAGAGACATGATAAAAATAATCTAGCTCGTTCTACATACACTGTTTTCACCCAGAACCAGCATAAGCTACAGCTGTGTAGCTCTGTACTGTTGGATTGTTAAGTTAGACTGAGTTTCAGGCATACTGCTTCTAAAAGTAGGGTTACATTGCAATGCTACAATCAGAAGCGTTTATTCAAACTCAACTTCTGGTCACAAGTAGTTTTCAGAAACTTACTTTCAAACTGCTGTAAAGAAATCTACCAACTCTGCCTATTTTGCAAGCTCCATTTCGATAACTCTACAAGTCTTTCTTTCGCTACTATTTTAAATACTTAAGTTAAAGGCCAAATTATTTTCTTGTAAATCCAGCACTAATTAGTGAATGTTCAGTTTTTATTCCTTCCCTAGGTTCCTACCATCTTTCTATAATACCTAGGTTATAAAGGCAGTAAGACCAATATAATCACTAGTTTTTTCTCTCAAGGTAAGTGAAAAATATTTGTAGATTGACAAAAGAGATCTCTCCTTTTAATTTTATATGAAAATTTCTGGACAGAGCAGTTCAGATGAATGCCGAACACTCTACAGGGAATGTTGAAGTACTAAGTAGTAAAGAAACCCTAGTAATTTAATAATGTATAATGTATTAATACACATCCTAGAAAAAGTTTACACTCAGACACTGCTTTCCTATGAGGGGGGGAAAAAAGGTGCTGCACATATACTGTTCTTATTTGGTTTATGTGCAGGCTTCAGAAAGTTATTCTTTCTCCTCTTTTGGGGTAGTTTGTTGTTAGATTTATGAAATGGTAAATGAAAGATCCTCCAGAACACTGCTCTCTCATGGATATGCAGTGATTGAGACAATCTGCCAATATTTCATGCTAAAATAGGAAATAGGATAGTACTTGAATCAAGAATGGATTTTTGAATACCTTTTTTTTTTCTTAGTAGCTAGTTTCTTTAAAGAAGTCAAAGATCTCTGATTGAGCTAACCCACCAATTTAAGAAGAAAAGTCACTGTTACCAAAAAAACCCTGTGCAATAACAGATTATGCACTTCAGCTTACGTACCAGTGGTGTAGTTTGCCCTTGTTTACTAACACCAACTTGTGTAGGCTGCGTTAGGCTGATTACAGGTTGTTGGAGAGTACTCGTTACAGTTGCAGTTGCCTTCCCTGCTGTGCGCTGAACTGAGGAGCTTAGAAGCACCGCTGCAGATGGAATTGTTGCTATTGTTGCTTGCGTTGTTGGCTGTTGCTGTTGACTTTGTTGAATGAAAGCTGCAGAGTCTGGTGTTAACTGTCTCAAGGCAGGTAAACTCCTCTGAAAAGAAGAAAGGAGAGAATTTGTTTGAGTATTTTAATCCCAGATCACACAAGAAAACATTAATTGTAAAAAGCAATGCATTTCATTTCAGTCCATTGTATCAGTCTGCGTGCACCTGAGAAAACATTATAGCAGGACACACAGAAATACCATGCTACTTCACATTTAAAGCTAGACAGAGTGACAGTACCTTCAGTTGTGGAAACCTAGATATCATGGGCGTCTAGGTTATGCAAGCCCATCTGGAACCTCTGGTATGTATTTAACAATCCAAGCCCATGCTGCCTTCCTCGATTATGTTCCTACATATATACCAAGCTATAACGTGATGGCTTAAAAGACATACTGGAACACCGGTGAAGATTTCAGAATAGCTCAGCAGCAGCCACAGTGTTTTACCAGATTCTTACATTAGTTGTTTTCTTATGGTAACCATTTTTGTCCTCATGAACAGCTCAAGGTTGAACAAGCACTTAAGAACACAGAAATGTCAACACACACCTACAACTATATCCCTTAATCATACATTAGTCAAGCAGAGTTACACTTTTACCATACAGTGCTATTGTACTTTCTCCGATTTTCAGATGGTAAGCGTTTCGGAATAAACATTATTGAGATGTGTCCAATTACTATAAAATTTATGACAAATGGGATTCAATGAGATGTGACAAATTTCCTGTTTATCCATACAAACAGGTATGCAACACAGGCAAAAGGGTATGAGTTTGTCCAGAAGCTACAGTTTTCTGAATCATTCCATCCCTTGCTTTCTTTCCAAGACTAAAAATAGGATAATAAATCAGTTCATAAATATGGTGCTATGGAAAGAAACTGCTTATAAGTCATAGAAAGAAAACTTTTCAGATTTCTCAAAAGAGCTACGATGCGACACTATGGTAGAAATTACATTATTGACTGTGCTAATGAATCATACTAACAAACTCTTGGAAGCAAGAGGCAGAAATATGTTTTAAGGGAGCAAAATTCTAACCAAGCACCATTTAAAACTTCCATTTACACCATTTTGGAATTCCATCTATACTGATGTGCTTGTGTTCATTGCTGCTAATACATAAGCACAGAAATATATAAGGAGTAGTGAACACATGTTACCTTCAGAAAAGGCACAAGGTAAGGTTGAGGTGAAGAATTAAGTTCTCTGTACAGCCTACTGGTAAAGTCCTCTGCTTCAATTTTTCCATCCTTCAAAACAGAAAATCCAAATGAAGAAACTTGTAGAAATTAACTTTTACAGATATTCAACACCACAAAAATTTTAAGACTTAACAATTTATTGTAAATAAGTGGTTTTATCATCCCTCACTATTTTTAGTTATCAATAGCTTTATGGTAACTAATCTTACTACAAATTTCAACTAGTAAGACCTACAGTCCCATCTTTCCTTTTATTCTTCCTGTTTTTCAGTCAATTTTAAGAAACAACCTCAGTTGTTCTCACCATTACAGGAATGTTCCATCTATAGACCAAAGAGCCAGGTGGAACCTACAGGAATACTTCATGTGACCTGCAATCAGCCACCTATCAATTGCTCAGAACAGCCAGGCAGCCCCATCTCTGGTGTTCTCTTTTCCAAAGGTACTACAGTTCCTCCATTTCAAATAACTGAAGTTGTGCCCATCATACGCTCAAAAGGCAGATGGCTCTCACAAAACTAAATGTGTATCCCTCGTGGGAAGATACACTTCGAATTTTCGTCTTGTGGCAAACTCTCATTATCACGTGATAACATCTGGAATACACAGCTCTACCTTAACTTAAAGGTTGCTAACTAGGCTAAGCAATACTAGTACTCATTCTATAAATACTAAGTATGTCAAGCTTTTACTTTAGTTTCAGATAATATTACTTACTTTTTTTTTTGTAAAAACTTGTGATTTCCTACACTCAGCTACTGCACTAGCTGTTGTGTCTTCCCTCAAGTACATAATTCATCTTTTTATTCACCATTTTATCAATAAAAAAGTAGAATTTAAAGTCACCATTTACATTATTCACACTTCAATTTAACTCGCGTTCTCATGCATGAATATGAGCAATAACGTCTCATTTACAAGCTTAAAGGAAAATTTATGCATATAGTTTAATTCAGCAGAAGTGAAGTTTCAATTTGATTTATCTCAGATTTTATAATCTCCCTCCTCTCCAAAAAAACCCCCCAGTTTTGAGTCTAAATTTGCCCAGATACTGTTTCTTACAACTTTTGATGAATTTTACTTACCAGCAGGTTCTGTACCAATTCTTTCACGTTAGCCGCAGTCTCTGAAGACTGTTTTCCAGATGATGCCAGTTTTATTAACGTGGACAGAAAGTTTTTACATTTCTTCACATTTTCCATAGTTTCCTGTTACGGAAGGAGGAGGGGTAGAAGGGAAACAGTCAGAGAAGGGAAGATGAACTCTTTTTAATACATGATCTGACCCTATACTCTGAGAAATAAAGTCCTTCTTTAGTTCATCACTGCAGAATATTATTTATGGATTCCTGTCCCTCACCACTTAAGACATAATCAGACTGAAATTATTATTCTGCTTCATACATATATATTGTACATTTTTGTTATAGAAATTTAGTAAGTTATGATTCTTAATGAAGTTAGGAAACACCAAGTATTTTAAGAATGGCACATTGTGTATGGGAAAAGATGCGTTTTAGCAGGACAACAAATAGCAAAGCTCCTCCTTCCCAGCGCACAGCATAGTGCACAGATTCTTCCTGTTGTGCAGTCCTGGAAACATGCATCTTGAATGAGTCGGTGTCAACTCTTTATCCCTTCTCATACTGATCCTACTCTGCAGTGCTGAACAAGTCACTTTTTTATAAAAACACAGCTAGTATGTTTTAAAAAAAGGAATGCTTTACAAACCGATACAGAAATCAAAGTTAACACTTTGACAGCTGTCAAAATTCAAGTGACCTGTGTTCACACTTTGTAAATTATACGGTTCTACTAAAAGTTTACCTTTTCAAGACCAATAGTTTACAGAACTCCTGCATCTTTACTACTCTCCACTCTGATCTGTGTTTATGTGTATGTATATGTATTTACATATGTATATACATATATGCACACATGTATATGTGAATGAATAAAAAAAGATTCTAAATGCACTCTGTATCTTACTGTGGCAGCAGTGGAGGTTGCCGTTGTTCCTTGCACTGTTCTCTGAGGAGTTCCAGTTTGTACAGCTGTTGCTGTCCCCAACGTAGTTGTTTGTGCAGTACCACCCAGAACAATCTGAGGCTGCAGAGAATACAAACATAAGATTATTTTAGTTGGAACATACCAAAACCTGGTTTCCTGAACCACCAAACAGAAACTGAGCCACAGGACAGTAGAACACCTTTCACAGCTACTATAAAAAGAAGTTACTCATCCACCATCCGTTGCAGTGGAAAGGAAGAGCCACCAGATGGCACAAGACACTACACATTCAAAATTGGACTCCTAAAAAAGTTGATGAAGAATTGTACGATTTTTGGTTATTGAATTAAATGGCAAAATAATACCATAAACATACCCGCATACGTTGTGGCTTCAAACGACAACTAAAATGAGTACTAAATTTCTGTGACTGCAATAGCTTTTTTCGCCTGTTCCCTTAAATGCCCGTTTCAAAGGGAGGAATTTCTAAAAAAGCACAACGGACACAAAATCTCAGGTCTTATCCAAGTCTTTTTGATGAACAATGGGACAAAACATTTTTCTAGTTTTGTAGACAAGTTGGTAATTCAAAGTAGGAATACCACCTTTACAGAATCAACATTGTAAACAAGAACTTCTCACATACACAGTTCATTCATGGACTTCCAACACAGTCTAATGAAAACCCAATCAGAGAGAGTAATTCTTACTAAGCTAAAGCTAGCTCTCAGAATTCTAACAAATCATTTGTAAACTCACTCTTTTTATAAAAATGCACAAGAAAAGCGGCTCCAGTGCTGCCAAAGCTAACTTTCACTGGTATTTTGGGAGACAGAGAAGGAGACAAGGATTTAATTTGTCTCATTTTTTGAAATCAGGGTAAATGAAGTCCATGGTATGCTCATTACAGCAAAAAATATGCAGATGGAATGATACTTTTTTTTGTCCAGTATAACAGCAGTGCAAATTAAGGAGACTCAGGTAAATTAACTCTTAGATCTGGAAAGATCACTGGCATAGGCAAAGGCTTTCTGAGGGGAAAAAGGTTAACTGGATGCATAGCAAAACCTGCGTGTTTTAAATTAAAACTCTCTAATCCTGTCTACTCAAAGGATGAAGAAAGCACAATGAAACAGATTAGGCGACAGCAATCATATTGTATCACTGTTGCCTGGAAGCCATGTGGAGAATTTCACACTTTTGCACTGTGCTTTAAACTCACACACCACCCCTCAAAAAAAAAAAAAAAAATCTACAAGAAAGCCTATCATTAATACAGGCCAGGCTATTAGGAGACAGCCCACATACTAAGACACCACTATTTATTCTTGAGTTATCAGAATCTCCCTAAGTACATAGACCAAAGCAGAGACTTGTGTAAGAGAGAGGCAGCTTGTGGAAGAGAAGGCTACCAGTGCAGTCTTTTGCGTAATCGTAAATTTTGCTGTAGAATTCAGAGGACTACAGATCCATCACAGGAATAACATCACAGCTCCAAATCCAAAGGGAATTCGTGTCACTTTCTTGAGGCAGAAAGCATAAAGGTTATTTTATTTTAGTCAGTTCTGTGATTATACAATCTAATAACAGGATACTTTTAAATATATATGCGTATAGGTATAATGTGAAATAATAACAACATACACATAAAAAATACACATATACATCCAAAATATACAGTAAATTAAGATCTGCAAATGTTTTAGAAAGTGTAATCCAGAAGATATTTCTTCCATGCACTTAATTATATTTCCTGTATTTCTGGCAGTCTCAAGCAGGTTTTCAGCTAATCTTAGCAACTGATGTATCTCATGTATACATTACTTTTCTACAAACTCACTTGCACAACAGGAGGACGCTGTAGCGTTGTTGTGGGTTGCACTGTTGTTTGAGCCTGAGACACTTGCTTGATAATAGTAGTTGGTGTCACCTGTCGTGCAATAATAGGCGTTCCTGGAGCCTGGCGAAGAGAAAAAAAACAAACACATTAGTTCCTATATCTAAATATAATCTACCTTATCTAGTATTTTGTCTCTGGACAGTTGCCGTTATTACAGATATGAAAGAATGCATCTGGACCACTATAAAACTGTGAGAAGGATTTTTAGTCTTAACTTAATGCAACTGCGATGATCTCAGTATACATATACCCATATCCACTTTTTTCTTTTAGTTTTATAAAGAATAATGACTCTTTGGGGAAAAAGAGTTCTATACGTTAACCATATATAGTCTTGAATGGTCTCCTTTATATCAAACAGTTTTAAACTTAATGCCATTCAGCTAGGTAAAAATATTTTTGATGAGTAACAGCCACACTGTTACAGAATTAGGAACAAAATGCAATGCTTACACCATGTGGAAAAGCCTGTATAGCACCAGTTCGATCATCATAGCTTACTTTCTGGTGTATTCTTCACAGGAAAAAAATCTTACCGTTTTTAACACCTCAAATTACTGAACTAACCTGCACTGTCGATATCTGCACTGGAGGAGCACTGGTAGGTGTAGCAGGACGAGGAGTCATAGTATTTTGAGGCTGAGACTGGGCATGCGCCTGTGCTTGCATCTGCGCCAAGGCTTGTTGAGGGATCATCAGCAACTGGCCATTCTCACTACGCACAAGGACCATGCCTGTTAAAAAAGAAATTGGTCAAGAAAACATACATCCTTTTCAAATATGAAAGAACATACTTTTTCAGGATTTTTATCCAAGTTGGATACATATGGAATTAATGTACTGTTCAAGGACTACACAGCTAACAAAAGTGGTTTAGAATAAAAGCAAAATACCCAGCTGCATTATCACATTTTGTATAGAATACCTTAATTACAGAAACACTCTTTCTCTGTCAAAATGCTCAGTATGGTGTGCATCAGAACACACAATGAGTCACACAATAAGCCCTATTTGCCCCAACCAAAAAATTCCATGTGACTAGAGGTTAAAATTAGCAATCATGTAAAAATCCTACCTGCTCTTTACTAAGAAATTTGTTTTATGAAACGCTGCAAATAAAAGAAAATCTTGCCATTAGGCAAGATTCCTGTTAGTTTTTCTTTAAGAGGGGGAACAAAAATATATCATCAAACATAGACTTCACCATCAACAGGAACACAATTGTCTAAGTTCTAAATTAATTTCCCACAACAAATTTAGTAATGAAAGTGGCTATAAAACCATAATCTTTCTCATGTGCATCTGCAACAGACTGCATTGTGCCATGTTACACCCCAAAAGAAAAATAAAACAGAGAGGGAAATGAAGCAGTCATTCCCTGCTCAGTCACTCAGATCAATGCACTTAACCCCACTGGGTAGCTATAGGAAACCAAATTTTAACAGGCAGATTTTCAGATGATAGTGTCTCTTTCTTGAAGGCACAAACAGGATCTGGACAACATGAACTGTTTTTCAAGAGCTCATTCATTCAGCATGCCTCAGTCAGTCCGTAAGAGCCTCAGGACCTCATCAGCTCTGAAAAAGCCACCTAAGGAAACAAACTGGGCACTCAAAATTAGTTAGCCTTTCTGAGCAACAAACTACAGAGGGAAACTTCACCATGAAAATCAAGAGGCACTATGGAAATCAGAAAGTTTTTCTTAAGTCTTGTTCAGTGAATAAGAAGCCTATACACACTCCCCAACAATATCTAGAGATCTGGTCTATGCCATCTCAGAGCATGACTACTTCAAAAGAATCAAGCTTTAATTTGCTTTTCTATTCAGATGAAGTGCTGAAATGTTTATAGACAACGCCTTAAACAGTTTTCTTGGACTGTTTGAAAATTAGTGTTAAACTGCAAAAATCCATGTACTGATTTCTACAAAAATTAGTTCAAAAGAAAACCAGATTATATTAGTTGATTTGCACCTAATTTTTTCCTTACATTCTCTACATTAACTCTCTTTTAATGAAGCAGAGTCACCCAGTGACGTTAAACTAGTTTACATCAAAAAGGTGACTTTCCATTGCAACTTATTTAGAAGTGTTAAGGTGGGACCGCAATGTGCTATGGACAAGAGTTATATCTAGAAACAAATATTCTCAAACTGATTTTCTGTAGGAAAGGATGAGGGGGGGAAAGCTTATTTATAATCTTGCAGACTATAGAAATAAATACTCTTAGTTTAGCTGTCAAGTCCAAAAAACCATTTTCCAAGCCATTCCAAAAAGAAAGGACTTTTCTCCCGTAACTTATGTACAGAGAAGGCATTTTCATTAAAACAGCAAAGCCATACACCACCACCACAGCTCACAAGAAATTTAAAAACCTCACTAGTGAATACAGAGCTTGATCCTGTCAGCTGCTCACTAGAACCATCACTACTTTCTCACCATCAGCCTCATGCTACAGGGAGGGGGGTACTGACAAAAAAACCCAGAAATTCAGTATTTTAAAGACTAGAGAGTGACCTGCTACCACATCAAGCTCATTCCTGCACAAACAGCACTTGGCATCCTCTTCCAATGTGCAAACATAAAATCTTGGGAAATGAACTCATGTTGCGCATTTTTGTCATCCCTCATAATAATCAGCTGAAAAAGCTAAACACTGAATCAGTGGAAATCTTCAATATTATCATAACTGAAAACATCAGTACAGTGGAATTCTGATTAGAGGAGCTATTTTCAAGTCAACATCAAATATTAAGGCTTGTTGATTACCATTTAGTTTCTAGCAACTGAAAAGGCCCAATGCAACTATATATGCCTGTGCTTTCAGAAGCCCTTAAATGTCACAGAATTATACTGACATCCCATAAGAAACTTTATACTTAAAATTCACCATTTTGGGGGTTCCCCAGGATATTCTAGGACTAACATACTATCCAGATTCTTTAAAGAGTTACATATTTTTTTCCTTCCAGAAGCAACATAAGAGATACTAACTCTAGTTTTGGGTTTGGGGAGAGGGGGGTGTTTTTAAACTTCTCTCTCGGTGCAAAAGGGACTAAAGTAATTTGAAAGTGCCAACCCAAAGCAGCTCCCCTGCATATGAGAACCTTGATAGCATCAGGCGCTGGCATGCTGTGCTAGCACACAGCACCAGCTCTGTGCTACCTGTTCCAGTCTCCAGCTCAATACACACATCAGGCTCGTGAAAGGGTCTGCATTACGCATTAGTGTCCTGCAACAGGACAGCCACCCCTCGGGACACCAGTAGTGTCAACTCATTGTTTTGCTCCCCAAAACGTGAATGAGAAAAGAGAGAAAAGAAGGGAGATAACCACAAAATGAAGGTTGACTACCCCTGAAGAGCAAATACAATGTCTGAACAATGAAATATTCTCCCTGAGCTACATGCAAAATTAGAACATGCCTACACATTAACATAGCACAACTGCTGAAACAGACAGTTGAAAAGCATATTAATGTGAGCTTTAGAAAACATATCAAGAAAGTTCAATTTTTGGCAGCAGACAGACAAAACAATCATTTGTAATTCAAACCCTGACTCTAAGCACTATCCTGCTAGTTTTCTAACTATGGGAAGTCTGAACCTTCCCTCAAGTATTGAAGTCATAATAAAAAAGTAATTCATACAAAGCTACGTTCATATCTGTCCCTATTTAAATAGTTCTTTTATACCACACTCATATTTGATATGCAGTTATTTTCCATTTATACAGTTTCTAACATGTCTTTAAGGTAGGGTCTACCACTGATAGATAAATTGCTGTGCACAGTTAATGGGCTATATACAAACATAAAGACAATTACAAACATCAGGCTAGTCTTGCATAAACTTTAATCATGGTATGACAAGACATTTTACCTGCTTGAAATTATATCTTGTTAGTATATGGGTGATTTCAGTAAAGGTGTAAAAGTTCAGATCACGATGAACTTTGATATTGAAATTTCCGTGCAGAAATTCACCAGTAGTACAGTGTGCAGGCAAGTAATTTTTGACTGAACCCTTAACACCTCTCCAGCCTTGTTGAGAATTCTTTAAAAAGGGAGACGGAGCTCCCCTCTTACCTTCTCTCCCCCCAGCCCAACTACAGACTCTCTTCCAACCCAATTAGCTAAAAAAGAAACTCACTAACCCAAAACTATACCCAAGCTGGCATTAAGTGCATTTTCAGTAAAGTTCAGAAAGCTCATTGGAGCTAACTTGTTTAAGAATTAAAAAGAAAGTCCCATTTCTTTCCTGCTTCTAAACAAAGTCAATGTAGGACTATAACAGCCCCCTTGCTCCATACATACATTAACCTCTTTCAGTTGATTCATTTGTTGCAATGGAAAAAAGGAGGGGCTGACAGCCACACGTGTAGAAAAAAACCCCATTTCTTTCTCTTATGTTCCAAAATCTGTATTTTAAATATTTAAATACAGATAAGTATCATAACCTCAAACTCCAATGCATAAGGGTGCAAGTGCTGTATGAACCAAATCAGAAATGACTACCAGGTACTAGAAGACAGCTAGAATTGTACAGAGGTATCTCACTTCTCTAATTAAATTCAGCAACTTATTTAAAGTAAGGATGAAAAATATCTTTCTGTTTCAAGTTAACCATCCAGATTTTTGTTCCACAAATGGGTGAATTGCTATTTGAGACCAAACAGCTAATAAAGATGACTGGAAATGTTCAATTAGAAAAAGGTAACAATAAAATTTCGCCATTTTAAATATCTGTCTGCCTTATTTTTCCTAGAAAGTCTGATCACGTGTACTCTAAAATCATATTCACTATTAAAAATACAAACATTCAAGCATTCTTTCCAAGTCTCTCATTAAGAAAATAATTAAAATTAAATTTCATTACCATTTTTGTCAGAAGTTAGAGGCTTAAGAGAATCCTGAAAGAGGCTCATATTTTAGTTTGCATTAAACAATTCATCACAGCTCCAAATGAAGGATTAACAAAATTGAGTTGGATTGCTCCTTATGCTGAAAAGACTTGTGCTCCTCACTAGTACAGTGGTCATCTTGTTGTGTTATTGTTTTGGAGACCTTTCCTGATGTCTCCTGTTTTTAAGAGTGTTTGGATGGAAAAGTTCATTATTATATGATGTAGCTGTGTGATTCTACATTGTGTCATCTTTGCCTCTTGCTATTTGTATTTCCATTTGCTAATGGCATTTCCATTTACAAAGTGTTGTGTTCTGGGGTTTTTTGGTTTTTGCTTGTTTTGTTTTTTTCTAAATTAATAAAACCTGTAAAATCATGCACTGGAATAAAAAGTATCCTATCAGATCAGAAGTGACAACATCTCTTTCTGATGCAGATACTGAACAGCAGAACAGGTAGGCTCAAGCTTGCAGATTTTGCTCGTTACCCACAATGTAGCTCATGGTCTAATCCAGATCAATTCAGAACCATTACTAAGGAACCTAGATTTTTAGTAAGTTCTTTTTTTTAGTAGCTGAGAAATGATAGAAGAATTAATGGATGTACGCTCTTGAAATTGCACGGAGAATACCCTTTTCCAGTCTCCTGAGGAAATTCTCTTCTTACAGTAAAAAAGTAACTGAACTTTATTTCCAGAGAAAAAACAGCTAGGGTCAGGGAGAACTATTAGGTAGCAAAGAATCACCTTCAATACATACACATGCTGATGTTCAGAAAGAATGTCCAAGCCTGAAAGAATAATTAGAGGATTGATACTTCTGGTGTAGGAAACAAAAGTCCTTACAAACATCTCTAGAAAAGAGGGTTATTGATCATAAAATTCACCGACATCTGACAAATCTTCAAATCCTAACTACATTTGCCAGGAAAGTTCACTAAGAGGTTATCTTAATGTCAAAGCAGTTCATGCTTTAAGCTCTCAAGCACATACTCATTTGTTGCAAGATGCGGCAAACATTAGACATGGCAAAAAAAATCTGTCAGTAATCATAAGTGGGCCATACCATATTAGCAGAAGAAAGCTTTATAATAGTATCCCTTCTGTATTGTCAGAAGAGATTCTGTTGCAACAAAAAGGAAAGCAAGTGTCTGTAAGGTTCTGCAAGTTGATATCATACACACCACAAAACCCATACAAAGCAAAGGAGATGAGTCAATGCTCTGCAGATGATTGGATCAGGCTATACAGAGACCCTGGAATGACAAAACCTTTATATAAGAACAAAGTTTCTAAGATTTTCCCAATACAAAAAAGCTAGAAGAATACTGGAGAGACAGCTAGAGAAAACGATAGCTGCCTATACAAACTACAGGAAGAACTTTCAGCAGAAGTGATATATATGATAGAATCACTTATTGCAGAAAAGGCAGTGATAACCTGGTACCAACATCAATGCTGCCCCACAATCCACCATTCCTCCTCTTACGATAACTGACCCACCTGGAAAAGTTCTCACTCTATAGGAATGAAAGGCCAGGAAAAGAGGGAAGATCCTATCAAAGTCTACTAGTCCACGGCAACTCCATGAAAATCTAGGTAATTAAGTGACTCTTCCCTAACACAAGACAACTTTTAGCAGATTCAGAATTATTTACATACATCAAAGAAGAGCATCTGTAATAAACCAGCAGACGTGTAGCAGCTCATGAAGGACAATCTATATACCAACTCATGAGAAACAGTGATTACAGACCAAGATGAATAGCACAGAACTTTAAATGGCAACACAGCTGTGGATTACATGTTACTGAGAGACACATTATTTTGTACCTGATGAGAGATGTGCACCACCACATGAGATGCTCTGTCTTAGTTTAGGTGCTTAGAACCTCTGGTGATCTGTGCTGCACAACAAATCCAGAAAAAACTATTAGGCGAACTTTCTTGCCAAAGTCTTTGACACCGTCAGCAACCCAAGCTCTTGTGTTTCATGAACAAATGTGGTTGGTTTGTGACTTCTATAAAGATGTCTTAGCTCCCCAAGGATAACCATAGTGGTTAAGGAAAAGTCTACATAGCGCAGGTATCAGCTCCTGCAAACCAGCTAGCTGAAAATGAACCCACCACTCTCTGTGACTTCACCTGCTCCAGAAGCACTTGCACTGCACTGGCACGGATGAGGTCAGCCTGTCCAAACACGAGTTAGTAGTAGATACATTCCCTGCCGAGTTGCAGGTCTACAGGCCATAGAACTGCCAGGTGGTGATAGAGCTGTCCAGCACACTGGAGCAACCTGAGATACTGTACTAGATTCCCTCGCATCTTGTTTCAGAGTAATGGGTGCCCTAAAGCAATGAATGCTGAGGTTTTGCACACAATTGTATTGAGAGCACACAGTGCATACCATGCCAAACACACCTTAAAAGTGCCTGCTAAACATTCAGCACCTGTTGTGCTTAAGGTGAGCTACGACATGGCATGAAAAATATGACTGTCAGGTGTTGCTTCAGAGCACCCCTAATACAAAACACTTGGAGTCTCTCCTGACAGACACTGAACTGTACACCATAGTGAAGATTGGCATGGCACAGGGTTTTGGACAAGAACTTACTACAGAGCTACAAAAGCACATCACTTCTTTTACTTTTCAACTTGTGCCACTCTGAAATAAAGTGAAATTTTACCCAGATACAATGTCTAAAAGTTTTGGTACAGCATTGGTTTACTACAGCACTCCACTTTATTTGCCTATCATCGCTCTCCCCACATGCCCAATCTACACACACAGATCACAGATCATAACTAATGGTTATGGTCTGTGAAATACTAATTCTTGAACAGCTGATTTACGATTATAGATGAAACATGCATTCTCAAAAATGATCAAGAATCCTGACTGCAGTGCACAGAACATGTATTTTGTACAGACTCAGTACACAAGTTCACATTATGAAAAACTGTTTTTGTTTTTTCTTACTCGTCAAAAGACAAAACTCAACTTCATAATACATACTTTCACTTACTCTTACTATGCAAGAATTCAGTTTCAAACTACAGAACTTAACTGTACTGTCTAAAAAGTGAAGAAGTGAATCATTTGTAAAGTATTGATTCACAAGTCTTCTAAGAATATAGTTAAAGGAATACTGTCATGCTGGAGTGCCAAAAAGCCATTGTATTTAACAGTGATCCCATATGGAAAAAATCTTACCTGCTCAGTTGAAAAGGTGTGTGAGAAGTGTTCTGGGAAATATGTCATATTATATAGCAACAATTGACAAATGCTTCAACAACAAAGTGATTTGAAACTATTTTGACTTTTCTGGAAAGCTATATTCCTTGAAAGTGTGTTAACATTCCTTTCTAGTCAAGCATACAAAGCCAAAACACCAGAGTGCTCTGTCAAACTGCAACCCAATCATCACACAAATCTGTCTTTAGTCTGATGCAGAAAGAACTAAGAAAAACACTATCAAGAGCTAAACCAATTACTTTAATTATTGATCTCAAAGTGATTCAGATTTAGCTCTGCCATTAATTTCAATATACTTAACATCAAACAACAATGCAGTTACACCAAAATTGGATTTGTTTTTGAAAAAGGAAGACACAAAATAAAAGTGTCACTAATTCTTTTGATCTGTTATTCTAAATAGGAGATTTTGAAACTCAGCTAGTGGTCATTTCTGGCAAACAGTTTGTCTACACCAAGGTATATCAACATTAGTGCTGTTCAAGCACCTGATGAAATAGGAATGGGCAAGCTACTTTGCATTTACCACAGTCTGCACACAAATACTTAATGAGGAGTAATGCATTAAATCCATGTTATCTTCCTTCAAAAAGCAACATCCTAAAACACCTACATAAAAACCCAGAAAAACCACAGTTATTTAATTTGTCCCCACTGTGAATGCCCTACTCAAGGTGTATACCCTTTGTAATTTTAGCAGTGACAAAACCCTTTGCTGATACCAGCTTTTCACCCAGAGCTGTGGAGACCCAACATTAGACATTCCACCGACTGACAGCCACCCAGGGCAGCCTCAGTGGAAACGTTCCCTTCAAATCCTTCTCTGCAGAAACAGCCTGCGATTTTATGACTCTCTCACTGCCGATACAGAAGTTATTCTGCTTTGACAATATGCCAAAAACTATGCCTGTGAGTTCAAACACAAACTATCAACATGGACACAATATTACATGTCATTTGGTTGATAGCAACATTTATTAAATAGCACTGCTTTTTCAGTTAGTCTGAACACAGAAATAAAAGTATTGTCACACCTGTAAGCTTGAATTCAGAAAGCTTTTAAACAAAATCAAGTCTCTTTTTGATTTTTACTAACCATCAAATGCACAGTCCTGAGTAATGACTAAGCTTAATGACTGCGTATGACTAACACATAAATAATTAGTGCCTTCTCTCTCCCTCCCCCATGGAGGAGAGGGAAGAAAAGAAAACCATTGGAAAGAAGGAAGAATGAAAGGAAATAAGAGGTTGAAGTTCATGGCATGAACACTTGCCTCTTCTTCCTGTCCACCCTTAATACTACTGCAAACATGACTGCACATATGTTTATTAAAAACTAACAGCTCCTCATGCTTTTCTATAAACTTCTGCACAGTTTAGCCACTCAGCCTTCCTACTCCAGATCTCTTCTTCCGACCTCTTCCACTGATCCCTCAGCAAACATTCTTCTGGTCACCTTCGTTGACTCTTGCCACAGGTGCTGCAACTCCTCAGTGCTACTCCTTGGAGTTGGTACTTCTGACTCATGTGAGTACAACTGCCCCCACTCACCACACCACCGCTTATGCTGAATGCACCTGATGGTACTACATTCTGAGAGGCATTAAATCTAACCCTCCCTTACAGAAATATTTGATTAATACACTGAAGGAAGGTGTGAAGACGGCTTACTACAGCCTTGCTGCCCCCTCAAACCATTTAAGAAAGACTAGAGCATGGCACCACACCTCATTGCTTAGGTTTTGTTTATACTCTGTGATACCTAGAGCACACATTTTTCAACTGAATCTATACTGGTTGTCGGTACAGAGTCTATCCAGCATGTGCTTTATTCTGTACAACAGCACTGTGATGCCTTTTAACAGTTCAACGGCTCTCAGAAGCATATATTAATCATTATAATGATAAGTTAGACCATTTTTACTAGAGAGGGAGACTTACTTGATTCAATACGAACCTTTGAACAGTCATGCTAGCCATGTAGAAAAATATTACATAGAAGTTTTATGTTACTAGTTGTCTAGGTACTGATTACAATGTGTTACTGAAAAAATATTTTAGTAATGTATTTTAAGAAAAAAACATCAAAATTAAAAGATGCATGGTGTTCATAATTTACAGTTCTAATTTATAAACAGAGTTCTACATTGACAAGAAGTTACACAGTTTTTATCAATATACTTTTCCAAATCCCACAAAAAGAGCTTGGCAACTGAGTCGAACCCTGCACTAAATCCTGCACAAATACACAGTGAAAGGACTGTCCCAAGTAAAAGGATTTATAACCTATTTATGCACTTTGCTGAGAATCAGCCTTTTATGTTCACAGTGTAAATTTCTGATCACTGGTAATACAAGTACAGAAACTCATCTTTTTAAAATGTTATTTCTAGCCTGACAACAGTTACAGAGCCAAAGATTATCTACATTTGTACAATGCCTTAAGACAGCTCTACTGAGGTGCTGAACTCTGCCTATACAGATCTCACTGCAGAAACAGGACGCAGCTGTATCAATTCCTTACGATTATCACCTCTCTTGATTATTGATAATCTATAGCATTATATAGTGATGATAATCAAGGTTTTGTTCTCACAAAAAATACTCTATATTTAAAAAACTCTTAGTTAAAGGCATAAATAAGGCCTCGAGGACAATTATTTCAGCTTACATTAAATATTACGCTAAAGACACCCAAAGAAAATTACTCCAACACAGAAGGCTTTGTGGTAAAAACTTGTCTTTCAGTTCCTTGAGACACCCGCACCTCCAGAAGACGACGAGCATTTCTGGAAGAAAATTACCACAGAATAGAACCAGGGTAAAAATTTCCAGATTAAGCTGAAGTAAAACTGTCCTAAAAGGTTAAAAAAAAAAAAAAATTACTTGCTCTATTCATGTGTCCATGGTCTCAATGAAAAAAAAGCCTCGTCTAATTTGAAATATGAGTGATCACACAGTCTTTACACCTGTTTAATTACAGCCTGGTCTGTGTACAATTTTTAGGCTTCTCTCAACGTTTGAGCTGGAAATGGAACAATTTTGCCACAATAATTTAGTAGTACAATTTCCAGTGTGGACACAACTGTATCATTGTAAAAGATGCTTATTGTAGAAGTTATTTTCCTTCTCTTATGCAGAAGCAGTATGCAAGAAGGCTGATCCAGCAAAAACTATCCAGACAAGAAAGGTTTTACAACTTTCAAGAAACCTCTATCAGTATAAATACACTACAACTTCTTGCATTTAGGCAAGACCTTAATTAGTTTAAAAACAAATTCAAGTTAACGCAGTAACAACTTATACAACACAAAGCCTGAATATCCCCACAGCCACTGTCTCTGTAAAACAAGTACGTGCAACTTGTCAAAGGGATAGAGACATACTGAGGCCTCAGTCCCAGAAGTGCACCAGGGAAACTTTGGCGACATTCACAGATCACACAACTATTTGCACACAGGAACATCCCTGTGGCCGTGCACAGAAAAGCTCTTTGTAACTTGTGAGCGCCACATACTCTCTCTAGAGTTTGGCCTTCCTTCACATACAGCTTTACAATTCATAATACAACTGAAATAATCGTCTACTAAGTACGACTAAAAATTCCTTGCTGTCTTTGTCTTCAGTTGTGAGAAACAATTTTCAAAATTATTTTTTTCATTCCGCTACCTCTTCAAATCTTCTTTCACAAGAGATAATATGCCTAACATAAAAAAGTTAAACTTGCTAACACTGTCTTCCAACTGGCAAAAGCCTTCTTTTTAACATCAAGCAACGGCATCAAATTCAAGCAACAGATTCAGACAGATAAATGGAGTTATAAACTTTCATAGTTTCAACACAGAGAACAATTCTGACAAGAGTAGTTATTTTCAGGTAAAAATGCTGATTTCAAGTACTTCTGACAAAAACTGCATGTAGTAACAAAAAAATGTTTAACATGTTGTGTTCTTAAGGGACTTCCATGTCTAGTTGCTACCAAGCAGACTCTTAGTATTTGATCAGATAGTTTTTATGAGAACAGAAAGCTAGAAAGCAAGCTTTCCACAAGCCAATCTCTTCTCTTTGCTAAAACCCACTTAAGCTAATACCAGTATTTTCAACCGCGTTCCTGAACTACTTCACACTTTTTTTATCATTCTATTTACGTATCATTTCCCAAAACAGATAAGACAAACAATAGTAAGAGTTTCCATACACAAAAACATTCCATTTGAAGAGAGTTTGTGATACCTACTAATTTGTGCTTTATCAGTGCCCAAAACTGTTACATTTTCATCTCAGATTGCTAACTTTGCTGCAGCATCCTGTGTTAGTAAGTGATTCAAGTCCTGGGCAGCATCCAAATTTGTGGTCCTCAAACCAAAAGATTGCATTTTAGAAGTAACCCACATAGATTTCCAGAGTTGGAAAACTCGTTTAGCTCCCTGAACATAGAAACACCATGTAACTTCTGGAGTAGCAGAGTGCAAAATGGCTCAAAAGAAATAAATCATTCACTTCTGGTCATTGACCAACAACCTTGATCATAAGCCTAGTAATACCAAAGAAAAAACGCAGAAAGACCACAATTTGAAGTGTAGCTAGGCATACGAAACAAATCCATACATGCTCTTCCAAAGGCTGTTGGGAACGATAGTATTTTCCATAACAGAACTGAACAATATGTAGTCAAAGTTAATAGCTTTCATAGCTTAATGGAATCACAATTACATTCCCATTAGATCCCATCACTTAAAGAGATACCCTTATCAGATGTGCAAAACGAGACACTGGTTTGCCTCATGATACTCATTTTAACAAAAACAAAAAAATCCTGTCGCACAGCTCTCCAAGGCTTAAGCTCTTTGGGGTACAAAGCTAAGCATGCAGGACTCCTCAATTATGAAAGTTACAATAAGAACAAACAAAACTTTCAGTCTGGCGACATATGGCAGATCTGATCTAGCAGATTTCAAATAAAGCAGAATGTTCCTTTCGCTGATGCATGATTTGAACATAAAATCCACCCCTCACCCAGAAGAGTTCTACAGAAAAGATCCACAGTTATCTTTCAGAAAGAGAGATACCACTTTACATGCGAAGTATAGGACTCCCAAGCTCTAATCTTGGCAAAATATCGATTCCCTCATGGCCTTGGGCAAGTCGGAACTTCTCTAACTTGCTCTTTCCCCCAGCTCTAACGCAGAGTTCATACTACTTTATTTACCAACCACACAGGCATGTTGCAAGGATTAAGTTTTGTAAAATGCTTTGAAAGTAAAACATACTGTAAGTACTATAAGAAGCTCCTATTATCATTGTGCATTATAGACATTATTTTTAACAAAATACAGCCATGCCAACACAGTTAACAGGCATAATATTGGCAGCACATGCAACATACAGGGAGACTATAATCAGGATATGTTTGAACTCGCTTGCTACTCAAGTGAGAAATAGGAACAACTACATTCCACTACCTCATACTATTTCTTCTGTTCCTTTCTCTATTTCTTATATTATGGAAGTCTGTAGATTTCCTCATCTATTTATGTTCCTAGTTACTTCAAGCACTTCTGGGGTACATGTTTCAAGTACAAAGTAACCCAAAGAATGCCACATTCAGTATGAAGAAGTAACACAAACAGTTTTACAACACAAAGATTGCCTGATTCTGCTCAGCCTGCCGCCTTTCTCCTTTTTCTATCCACTCTCTTTTGCCCGACAGCCTAGCATCCCAACTCCTTACTGAAGGAAACTGAACTACTCCTGCTGCAGTTATTTTTCAGTGACTCCAGCTCCAAAAAGCATGACTGCTCAAGTCAAAAGGACCTGAACCCGTGCTTTAAATTAAGTATGCGTTCAGGTAGTTTTTCTATCCTAAAGCCACTATAATCAAGGCCTAAGTTAAAATCCTTCTTGGATGGCTAACACGAGCTAAAAACCATTGGTTTCTATAAAAGTTAAGCTTCCATTTAACACCAAGTGAAGTTTACAGCCTCTAAGGCTGTGAAGAAGACTTTGAACGTGCAAATAGATGTAATCCACCCTCCAGGGTCTGCAGATATGTAGCACCAATGTTCTCCCAGGTACCCTTTGCTTCTATAAAGCGCCAACAGAAAGTTTAAACCAACTGTTTGTACTGTTCAGAACTCTGGCACATTCAGTTTTTAAAAGAGCCCCATCAGCTCCGCAGTTGGGAAATGGCCCATCCTGTAGTCACCACAGAAACGGCACATGAGACACCCTCCAGAAAGCAAGTGATGGAGAAATCTAGTCTCATCCCCTATCATCAGTCTCTGGCAGATCCAACTGAGTTTTGTGAAAGTAATAAAGAAGTTTTATTATTAGATACCAAAGAAAACAAATCTGTGATAGCAGTTCTACTACACCTGCACAACTACATTACTGTTAATGAGAATACTGGTCACCATCGCAGAAGTAAAAAAATTACGTGAACTATAAAGACAACCTATCCTATCCGCTATCTTCAAACAGGACTGAGTGTCACAGAATCTTGTTTATTCAGGAGAAAAAAAAGTTAGTCTTTAGGATGAAGCTAGCAAATTTTCCTAAGTACTAACATTCACTCAGAAGGTATAAGAAAAGAAAAGAGTGGAACAGAGGGAAGTGAAGGTTTCTAGATTTCAGTTTCACCTAAGCCAGTAGAGAAAACTGTCCAGACCTACCAGCTCTCTATTGTTCTTACTGTATACCTACAGCACTGTCTCCAATCCGCTCCTTTGCTTAAGCAGGCACCTTAAAAGTTTATTGTGAGATGCCTGTACATAAAAATAAAGCACAAGAGAGGAATAACATAAAGCATCTGCAAGAACAGAAACCAAATCTTTGCACTCTCAAGCTGACAATACCACTAAAGTAAGCATAAGCTCATAGACGTTGGTTTTGAAACTGTATTATAGCGTTGCTGGAGAAGATAGTATTTTGAAAAGTGATTTTGAAGTAAACAAGTTTTGTCATTTTACAAGATGATTCTACCATGTGTCAGCGATGACCTCTAAATACGTACAAACTCTTATATTACAAAAGATTAATCTTAGGGCACAATCTCAGTTACAATTTTCTGCAGGCTTTTCTGAGCATCTGTGACAGCAGAACACTGACTTAATGCTTTAACAAACTCACCAATTTTCCTACCTCTTACCATATTACTGTACACATTTCATATTATTGCTTGAACTAGTCCAAAACAAAGAACTTCATATGATTTATTTTCAGTCACAGTTTCAAAAGATGTTGCATCTTTAAAGTAGCACTGTATAAAGAGAAACTTGTGTTCCCACCCCCTAGAAAATTATCTGACAATACTTTCATGTCTTTGCTAAGAAGCTATAAATAAGGTTATTTTTGGACCTTCATTACCCAGATCTGTCCAACTGGACCACAAAGTTCCAAACACGGGCTCCTGACGAAAAGACTAAGCACAATAGTCCTCTTCCTCAGAGATGTCAGTAGTGGAAAACCATTATTAATGCACAGATGCTCTGAATAGTCCAGTTTCTTTCAAAGCAATATACCAGAATCCAGTAAGGTCACAACAACTATGGCCCTTTTGCTTTGCTCTTCAAACGTCTCTGATTTGGCCAGTCAATGTTTGTTGCACAATCACCTTGATGCAATACAAAGCATTATTCTGAAAGTAATACATTTTAAAGAGCGTTGATCGAGCTTATTTTCCACATGCTCTTTTTAAGAGAACATCTGAAACCTTTCAAGGTTTCTAATTTTCAAGTCCTAGGTTAATAACACTGACATTTTATAGTCTGCTTTCCGTACATGTGAAACTGTAACTGTATTTTGGAGAGCTAGAAACAGTAATTCAGGGTAAGAAAATAACTTTAAAACATGTGCTGCTTATTGGTCAAACCTTCCATAAGAATTTCTTTCTAAGTGTTTGTAACTCTTGGTGTAAGAAGCGACATGTGCAGAGTATGATCTCAGGCTATTTCATGCACGAAGTCTTACAAACTTATTAGCACACACTACTAACTTTTAAAAATATAAATTTGTGCATGCAAATTTGATGCATATGGTAGATGCACAGCACACAAGCACTGAAGTTGCAGCTTCATACTACCAAATTGCCTTTGAAAATCTGGCCTATGATGCTGTAATTTGAAATACAATTTCAAAAGCATAGTCATCTATTCTCTTTTCGCTATGAATGTATATGCACTCCACTAAAGATAAAAGCAATTGCATGTGGCTAGACTTTCAGAGGTGCTTAGCCCTTGCACCTGTGAGATGTTTGTAAGAGCTTAACATCCATCAGTTCTTAAATGTTCTGTAAGAAATGCTTTATGCAAAACATTTTCAAAGTTGGCTGCTTTCACAAGGTATAAAAATGTAAACCAAAGCAATTTAAAAAAAAAAAATCTGTTCCACTAAAAAAAAAAATCCTTTCCAATATTAAGTCTGTCTCATCATGGAAGAACCCAATTGCCAATTTCTGTGTATTCAGTCATGTATACTTGCTTATTTTAAGAGTCATACTATTCTTTTGAAGTTATAAATATTTTTTAAAGCGCAGGACAGACAAGAAAAAGCGCTTAATAAAAAACCTCAAGTGTTTAGAACCTGTATTGTTTTACTTTGATCTATCGAGACCTCCAAAGGAGCAATTTATGGTCCAATTATGCTTAAGGACTGGCAACGCTGCTTCTAAGAGTAACACATTTCAGTATGCTGTGGCAGTTTGAAAACATCAGCTACCTGGAAAAAAGGTCCCACTGGACTCAACAGTAGTATTTTTCCCATAATCAGGTTTATAATGCAGTATTAGTGAAAATGTAGGTATATATGGCAATAGACTGTAAACCTGAAAAATCCTTTGATATACTGTGGCAATAAATAAATAAATAAGGCTCTTCCAGCTTATCAATTTACAAGCTTCAAATTAAGCACTGGGATTTCAAGATCTGAGGTTTACTGCTATTTTTTAAATTACCAACATGTGTCATTCAAATTACTCATACAAGGAATAATCTTCCCTACAAAAAAAATGAGGAATATTTATGCCAGTTAGAACTTAAGATACACAGGATGTTTGACAGACTTCATCAAACTACACGGCATCAGATACCATAAACAGTGTATTACAGAAAAAGATGGGGTGTAGTAACACAGCATGGTTTCAGATCTACCTTATGTGACAGGTGCATTGCTTTAAGGTTGGTTAGGAGTTTCAATAGACATATTTTTACTAAGACCAATTGAAATAGATGATACACAACCACCACTGATTTCATTCGGTACTAGTAGTAAAATTTAATTAGTTGTTCTTTGTATACTGCCCTGAAAACAGTGAATAGTAAGAATGCAGCTATTACTATATCTTATTAAAAAGACAAGAAACCCATGTGTAGGTTCACACAAGCATTTTCAGTTAAAAATGAAACTGGATACAAGTACAAGCCTGGTTCAAAATAATCGCAAACATATAACCTTAAATCTCCAAATCTAGGATATTTAAGGAGGGACAGAGCAGTTCTCAGAAAAGAAACATTTCTCATCCTGTATTTTACTCACCCACTGAGTTCAGGACTAGATTCCTTGTCCAGAGATGCTCAGCACTAAGCATGAGACTAGCTACTACAAAAGCTGCAACCCTAGACACAACAGGGTGAGCTAAGGACATAGGAAGACTGCCTTTTGTATCAGAACTCCAGTGACTAAAAAGATCATCATAAGCTTCAAATCTGTGAGTTTAAGTCAGACTTTGAAGGCATTTAAAGCAAAAGAAGGTAGTTTTCTTGTGTTGTATCTGCTGCTTCTCTATTCATGAGTGCTCTGTGGTACTGGGGGCATGCAGGGACAGAGAGGGAACTGAACAGCACGCAAAGGTTATATGAACTACTGACAAAACCGCCTTAAAAGTCAAAATGCCTTAGGTGAAAATGAAATAGCAACATTTCATTTGATAATATTCCATTGTCACGCTTTGGCAGTTTGCAGCTTCATCTACACTCACATTGTAACAAAGATACCAGGCAGAATTATTTTCCAATTATTACTGCTGAAAAGACTTTTCGGTCACCCAAAATCATATGCAAAGTAGTGGAATGCTACTATTCTACTACTCAAAACCAGATGATACTCATTGTTAAATGTAATGCCTATTCCACAATTCACAATTAAACAGCAAGAAATCTTACTTGGATACCTTCCTTCCTGCAAGAAATACACTTCCAAAATAAAACCCTTCAATCCTCGTACTTACCTGGTGGTAACTGAAAATTCTGAATGTTAGTTGGATTCTGAGGTGGCTGAGGCAAACGAGGTGCTAAAACTGTAGGAGTCAAAGTTGCTCTGATTCCACTCGTAGTTGCTGTTGGAGTCCTTGGCAGACTTTGTGCCACCGTATTGGCAGTGCCTTTAGCCATTCCTGTGGCGGTGCCAGGAGCTGCAGGAGGTATCCCACCAGGATTGGGAGCAACATTGGAGAGCCCACCTTGCATAGTTTGCCCGATAATCATGTTACCCCCTGTAGTACTGGGCTGGCCACCAGTAGCCAGCGTCTGCTGCTGGGATACTGCCTGGACTATAGTTTTAGGAGACTCAGATTTGATGACCTGTGTGGCGGGAGCTGCTGGCACAGAGGAACCAGACTGGCTGTTCACAAGCGACGTCTGGAGGGAAACTCCAGATCCCACAGTGGCTGTAGCAACAGCCGGAAAACTCCCCACACTGATGGTTGAATTGATCACAGTATTGCTCCCGTTTTGAGTGGCTGCACCAGCTGCAGCTACTGTGGGTCCTGCTGTGTGTATCGGTGGCCTCACAAGCGTTACCGTGGGCGCCGCAGTTCCGATGCTTGGTGGTGGCTGTGAGGCAATAACTGTGGGCGAGGAGGAAGATGCAGAGGACACGGCAGTATTAAGGAAAGAAGTCTGGATGACAGTGTTGGAAGCTGATGGCAAAACAGCATTAACAGTATTTCCTTTCCCCACAGATCCAGGTCCATTGTTGACGAGAGGGGCAACAGCAGGTGCAGAAGCAGGGTTAGCAGTCACAGGAGTCCCAGAGAAAGCAGCGCCTCCTGTATGGTGAGAGTTCATCACCACGTTACTCCCATTCAAAGTCTGCACTGTTGTGGTCCCAATCTTGCCATTCCTGGTGGACAAGGCAGTTGCCATGGTGCTGATAACCACCGATTTGCCCTGACTGAGGGTCCCTGGAGCAGCAGTGACTTCAGATCCTCCTGCTGCTGCAGTGGTGGTGCTGGTGCTCGTTGTGGTGGCTCCATCCAGAGCTGAAGTCTGGGACCTGGTGTTATGATTAATAACACCCCCTTGCACTCCTCCTGCTCCTGCAAAACAACAACAAGGTTAAACAGAGAGAATGAGCAAGAAGAGAAGTCCAGCGAAGACAGAATGTTCTACCTCGTCACCAAGTCTTCTCCATCTCCCAGGCTGCCTGCCTGGAGCCAAGAAAATGGGACAGAGTGCAAACTGAAGATGGCTTTGAAGACATTATCTTGAAGTCTCCTACTTCCCACCCGAGACTGACAAATTCAATATTAATTGTAACACCCCTGCTTTCAACACTACACTAAGACAAAATAAGAAAAACAGATTTGATATGAACCAAGGGAAGGGAGGAGGAAGATCATCTTAGACCTCCTCCCCATTCTAGAGCATGACAGTACATTTAGCAACAGGACTACAACTGCAAGGAGGGAAAAATGGCAACGAAAACCACGTTAGTAAGACATATTCCCTATGCCCAGCACATGTTACCCTCTAATCCTTTCATCTCCTACAGAGCAAGTCAGTTAGATCAGGAGGCTCAACAACAGCAAAATATGAAAAAGTGAAAGAAATACATCAGCCTGGCAAGGTAAGAAGCACTGCAAGGCCTGGAGTAGGTCACCAGAAGACCCCTCCACTTTATTACAGAATTTGTTCTTCTGGATCTGAAGTTCCCTCAGCCAGAGGTAGTGAAAAATAAATAAATAAAAAGCAAAGCTGGTTTTGAGAAGGGACAAGACAATGTAGCTTCTTGTCCTGAATAACCCTCATGCCCCTTGATGAGGCCTGGTGTTATCACAAGTACAATCGCACACAGTCCAGGTCCTGGCCCTAAGGAGGCAGAAATGGGAAAAGAACAGTGACAGACAGATACTGAGATGCATGTTATAAGGGTTAAGGAGATCCTCCTAGAAGAGCTTCATTAATCATGGCAGAAGGTCTGTAATATCTTCTTACACTTCAGCAACAAGAAAGTAAGCAAAAAAAATAGGGGGGGAGGGGAGGAATTGCAGGGAGATTCTGGGGAGACATTTTTTTAATTCCCCTGAAAAACATTTTCCCTCCATTCTCATGTAGGGAGCCTTTAGCCCCAGCCTTTACACTATCCCCCTAGAATCTTCACAACACGAAGAAGAATATTCCCAGGCAGCTACAGGGGGTGGGTGAGTGGGAGAAGACATTGTACAAGGTGGGGTGTTGTGGCCTGAATTCCCCCCCTTCCTGGGACCTGGTGTTGTGACAACACCCCCTTGAGGGCAGAGGAGGAATGAGAGGTGCTGAATGCCCCCTCCAAGCCCCTGGAACAAGGGAGGGGGTGGGGGAGGAATATCCAGGCAGGCAGATATGGGGGGGAAGCATTTTGAGGGACTTCCTCCCCTTGAAATCCCCCCTCGCTTCCTCCTCTACAGGAAATAGGTGTCATGATTAATAACACCCCCTTGCACTTCAGCAACAGAGAAGGGGGAGGGGAAGGAGCATTTACACAGACAGCTAAGGCGGCATTATCAAGAGGGAATCCCCCCCCATAACCTCCACCCCTAGAAAGGGAAGGGGAGCAGTCACAGACGGCATGGGAGGCACAGCCATTACCAAGGGGGTGGGCTCTGCCTCCCTCAGCCCCCCGAGATTAAGAGAGCCCTTCTACACTCCAGCAACAAGGGCAGGAAAAGAAGAAGGGACCGGCAGAGTCACGGACGGGCACTGCCGGCTTATACTGCGGGGAGGCTGCCCCCACACATGATAAAACACCCTCTAGTAAGCAGAAGCGAGGAGGGAAAATAAAGGGGAGGGAGCAGAGGCGCGGATACACACCGAGGGGGCATGATGAGGGGAGGCTCTCCCCCATATGATCGATACCACCCTTTGCACTCCCGCTCCTGCCACAACGAGAAGGAGGAGAGAGGGAAAAGGGGGGAAAGCAGTGAGGGAAGGAGGCAGCCGGAGCTGGGGAGTGGGGGGAGGGGAGGGCCCCTCTCCCTCAGAGCCCCCCACCCCTGCCCATGTTACCTGCTTTTGTGATCTCTGGGGCACTCAGTCCCATCTTGCTGCTGCTGCTGCTCTCTGTTTGGGCATTAGCATTGCCTCCTACTACTACTCCTCCAGGGCTAGGGCTAGGGCTGCTGCTGCTACTGCTGCTGCTCACAACATGGTTCCCCAGCAGCCCCCCAGCGGCCCTCAGGGGCTCCTGCGCCTTGTGGTGCTGGTGGTGGTGGCCGGAGGCCGCCAGCTGGGACTCCAGGGAGCCCACCAGGTCGCTCACCACCTTCTCATCCACCTCCGTGTTCAGGAAAACCTCATCCAGCAGATCCGAGCCCGCCGCCATCTTTTTTTTGGAGGGTTCCTGTGAGCAGCTCCCTCCTCCCCCCCCTCCCCTTTCACTCCTCCCTCCCTCCCCCCACCCCACACACACACTCGGCCCCCCCCGACTGCGCAGGCGCGCGCGCCCAGCCTCACATTACCGGCCGGAGAGGGATTCCGCCCGCCGCTGATTGGCCGGTGGCCGCCTATAAAAGGCAGGGCAAATGGCTGCGACTGCTTAGTTGGGAGTCGGGCGGCAGCGGCCCGGCGGTGGCGGCGGCGCGGCGGCCGGGGGCGGGCGGGCGAGGGGGGCGGGCCGCGGCTGTAGGCGCGGGCGAGGCCGTGCGGGCGACCGGCCGGCGGAGCGGCGGGGGCGGCCGCGGCTCTTTGTCTGCCTCGGCCCAAAATGGCTGCATGTCTCCCCGCTGCTCCCTGCGTCCGGGTCTCCCCCGCCGGCGCGAGTCTGAAGGGCGCCCCACACCTGTGCCAGCTGCGTGTAACTGATCCACCGGCGGCGCAGGGGGGGGGGGCGGGCGGGCGGCTGGGCCCCACGCCCAGCCCCGGGCGGGGGCAGCGGGCGAGGAGGAGCGCGCTAGCCCCCGCGCCTCCCGCCGCCGCTAGCAGAGGCGGGCTGCCCGCCCAGGCGGCCGGGGGCTGTAGCCCCTCGGTGCGGCCGTGGCGGGCAGCAGCCCCGCCGGCCGGGCCGCGGGGGCGGGCGGGCGGCCCCGCCGCCGTGTGCCAGGCGCGGTCTCCGCAGGCTTCCCTCCGCGGCCTGGCCAGTCTGACTCAGCACGCCGGGCCCGCGGCGGAGGGGCCGGGGCGAGCCCCGGGAAGGCGCGCCTGCGGAGGGAGGGCGGGCGGCTGCGAGGCCAGCGCTGGGAAGGGGAAAGGAAGCGGAGAGAGGAGGGGAGAAAAGAGAGGGAGATGGCGATTTTAAACGGTCCACTCGCAGCTGCGAGCCCGGCACCGCGAGGCGGGGGCCCTGCCGCGCCGGGGACGATCCCCGCGTGTGTGTCAGCGTGCGTTACACCCCCGCTGCCGCTTAACCCTTGGGGGGAGAGCCGTGCATCTGCACAACGGCACTCGGCGGGGAGCCCGCGCCCCCCGCGCCTGCTCCGGGGCTGCTCCCCGCCGCAGCCAGGTCCCCATCGCGCCGGGCTTCGGCTGGCAGCCCCGGGCTGTCTGGAGGGTGCGGTGGTGCTCAGCCCGGCGCTGGCTGCAGGTGGACATGTCTTGCCGAGCGCCGGCCTTACAGTAGGGAGCTGAACTTTGACCTTCTTGTGCAACCATCATAAAGGAAGTAAATATAGTTAAAATTATAACCTTCCCCTTAATAAATGCTCTCTTTTGCCAGGCACTGTTTCCCCAGAAAACTGAACTGTTGGAACAATGTTAACCAAGAGATAAATTGGAGCATGTGGCAAGTTTTAAGGGGTTTCACGCTTAAAATAGCACCTCTTATTTCAGCATTATAAAATAAGCTTTGCTCTTACGTATTGGGAATGGGTGGAATTAGAGGCTGGAGCTGCGCCGCAGCAGGAGCGACTCAGCACCTGCTAATGCCCTGGTTGACGATGCCCAGAATTGACTGGCCTGGTAGCTGACTGAAGGCTGCGAAGGTGGAGACTTGGAAGAATAAGAGCTGTGAGTTATCTATGAGATGGGATTGCTTTAAATAGGTCAGAGACAAAGTATTCTCTACTTAGGGTTGCCCAAACATGGGTGTCAGCGCTTCCTGCATTACGTATTTGTAGTGATCACTCAACTTGTAGTACTGTAACATGAATTAAATTGCTCTGCTCGCTAGTTGGCCCCATAAGCGATGGGAAGAGTGCTGCAGTACTGTCCCATGCCTTATCCGGCCCCCAAATGTGCAAACGTGTCTCCAAAGGAGAAGCTGTTTGCCAAAAGCTTGCAGGGGAAACATAAAAAACAATAGTATTTGTTCTTAACATACAGGCCTTGAATAACAGGGTGAGTAAGTGTCTTTTGATTAAAAGTCTTAGAAATTCACAGTTAATGGTAAGGGATATTACTGTTTGGTTTCTCATGTCCTCCTCTCACCTGCAGCAGACTTTGGCTGCTGAGTAAAAATCACAATGCTGAGCCTTTCCAGTTACTTCACCAGGTGGCATCACTAGAAGGGACTGCCTAAGTCCTCTGAGAAGTTTTATATAAATCTTTTGTTCTCAAATGTTTTGTACTCTGCAGCTTTTCTCAGTCATCGTTCAAAACTCAAGGGAGAGAAAGAAAACACCCTTTTCTCTATGACTTTTAACTTCCATTTTATCAATTTTTGCCAAATTACAATGCAGCAAAGTAGCTGCGATGTTAGACATCATTGTAGGTCATGTTGCCTATTTCTTACAAGGCAGGAACGCTGCTTCAAGCAGGGTGGTCCCAACCAGCTTGCTGCTGCCCCAGTTGAGCACATTGCTAGTTTTAGCTATGATGAAATTCTATAAGCAACATACCAAAGAACTATCTAGAATAGAAGTTGGTCACATTCCCTAAACAGTGGAAGAGTTAATCTGCATCAGCTGCTCAAATGATTTATTAAGGGTAAAAAAGCTAGACTTAAGCTAAAGCAGCCTGAGGGTGCAGAGTGGCTGCAAGTCATTCATGGCATCTAACCAGGAGTGCAGCCCAGTGCTGGGCCGCAGTGCCCGCGGAGAGACGGAGGAAGAGTGACATGAGAGATGGATGAAATTACCAAGTGGCAGCAGCAGTCAGCATGAAGGGTCAGAGCAGCCTGTATTCTTCTACTGCTCGCTTTCTAGGACAGCTTGAATGTAGTTTACAGTTGCCTACAAAACTAGAAATAAAAACCTAGAAATCTTCATGTCCTTGTTCTAACACTCTCTTTAATGTACCATATGGCCTATCTACCATGTTAGGTAAACAACTTTACAAAATTACAAGAGCAACTGAGATTCATTACAACTTGTGCATCATAAGTGTGTAGGATTCATTACTGAATAATTTATCTCTTCATACTCTCTGCCTCCTGGTTGACATCGGAAGTAACTTTCTAGACTGGATTCTTCAAGGCTGGGATTCCAGCTCCTCTGTACTGTACTGCTCACCTTTTGTTTTAAATGGTATAAAAGAGCAACTTGCATGAGAATTCTAGTAATGCATTACTGGTAATTACCAGTGTTGGTGTAGAAATAGTCAGACTCAGTATACAGTGAGTGCTATGTATTTCACCCATCAGCAATTACATCAGAAGATCTTGAACGTTACAGGCACTTACGGATTCTATCTAGTGTTAAAGAGTAGAAGCTAGCAGGAGCCATGCAGGAAAAATGGAGGACTGTCAGTTCCTTTAACCTACTCCTTTTAGTATATTATTTAAAATACGTACTTTTTTCCCCTAGAACTAGCCTATGTAGATCATGGCACAGACATATGTCTCAAGATACAAGTGTTAATGCAATTATCTTTCCCTTTGTTTTCCAAAAATGTAGTTAGCCTAGAATTCATTACAGGAACATCTGACAGAGGTGACAGCAGCATGGATTATGGTGATAAGGGACATATCAGAGAAGCCTACAGATGGTTTGTGAGAAGGGGAGTCTCTTTTGGTTGCCTGTACCTAGCTCCTATGAGTCTTAACTGACCAGTCAGGATCTTAAAGTCCCATCAATACATAGATGAAAAGCTGATAGTGATAGTTTTGACTGGTGATTTTTTGCTCTCCTTTCCTGTCTCTGCTCTTTATCCAGCCACTGATGACTTAAAATGCTGAAAGTTGGGTTTTGACCAGTAATACCTTGATTCCACAAGTTCAGTTGAGCAAGATGACAGAATCCACACAAATTTTGGTTTTATTCAGAAAGCTTTGCTGTCCTTGTAGCCAGTATCCCACCCCACCTTTCTGCCTTGTAACCCATTTCCAATCTTTTTCAGGAGCACAAGAGCTCCTGAAAGGAGACAAAGGAATGGAGCCCTGGTTGAAGATGATGCAGTCCTATGCAGAAGCTCCCAGTTTGTAAACTTGAAAGTCTATGTGCCGATTCTTCTGCAAATGGGTGTCAGTCTGCACAAACAAGTGTTCAGCAAAACCAGCAAGACTTCATGTGCATCTGGAATGCAAATGTTTGACAATCTGTAGGAAAAATATTCCTGTTTTAAGTATTTTACTTTGAATTTAGGGGTAAATGCAGTCTCATTACAGACATGCACGTGGAGATAAATAAAACAACTTTAGTGCCTCTTTGCAGTCTATGCACTTTACTGTCTTCTCCTTGGAATCTCAAAATACCATTAAAGTCTTGGTCTTAAAATCATCCCATGTACTTCAGCCGCCCTTAGGTGAACCCCTGAAGAAGTCTAATGCTCCTAGTAGTCAGGGATTAATATTCAAAATCAAGTATGGTATGCTCCAGGAAAATGTCTTAATCCTTGCATTGTAAAAGAGATGAATGGTAGATTTGGAAAGCAAGTGTACAGTCTGTTTTTATTTTATGATGATAATACTTACCTGCACTCCTATTTCCATGTAAGGACAGTGTCTGTCCTAGTACATACTAGACCGTTTCTGCTAGCTACAGAAGCACCAACCCTTTGGACAGGGTGTTTAGCAATACCTAGTTATTAATTGGGAAATAGATAGAAAATATCTGTTAGAGAGAGGCTACTTAGAAGCTTGATTTTCAAAAAGAAAAGTTAGCTGAGCACACAACTGCCTTCACAATCGTCTCTAGTTTTTATGAGACAGTTAGAAGACTGTGTCCCTAATACATGCTACATGCAATTCACATGGGAGTTATTTAAGTATGGCTGTATTGAGGCATACCAAAGTCCATGCAACTCAATATCCTGTGCCCAAAAGAAGATGCCCAGAGAATATGCTGCAGGATAAAGGATTATTGTTTAAAGGCCTTCAAGGATTTACAGTATAAAAGAGCTGAGGAATACTGTTTTTCCTTCCCAACTGCTCTTAATCTAGCTCGTCATGCTTGTTACTGCTTGCCAAGATAGGAAGTATCAATACCCAGACTCATCTGTAAGGGAAGAGCTAAGGAACTTTACTAAGAAAAAGGAGCACTTTTGTAAGAAGATGGAAGTTTCCAGCTACACACCCCAGCAGCTAGCGGATATTTTTTTAAGCAGATCTTCTGAATGGAGATTACTAGCAAATGTCTAGAATTATATCTCTGGAAGAGACAAGTAGCAGGCATGTCAACAAAGATTTGTGTTTTATCTGTTCTCAAAAATTTCTTGTGCAAGCCTACATGATTCATGGGGAAAAAAAATATTATTAAAAGATTATTGGTCCTTCTGGTCACTGCAACTACCTTCAATAATTTCACATATTTTGAATTTAGCAAATTATTAGAACTGACTGGGCAAAATGAAAATGCTTTCCTCTCTAAGCAAATTAAAGTAACTTTTGGAAAATTGAATCACTATTTCCAAGTGATACTCTGACAGAATATGTCAAGAAAATGTGCCTACTGATGGATCTCATTACTGGAAATCCAATTTGCACATTTTACAGTCAGGATTTGTTAGAATATGTTTGAAATATTTCTTTTTAGTGAGAGGTGACTTTGGCAGTTTTTGCTTCAATTGTTCTGGGATTCTTTGTGAGCAAAGTATTACCCTGCCAGGGATGTTTTATCAACAATATACCCTCAGACAACCTAAACAGTGTACTAATACAATGGATATTCCAGTTCTGGACTCTTTTGCGCCCTCTTGATTCAGAGCTGTTCTAGTTCTTCCCTGAGCTTTCCAGCATCATTCAATATCCAACGTTCTCTCCACCAGTCCTCACTGTTTACTTTTTGAGCAGTGGAGGTCACTGGTCTTCTTCCTCCTTTACTCCTCTTCTAGATTCCAGTTCTGCACCTCCCGGCAATTTAAAAAGCAATGGACAAATCGGTCCATTGCCTCCAGACACAAGCTTGGTAGCCTGCTATGGTCAGAAGGCAGCTTCTGTTCTGCTTACAGCTCTGTCCAGCTTCCTACATGACTGTACAGTACATACGTACACTCGGGTCACTCTTAAGGGGTATAGTTAGGATGACTTATGAGATGTAAAGGCCACAGAAAATTTCCTCGTCTGTATCAATATACCAACTGTTCTCTTGTCACTGATGATGCTGCATGTATGTGCTGCTGTGCACTGCTTCCTCATCTCTCAAATAATCTTCTGTATATCAGATGAAGCCAAGAGCCAGAGGAGCTGGGAACCTAGATGATGTGATGCTACTACACTCTCCATTCTGTGCATCAAGAGCAGAGCAGCATGCACTCTTAAAACTGGAACTCCTTAAAGAACTAACGACTGCTTGATTTTTTCCAGTCAATACCATGATACAGCATTCTTAGATCATTGCCTTTTTGACCCATCAAAAAGAATTTTTACTGGACACTTGTTTAACAAATGACCAGTGATGGCAATTGGTGTTACCGTCTTTCTTTACATGCTTCCCTCCACTCAGTCACCTTCAAAAATACATAAATAAAAATAAATTAAAGAACTGAAGATAAATCTTCATCTTGTTTGTTCTTGGTCAGTGCCAAGAACAGGTACAGTTAATGCCACGTCAGTCGTGAAACAGCAGTTGCTGTAGATGAAAACATTTGTCCTATGGAATTTGATAGGCATTTGTTTTATCACAATGCCTGGAGACCGTAAGTTACAGGAACAGAGCCGGACACATTCTTTGTCCCTGTGTCCCTATCTAAATCATTCAATAGCCCCATGGCACCCCTCTTGTAACATAGAGGAGTTATTTAAAAAGAGGATTGTGTGTATGCCTGAATATACACATTTTAGCTCAACAATAAGAAATGTCTAATGAAACTAACAGGCCAAAAAGTTGGTAAAACTTTCAGTGTACGTACAATACGTAGGTCAGAATCCAGATTCTTGTAGATGTGAACTGGAAGAATATTCACATGTGCAAGCATTTCTGAAAGTCATCTTCAGATGACAAAAATGGCTAAATCATTTTCCCTACTCTATCTCTAGTTCATAGTCTGCCAAATGCTCTTACCAAGCCTTATGGGATGATAGGATTCCTCAGAGCAACCTGACTAATCTTAGTGACATTATAAAGAAAACAGACACAAAAGAAACTGAACTGGAAAGCCAGTGTAGACAGAAGAGGTATGGAAACATCATCATTTAAAGAAAAAAAAAGAAAGAAATCTAGTAAAGGAGGTTTGTTTTGGTTATAATGAAAGGAGATTGTATCTAAACATTTTGTGGATTTGGAATGCAAGAAGTATGTAAGTAAGATTTTGCCAAGGTTTTTTTTTTTAATGACTTCTCTGTAATAACTGATTAAAATAAATCATGCTGTAGCTTCTTTACTGAGCTGCCTCAGACTTAATGAAAACACAGCACGAAAGGCTATTATACAAGCTTTTTTCCTGAATTCTCCAGCAGTCAAAAATAGTTACGGATATGGTTTTGGACTATAGGTTACTTTCTTACACTACCTAAAATATATCCTCACTCTCAGAGACAGAGTTCAAGGACTTGCCTGTATTCCTTTAATGAGCTTTTGCTCATTTTTGAAACTCCAAACAAATCCAATAACTCAAATACGGGATGTGTTCCCACAGTTGACAGAAGAAACTAGTACATGTTTTGAAGCAAGTCAGACAAATACTTTCTCTTTCAAAATACAAGATGGGGAAAACTTCCAACCCAAAGGAAATGACACACCCAGATGGAGGGCCAGGTTTTTTCTGTTAAGTTGTTCCTTATTGTCAATTTTGTCTGTATGGGGTTACTTGCAATACTCTTCCATTACCACAGAAGTATAACAACATTGTCATCATGCAATTTTCTAGCTAGGACAGTAAACCCATCCATCTGTGTAAACTAACCATTTATTAATGACCAGACAAAATGGCAGGCAACAAATACTACATCTTGTTTAGGAAAGATGATTAGTTAGGGAAGAAATAGACCATTTGTGTGTTCTTGTGTAAGAAAGTCAGATTGTTTTTATGAAACTATAAAATTTGTTTCTTTTAATTATTTTCAGCAGAACAAAAGAGGGAGCTAGTTTTGCTGCTCTGTACAGTTTAGCGGGCCAGCAAGTTTACTTGTTCATTACTATTCCTTGACATGAAGCCACCTAAGTAGAATTGTACGACTTGGCAGCCTGAAGCCATCCTTGCTACACCCTCATTCCCAGCAAGAACCCATCAAACGTAACATCCTTGCGACTTTAAAAGCTGTGTGAAGTTGCATACTGATACCTGTGTTGGTATGATCATACAACATGCTAGCTCTTACCCCTGTACTATTACCAGCATTTCCACTGACTCAAAGAGGAAAAAAAAGTCTGTGCTGGGCCAAGTTGCCCCCTTCCTTAAAAGCTTTTCTGTCATTAAAAGAGATTCAGAGAAAACAGCAGTTTGACTGCTTTTAGGTGTTCTAAATTCAAACTTTTTAATTCAGAAGGATCATCTCTCCTACAGGAGCCACACCATCCTCTTTTATATCTGGGTGGAGTAGTGAGCCACCTGCATCACACAGAGGCTGAATCACTAACTCTTGTCCTGTAAAGACCAGAGTGCATTATTATCCTATTACAGCTCAGATAGCTATTTGAAAAGTTATTCAGTACTATGTCGCTTTGGGCTTCCAGTTCATTCTCTTGCAGATGCAAACATCGTATTTCTTTCAGTTTAGAATAAAAGAAGATATGGGGTTTTTTTCTAACTCACAACCTCACCCTCAACTCTGCTTGGGGTTTTTTCTGCTTCATCAACAACAATTAAGATTCTTCAGAGTGGTTTATGCTCTGAGTTATACTTGCACAAACCTTTTGCCTTGTCCCAGATAGCCTTTAGAAGTTTGTCACAGGTGATGTCATGGGCAGAGTAAATGCTGAGGATGCTGCTGAGTAAAATGCAGAGTCCAAGATGAAGCTGTGAGGCTCTCCGGAAAAAATTAAGCATGTTATTACGAATTAAGCAAGAAAATTGAAATGCCAAATCTCACATGTTAGTATTAGGGTTACTTTACAGAACAAAAATGTGGTTTAAAAGTGCACTAACAAATAAAACCCTTGTCGTACATCAAGTAATAGAGAAATGAGGTATGAAGTACAAATAATGCAAAGACTTTAAACAGTAAATGTCAGAATTTTCAGGTGTATGTGGAAAGTGTGTACACAAATACTAAAACAGTAAGGAGAAGTGTGAGTTAGAACTAACCAGCCAGAGAGACACTGCTGTCTTATGTGAAGACTGATTCACAGTTTAGCTTCTAAAACGTGAAGGAGATTAAATGCCAGTTTATTGTCATACAAAAATAAATTACCTTCTGAAACTGCACCAAAATCCTATTGCTATGAATTACCTTACCATTCTTGGTATCTTTAAACCTAAACCTGAATTAAAACCTATGAACTTTAAACTCCAAAGCCTGTTTAGTCTTATTTTAAAAAGTAAAATAATAAACATAAACGAAGAACACCCGAGCAGATTAAACAATGACTAATAATTCACATCCTCAAAGACATTTCTGAAACATGCCTTTTAAAACAAGTCCAAGAACAATTCAAGCTATGAAAACTGCAGCAGGTGTTAGGCAGGGAAAGAACAGCATACTGCTGAGCCTGGCTAAAATGATACATTACCTAGCTGAACAGAAAGAAGCAGAATCTACTAGTCATTTGTAAAACAGGTAAGGAGAGGAAGATTCATTTCTTTCGCTCAAGAACAGAGTCCGCTATAGCGAGTTAATGCAAATGAGATCTCTGAACTAAAATATCTAATAAAGGAGCTCCTTCCTCTGTTTTGAGCCCAGTGATGTATGTTGTCCTATGATTTGATTTGCACTACCAAGAACTGAGCAGCGGGGTCTTGGTTCAACCCCATTCAAGCCTCAGTGCCAATGAAATAGTGCTCAATACTCATAGCATGAATGTGTTCAATAATTTGTAGAGAGAGAATAAAGTACAGAGAGAGAAGGAGGAACTCTTAAAGAAACACTGCTATCGAGCCTTCTGGAATTTTAGCCAAACCCAATTAGTAAAGATAGATTTCTGTACAGGGAATGGTGAAATTTGCTAGTCTGCAACATCCAGGGGTCTGAAGTATGCAGTGAATACAACTTGTACTCTCCAAAACATATGATTTTGTTCTGAAAAGACAGTCCACAGAGTGACGTATCAGGCTGTACTCCCATCTGCTCCTTAGTCTCTCCACTGAGACTACTGTCAAGTGTACCAAGTAGGTCAGTTGTGATAGTCTAGTTGTTACTTGGACTCTTTTCAGCCTAGAGTGGATTTAGAACATTGGTTATCACCACAGGTCTTGAACCTCTTGGAAAGTTGGGCATGAAGCTAAATACACAGATTCTTATTCTCCCAGTTAATGCATAAACCTGAAACCCTACAAAATCTTTATTTACAGACTAATCCTCTGCAGCATTTTATCCCTCAAAGACAATTTTGTGCCTTGTTTCTCCACCTATTATCTCCTCTTAGCCTTTCAGCATGCTCTTCACTCCACCTTTTGCTCACTTCATGCCTGAAAAAACTTTATAAAATCCCACTTTCATCCCATCCCCTCACATCAGTGCATCTGTGAGAAGGATACACAGGGGCTTGCAGTTCACTTCAGCGCAACACTACCCAAAAAAAGCAGCCTATGCAGCAAAGAAAAAAAAAAACCAGTCAGAGATTTTTCCTAATAGAACTTTGTATTTTAGGCTATGTTCAGTGCTCCCCACTGTCCTAGATAGACAATTATTTCTCTTTATGCCCTAATTATTTCTAAACTTAGGTCTGAATCCTCTTACTCATTTGAATGGGAGATAGATGCCTAAACACCTTTTTTAGAATCTAGGTCTGTCTTGTAAGACTTCATCCTTCAATTTTTGTGACCAAACTGCAAACTTCAGTTTCATCAACCTTTTTTGTATCACATACATTATCCAATTATCTGTATTCATGAAAGGATCTCTTAAAATTATCTCCAGTTTCCACATCCATGAATAAATCACCACCTAGTTAGCCAGGATAACTTCATCTTGCCATTTGTGATTCAGAAAGCCTCAGTATAAAAGGTATTTGCACTTCTCTAACTGCTCCATCCCCTCATGCTTCAACGATGAAATTAATCACAACAGCAGACAGGATTTTGGGTTGTGTTCTTGATCTTATGTCTAGTACTGAGTGGGGTTTTTCAGTCGGATTTTCACAGCCTGTAAAGTTGACATTATAGTGTAGTGATGTGAGTGTGAAAAAAGTCTGGAATAGCAGTTTGTGTTCATTCTAATAAAGGATGTTACGCATGCCCAAGATATTTCAGTTTTATAAAAATAAGTAAATGTATGTTCCCTCCTTACTCTGTTGCATCAGAAGTGTCCCAACCTCTATAGGTTCTGGTAATCAAACACAACTTTTATAAGTAGGCCCTGTAGATTCATGAGATACAAACAGCAAAGACTGGGCAGGTCCGAATGGCACTGTTGACTTATCCCATAAATTTAATTGGATATATTGAACCAATCTTAAAAAACTGAAGAGTCTAGAAGTCAGACTGGTAATTTGAATCCCCACATGGTAATCTGAATCTTCCGCATGGAAGTGCGACACAAACAGAAAAATTCTCCAGCATTTTTTTGTAATTTTACCATTGGATTTTCACAAATACAAGAAGAAATTATCATTTTGCATTATAGCAAAGAACTGTCTTTCCCTTTAGAAAATATTGATTTAGCAGGGAAACGAGTAAACTGACTACAGTATGAAAAGTGGTATTGAATGCATACATGGAACAAGAAAATAAAGATATACTATTTTAATGTGAGTGTATTTGTAATAAAGCTGGTTAAAAAGTATAGATTAACAGCCCGTTAAATCTAGTAGGTAATTCAAAATGCTACTTTTTTAATCACTGTAGGTAAAGCTTAATCTCAGCTACTGACACCGTACCTTATAAAGACTGTCTATCTGTACAAAATAAGAAGTTTGTTTTCAGCCAAACTCATGGGACCATTTCCTCCTCTTATAATTGTATTTCATATAGTTAGAGCATTGAAATAAACAGCAATGCCCAAATTGTGGTCTTGCTTTAACACTCACAAACTTTGTAGGTCTGGATAAGAAGTTGTAAGCTCTCTGCCATCGCATCCTGAGTGGTAAAATAGATTTTGTCTTGACTGTGCAACGCACTACTGATAAATGCAATGGAATAATGCAGATTTATGCCAGTTCCACCAAGTACCCAGTCGAGGTACTAATTAAGAGAGACAATTGTACACAAGCCTAAAACTATGACATTTTGTAAGATATTTCATTTAAATCCAGGAGTTAAACTGACTTTAAATTTTATATATGGGGGTGGAATGAAAGATGTCAAAATTGAAATGTCTGAGGCACAGACTCAAAACTGAGAAAAAGAGAGAAAGGGGAAAGAGGACAGAACAGTATTACATGTATTACAATCTCTGTATTTATTTCTGGAATAAAAAAGAAAACAACACCTATTGTTTTGATGGAATTTTTTTCGGAAGAGATACCCATTTTCCTGAGATGCAAGACAAACTAATGTAATGAAGCACTATTTCCTACATACAACATTGTATCTCTTTTTCTTAAACTGGGGGAAATGGAGAAACTAATTGTGTGAAGCACACGTTATCTAAATAAAAGTTAACAAGTTTTCAATTCTTTTCTACTTATTCATGTTTCTATTTTTTCTTTTCACTTTCTTATTCTGTTCTCCTTGCCTCTGTCTTCCCTTTATTCTGGTTTCCTTCAGTTGACTTCACATGTTTTTTCTTTATTCTACTTTCTCTGTTTTTCTTTATTTAGAATAAAAACTCTTTCATAGATGGATCATTTTTTTTTCTTGATATCTTTCCTGCATCTTTTCAATTTCTCCATCTTTTTCTAGTCCCTCCTTCATTCCTGGGCTCTTTTCTACTACCCATTCCCCACACCACTACAGAACTGTGTTCTGTACTTGGTGACCTTACCCTCCTTCCCTGCAGCTACCACTTTTTCCTGTGAAACTGCTGGTATGTTTCTAATTTTTCTTCCTCTAGGGCTCACATGTTTCTCCCTTCCTTTGTATCATTTGTTTTGTTTGCCACACCCAAATTCAAATATCTGTTCCAATTTCACTCCTCCATTTTCCACGCTAGTCTCTTTTCTCTCCTCTGCCACAAACTGCAAACATATCCCTCTGTCCCCAGATGCAAGAGGTGATGCTTCAGCAGACAGTGCCTGGCTCACTTCTTCTGGCAGTTGGAGCTTGTTACAGACACCTTTCTAAGAGCTGCCCTCTGTCGTTAACTCTGCCAGATGTCAGTTCAGCTCCCATTACCATGGACATGGCCATCAGCCACCACATAAGTGCTCTCTTACCATCATACACCCCACAAATTTTCATCATTGCTGTAAGTCACAGGTTTCTCTTTTAACTGCTGTAAAATGTCATTAGGTATATCGGTGGTGACCATCCCAAATGTCACTAGTTGCATTTCAACTGCCATGGGAGTCTCCTTAGTTCTGGCAACACAGGTTTTCCTGTCAATGAACTAGCTATATAGTTACATACTCTGACTGTACCCTACCTCCAGTTTCCAAAGACCAGTTACTGGTGGTCCAAAATGCTGTTCTGTGAAAGCTCTGTCTGCTGCTATCATGAGGTGCCACTCTGCTAGGTTTCTTCCTTGTACCATGATGAACTGTAATCGGCTTCTTCATACGAAGCCAAATATTCCCTCTTCATATGAGATGCCCAGGATCGCACACTTGTCATGAATTTACACAGTGAAAGATGCTCTTTCATTCCCCCTTTCAGTACTTAATGGGTGAAGAACTGTATTGTTTAGCAGAATAAGTAACACTAACAGGGCATTTAAAATGTCAGATGTCATATTTCTTCTTGCTGATCCCTTGTTATCTCTGGCTGTTGTCAGGCAAAAGATACTGAGGAAATTCATTACAATAAGAGTATCCTCCAGAGGCAGGTCGATTTATGGCCATGATGATTATAACTAAAATTCTATGTGTTTGCATATCTCTCCTTACCAGTGTAGAGTTTATGCCACTTTGGTGTATTCTTCTTTTTCCACATTGCTTTAATTAGTCTTCCTGCAGGATCCACATTGCTTTAATTAGTCTTCCTGCAGGATCCACATTGCTGTATGGGTACATGATCGTCCCTTTCTCTTTCCTGGTATTTAAATAAAAGTGAAAGGATAAAGCAATTGTAATACCTTTTGCTGAATACAGAACAAAACAGTGGAACTAGAGGTGCTTATGAATCAGTGACATTTTGGTGTGCATGAAGAAAAAAACTTAGTTGAACTGAAAAACCCAGAGGCCCATTTACCATTTCTAAAAAATATTTTAAGAGTGGAAATAAGGAACATCAAGTTAAATGTATTGTGGAGTTGGAAAGTATAAACCAAAAGAGGGAGTACTGCTTCTCTACCTTTGGTTGCACTGCCTATACTGACATAATTTTTCCCATTCAAAATAATTATTTGTGACTACCCCAAACTGAGCATTTTATTACTGTTATTTCTCGCCCTGTTTTTTCTCCATTTGAACTTTTCCACATTCTTAAACTAGACATTCCTCATACAGGGAGCTAGATGAGTTTTTTCATCAGGGAGGTTTCTAACCAGTAATTTGCCCGCTAAAGGGCACTGTTTACTGCAGTAAAAAAGGAATCTTTTCTTGCTCTGTATAGGTTATACTGAAGGCTGAGCTAAAAATCTAAAATGATTGACTTTAACAGCTTTCTTATTAAAAAATACTGTTTGCCCAATTAATATATATGAAATAATTTACGGGTTTTTTAGCAACTCTCTCCATGCTAGAACGATGGAAATTTAACAAGAAAGATTGCATATGTGTCCCCATAAGAGAGAGTGAGAAGGAAGGGGTCTTCCCTGTTCAGACAGGGAGATCTGCTTTCCAGGCTGTATAAACTGCATGAAGAGTAGCACAATAAAATACATGAGGTCACAGGGTGGGCAGCTTGGGGCATTTGGAGAACAGCTTTCTGAGCCATGGTGCGCAAGGAAGCGGGTCGTCGCGATGTGAGGATAAACCTGTGGACTGCATGCAACTGTGTTGCTGTTGTATCACTGATGGAAGACATGTAACCGGGGCATGGGCGCTTGCAGCTCCAGCAAACCTCTTTACACTCAGACAATGGCTCCCACTGTATTGTCTCCAGCTGCTGGTTTTGAATCTTACTCATTTGCGTCACACAAATTAGTGAGATTTGTGCACTCTGACCCACTGCCCCAAAATGTAACTGCCCTGCCTGATCCCCATCCACCCTCACGTTGGTTACTGGCTTCACCTCTTGTGACTATGTCTGCCAGATGCTACCGGTTGTCTCTCATTGACCCGCAGATGGCTGGGGAGCCGGAGAAATCCCAGGAGACACTGCACTGAAAGATTCATTCTCCAGCTGCGGCCTAGCATTGTGGTCCCTCTGCCACGGTGTGACTCGTCGCCATGGGCGCCCCGGGTACATCCCGCCTCGCCTGCTGAACAAAGGCGCGGCGGGCGCCTCAGGGGGCAGGCCGCGGGCAGGCACCGAGGGCTCTTGCAGCACGCAGCCGGGCTCTTCAACCGCCACGGCACCGCAGGGAGGAAAGCGGGCTCAGGGGGGAGGCAGCCATCCCAGTTCTCGTCAGAGCGCTGAGGCGGCTTGAGGCAGCAGGCGTCCGCGGGAAGCCTTGGAGCAGCCTCTCTGCTGCAGAACCCCAGGGGGGCCTGGTGGGGAGCGGCGTGAGGCGAGGCGACAGGCGGCTCTCAGGGCGGGAAACGCTCCCCTCAGGGACCGGCTCGGCGGGGGGGGTGGGCGATCCCCACCCCCGCGTTATGTGACAAAATCGCAGCAACACGGGTGAATGGGCAGCGACCCACGGCTCGTCTGTGTCAGCAACGCGGCCCGGCCCGGCCCGGCCCAGCCGTTACCCGCCGCCGGGCGGGGCCCGCCCCCCACCCTCCTCAGCCGCAGCGGCTGCGATGCAGCGCGGGAAGCGCGCGAGCTCTCGCCCCGCCCCGCCTCGCTCCGCCCCGCCCGCAGCGCACGTGGCACCCTCGCCTGGCCCGGTCACGTGACGCGGACTCCGGGCTTCCCCCCCCTCCTCACCCCCCTCCCTTCCCTCCGCGTCTGACCCCGTCTCCCGTCTGGTCAATAGCAGGCGGCGGCGGCGCATGCGCGGCGGGGCCGCAGCACGCCCCCGCCCTGCCCCCCCCCAGCCCGTCTCCCTTCGCCCTATATAAGGCGGGCGCGGCGGGGCTCCCGGCTCCGCAGTGTGCGTGGGCGGGCGCGGCGGCTCCGCGCGGCGGTGCGGGGACCCGCGCGGCCTCTTCCCTCCCCTCAGCCCGGCCCGGCCTAGCGGCGCCACCGCCGCCATGAGTTCGGGGACGCCCTACATCGGCAGCAAGATCAGCCTGATCTCCAAGGCGCAGATCCGCTATGAGGGCATCCTCTACACCATCGACACCGAGAACTCCACCGTGGCGCTGGCCAAGGGTGAGGCGGCGCGGCGGGGCCCTCCCGGGGCGGCGGGGGGGGCGGGGTCGGGCCTAGGCTGCCTCTATCGCCGCGGCCGGGCGCTCGCTGAGGGGACGCGGGGCGCCCGCCTCACCCGCCGCCTCCGTCCCCTGAACAATGAGCCCGGCCTGGGCGAGCGGCGGCCGGAGCCTGCCCGCCCTGAGGGGCTGCGGCGGGGCCCGCGGCTCGTCCGCGCTGGCGGGCGGGGCGCGGTGCGGGGAGCTGGGGGGCGGCGGGGTTGGAGCCCCGCGCCTCAGGCGCTGCTGGCTTTTCGTGAGTCAGCATTTGGGAGGCCGCTCCGCGACGCGGGGACGGGCATGGGCCGTGGCGGGGGCTTGCTGTGCCTCCCCGGAGGGGCGCTGGGAGCCGGCGGGGCGGGCAGCGCCCGGGATGCTGAGGAGCCCTTGGTTTTCACGGGAAGTTACTAGTCCCCTGAAGAGGAAGAAGAGCTGCCAGCAATGCTGGCTCCTCTTACATTGTCAGAGCCAAAAAGGTGATGGTCTGCATCGCTGTTCATGGTTCGGTTCCCCTCTCCTGTCTACATGGATGCCTGGCAGTATCTCAGTGCTTGGCTTGAGCAGGGCCCCAGGTCAGTGCTGGGGAAAACAGAGTTGCTGTTGATGTGTCTTTGTTCCTTTCATGGTCAATAACTGGGCTCTGCTCAGGTGAGAGGGTGAGAGCTCACGTACAGAGCACTGTGGGGTGTCTGCACACGGGTCTGGCTCTTCCTACCTGGCAGACTGCTCATCAAGGCTTTGCATCGTCTTTCCATGTACAAATAGTGATCTTTATTTTCTACTTAAATGGTGTCATTTGGATTCAGTTGTCACCTGTGCTGGGAACTCCTGTATTTACTCTCAGAAAAACCTATCCTGCCCTGTTTAATCTCTCAAACAAGACCTTATTTCTGTACTGCTTTTCATGTCCAGCTCGGCTACTTCAGCTAATGTGCATCAGCTTTTTCTTTCCCTGAGTTTTGTCCTTCCCTGTTCTGGGAAGTTCACACCTTCTTCATTGCCTTCAGCAACCCATCAGGATTGTCCACAAACCAAACATCTTTTGTTTTGAAAGACTTATCTGCTGGCATGAGACACTGACTTGCCTGATTCTCAACTATCCTCAAGGCAGCCTGTGCCACAGTCTTAATTCAGCGTAATGATGTTCATGTGATGCTGGACATGAGTATTTGACACCTGTTAGTGTGTATTCTGAAGTTAAAAATGTGAGTTTTCACAAATTCACTTTTTTCCTAGGGACGTAGCTGTTCATGTAAATGTACAAATGGAACTATTTATGTTGGTGTTTAACTCAAAGTAATTGAGAGGTTGCAGGAAGGATGCAATTCCTTTACTGTATGTGCAGAAAGGTCTTCACCTTTACCCAGCAGCAAGTAGAAATGGTTTCTCACATAGTTCTGGCTTCCACATAGCACTTGCTACTTCGGAGATTAAGTGGTGTGTTTCGAAGGCATATGTGATTGAAGTGCTTTATGGTGTGAGAAAGTACATGCTCTGTATAAGATTTCTGGCAGTTCTTGTAGTTATTGGTCTCTTAGTGTTCAGTTTTGATGAACTGGAATGCCTACGAAGTTGTTGTTACAATACTTCCCCCCCCCTTAAAGTGCTGCTTTATAAATTTTACAGTACAAACCCTGCTTATCATTTTAGCTCACAGGGTTTTTAAATTTAGAGACTTCATATCAAAATTAGTCTCAGAATTAAGAACATAGCAACAATGTTGATATTGCTGTCACTGACTTCAACCCTGTGCTTAGGGTCGACAGCAGTTTAAAATACTTGATCTCTGAAGGGTTAGAAGAACCATGAATTACTGACATGCAGTTGAAGTTGTCCAGATAGCTAGTAAATTATTACTAAACCCTAGATGCCACTGTTTAAGGCCCAGGCACCTTCAGTATGTAATTTAAGTGGTATTCTCTTTTTATCATGTAAGTGATAGAAAGAAAAATTTAGATTGAAAGAGATCTCAAGAAGGAATCTGGTTCAGCCTCTTACTTGAAGCAGGGCTAACTTCAACTGATTTGTATTGGGTTCCTGTTAAATCTCAACCCATGCACGATATCTTAATCACTGGATAAGGAGATTCCATGTGTTTAATTAAGCACTGCAAGAAAGTTGTCTATCTTGTTAGATGCTAAACTTAACTTGCAAACCAAGGAAGTTTAAGCCCATTATTGTCCTGTCAGCAGTGAACACCAGAAACTTATTCCCCCTTCTGTAGAAGTCTGAAGAAACTGGAGGTTTTTGAGCAAGAAATATCCACGTAGGCTCTGCTTTCCAGACATCCAGTCACTGTTGTTATGCTTCCTGACCCTTCAGAGGTCTAGCTCAACAGAGCCCTACACATGAGTAAAAACTCTCTGTAAAACACTAGCTGCAGCACAGTGTGGGATTGATTTCCTGTTCATCTGTAAACAATAGTCACTGTAGCTCTTCATGGGGGACCCTTTGGACCTCTGCAGAAACTTAAAGCTGTACTTTTGTGATGTGCTGGGAACTGTTAAACACTTCAGATGCGAGGGCAGGCATGCTCAACTCCTAGAGCCTTCTCAAATGCCCTCACTGCTGTTTTGTTTACAAGGACATAGTTTTCCACTTTCTTAGTTAGAAACCTTGGGACCAGCTAACTGAGAGGCTGTCTGGACAACTTCGGGCTTTGCAGGTCGTGCGTTTCTCCCTGTGGAAGCTGACAGGCTGATCCCGGTGCTCAGAGAAGATGTGGTGCTTTCCAAGCTGGCCGTGGGATTCTGCAGCAGTCCCTGGATAGCTTTAGTATGTCTTGCCATGAGCTATGTGCTGTAATAATCTAATCTTGAGCAGGGATATCAGTGGTATGGTTCATGTCTAAAAGGCCACAAACATTGCCTTCAGTTTATAATCTGTTTCTAGTTGACTAAGTTACAGCTGTAATATGATCAAACAGCAGCTGGAGATCTAAAATAACTTGGAGAGGTTATATACCCTAGGAACTAATGGAAGACAGTCATTCAGAGGAAGCAACTGGCAGCTTGTCCTTGCACCAGTTAAGATTCCCTTCCAGTTAGCTGTAAGCTGAGGTGCTAAATAGCATCAGCGTCATGGGGACAAAGTTTGGCATTGACCTGCCATACCTGGAGCTTACTGCTCCTTGTGAGCTGACATACCTTTTGAACAGAGGTGAAGACGGCTGGCAGCACTAACCGCTGCTTGGTGCGGGGAACCACCACAGCTTTTCATCTCAGAACAGGACTCTTGATGAGTAGCCCTGTCTACACCTGTCAACACTCCTAGTAAGTTACTAACAGTATACTATACCAGGGATGCTCAACACTGGGGTTGAGCGGATCCACTTTTTGCTGCCCTTTTTCTGGGGAGGCTGTGGTGCCACCCGACCCCTATCATCCATGTGACAGGGCTGTCTGTGCTTATATCTTTCCAGCTGTGCAGTGGGAGTGGCAGCTGGCTGGCACATGACCACAGACTCTGACATAGCAGGTGCTTGTGAAAGGTCTGTTAAGGATGTAATTTGTAAAGGTACTGAAGGAATTGTGGCATGTCCTGGCAAAGAGGTTGAGTACTTCTGTGATAACCTGTTAGAAGCCATTGATGCAACTCCAGTACAGAATTCTTCTATTGGCAGAAAGCATACATCGAATAGTATGTGCTGGTGCTTATCTGAACTGGCAAAGCTTCATGAAGAGACAAAACAACTAGACTAGTAAACTTGATGAGCTTCTGTAACGTGTGGCTGAAAAAAAACTCTGTACATGTAGACTGTGCTCATTCTCTAGCCCATTTCAAGCTTTCATGTGTCAGTGTCTGATGTAACTATGCTACCTATTTTCCTGCACTAACAATCCAGTAAGTCTGAGTCTGACCTCTTCCTGTTTAATGGCTGAAATTAATTTATGCTTCTACCTAGTACCTGCCACACAGTCAATTGCAGCCTTTTTTCCCCACTGTAATGTGTAACATTGCTGATTAGTATCTGATCAAGTGTTCCGATAGCTGGGACTCAGTAAAGCCTCAATAGGCACTGAGGTTTGAGAATTATCACTAAAAGCTTGCTTTGTAGTCAGTGGATATTAATCATAAAACCAGTGGCATGGAGTAGAGAGAGAAATTTAATAGGAATTTCTTGTCATTGCTAAAACTTTACCTCTATCTGTATAATAAATATATGAAACCAAAGGTGCAAATTTGAGCTCTAAAGCCACCTAAGATTCCCCCCCCCCCCCCCCCCCCCCCCCCCCGCTGCTTCAGGGGCCTCTCCTGTGGTCTGTTGCAGTGGCAGCTGTCTCAAGCTGGATGCTTACATAGGACAGGGGCTGGGAAGGGGAATATGGCAGTATAGCACTGTGGGGAGGTCCTCGGTTTTGGAGTAGGATTCTTCACTCCAGCTGGTGATGGTCTTTACCTTCACAGCTTGATATAAACAAAACTGTTTATGCAGGCTGCTGAAAAAGTTGGCATTTGAGGGAACAGGTGTGTGCAATAAGGAAATTCAGGGTTCTGGAGGTAACCTTTTTTATTACTTTTGGCAAGTATTACAAGGGTACTTCCTAATTGCATAAGTAACTTAGACAATGCTGCAATGGTAATACTGGACTAATAGTAATCTTTCTAATGCTAAAGTGCGATCCTTTGGTACTGAAGACCGGCCCACAGACAGACCTGCTCCTCCACGAGAAGAAATCTATGAATACATTATTTTTCGAGGAAGTGACATCAAAGACATCACTGTCTGTGAACCTCCAAAAGCGCAACATACTCTGCCACAAGATCCTGCCATTGTTCAAGTAAGTTAGCCTGAAGAGTTGATAGAAAGCTATGATAAAGCATTGGTGATGAAAGACTTGATTTTGGTATAAACTTACAAAAACGAAGGCCTGTAAGTGTCTCCAGGAATCTTCAGATTGAAGCATTCTGAATTTCATTGTAATGTTTAAAATAGCAGCAGCATTAAAGACTTCAGTCAACAAAAGCCAGAGCTAGTTTACCTAGCTGAGAATGCAGGAAAATCATAAAGAGGTAAACTAACCCTTTTCGGTATTTACTTAAGCTTTAGTAATGCTGTACGTGAAGTAGAGAATCACTGCCAGAGCAAGTTGACTTCTGGACACTGTAAATGGAAATGTACTTTGTCTTGTTACAGTCTTCACTGGGCTCTGCCTCTACATCATCCTTTCAGCCACATGTGCCTTACAGCCCGTTTAGAGGTATGCCACCTTACAGCCAGCTTGCTGCCAGCTCTTTACTTAGCCAGCAGTATGCAGCTTCATTAGGTTTAGGTAAGTAAAAACTTTACTTGCTAGAATAAAGGTACAGTCCTTGTATGCAGCTTTAGTGAAACCAAATAACAGTAACTAATGCTGAATTCCTTGCCAAGTGTCAGGCTGCAACAAGCAGCAAGTAAGTAGTTAACAACTTCTGCAATGATTTTATTGCAAGGAGGCCTGTGTTTCACTTACACACACACAGATGCACACGAAAGAAGCAAACTAAATAGCTGAAGTTTTTTTTCTGCAAGTAATGTGAATAGCTAACAGTTGAGGCCAGTTCATTTCTAACCTAACATACCTCACATATACATCACATGTAAAAAGAACTTGTATTCAGAGAGAGGACTGTAAATAAGCTGCTCTAATGCTATTCTAGAGATTCTTATACTCTTTCCAAGTCCTTCAGATGTTTCACTACCTTGTATCTTATCCATATATCTTTGCTTTCTCTTCTTCCCTCTATCTTCTTTAGAGAAATTGGTAAGCCCTCCAGCATCAGCAGCTGCTTCCAGTCCTAGTTCTTCTCCGTCTCCACAACCTGTTTCAGAGCCTGACATGTCTTCAGAGCCCCATCAGCTCTCTTCCAAGGGTAACAGCAGTTTGAGGACTCCAAATATTTGGAAGAACTGCATGGCACTTGCAAACACTCTGTTCTTGTTAACCCCTCCTAGAATGATAGTACTTATATGGGTAATGCTAGTAGAACTAGCTTGTTCTCAGCTATTTTTGCCTTTCATTACATGAAGTATTCCTCCTGTCCTAGAAGTATCAATTAGAGAGACAGGAGAAAGAAAAAGTTCAGGACAGCAGATCCTCTTGTGTAAGTATCAGGAAAGGGATGAGATTTAGGGATGTTGATGTGCTGCATCCTATCCAGGAACATGTGTCACCTTAGGGACTGGGTGAGGAATTAATTAGTCTTTCCTGGAAAGACAAGCACACTGCTTAAATTGTGGGTGGCGTTGCTGTTAGAGACATAGGTTAATATAAAATTCAGCAGTATTGCTGTAATTGAGGAAATATCAGGATAGATTTCATGCATGATGGGGCATAGTACCTTGTCAAGACTCCCAATTAGTAAAGCATGACTAACAGTAAGCAATTTCTGAGTTGTGGTAAGCTGAGATAACATAGTTCTGGGTGCTTGCTTCTATGTGTAAAAACTTTTAAAGGAGGTTGAGTAGAGATACTAGACTGACCATCCTCAGAGCAGAGAGACCAGGTGCAGCCTGCATTTAAACATGGTAATTAGTTTCATCTGTTTTTAACTTAAGCATGTATGCTTGTGTTGGCATGAAACTGTTTTTACTTACTCTCTGGTTTTGGCCATCTATCTGTACATACTTTCTCAATATTCTGGCTAAGCTTTGAAACTTTGTCATGTTAAACTTGCACAGCAGCTTTGTCCTACTGAATAATCCTTAGGATATGTCTGTCTTCCTTGCAAGTTTTCCAGGTGTACACTAACTGGGAACCTGCATGATGTTACCTACTGGGTATATCTCATGTGGACTTGGGTGACCCAGAAGTGTCAGTGGCTTGGTTTGTGTGTACTCTTCAGCTTTTCACTTTTCTTGCTCTTAAGTATATTCAGTTAAAGTTCGCTTCCAAGCAGTTCTTATGCATAACTACATAAACCTGTAGTACTCCAAACCTTCTAATTAAATCTAGACTGCAGTGTTTCTTCTGAGTACTGAAGACTGTCACTTTTTAATATAATTGGTGTAAGGTATACCAAACCATGAAAAGTATTTACATGTTTTGTAGTGTGAATAAATAAGCCTGGATGGAAGAGCAACAGAAGTCTTGGTAACACTTTGGCCTTGACCAAGAAGGAATTTAAAAGGGTAACTTTGAGATCCTGGTCTGGTTTCAGGTTTTCTTTGTCTGAAAGCTAACAAGATGCAATGAAGTTGAAGGACCTCTAAAAGCAGCTTACAAAATGGGATATAGTTGAGGTGGTTAAGCTTTTGCTGCAAAACATTTTGACAAAGTGGGGAAGCTTTCTTGAGCAGTTTCAAAATAGTGGATTTTTGCTTCAGATTTAAAGTATCGTGTAAAGTAAAATCCTGCATAACCAAGGATACACCTAGAAATTAGATTTTGGTATGAACCATCTAAGACTGACCTGGCTTGCTTATCTAATGTGTGTCTAACTTGTTTTAAGAAATAAATGGGTAGATTTCCTGATTTTTTAAGGCTCTGGATTTGAGAGCCATGACTTGGCGTGGCAGTAGTGCCTTACCTAGTGTATATGCCACTTAAACATAGCATGTAATGATAAATCCTCAAGGCTTTGAGTAATTCTTGACAAAATGGTTTCTCCATAGAAATGGGTAGGGTTTGAATAGTGTTGGCACATTTTCTGAGAGGTGCTTAGTCATTGGGATTTTTTCCAGGCGCTGGCTTTCCTTCTGTTCACCCAGTCCGCAAAAGCCCCATGGTAGAGCAGGCTGTTCAGACTGGCCCAGTTGACAACATGAATTCACAAAAGCCACCCCCAGTGAAAGTAGTAACTCCAGGGGTTCAGCGCAATGGACGGCAGGTTCCACAGGGCAACAGTAAGACAAATGGTATGTATGCACCAATTCATCTTTAAGGTGCTGTTTTGAAGCATCCTTCAAAGGTGCATAGCAAGACTATACTGTTTCAGTCTTGTTCTTGTGCTCCTTTATTAAGTTTATCCTTCTTGTTCAGTAGATACAGTTCAGGCAGCACCTGTGCAAACCCAAGGACAGGTGAATGATGAAAACAGAAGACCTCAAAGGAGAAGATCAGGTAGGTTAACCTGACGCTAAGCAGTTGTGTTAGCCTATAAAGGCAAATATTGTTAATTTCAGTGAAGGATTATCGGACAGAAAATTCAGAGCAAAATAAAGCTTTAAGGCTTTGGGCATCCAGGGATGCTTCCCTAACAAAATAGGTTCTGGAGTCACAGAAGTTCAGAACATTCCAGGGACAGAATTCTAGGGTCTTTTCTAGAAACTTAAAGGTATGTTAAACAAATTGATGCTATGAGTTGGCAGCAGCAACTAGATTTCTCTGAAACTTGAAGTATTTTTACTGGGAGGGGGGCAGCCTGGTTAAGAACTTCCAGAGCTCTTGTAACTGAGAGGAACTATGGAGCCTCATTTCCATAGAGCAGAGTTCTTATCTCAAGATTGCGGTTTAAGCACAGATGACAAGAAGGTGAAATAAAATTAAAGCAGATATTTCTGCCCAAGCAAAATGAGAAAAAGTGGGAAACAAATCTTCAGACTCTGAGGTCTGTAAATTTATTTGCCTGAGAGCAGCACTGTAGAAGGGGTTATAGCTTTTCCAAAAAGGAGTTGATAGCTTCTCAGTTGGAGACCAGAAGCTATACAAGGTACAAGCTGCTTTTGTGAGTAGATGAGTCTTGGGTGGATTTTTTGAAACCAGTGACCTGTTCCTCTTTGCCATCATGACAGGTTTGTAGACTGTTTGTACCAGTCTACAGTACTTGCAGATGAATAGCAGACAGAAAAGATAGTTTTCCCCATTTTTCTTGGTATAGTACTTGTTCTGATTGCCTCTCCTCACACTGGAAGGAAAGTTGGGTATACTCTGTCTTAACGGTAAGACTGACATCCAGGAATGCTTTTCAGAAAGTTAAAGTATTGCTGTAATATGTCTTCTACAGCCAAGTTCAGAAGTTACTTTCAAAGAGGTGTGGCCTAATCACAGGACTAGAAGCCAGAAACTCCTGAGTTCTAACCCTGGTTTCCTCTGGTCTTGAGCAAGTCACTTAACCTCCCTGCGCATTACCAAGTGTTTAAACTCTCCTGCTTTCAGGAAACAGGAGAACCAGAAACCGTTCTAGAGGACAAAACAGACCAACTACTGTGAAGGAAAATACAATAAAGTTTGAAGGTGACTTTGACTTTGAAAGTGCAAATGCACAATTCAACAGAGAGGAACTCGATAAAGAATTCAAGAAGAAACTAAACTTTAAAGGTTTGTGACTTCATTAAACATGAATTGCTGAGCTAGTAGTAAACACTGCACAGACTCGTTCTGAGAAACTGCATGATTACATGTGGCAGCATCTCAAATCTTGTTTGAGGGAGCGAGAGAACAGGTGGCTCTTCAGTATGCATCAAGGAAGTGTAATACGTTTTATTATCTTCAGATGACAAAGCAGAGACTGGGGAAGAAAAAGGGGACCCTGGAGTGGCAACTCAAAACAATGACGGTAATGCAGAGGAGGACCTTCTGGGACCCAACTGCTACTATGATAAATCCAAGTCTTTCTTTGACAACATTTCTTCAGAACTGAAATCTAGGTGAGTATTTTCCAAAAGCTTGCTTTTTTAATGCAATTTTAGGCATAGAATTCTAGACATCATCTATGTAACATAGTTTAATTCTTTAAAAATCTTGGAATGCAAGAAAGTCAGCAAAATAGTCTTTAGAAGGGAGTGTTGCCATGCATTTGGTGGCTTCATGCAGTGGGATCAAACAAAAAGCAAGGATTTCAGCTGATGCTGGTACAGTTGCCTAAACCATGATACAGGAGTTTCCAGTTCTGTTTCCCAGTACTGACTTTGAACCCATTGATTTTAAACACATTTCTTATCTCATTTGTGGGAGGAGGCATCAGGGTCATGCTGTGCTGAAGATGGTGCAACTTGCAGACTGGAGCAAGCTAAGCCTGGAGTTTGGGCAGAGAGGAGGTCAGGTCTGTCTGTGGAAATGCATTAAATTGAATATTGGGAACAGTAAAAGCAAGCTTCATCTTTTGCTGCTGACATTGATGTTAGCAACTGCCTGGTGAAGTCAGACATCCCTTTAGTGTCAGGACGTGAAATTCCCTTGGTAATGTTTCTGCTTCCCTTTAGCAAAGCTTTCTTCCAAGTGCTCGCTGTATGGTGTTCAGGGCTAGGCAGGCCTGCTAGTAGCAGTCTGCTGAACCGTAGTTGTGACGGAGCTTCCCGGGTTTCTGGAGAGGCTTCAATGAAGTCCAGAGCTTGTATTTTTCAAGATGACAAGACAGGGTTTGAAATGCTAGTGAGACCATGTTCAAGCCTTTTCTAGGCCCATCTTTAATTTTCCAGTATGAAAGTAGCTTATGAAAGCCAACAGCTCTCACTTTCAGATTCCCACTTAGCAGAGGAATTGAGTTGGTGAGCGAGTGTACGCTGCAGCTTGTTCTTGTTGCAGTTTAGTTCAACAAAATGGGGTGCTTGAAGCTTCCTAGCTAAATGAGTTGGTGGTTATTTAACGTTTATGTTACATCTGAATGTGGTCTTGTTCAGTTCTAGGCGTACCACGTGGGCTGAAGAAAGGAAGCTCAATACAGAGACATTTGGAGTGTCTGGACGGTTCCTTCGTGGCCGCAGCTTTCGGGGTGGATTTCGGGGTGGAAGGGGTACCGGAGCAGCAAGGCGAAACCAAACCACTCACAGAGCTGGTACTGGCAGAGTGTAACTTCAGAGGCAAGTTTTTTAGCAAGAATAAATACTGTCTCTGAGCCAGGTTTGTCTCTTTTATTTGTTGCCTGAACTGTCTGCACAACCTCTTTTGCTCTCCAGTCTCATGGATATATGAAGAATTGTTCCTCATTGTATCTGATCTAGCCTTCCAAGTGGTAGAAGGAAATACGAGTGGTTTTAACATGTTGATTGTTCTGTTGATTTCTTGGGCTAGCCTTGTCCAAGAAAGCAAGAGCTGCTTGTCTGAGCTGAGGCTCTCGCTAAGCACTTCAGTTGATATGTGGGTGTGAACTTTGCTGCTTTTCTTTTTCATGGGGAAAGGTCCCCATGGTACCAAATCTAATTCTACCTTTTTTCTGAACAGGTTCTAACATCTCTCCTGAGAGGATGAAACTGTATATAGAAAGAAAACAACCAACTGCTGCACTAATGTGGGAAAATGGTTCATATTGTTTACTGTCTCAGCTCAAGCGACAGAACTTCATGTACTACTGCTTATATTCTGGACTTATTTTGGACCAGCAGCTGTCAGCTGGAATATTCTTTGGAAGAGGGAATGTGTTCAGGGGTACCTTCTTCAGGGTGTCTTTTTTGTTTGTGTTTTTTTTTAAGTGCAGACTAACTTACATGGTTCTTCTTTCTGGGTCTCTCAAAGGCTGCTGTAGTCTAAGCTTAAAGTCAGACTCCTTTTCTGAACCCTGAAGAAGATAAATCATGCTATTTTAACATGGAACCAAAGCTCACTTGAAATAAACCAGCTATAACTTGTTTGTTCAGAGTAACCAAATGGATTCTTTGGTACTGCTGGTCTCACTGTTCTCAGCAGCAGGTGTGAAGTAGCACTTGGTATCTGGAAGGATGGATTCCTGGTGCCGAGGAGTTATGTATATTGTCACTTGGGAATACTGGCTTGTTGATCATGTAGTAGTGTAAATGACTGTACAACTGCTTGTCGGCTGGTACTAACGTGGAGGTACTGCAGGTTTACACAGAACCGTGACTCTCCCTCGAGCTGAAGGGTGCTGGGTGTTCCTCAGAGGCTTGGAGCTCTGTACTGGGTCAGGGCGGTGGGGGGGGACAGCGTGCTGTGCCCTCGGCAGGACAGGAGCGGCAAGTGTCTCTGCTCGCGCGCTCAGAATAAAGTGTTTTGGCAGTCGTTGACTCTCTGGGAAGGAGATCCACAGCTCTGACTTCTTGCCTCAGTTTGTACCTCGCTCTGTTTGTAGTACCAAACGCAAGCAGTTCTCTGTACACTAGTAGACTGTGGTGGAACACTATGGAATGTTTTCATTAAACTAGGGATGGGAGTCCATGTAATGAAGCTTAACAGACGGGCATGTTTAATTTGTTTCCTCTATACCCCCCATACTGTAAATAGTTTAGTTGTTTTTCTTTTGTTTTTAAAAATCTGTATGTGGGGAGAGGGGCTGGGAGGGGGGGTTATGTTTGTTTGCATGAATAAGTGGGTTAAATTGCTATAGGCATGTGTCCCTTTTTTGGTTGGTAGGGAATTTTGTTGAAAAAGCACCTTGATGACTGAACCCCTTACATAGCTAGAATTTTTTAGTTATGCATTGACCTAGGTTACTGTAAAAGCTTGGATTTATTTTTGTAGGACTTTATTGCCAAGAATTAGAACATAGCAGTGGGGCTGCTCTTTGGAGTAATGTAAATTGTAATTATAATAAACATGTAAATGTTTAATGTTTCCCTCCTACTTTGTTCAGTATGTAGCTCGGTAACATCAGTCTGTACAGCTTGTCAGGTGCCTGTCCTAGCAGGGCCCAAATCTAAGTCAGAGAAAGCGGTGCTGCAGGGTTGTGGCAGGCCTGGAAAGCATCACGCAGTTTTTGAAAAGGGCTTAAAAACCCTAATCCAGGCCCTGACCCCCTGCTCCTTTGTTCTGGCTCTTGTGTTGAGGAATCAGCCTGGCGAGTGTTACTGTTGCCCAAACTGCCTGAGCCTCTCTGGGTTGGCTAGCTGTTGGAGCCTGAGTCCCTGGGCTGGTGGGGCTTACCTGGAGCTTGTTTTGGGTGGCAGTGCTGCTGGTTCAGTGGCCACAAATGCCTTCAATATCTGGGCTGGTACCAGCAGAGCAGGGTGTGTGCCGAAACAGCTTCCTTAGAAGCTGCTGCAAGCCTCTAATTTCTCTGCTGGCAAAACAGCCAGCGTGATGTTAAGTGTGAAGATGGAATTGCGCTGCCAGAGTCAACTGACTTGTCCGAGGTGGCTGTGGCAAAATGAGAAATCGTTAGCTTCTGCGTAATCATGCCTTTTTATTTTTAAGGCAGTAATTCCCCTTGTTTCTATAGTAAAGCCTCCAATCTAATATGTTAGACACGATCATTGTTACTGGCACTGCTGAAGCTGCTGTACTATGGATGTGTCCCAACCTGAGTTGAGCACTGTACCTGTGGCTCATCCTGGTATATGGGAGCAGTGCGAGGGGACTAAGGGCTGTGGCTCAGCCCCGGATTAGTTAACTGCGAGCCGTTCTCCACCAGGAACAAGCCCTGTCAGCTTTCAGGTGGAGGATTCCCAACACAAGGGAATGATGATGCTGACTTGTGCAGGAAACCAAATGTGGCTTTTTTTTAACTTGTAAATTCATTCCAAGGACTGAGAGATGGAACAACACAGTATTCCAGCAATTTGCCTTCTCTAGCTGATGTGGTCTAATGCTTCCCAGAGCAGGAGAAAGCAGCACCGCAGCTTTCCTGTCCTTGAATCCTGTGTGATACTCTGCCCACACTTTGCTTTGCAGCATCAAGCTGTAAACAGCTTAGCTGTGGTGCAAGAGGCTGGGCAGTGTGTGAGTTGCTGCAGGGTTGTATCTGCTGCCTGAGCAGCCCTCCTGGGGCAGGGGCTCCTGTAGCTGAGCTGCCTCTTGCAGGGTACTGGGCCACTCTCAGTCCTGGCTGTGCCGGCTGCCAGATGAGTCTTGCTTTATACCTGTAAAACCACCTCTTGGTTGTCAAAGGCAGCCTGAAGAGCTGCTTTCAAGGGCTGTTCCAGTTCCTATTTATATCCACCAAGGCAGTGGGAAACTTTTACAAGGAAGTGGGACCTATTGCTATTGCAAGCAGGTACTGAGTCTTGCAGGTAAGGGCTCAGGTGGGGGAGAGGCCTGAGGCTTCTCTGTCATGGGAACAGGCAACACTGAGCGCTACAGCACAACTACCAAGGCCACCAACTTTCCCCTTCCCTGAAAGCTGGGAGTAGAGATGGCCTTGGGAGTACAGACAGGCTGGACAAAGCCTTTATTGTGCTTAAGGGTTGTACTGAAAGAGAAACATGGCCCCAGGAACAAAAGGAGGAAAAAAAAAAAGCAATTTTTAACATGGAGACAGGCAGGAGAAAGGGGCTGCTGTCAATCCTCCTCACCCCTGGGCAGCATGAGGGGCAGGAGGCCTGCTCTGTTCTGTACCCACCTCCTTTCAGAGCAGCACAGGCCTGTGGCCACCTCTGGGCCACCAGGAAGAGCCTCAGTGGGGCCAGAGCAGGACCTCCAGTGCCCAGCCCTGCCTGCTTCTGCCTTCTCTGTGTCACAAAGGGCCCTAGAGTATGGACTGTAGTCACCAGAGAACTGTCCTGATTGGGTTCCTTACAGCCCAGAGATGGCAACAGCAGATGATCAGCTGGAAAGAGCTTTCAATGACCAGAGCTGGATAGTGGAGATGCCACAATGCAAATACCTATTAAATGAAATTCCCTGTTCCCAGTCACATCCACTTTAGGCTAGTGTTAAAGCATCTGAGTGAACAGTTATCACCTGACACCTTCAAATTTATATATTTCTGAGTTTATTACATTATATGTTAATGCTTGCAGTGAGTAGACGGCACAGAGCACATTCTGCCTTGAGGGCAATGTGACTTTGTGCTGCTGTGCACTAGAGGTAGGTCTGGGCATCCCTTACAGCACCTGAGTGACCTCACTCTCCTGAAGGTAAGAGGGAACTGGCTCACACTATTGCTGGGAGAGGGAACAAACATGCTCAACCAGAAACCACGTTCAACCCAGCTCCTGGGGGTAAGATGTCCAGAGGGAGCAGCACAAGGATAAACGCAAGAGAAACTAGAGCAGAGCTTCATGGTTTAACTGTGTTGTACAAAACATTCTTTGTAGTTATTTTTAGCATTAGGAAGCGACTGGTCTGTAAATCCCCTGCTGGGCAATCACAACAGCAACACTTTATTCTGAACCAGATGAATCATGGATGGTCTGTGTAAGCACCACCTCATGCACCTCAGCTGTGATGACATGCCTGCACCAGCCAGTTCTCATGCTGCCCTCCCAAAATGTGAATATATTAGCTAGGGAAGAAAAAGTGTACTTCCAGATTAGCTGTGTTCTGTTCAGGACATAACACAACACCTGAGACAGCTACTTAAAAAAAAAAGGGGGGAGCTAACAACTGAGTGTGGAAAAGAATCATTAAACAAAGTGAAGTGTCCCAGGAAAAAATGCAAACAAAGTCTTTGTCCTTTAATGGGTCAACTGCTGTTTTGTGGCCAACCAAATCAACCCAGGTAATTAAAATCCAAGGAACAGACAGATTGTTCTTAAAATAACAGCTTTAAAAAAAATCAGTAGGTTTATTGTAGGTCTCAAGAGGGGCACAGTATGAGTAAGTGGAATGCCTACATGTTGTCTATACAGAATAACCCATCACTTGAATTAAAAAGCAGCTAAGCTGCTGAATTTCATTCATCATGATGTTTTCTTCTGTTTTTTCTTTTCATTTTCTTCCTTTTCTTTTTCAATTTCAGCAACATACTTCTCAATTTCTTCAGGGTTTAGGATCTAAAACAGAAACACAGGTGGCCCTCAAGATACTCATACAACTTAGAGGCTTTTATTTAAGCCATTCTAGTTCTGACATGGAAAGAAAGTTAACGGGTATTTATCCAGACACAGGTACCTTGTGCAGACACAACAACATTCCTCAGCCACTAGTAATACACGGAAGTATTTGCCAGGGCAGAACATGAGATTAAGGGCTGGAAGTTAATGCAGATCAACAAGGACAGTACCAGAGAAACCAGCTATAAGGGGAGAAAAGCAAAACGAAGACCTTACCTTCAGCGGCTGTTCTCGCCTCATAACCGCCAGCTCGATGTTCTTCCCACCAGACTGCACAACCTTAACAAGAGTTGCATGTGGGCATTAGGAGCATGTCCACTAATTCTAACAAACCCCTTTCAGGTTGTCGTAGGAGAATGGATATGGACCAGGAGTATTTCACTCATTAGCTCTAAGCTCTCGACTCCAGTAGCAGTGTGACTCAAAAAATAAGGGTCTTCATTCTGGCATCAATGCACTCAGCAGCTGGTGAAGGACACCTCATTTCCACCATCTGACTTTTGGTATTTTCTGTATCTTAAACTTCAATAAAAAAGCAAAACATTCTGCATATGGTTTAGCACATCTTTGGTGCATGTTTTAATGCCCAGAACTGCTCCTAAGTTCTTCTGTGTAAGCTACAGAAAGCGTTACCTGAAGTGTTCTGAACCTTGAATTTAATCCCACACCCATGGCCTACAACAAAGAGTTTTCACAGATCCTTTTAGAGTACTTTCCTCTGACATGCATGAAGATTTTCATGTACTCACATTGAAGTTAATCCAGACATACAGTGAAAAGTCACACAAGGGATCTGAAACAGACGCACCTCAAGAAGAGCCTTGATGACAAGTTTAATAGTTAGATCATCTGTTTCAATGGCTTCATCAGTATAGTTTTTTTCAAGGAATTCACGCACAGATTTGGCTCCTCTGCCAATGGCATTAGCCTGGAAACACAGAGGGAAAAGAGATAATGAATGGTAGTTTAGAAAAGACTTCATTTACAGAATAAGCAAGAAATAAGAGTTGTACAATTACATAATCTGAAACCATTTTGTGATCACCATGTATTTTCAGGAGATGATTGAACACATTACTTCCCACATGTCACACAAAAAGACAGTTGTCAGGCACAGGTGGGTTTGGGTTTTTTTGGAAAACAAGACAAGATTTCCCAAGGAAAGGGGAACTGCAGACTGCCATTCTCAGTATATTTGATCATTAAGGATTTTTGCAGCTGTGAGCCAGCACCATCTGGCCAGTGGTATCTCCTTTCTACACCAGTCTCTCTTTAAAGGAGACATTAACTCACAAATATTTCATTACTTCTCCACAAGAGACAGAATCAGCTCACCTTCCAAGCATGGTATGTACCAGAGGGATCGGTCTGGTACAGCCGGGGGGTTCCATCGAAGTCAAATCCCACGATAAGAGCAGAGATACCAAAAGGTCTGCGACCATTGCTTTGTGTGTATCTCTGATCAGAGAGAAGAGACACTGACTTCAAAAGCAGTTCTGAAAACATTTTTAGAGTGGAAAGCAGACACTGTAAAAGTTACAACCAGAAGAGGCACCAGAAATAATTTCAGTGGGTTCTCTTACCAGTCTACCTGTTGAAGTTAGGATCCCATATCTTACCGAAGACCCCAAGCAAGGCAAGTAAGAGATGGTTACTGTCCAACCCCTGTTCCTAACGCCCGTGGAAGTTTGCTGTGTGATTACAGCTATCAGGAAGACTCTCCCTCGGCTGCTGGGTGATGCTGAGAGGCAGACAGAGCTAAGTCTGCAAGCCCATGTGTAACGCTCTGCTTTGACAAGCGTCCTCAAAAAAGAGGATGGTAACAACTGAACACAAAGTCAGTTTTCACCTACGATCTGCAACAATTCCATCAGAAAGCACAGCACCCTCTGCAGCGATAAGCAGGCTACAGCAAAGCCTGTGTTACAGCCCTCCTGCTGACACTGGGTCAGCGAAGTCATTGCCATGTCACACACCAGAAGTGCCCACAAACAAGGAGGCCTGACACCAGCGGCACTATCGCAGCAGGAATACTGTGCGAGATTTAGGGTTTGTAACAGTTTTGGAGAAATCGTTGATGTGCCAGAATGAAGGACACAAATGTGAGATTACTGTAAAGGAACAAAGTGAAACTTTGGAAAGTGGTATTCTGCTCTGGCAGGCTAGTGATTATTACAAGAATTACACTATCATCAACATCACTATACTAACATGTCCGTGCATAAATAAATTAAGACTTTTTCTAATCCCCACTAGTTGCTGAAGATCAGGTTAATACACCGGCATATGAATAATTTTATCACAGAACGCAGTTGGGCATGTTTTGATGCTGTAATTCATTTTAAATTCATGAATATCAAACAAAAGACATAAGTACTGCACTGATTTGCTCCCCTCTTACCCCTCCCTGCAATGGCTTAGTAGGAGGAAAAACAAACAGCAGCCACGAAGATGTTTTGAGGATAACACGGCACTGTTGTTACAAGAGTGAGTTAGAGCTGTAGATCAGAGAGTGTTCCTGATGATATCACAAATGTACTTGTAAGGACTGCATAACTACTAATTAATTTCTTCACCTTAGGGAGAAAAACCAGAGAGTAATCAATCCTTTTCTATTACTATATCCCTATTTCCAATAAACAGCCACAATTTGTTTTGTTACGCTGATTTTTACCAGCTGAGTAGAATAAGGCCAGGACAGACATTTTACCTACTTAGTCTGAAGCGCTGTTCGTCAGGACATATTTTTAAGCATCTCTGCGCGGTCCAACGTACCTGTTTCAGACTAGCAATGTAACGCGTGATGTACTCCACAGTGACAGGATCCTCCACTGTAAGTCTGTGGCTTTGACACTCCACACGAGCTCTATTTATAACTATTCTGGCATCAGCCGTCAGCCCTGAAATGACAGTGTATTCTCAGATTCATGCTTTGTACCGTATGCACAAATAAAACAACTAGTCTTGCCCCAAAAGGCTCACAAGGTCAGTGTCAACAGCAACAAAAAAAGCAAACGAGAGATCACACTTTCTCAGGTTTGCTGAGCAAGAATAGCATTTTTAAGGCAACAGAAAGAAGCTAATGTACCAAAATAAGCAGAGGATTCAGTTTACAGCTTTTATGTTTGAGAGTTAGGCAAGACATGCAATTCCGAACCAGGTAATCGGAATATTACTGACAGACTGACAGCATTCCATCTAACAGCAAATTAGCAAAGCAATCTTCAATTGTCACACACGCTGGTTTTATTTCGTATGCAGTCCCCCTAACTATAAGCCAGCTTTATCTGCACAGCAAATCTTGTCTGGTTGATGAGGCTACAGCAGCATGGTGTTAGTTGACAAAAATGAGTATGACCGGGGGCGGGGGGGGGGGGGGGGGTGGTGGTGTCAAAAAGAAACTTATTTCTTATTTTACTTTTTAGCTTATGATGCCATTTTCAACCGACAGCCTTGTTTCTATTAGAGAACTTTTCTTCAAGCTTGTGAACACACCTGCATGTATCACAACCCTCAGCTAAGGAAGCAAGGCAGCAGAAGTAGCTGAGTCTGTCACTCCTGCACACTAAATTTAAACACCATTATTTTTGCCCATTAAATCAAATCTCCCCTTAAAGCATTACTAACACTGACACAAATAGTCTAAACTCCTTGAAGAGAGGAGAAACCTTCTGAAATACATTTTCTCTCCATTTACATCAGGCTTTTTTAACTTTCGTGCCTCCTGTTTCAGCTTTGAGCAATGGAAATTAAGGCATTTGGAACAGGAAGAATGTGGAATAGAATATTTATGCTTCAAATCCAGAGCTGTTTATTCAGGAAGAGTCTTTTGAACTGGAGCAGAGGAGATTTTTCTTTGTTTTATGCAAGACTGCAAAATTTAGCTTTTTTGGCTTGACGCATGTAGGAAGAGGTCCCCGTAACTGACAAACGTCTCTTACAGCTCCTGTGGTATGTATTAACAATACGCATTTTACATATAATACATCAAAAAATAAGTATTTAATTTTAAATACATAAAACATTAAGTAAATATATATAAATTTAAATATATATATATTTAAACAGTATATATCTGTGTCACATCAGCCCTCAGTCTTCATCCTCACATTAAACCTACAGGACCGTAGTAACTTTAACATGTATTTCCTCTCATTAGATCATTGGCGCTCTCTCTGTATTTATCCCTACAGCAGGCTACTCTTTTTTAAAAAAGAATACGCAACTGTGGAAATATACTCCTTCCCCACAGTCCTCAGCCAGTTATGCTAAGTATTTTATGTTCTCAGAATCCACAAACATACCCAAAGGTGTATGCCAAAAACCCTGAAGGGATCATATACCTGCAAAAGCCATGCAGACATTGTCATCAAGAGCACAGATCTTCCGTACAGTTCTTTCATCCTGAAGTTTTGCCACAGACTTCTTTTCCACACCAAGCACAACAATATCCTTCCCTCTTACTCCAACCTTCAACACATTAAATGAAGAAGAAAAAAGTTAAACTAGGTCCAAAAAACCTAGTAGTTGCAGACTTTACTTAAACCAGTTGGAGAAACCAAACAAACACAAAACCCCCACATTGTAAACATGATTTCAACTTGAAATCAATATTTTATTTCCTATTGCCACAGCCTGGAGAAAGGACTGATGTAACAAAATTCGCATTAGATTCCAGGGTGCAGTTTCATAATTGGCTTGTACCAATTCAAATCCGTGTGGCTCCCAAGAGATATATTCCCACTCGTCTTACCAACTGTGTTTTCCCCAAGTCTCCCCAATACCAGCATTCATGTTTCTGCAGCCACAGAAGCAGGATCAACAACAAAACTACCACTACAACTAGTCCACTGGTATTGCTCAAGTCAGAACCCAAAACACTGAAGATTAGATCAAGTAAAATCTACAAACAGCCTGTCAGTACTTTGCTTCCTTAATGTCCTAATTCATACTTTGAATATATCTTTCCAACGCCAAGGAGGAAAAAAAAAAAGTTGACCTTTCACACTCATTCCCACTACTTCTCATAGGGTGATGGGAATAAATTTTTCTTACGGGTGGCTCTGCTGTTAGTGTGTTACAGATGTTTCCAAAAACATTAAACTCAACCAACTACTCAACAAGAGACAAGACAGAGGTAGATGATATTAGATGTTAGCTCCACTTTTACAGTGTTTTTAATTTCTGAAAAAAAAGAAGAGCCTACTTGGCACTAAGTCTTGTTACTTTTATTCCCATCCAAAGGCAGTAAATTTCCTTCCAGGTATTTTGTTATTTGTGAATTAATACTTTCCCCCTCTCAAATGAAAAAAACCCTTAACTGAGCAAAAGCTTGGGACAACTGGAAGCTAGGAGCCAGAAAGTCGCTTCTACATGTCTTTACTGACACATTTCCCAATCCACTGGGAATCTGCATCCTGCACATGCAGAATAATGAAGTAGAGAACCGGGAGGTCCGCAGCAGCTTTGCTCCCTCACGAGGGATACAAGGCGTCTCTGCTGTCTCGGCCTCCCAGCTCTGGCGGGGGGCCAGATGATCTCCAGAGGTGCCTTCCAACCCCCGTCATTCTGTGATTCTGTGGTTTCAGGCTGACCAGCAGCCAGTGCAACGGCTGTCAAGGCTCCGGGACACCCACCTGTACTGGGCCTCACATTCAATGGCTGAGTGCAGAAAAATTCCAACGTTCTCCCTAAAAAAGCCACAGTAATGGCCTGAAACAGAGCCAGGGCTTTACAGACAGCACGCCATCCACTCTGAAGAAAACGGTGATTTTTAAGGCGGCTCCAAGCCCAGTATTTAGCCCGAAGGCCGCTGCTGCGGCCTCAGGCCGTGTCTCTGGAAACAGGTCACGCTTCCAGCAGCCCGCACCGCGACGGACCGGCCTTCCCCGCAAGCCCAGCCCCACGCCTGCCGTGGGCCCGGCAGGCCGGGTAGCGCGGCGAGAGGCAGGCCCCATTCCGGGCCTTCCCTCAGCGAGCCGAGTCGGCCGCGCGGCGCACCCGCGGCCGCCCCCCCCCCGCGCTCACTCACCGCGGTGGAGCCCTTCTTCACCGCCTCCTGGGCGTACTCCACCTGGAAGAGGTGCCCGTCCGGGGAGAAGACGGTGATGGCCCGGTCGTAGCTCATGGCTGCCGCCCGTGCGTCCCCGCGGGGCCGGAACCAGCCGCCTCCCTCAAAACAGCACACTCATCCCCCCGCCCCCCGCCCGCCGCTTCCGGAGCCGCGCGCCATTCCGGCGGCACGCCGACGGCGCCCCCTGCGCCAACTCCGTACGCTGCACCCGAAAGCCCGGCGCGGAGGGGCGGGAGGCGGGGCCCCATCTGCGCTCTTGGCGTACGGAGCCCGCGTTACGCATCCGGCGTAGGCGGCCGCCTGCCCCCGCTCCCCGCGCTGGCGCACTTGGCGTACAGGGTGGCCGTCCTACGCAGTTGGCGCAGCTGGCGGCTGCTGGCGGAGGCAGGGAGATGCTGCTCGCCTGCGACAGGAAGCCCGGCAGCAGGGACGCACCATGTGCGGCTGGCGGGGAGGAGGCGGGGGGGGGCGACGGCGGCCGCCTCCCGCCCCCTCCCCAAATCCCCGCCGCCGCCTCCCCGCCCCGAGCCGGCGGCGCGGGCGGCGGGGCGAGGGCGGTGCGTGCCGGCTGGTGGTGCGGTGCCCATGGCTCATTGCGGGGCGCAGATCGTACCATCTGCGCCGGCTCCCCTCCCCATGCACTGCGGAGAATCTTTGCACGGCAATAGCAGCCAGATAATAACAATATTATTAGAGCCTGGAACCAATATATTATAGACACATAAAAAAACCCCACCATGTCGGTTGCCTTTGCTTCTGCTCGCCCAAGAGGCAAAGGGGAGGTCACCCAGCAAACTATCCAGAAGGTAAAAAAGCATGCTTTTATACAGACAATTCTAGACATTTATTCCGTCCACGCTCCTGTAGCTGAGGAAGGAGGCTTATTTCTGGGGCGATCAGGAAAACTCGTGAATTTGCGAGGGCTGCAGAGATGGACAGCTGGAGGGAGAGGTGGGGGAAGGAGGAGGAGGAGGAGGTGGAACAAAGCAAAGGTGTTCAGATCACTGCAAGGAGAGAGCGAGAGAAGGACTTGGGGAATAAAATTGGGATGGCACGTTATCTCTGCTGCTCGCCAAGGGGAAAAAAGCTGCCAGTAATATGTCGGGAAATTGCAATAAAATTTGCAAATACATGATTAATTTCTGATGGTATGTCAGCTTCTGGCCCCCCCCCAAATCCAACCTAAAAAATGAATTAAAATACTGAATTTGCAAGGGTTTTCTTTTATATTTGGATGCAGAATTGTAATCTCTCAGGAGATAGAGGGAGCACCAACCACTGGTATTTCTCATATACTATTACTATTATTATTTGTGATGCGTTCATTGATGTTTAATGACAAACAAAGGTTTTGAAAGATTTTCTCTGGAGGGGAGATCTCCAGATTGGTCTCAGGTGGAGGCCAAAGCAGAGGGATCCTAGTTGGGAAGTTATTGTTTCCTATTTCACAGGATTGACAGCAGGGACTGTGCACACATGCCCGACACCCCTTCCTGCTGCAGAAGGTAACGGTCAGTAAGGAAGAGGCTGGAAATGTCAATAAAGAACATGCGTGTTTTTACTTTGACCGCTATTTGTCGTTTGTACTTCTACCGTATTTCTTGCGTGTTCCCCAGCGCGGAGGTATGTCATTTACGCGGAGTTGTGTAGTGCAGTGGGAGTGAGGTGAGCGTGTTCTACGTGGTCCATTCGTAAATAGTGACCAGCAAAGAAGTGCCGTTGCTAGAACAGCAATTAACCCATCATCAGTGGGTTTTGTGGCCAAACCATTGTCTGGTGCCAATTTATGACTTCGAGGGAAAAAAACCTCAGTGGAAGACTTTGACAGAACAGAGGCTAAGGCAGAACAAACTGCCACAGGAGAGACTGAAGAGATAACTTCTATCTCAGGAGACTATTTGGAAACTAACCCTGTTTTGTGTAGCTCTTGAAGCACACATAGTATTGAAAACTGATTAATATTAAATACTAAAATACTTAAGACTCTGGATAAGTTTTTCTCTAACTTCCAGATTGGTTGGGGTTAGGACAGAATTTCATAATTCAGATAGTTTGTACTTAAAACCAGGACTGTACCCACAGACAAAGGGCAGCCAAAGGATCTTCAGTTTGATTTTCAAGCCCTTTCCTTTTTGCATATTCATAAACTTCATGGAAGCCTCAAAGTGTTATTTCTTCACCAGTAATGTGTAAAAACATTTCCCATCTCAGGTACATTTGCTGGCATGTTACTTCAGGACTGTTCATCAACGTTGGGCTGTGGGCAGTGATTTTCTTTTTGACAAGCGGTGCTGCCGAGGAAGAGACTGGCAGGCACAGTAACCGGAGGGGCTTTATAGTCACCTATAGAAATGGGGCAGTGAGAGAAGGGTGCTGGGCTAGAAACTCAGAAAATCCTCATTAAAGTGAGCTTTTTAGGACACGTATCAGTTTCATTGAAAAACACGATTATTCTTATTTGTATTCATAATATATAAGCAGTTTATTTTTATTTATTAACTCAATTTTGATAGTCTTTCAAAGCTGTTATTATTCCTAAAACAGATTTCACATGGAGGAAGTTAGAGCTCTTTAACAAGAAGGCAGTGATGGTGGTGCTTGAAAATAGTCCGTCAAATAGCATTTGCAGGGCAGTAAACTTGTTTCTTCTGTGTAATGGAGAACAGAACTGGGTTCTTTTTTCCTAGTAAGTTAGGGAAAGAGCTATTCCCGATTCCTTTTTCAGTAAGCAAAATGTTCTTCAGCTAATTGTAGAAGCATAGCCCTTTTCTGACAAAGGTATCTGTAATATTGCTTGGACTCTGGCTGTTGAATACATATCTTAACTGAATGTGAAAATGCTGTCAGTGATATCTGTTGTGGAAACTGAAAAGGATGGGTTTGTGTTCTTTGCTAGTTCTATATACAGAATTTCCACTGACACAGGTGAAAATTCTGTATGACAACGAGCAGAGAGCATGAAACAAAGAGCTGCACTGTGAATCAGGCAGGAGTATTTTCTCTTAAAATTATATGCTGCACCCAGGTTGCCATGTAAGCGTAGGTACGCATGCAGGAGGAACATGGATTCTTGACTGACACGGTTCTGACGTTCCCTGTCGGCATTCGAGAGAGCAGCCCGCTGACCCACCGTTGCAGGCCACAGCAACGCCTCTGTTCCTCAGACCCTCGCTGACTTGAGCCACAGGGGATCGCTGCAAGTTCCAGCAGCCTGAGCCTGTGATGGACAAGGGTGTCCAGCAAAGTTAAGACCAACTTGCAAATCACGAGCAAGAAGCAGGACAAGCTGAGCTCTCTAGGGGAGTGACTAGTTAGATTGCAAGTGCATCAAAAAGACTCTTCTGCTCATTTTCCTATAATCTAGCCCTTTCTTTGCATCTAAATGGGTCAAGAATTTGTTCTGATCAGAACACATACCTACACGGATTAATTCACATGTAACTCATATGAAAACATGCTATTCTTTCCTCGAGTTCTTTATCCTGATGACACAGTGGTTCAAAGGCCCAATCTTGCAAGCACTTCATAGCAGCGGTACCTACAAACTGTATTGTGTAGTGAATTTTTGCCAGAGGCAAATCTAAATTTGTAAATACTGTTGTTATTTTTCCATTCATTCACCTGCAGAAACCTTGCCACATTCATAAGAAAGCTGGGGGAAAGAGACAAACTATAGTATTTGAAGTTTTAAAACAAATCAAAGGATATTTTAAGCTTTTAATTGTATTATAAGTTCATTAAATAAAGGTCAGTGGTAATTTTGTCCAGCAGTTCTGATCTTCTTGGAACCAGTCAGTCACTAGAATTTGTTGAATGAAGCTAAGCTAGCGGCCACTGGTACACATAAATTAACTGATATATAATTAATCTGTGTTTTCATTTTAAGTCCTCCCTGTATTACCCCAAAGGACATATTGGGATGTAATTCTTTTAAATGTGGTTTCAGTAGATCCAGTAATGCAAATTTTATACTTCATCAAGTTCAGCAGTCTGCACACGCTAGTCCTGTGCAGGAAAACAAGTAGGTTTAAATTGTTTGAAAGTATGTTTCTTATTTGAAAGCAGGCATGTTAGTAAAATCTGAAGTTTTGGGAAGGGTTGGTATTTTAGAATTCTAGAATGAAGCAGAGGTATAGTGAACGCATTTTCCTTCTTCGGCATGAAAATCTGTCTGCCTTTTAAGGAGCAAAAAAGGTACGTCCATTAATTCTTCTGTGTTGGGTATTTCAACTAACTCATCTTTAAAGATAACTGTTCATAAATGAATGATTTGAAAATTGCAATCTTGTGTCTCAATAAAGTCAAGTGTAGGTACTTTGTAATATCCCAAGGCAACAAAACTGCACAAAACACCATCCGCTGCCAAGAAGGGTGAATGTGGAGTATCACAAAAACACAGGACTTTAATACGATTCTCGTAGTAATGTGTTTCGGTCGTATTTCTCTTATGCAGATGCTAGATGAAAATCACCACCTAATACAATGTATTATGGATTATCAGAGCAAGGGGAAAACTGCAGAATGTACTCAGTGAGTATTATGAGTTTTGGAGTATGTTAGAAATTTTTGGTGTACTTTTTCGCAGGAAAGGTACTATGAACAGTTCTGTTCACTGATCACTGAGAAAATACTTGGACTTTTTTTTTTTAGATTCAGTTGTATTAAGACATGTATATTGTTCTTGGAACAGAGATTTTTTTTTCCAAAGTATTTGAGTATTTACAGTATTTCTAACAGATCATTATTACAATAATTATAAACAACTATGGGTGTTGGACAACTTGTTATATGCAGATTCATTAAATACAAGTAGAATCAGGTACAAAGTTAGTAACACATTTTCATCAGAAAGTAATTAAATGTTAAGGGTCAGCAATGTGGTTATCTGTGGCTAAAACAATATGCATGTAGACGTACCAGTTTGTGTCACTGCTTACTATTACTAATCTTGAAGGCAAAATACTTTTATAAACCTTATGGGTTAAATCTCAGGAAGAATAGCCAGTCTGCCCCATGAAAGGTCTAGCTATGAGGCCAAATGCAGAAAGCTGTACTTTAAAAAAAATCGTCTAAAAAAGATACCTTTGCTAAAGTAGTCATGTCACCATTCTGGCTTCATTTTTTGCCACTTTTCCCACTTCCCAGCCATTTTCCCCTTATCAGAAGAAAACTCATGCTAAAAAAACCATTTTCTTTTGCCTTCTTGGAACTCTCCCTGTTTCCCAAAGTTTGACTCTTCACTTTGCTCAGTGGCACAGCTGTTAGTTTGCTTTTGGATGCCCTCCTGTTCGTTATTATCAGCCTTTCCAGTTCATCGAGAAGTGTGAAGAAGCATAAATGGTTCTGGTGGCGCTTACTTGAGTAAATACTTCAGTTAGAGCCCTCTTGAAAAAAATCTTGTTCTTCTCAGCTTGCTGGCAGGGCAAACAGGTTTTCGTTTTTGGAGTTCTGGAATTTCATTGCTGCTAGGACCCTTGTCAAACAGAGGAAGAAAAAGTGGCTAATTGTTAGTGCAGCTGACCGGGTGTCAGTACTCAAAAGACTGAGGTCCCAGCTTCACAGTTCACTCAAAGTGCTTTCAAAGGAGAGTGTATTTTACCTCTCCCTTCCCCCAAGTTTACCCATTTGTAAAAGAGGTGTTGAACACACTGATCCTTGATGAAAAGCATGACAACACAGATATAGGTCATTACTATTGCTATTTATTATGACAGATGAAAAGTGGACTAATGTAATTTAAGTAATCATTTGTAAATAGCAAAAAAAAAGAGAAAGGTTTGGAATTTTCTGTATTGTTAACCCTTTCCAAATAAGCTTTACTCCTTATTCTGTAGATACCAACAAATCTTGCACAGAAACCTGGTTTACTTGGCAACAATAGCAGATTCTAACCAGAATATGCAGTCCTTGCTTCCTGCTGTAAGTACCAGTGCTACCATCAGATACATTTACTATGCCAGAGGGAAATGTTCTTTGATTCTGTTACTGATCACTGTCAATAAACCATTTTTAGTACTTTTCCAGCTAAAAGTTTTGAAGGTGTCAAGTAGACCACTAAATAAATCAAAAGCTACTTTTACTGTGTTTTAAACACATTCTTTGAGACATTTATGTTAAGATCTTGTCTCCGTAGCTCAAGGTCTATATACTATAAATGGTGCAGTTGTACAGATCTGAACAGCCTCCATTTGTTCCAGATTCATTATTCTCTACCTATTCTTACTGTATTCTTTACTCAGGAAAAAAATGCCACTATTTTATGTCAAAAATCTAATTCGGCATTTGGGCATTGGTTTTGTCTTTAAACATTGTGTTATTCTTACTAAATTGATTGATTTTGGAGGTATCACACATAACACAAAATACAGCATAGCTTTATGCTTGACAAAGGTCAATTTGTCAACACACTTCTGTATCGTCTTGGCTAATGCATATCCCCTCAGCAGTTATGTTCTGAGCAGCACAAAATTAAAATCATTTAAGTACAGAAGAACGGGCGCAGAAGCTGGACTCTATTATAAGCATAATTTTAAGATCTTCACTGTGCTGCCTGCCAGCTTCTCTGTATCGTGCTGAATGTCATTCACACATAGTAGTCAAACAAAGAAAGGTTGACACAAGCATGTCCAAAAAGTAAAGGAAGCCCATACTTAGTTGAGGCAGTTTTTAGTCATAGGCTAACCTGGGGGTTATTATTTTTCTAATTAAAACCTAACCAAAATTTGCTTCTCCTTCTTGTTACTTGCAGCCACCAACGCAAAACATAAACTTGGGCCCAGGAGGAATGACTCAGAGTGCATCCAACCAATCTCTCCATTCACAGAGCAACCTCAGCGATGCAATTGGGACGGGCCTTCCTCCTTCCTCCCTCATGCAGAGTCAGATTAGCAATGGTGAGCTTCGGTCCCCTTTGTGCTGCTTTGCTGTTGCTTGGCAACAAAATCATTAATGCAGAATATACTTGCAGAGCTGTAAAAGACCTCTCCTAACTCACCTTTCAGGCATATGGGGATTTCAGGCACATGCTGAAATCATCACAAAATGGCTACAGTCAGTAATGATTTTGGCTTCTGCAAGGACTCCGATCTGCTTAGTATTTCTATAGAGGAAATTTAAAACATTTTTTTTTAAATGCATAATGAAAATCTCCAAGTAAAGATGCATCCAAGTTTTTTAGTAAGAAGAATTGCATATTGTGGTATTTTTCTCTTAACAGTGGTGGGGTTGGCCAGGGTAAAATGGAATTGCTTGCATGACTGCACAACCAAGCCTTTAGATTGCAGAGACCTTCCAGGATACATGCCTTCTTAAAAATAATTTGGTGTTGCATCAGTCTTTGTCCTCTACAGAAGCTTGCAGAGATTGTACTACACAGCCAAAGAGTTTGCACAGACATTTCATATGAATAAGATAATATACTTTGTCTGGGTTTTTTTGTTCATGCAACTAAAAGAAACTGACTGAAAGACAAGAAATTTTTCTTTACTCTGTGCATTTTATAGTATGAATAATTTTGTTTATTTATTTTGTAGTTCATAGTTATTTAGTCAGTTCTTGTTTCTGTGGGTCTTTCCCAGAGTGACAGAGAGAGAAAACAGTTTCTATAAATAGAAATACGTGATTGTAAAATCACAGGCCTTAGCAGGGGGACTCAAGAGCAGATGCAAGACATGATATTAGTTCTGACATTTTAAAACTCCATTTGTGGTCAAGCTGATAGTACCCTTTAAACTAATGGATGAGGTACCTACTTTAAACAGTTACAGCTTGTAAAGTGAACTTATTAAATTTATCTGGGCCTTCTTTTTGAAACATATATTACCTAGTATAAGTATTGTAATAAGTCAGTCAAAACATTGTTTTGTGTTACTAAGAATCTACATTTTCAGTGTTATTATTGCTGGGTTTTCTTATTTGCCCCGACCCTCCAGTTCTTTATAATAATTTAGTGCTGATTGAAAGAACCAGGCTGGCAGTCCTGAAGACTCGAGTCATCCGCAGAACAGAAGCAGCCAGGGCAGTTAACCTCATGTTGCCCCAACCCAGTACTAAAACCCAGCCCGAGTTTTGGGGGTCTCAGGGTAGTTCGCTCTCTGCCCAGTCACTGAGACTGTCACCTGGGTAGTGCCAGGTATTTCATCATGAAAATACCAGGCCACTGGAAACTAGACTGAGGACATAGCTACACGTCAGAACGAAGGTGTGACTTGAGAATGTAGTTGCTTGCCTCTTCTGAGCAGCCGAGGTAACAGCAGCATTGATGGCATGTGCTCTGCTGCTAGCGCCCGCTGTAAGAATACGACCCTCACATCCTTGGGCTTGGGGACACTCCCCTTGGTCGCCAGTCTCTACTGCTACTGCCTCTGTGCCAGCTAGAATCAAGTTAGCACAATGATGCTATATGACACAGCAGTCTTGATGTGCAGATAGACTTTGAGACTGAGGAATTATTTCACGTTGGTCAACAATTGTTGGACAGCATTTTTTTGGAAATTAGGAATAAATATGCATAAACAATTCAAATATATGGGCTCTAGTACTTGTGTAAGTTTCTCATCTAATGGCAATAGAGATGAAAGTCTGTAATGAACATGTACAGCATTGTAAAAGAGGGAAGAACAGGGAAGAAGACATAGAAGCTACTACATTTTAGTCTTTATTGTCCTCAGTCAGGACTTTACAGGAATCACTTCTGCAGGACAGTAACTAGGTAATTCCCTACATACATGATAACCCTCCATAGTGGCAGCCAGGTTAATTGTAATGATAATTGTCTTGATGGGGACAAGTTAAAAACCAACCCACTGAGATTTCCAGTAATCCACCATTCACAAGTCCGTGATTCTTCATGCCACAGCCCTGCAGGCAAACCCATTAGATTCAATACACCAACCAGTGAAACTCAGCTGCCTCCGGACAGAATTGGGCCCAACTGAGAATTTTAACTGTTCAGATATCATGAATGAGGCCTTTCAAAGAAAAACGCAACTGCCTTAGATTCATAAAAGTATGAAAGAGGTTAAATGCTTTGTATTTATCTTACTGTTTTAGTGTTTTTATTTAAACACTTTTGGTGATGCTTTCATATTTTCCCTTACAATCACAAATTAGTCAAACTTTTTTTTTTTTTTTTTCTTTAAAGAAGGCCAGGATTCTTTAAGTTTTCCCATGCAAATACAGCAAGGTTTACCAACACTTGCATCACTCCATCTCTCACTCAAAGCAACTGCTAGCTCCCTTCAAACACCATGTGGTCTTGTGTTGCTCAAGTAGAAGTATCAGCTTTATGAGACATGCAAAACTGTAGCAAAACACAGGGCTAGATCTCTGTAGTGGTATATTGACCTGGCTCCACTGATTTCAGTAGAGCTGGCTCTCCTTATCGCTTGTTGAAAATGTTGCTTGCATCTCTCCATCCGAGGAAAATATAATAATCTACAGCAAATTTTCTCATTTTGATGTCTATAAAAACCATTAAGAGTAATTAATGAGCTTTATACTAGGAGAATTAGACACATTATTCAGAGGCTGTAGATACACTTAATAACTGTGAATTAAAATATCATTACCTAAACATTACAACATAATTCTGTCTCTTCTAGGGATTCTGCATGTCTTCCATTCTATCTAAATTAATCTAGATTGACAATACAGCTGAATTTAGATAGACAACAATACACACTATCACAATTTAGACAGGAACAATACACAATGAAAACAACTTTCCAAAACTCATTCATAAAAGTATGTACAGCAACAAACAACAAAAAATAAGGACCAGATTCTCCCCAATTTTAGTTGCCCAACAGTAATAGAATTTTTAAAAATAAGCATACTGCCAGGTAAGCAGGATGATACAAACCCAGGATATAATTGGAGCAGTCTGCTAATTACGTATGGTGATGTTGGACAGGGAGTACCGTAACAACAGAGATTACGAAGGTGACTTGGAAAATTTATCGTCCAAAAGTCTGAGGTACTTTCAGTCAAATGTCAGGAAAGGGAGAGACAGGCTTGTCCTCTGAGGAGAGGGTCCCTTGGTACTTCCTAAGCCCCAGCTAAGAAGGTTAGTTGCTTGTAAAGGAACCGAATGGATACAGCAATGTGCAAAGTGTTTCTCAGCCACTACTGTGCCTTCCCATTGTCACCATCTGCATGAAGGGGGAAGAGGAGTCAACAGCAGGACAGGAGGAAGGAAAGGACAAATTTCAGAAGGCTGGGATGTTTCCAGAGTCCATGTATTTTCTGAAGTATCTGAAATTACTGGCTGCCTGTGAGGAACTGGTTGTAGGGCATTGCTTCTGGTTTTGTTCTTCCTGTCTGCAATTCTGTACAGCCTGAACCTGGCTGCCAGGAGGAGGATCACTCTAACTGTGCAGTAGGCAGTTTTAATTTGTAGATAACAGGAAATTTTTAATAATGAGAATTTCTTTTGTTTTGTTTTGTTTTGCCTTATTGTAAGGTATTTTAGAAAGGCCGCGAGGGCTTTAATGCTCACTGTACGTTGCCAATAATAGCACAGATTTTCTTGTTGCTCTCTTTAATTTTTCTAGGTCCTAATCACGTGTCTATGCAGCAGTCAGGCCAGAACACTATGCCCACGACCTCTCTGAGTATGACTGTCAGCAGTCATGGAACTGGGCCTGGTTATAGCCATACAGTGCCTGCATCTCAGAATGTGCCAATGCAAGGCCAGGGGTCAATAGGCAATTATGTCTCTCGAACAAACATCAACATGCAGTCTAATCCAGGTAAACTCCCTCTTCCTCCTTCTGGGCCAGCTTGACTTTTCAGTGACCTCAGAGGTTTACCACACATGAATTTGTTCAGTAAATATTTTCTGTAGACAGCGACAAACATACAAGAGGAAAAGACAGCTTTAAGACATCTCTGAATTTCAAGGTGTCAGGCACCAGTGTAAGTTGGAACAGTTTCAGACTGGCTTTCACTTACTATGCTTACTATTCACCGACTTGCTATGGGTAGCAATGAGTTGGGGAAAGGAGGGTTAGCTACAAGTGCAGCAGCACTATCTGATAGCCCTTGGCAGCAAATCCCACAACCGTGGGAGGGATCTGAGAAGGCCCTTTATCCTAGCTGAAAGAGCCTGCCAAAGAGTATTACACATTTACTGTTTGTACATTACTATCCTATTTTTGTTATTTTATTGATACTTCACACTGCTTGCAGGGCATAGAGAGACTAACAGACAACTCGGAGTTAATATCTTCATTTGTAAAAATGTTTGCTACTGAGTATTGAATGGGATGTCCAATGCTGAAGAATTCTTTCCAACAATATGAAATTCAGGGATAAAATAAATCCTAGAATGTCAGCTTATTTAAACTGTATAATCATCAAGTATATAATAAGATGGAAGTAGAAGAAAGAGTTGATTAGAAAAGAAATGCAGCAATGAATTAATTAGTCAAGAGGTGGAGAGGAACAAGCATCAGTTCTTATTTCTTTCTTTAATCCTACTGTAATAATGATTACATTCTTTTAAATAAACTAATAATAATCAAGGGTAGATGTGTTTTTAAATATCTGACTGAAGCAAATGGCAAGAACTGACCATGTAATAACATCCTTTCTGGATTACAGTGCAGAAGAGTTAAATACATGTAGTAGGAAAACATCTCCCCCTGTGGAAAATTCACAGAATTATCAGGATGCCTGTTAGTTGAAGGTTTTAACTTGCTTCCAAAGAGACTAGGGAGAGAACTGTCACATCCTTTTAGAAAACAGTATTTTCCATGTACATTGTAGTCTCCATGATGCACCAGCAAGCAGCAACGTCACATTACAACTCAGCACAAGGAGGGAGCCAGCATTACCAGGGGCAGTCCTCCATTGCCATGATGAGTCAGAGCAACCAAGGCAACAGCATGATGGGTCAGCGACCAATGGGCCCTTACAGAGCTTCACAGCAAGGTAAAATCTATTATTAGATTATTGATCTAATTATTATTAGATTGGTGATCTTCAGTCTGTCCTGTGGGGTAGGTAAGTCAAAAAAATTTCCAAGTCACATTTATGAACAGGGAATCCCATCTGGGAACACAGGAAATCTCAAATGGTGGAAGTATCATGACAATCAGATAAACTTCAATCTGTTTTCAAGATTTAGCTATTTAATCATTTCAGGTGTTTAGAAAAATAATTCTGTCTAAAAGGGATCATATCTCTCTAAAGAAAAGATGAACAATTTGATACACAGCTCACTCAAGCCACTGGGAATCTTTTCATTTCTTTCAAATGGTATTGGATCAGCTGTAACATGGCACAGTTAACGAGGAATGCATTTGTGCAAAGAAGATATACTTTGCCAGCAATTAATATGAAAAATTAGGCCAAGGCAAGGAAAACACCAGAGGGTAACTACCATGCTCCAAGACCTCTCTGGAAAAAGTTCTAAGAGGTAATAAAGCTGGTAGAGTGATTGCAGTATGAACTGAATTTTGCTAAGAAGCAAATTAATACATTAATTAAAATATATTTAATTCTGACTGTGTTCTTGAGCATGGAATATATTCCCATGCTTTCTAATAACTCAGATTAGTAGACAAAATGTAGCCATTACTTTCAGTATTGCCACAGAAGTGAGTGGGTTTAGGACGTTACTGACAGTTACAGAATTTCAATTTCAGCCAGATTTTTCTGAGAATACAAATTTCCTTTTTCTAGTGAGCAAAATATCTTTGAAACTGCTCTCAACATACATAAGCTTGTTTACTTATCCAGACGTAAATGCTGTTTTCTTAAAAATAAATTAGAGAAGAATAAAACATCCCTTAGGAGTCCACAGGCTCAGTTTGCTCTCTCTTGCCTTTGCCTTGCAGGTTCCTCGCAGCAATACATGGGTCAGGAAGAATATTACAGTGAACAGTACAGTCATGGACAAGGCTCATCAGAACCTATGAATCAGCAATACTATCCAGATGGTAATTCCTCTGAGCTGTCGTCACTGTAATACTGCTAAAGTCTAGACCAGCATGACTGCCACATCCAAGGACATGGCAAACCCATTATGGTTCATTTCCAATTCAGATGCTAGTAAATTCTAATCCCAGGGGACGGGAGCCTGGTACACAAACATATGCATCAGTGCACCCTGTTACACAAACTGCTTCAAAAAGAGCACAAAGCCAAGTTTGCATTAGTGAATGCAAGAGATTTATCAATAGGTGTGAGTTCCCTTGCCGTGTATTCGACCTCCTATCTAAGGGGTCTGTATTTCCTCTTAGCCTCATCTTTGTGCATAAGCAGCTTCATAATATATATTTTCAACAATATCTCGCTCATTATATTAACAATTTATCTGATAAATCTTTGCAATTCCTTGTAGGACATGGTGATTATGCCTATCAGCAGTCATCGTATACCGAGCAGAGCTATGACAGGTCATTTGACGACTCTACACAACACTATTATGAAGGAGGTAGGGAAATATATTGGCAATCTTTGTAAACCAAAGGTCTAACTCCTAAAACACTAATGAAATGCTTATGAAAATGTAAAATACAACTTGCAGTTTCTGCATCACTAACTGCTACTTAGCCATTACTTAAGGAGTGTCCAGGAAATAGAATTTAGCTATGCATAGCATTTTTTATACTGAGACTGTATCAGACTGTATACACAGTATCATGTCAGTAGCTGTATTGTGAGGCAGTCTTGTGGGATCGCTAACAACTTGTGCATGGCCTCATATTCATTAGAAAAATGATCCTCAGCTGTAGCTGAGCCAGGTGGAATTATAGCTATGAATATTTAACTTTTTTTTGCAGTAAGAGAAAAGACTTCCAGGATATCAGTATCCTCCACTGTTGCAAAACTGTTTAACAAACATTTTATATAATGCAAATAAAAATGGCTGCATTAAAGTAAAAGGTTATGCTGACAAAGGTAAACTAATGTTCTGCAGTTAGAAATGGGGTTCAGAGCTGGAAAAAAATGGCAGCCATAAATGGAAATTTCTCTAAAGTAAGAAAGCCTACTGTTTAATTCCAGGACCAACTTTTTTTAATCTTACTTAATTCACCTTACAAATTGTGAAAAACAATGGGTTAAATGAAACTAGTCTTTGAAAATCACCAATGCTATGAGTTTGCGATTCTACCAGTAAAAAACCCTCAACAGTAGTACGTCAGTAAATTCAGCAATACAATTAAGATATCTGAACTCTAAATTAACTGCAAAATACTAACTTAATTATGATACAGTGAGGTGGCATTTAGGAAAAGCAATGTCATCTGTGTAGTCTCTGTTCATTTTGTTGTTTCAGGATACTGCAAATAGAATTTCCATCATAGGTATTTCAAAAAATACCAGTAACAACTAGATAAGTGGTCTTTCTGGGATATATGAATAAACACCATTATCTGGGAAAAAATACAGTGGGAGGGCTTCTTGAGAAACGGGCTATTTATCCTGGCACCCTTATCTTTATGACTCTGTGTTTTTCTTCTGAAACACTTCTGGGGTGAAAAAAATCCTTCAGGGAACAGGTTGCTTGTTTGTTTGGTGATATGTATAAACAAACAACTCTCTCCTGTTCAAAAGAACTAAAAATCACTGAAGAAATAAACATCCTGATTGGCAAAATGCAATCATTTATATCTGAAAAGAGTACTTGTCTACGAGTTCCAGACCAAGGCTCCTTACACCTTTGTTTTCCTTATGATCTGCATGTACAGTGAAGTACCTGCCTCATCTATAAGCAAACTATTTCAATTTTCCCCTCTTTAGGAAATTCTCAGTACAGCCAGCAGCAGGCAGGATACCAACAGGGAGCTGCACAACAGCAAACATACTCCCAGCAGCAATACCCAAATCAACAAAGTTACCCAGGACAACAGCAAGGATACGGTGAGAAAACTGTCACTGATCGGTCAAGTGTTTGCAATACTTCATCCTGACACCTCCATTCCTAAACTAAGATATGCTATAAACTGTCTCCTTGATTAACCTGGGACATCCACGTACCAAAACTAGCCAAAGCACATAGTGTGTAAAGGCATTCTGGGCAGTAACATGCATTCATATAGCGCTGTATTCCATACATGCCTCTCTTTCTTGAAAGAAAATTAGAAAGTGAGAAAATACACTTTTGCCTCATGTTGCCTTCCTGGTAAGTGTCGGCAGGAGGTCACGGTCTGGATTCTCAGGCCTCCTACACATCTAAGAGTTCTGCAACTGACATGAAAAAATAACATCAACAGACCGGAGAATCACTACTCCCTCACTTAGATTTCTGGCAACATCATAGGGGTTGTATTCCTTGGTGAGGGACTGAGGCAAAAGGAAAAAAGTGGAAGTGCTTTGAACACGCAGCTAACACTGGCGCAGGGCTTTTGAACCTTCAGGTCACCAGTGGCAGATCTCCCCACTGCCATCAAAAGAATCTGAGTTTGATGGCTGTCTTTGAGTTTTCTAACCAAGTGCAGGCATCTTGTATGTATCCTCAGCCTTTGGGAGAAAGAAACCATTTCAGGTTATTTAGTACAAAAACAGGGGCCGGAGAGACTGGAATAATCTAAATACGAGCTTCAAGGCAAGGGATTTCTGGTGCATCTCCCAAATGTGATGGTACTTGACCATGAACAGACAATGTTAACCAAACGATGTTGATATAAACAGCAAATCCATTTTAGAAATGTAAGATCTCATGAAAGAGAACCTACATGCCTAAAAAGTTAATTAAATTATTAACACCTGACTCTGCAGTGCCAGTAGATAGTTTGGACTACTCAAACCAGACATATTCTGTGAAATTAAACCAAAAATTCCGTTTATGGTGTTAAAATCTGGCCTCCTGTTTTTAAAGGTTCTCCTTCATAAAAATCCACCAATAATCCTAAAAAGTAAGTGCACACAGCAGTCCATACACACAATATAGGGTCCCAAATAAAAGGAAATCAATATCCCCATGCAGTTGTGTGTCTGATTTATACGTTTTTTAAAAGTATCTCTATATGCAAGAGATTTCTTAGGTTGTGCCTGGTCAGCAGTGCTTATGGTGGCACAGACAGATTAAATAGGAGGTTAAATGTGCAATTGTAACTAAAATAAAGGCCAGGTAGCTTGCATATAGGTAATAACTGGGTTGTGCCAATACAGATTTCAGAGAGGCAAATCACTTAACAGTGTACCACATTTTCTGAGCAAAGTTTAAAACCTGAACTGAAGTTTACACTGCTGCAACTAGATGATTATTAGTATTAACGCTTTCTAGTGTAAAGCTAGAGGGGAGGTCTAGGCAAAATTCACTCACAGTTCACACTCGCAGAGCGTACTTTGTTACCATCATGTTTTACATTATGTTAACCATAAGAACTCCCCCTAGCAAATCAAGCCTTAGTAATAGATTTCACTGTCTTCTCAGGTCCTGCACAAGGAGCCTCTTCACAGTATTCCAGCTACCAACAGGGACAGGGGCAGCAATATGGAAGTTACAGAGCTTCTCAGACAGGCCCATCCGCTCAGCAACAGAGGCCTTACGGCTATGAGCAGGTAAATTGTCTAAAACTCCGCTATGAAAAAGCAGGTTTAGCTGTTAGCTCCGCATATAAATCTATCTGACAATTTGGTGCAGGCATATTGGTGATACTTTAGTGGGTCTTTCAAAATTCATAGACCAAAAGAAATTGTCTAGCTCACTGTTTCTAAACCTCTGATATATTATTCTCCAACATTTTTATTTCTCTTTTTTATAGGGACAATATGGAAATTACCAGCAATAAAAGAATACGATCCTGTGTCAGATTCATTTCAATAGTATCTCCATCTTTTGAACTGGATGTACAGGCAGTTTTGATTAATTGTAATATGTTGGTTACCCTTTAGCACAAAGCAGAGTCTGTATGTGAACAGTGTTCATTTCATGCTGGATATGAAGCAGTGCACTACTGGTAACAAGACAATGCTTTAATGGTTTGATATTTGGTGCTGTGTATAGTACTGTATGTTGATACAATGCAGAAGTTTTTCATTTATTCCTCTTGTCCCATTCTTGATGTTTCTAAATAGCTTTAGGATCATTTGATCACAGTTGTGCCCCGTTCTGGAAAACAGCCAGCTTATTCTGCAGTCTGGCTCAATACAAAGCCATTCAGTCATATCTCAGACCAGGGAGCTATCCTGTAGGTTATTGATCTTTTTTTAACTGAATACATTGAAAATTACCTGCCAGCCTCTGAAATCCATGGCTCTTAACTTTACTTCTTCAGAATAAGGGGATGGATACATTCCTTATGTGAAGACAGTTCTATGATGTATGTTAAAATTCACTGCAACTTCTGCAATACCTACCAGGGCTAACTACCCAAGTCTTACGATTCAATAATTTGCGTAAGTCCACATTTCTGTTGTAAAAGGTACAGAAAGAGGATCAAAACCTATATTCAAGGAAATGTTAATCACTAGAGGCACCTTTTATATATCCATGTAAACTAAGGTATTTCTATCATGGAAAGAAAAATAGAAGGGAGCTCTGAGATCTGCAGTGTCAGCCTACTAGATGTCAATATTGCTTCATACTGTGCTTAGCTGAGAAAAACATCTGGCAGTCTTAAATATGCTACTCCAAATTTTCTAACTCGCATGTACATTTTCATGCCAAATTTCGCAAGCAGGTGGCTGGCATCCTTCTTTATTTCTTATTCTTCCATTGCCCTTGCTCAGATTTTCCAGCAAGCATTATAACCATAAATATTGTCAAATCTTTTGGTCGACTGTTCTTACAGCTCATCATCACTTTTATTTTTCTCTTGTAGCTTGACAGAAATAGTTCAAAAGTAAAAGAAAAAAATCCATCTTTATTGCAGATAAGCAACTAAATTCAGCTTTAATTGTGAAACAATATTATGCATATAGAGAGGGGAACTATTAATGGGGTCAACCAGTGAGAGAATACCTATAGAGGGAGAATTTAGAAATAAAAACTAGTGCTATGTAAAAGCCAGTATGAACAATGTAAGTCACTTCTACTCATTTTATGTGTTCTTATAAAGTGTTGAAAAAAAGCACTTAGAAAGTGCTTATATAAAAGTGCTGAACAAAATACCACGTCCAAACTGCTCTGAGGCAAAAGGCTAAGATGACTATATTCCATGAGCAATTTTAATATGAGATTAATTTCAAATTTACAATATAGAGTAAATACACCCTCTGTAGGATTTTCTCCTTTTCTTTGTCTGAACTGGTATATTTATGGGATTTCGAGTTCTAGTACTTTATCTTTTGAAAAAACAAGGCCACAAGGAAAATAAAAGATCTCTCAATTCATTACTTTTTTTTCCTGTAGAGGAAAGTCTTTAACTGGACAGCTAAAGAGTTTACTATTAAATGTTGTCCAAGCACTGCTGTTGTTACATTAATAATTTTAGTTACTGATAAAATAGAAGACTTTTTTTTAGTCAGTCCTTATTTCTCTCATCTTTCCGGCTGGTGTTTTCATACAAATAAGTACTCTCAAATAGCAAGGAACAGAAAGGAAGTAAGATTGTTTTCTTTACAGTATATTAATATTACAGGTAGCCAGAAGAATGCAATATTGCTCTTCGCCAGCTTGGAAATATGCCTTTTATGTGGTTTTTGAAAGTGCTGAAATACTTCTGAGAGAATATGAACAACACTTAAAATGAAACAGCAACATTACATCAATCTGAAATGTCTTACATTAAGAACTTCTTGAATGTTGTGTATATAATGTATTTGAAAGAGCACTTTGGAAATAGTTTGTACATTTATTTCCTAATTTATACATGATTTTTGGTGTTAATATTTCTAATTGTTAATAACAAAATGTTTATTTAATGTGTTGTCCATTTTTATGTATTAATGTGGAAACAAAGTGATGCCAGCATTTTGACTTCTTCCATTAATTGTATCATTTTCTGTTTTGTAATACAGAATGCTTGAAAATTGTTTAGGTTAAAAACTATCTGAAAATGAAGTTGGTGGTACTTTTCTTATGACACAGGCCTTTGAATGGAAACAACGGATAAAGGGATACTTTTGAGTTGCACCTTCTCCGATACACTTCATAGATAATTATATATGACGAAAACTTATCCCAGCTTTCAGGTTATTTGATATGCAAAGATCAAACGCTCTGTGTGTGCGGTGGACGTACGTAATTAACAGCTCACCTCACGGGTAGCGCGGAGGGGGCCTGTGGCTCGCTGACTGCTGGCGCGGGGGGGCTCCTCGAGGGCCAGGCGGGCTCCTGAAGGGGCGGGGGGGCTCCTCGAGGGCCAGGCGGGCTCCTGAAGGGGCGGGCGGGCTCCTCGAGGGCCAGGCGGGCTCCTCAAGGGGCCGAGACGCCCGCCGGTCACTCAGGAAGCCCCACGGGCGGCACCTGCACACGCGTTATTTTAGCTGCCGCAGCCCACTCCGGGCTCGCTGCGGGGACAGCGACTTCTAGCGCCGTTAAGACCGAAGAGGGCAGGACACAGCGCGCCCCTGAGGGGAAGGGATCCCAAAACGGGGCCTCCCAGGCTTCTCGCCACCTTTCCGCACCGCTCAGCCCCGGGATGCGCGGGGCCGCTCTTTCGCGGACTAACTTAACCCTCATGGGAGCGAGCTCTGTCTGGGAGATTCTAGGCTGGGACACAAGTACCCGGGGTCTTTGTGCACAGCCCGGTGCCCAGACTCGACGCTCTCCCTGGAGCGGCCGCTGTCAGGCACGGCGGGCGGGACACCGGTGCGTGAAGGGAAGCCGCCGCCTGAGGGGAGGCGGCAGAGAAGCTGCCAGGGGCCGCGGAACGCACCTTCCCGCGCTTTCTCCACAGACACGCAGCCGCGCATGCGCGCGGCGGGGAGAGGCCGGGGGCGGGACTGGCGCGCGGGCGGCCGTTGGGCGGGGCGGGTTCCCAGCGGCGGGGCGGGCCGCGGCTGCGCCCCTGTCGGGCTGTCCCGGGGGCTGCCGGCGCCATGCTGCCGCGGTGCTGGGCCGTGCTGGGCGGCCGGGCTGTCCCGGGGGCTGCCGGCGCCATGCTGCCGCGGTGCTGGGCCTTGCTGGGCGGCCGGCCTCCACGGGGGCCGGCCCTCCTCCTCAGCCCGGTGCTGCTGCCGGCGGGGGGCCGGCAGCGGACTTTGTCCACAACCTGCGCGAGGTGTTCAAAGAACAGGCGACTGAGGCAAAAAAGAGTCATTTCGGAAAGGAAATTGGTAAGTTCTAGAGTAAATCAGCTGTTAGTGTGCAGTGCAGTTACCTTGCTGGGCCGTCACCTCCCAGGCACGCGTCAGAAAACGGAGCTTACCTGTTCCTTGCCATTTTCTCCTCACAGGGATCAAATACATGCTCTTGATGTGAGGGACCATGTTTCTAAAATCTGACTAACTTTGTGAATAGTGAGGAAGCAAGTCTGCCATGTGATTTGGTGGTTGGACTTGATGATCTTACAGGTCTTTTCCAACCTTAGTGATTCTGTGATTCTGTGACATTATGGGTGTTCAGAGGGGTTGCGGTAGCGGTAAGCGTGCCTTCAGCCGCAGCACCTCTTGGGCTGAAAGCCTGCATAGGTCGAGAAAGCAGAAAGTCCTACGTAGCTTTAAAGCTGAAATACTGTTTTTTTTTTCTCACCGTTTTTATAGTCTTGCATAGTAGTTAGTTGCCAAACAGACAGCATTTTATGTCAGAGAAACTGGAGGGTCACAGAATGTTTTCTTCATATTCTTTTTCTGTTATTAATCAGTAAATCACTCCCCATTTAAAGCAATAGTTTCCTGTCTCACCGTGTGGTGGTGCCAAATACTTTCCTCAAAGAGGCTTTTTAAGAAATCAGTGATGATAGTATCACTTTAATTATTAAGAGTTAGGGGTTTTTTTCAGTTGCTTATCTTGGTATCATAATACTGCTAAGACTTTTTCTCCCTCGCATACTGTTTGGGCTATTTAATTAAAGTGGCTCTTATTGCTCATTCTCATTATGAAGTCCCTTAGTAACTGACAGAATTTGAATGTACCACAATCAAGGTCATGCTTTCTCTTTTCATTCTGACACATAAACAATTTCACCTACCTGTATGAATGTACTTCTCTAATACTTTCCCTTGGGGATTTTAGCCCACTTCCTGGAGATAGGTTTGATGATACTTACCCAGTTTGCTGACAGAAAAGCTGAAACATAGTGCAGCATAATTAGTTTGCCAGAAGTCAAATATTAAGTTCATGTCAGAAATAGGGACAAGATCTGTGATTCTTTTTACACTATATCTTTTTTTTATCCCCTGAGCAACTGGTTGTGGCTTATATTGAGATTTCCTCTGCTTATTCTGTTTGTAAATACTTTCTATATCTGAAATACTTTTCTTGATTGTTAGATTGAAGTTTGCCTTAATTTCATCACCTGGTTTGGAAAGCAGTGAATCAGTGTGAGAATATCCCTCCCACACATGCACTATGTCCTTTTTGCAAATTTCAGTTCCATTTAAAGAGTAAAAAGTTTATGTATACAGTTTTTTAAATTTTTGTTTTCATGAGTAGGGACACAATTACTGGGTGATTTTGTTTTATAGTGTGGTAGCTCTCTTGAGCTACTTGTCAGCATTATATAACTGTATTAAAAAGATACTTTTCCTGTTATTAGTTCCCTTAACATGAATTTTGTACTTTTGGTATCTGAACTGCTGCATTAGGTTATATCAACATAGCCGCGGGCATGTACTTTTAAGGGTATTCTTAAAAATACTTGAAAAATGAGATTATTTTTCTTTGTTATTATACTTAGTATGCTGTATTTAATTGATCTGTGAATGGCAGCAGAGTTCTGATTTTTTTTTTTTACTGTTGAATGGAACTCATCATAACTAAAAATAGCAGATCTGCATATTACTACGTTTTGCAGAACAATCAACTTTTTGGAAGATGACACTGATAAACTGTACTTAAAGGGTACAAAACCCATCCTTGTTACAGACACGCTATTTCGTGGATCACCGGAAGGTGCGTGTGGTTGGAGGACAAGGAGGAGGAGGAGGTCATTCTTTTTATAGTGAACCCAGAAAAATATTTGGAGGTCCTGATGGTGGAAATGGAGGTGATGGCGGTCATGTCATTTTGAAAGGTAAAACTCACTAAATCTGTGTTTTTTCATGTTGTCTTATTGCTTAACACCACCATCCCCCCACCTCCTGAAAAAACAGCCCAGAAACACACTGTTTGTATGGTGGGAGCTGGTAAATGTAACTGTCAAAAATGTTAAAATGGTTATTTCTGTATAAGATGCCTTTGTTTTTTAAGCTTTGTCATGAGCTGTGGTAACAGGGACATAAATGACACAGACAGCCTTAGAAAGCATTTTGAAAATCGAGATATTTTGCAGACGTTTTAGTGGCTGGTGCCACTCTTAAGAGTAATTTTACTCTTAGGATGGATAAAGCTGCTTCTGCTACCACCCTGCTGCAAAATCTGCTAATCTAGCAAATGAATTTTCCAGAGTATTTTGTAATGGTTGATTTTGGAATGACCACATAATAAAATGCACAGTTAATAAACCTAAGCAGGTAAGTAAAGACTGTTAAACTTCGTCACAACTTACATTAATCTTAGTCTTCACTGATACGTTATTGTTGAGACAGTAAATAGGATATGCATTCATGCAGTATTCAGAAAGGGAAAGAACAGTCAAGAGGTTGCTCTTCTGTGCCTGTTCTAGTAAAACAATGTGTTTAAAATATGCGTATTTTGCTTTACAGCTGACCGTCAAATGAAATCACTTTCTTCGGTCCTCCCATTCTATCAGGGTTTTCATGGAGAGAGAGGAGGAAGCAAAAACTGTTATGGAGCTAACGGTGCATACCTGTATGTTAAAGTAAGTAAATTAAGGTTGCATGCTAGTGTGTTAGCTTTGTATTAACATTGCTGATTTTCAAGCTGGATGACCTTATTGTGAGAAAATCTCATGTGCGTTTTTTCAGGGAGCCTTGTGTGCTGTCTCTGCTGAGACAGGACTGGGTGGCATGCAGGCAGATCAAGCTGCTTTAAATTGTTTATAAAAATCAGACTTCTTTGGAAGGTATATCTGGCCAAAACCAATATGGTTCTGATTTGCTTTACTTCTAGGGGTCATGCACCTAGAGCAATCAGAACACAAACTTCTTAAATAGGAACAGACTCTTTTCTTTCGTACTTTTTTTGTTCTTCAACATGCCTCTTTTGGTGTACACCTACAATATGTTTCTTAGCTCACTATTGTGCTTAGGCTTCTTTGCATAAAAGAGAGAAAGAGGCATATGCTACTGTTAACGTTTTTATGAAGTGCAAATGTCTGACAGTGCTGTTTGGGTCCAGAAAGCAAGCATCATGAAGTACGCTTCTCTTTTTGGATTCCTCAGCTTGAGAATATGGAGGAGTGATTTTCAACAAATCCTAAATCAGCTGGTAAAGGATCTGCTGAAGACAGCTCTGCTGCAGACTTTGAGCTTCACTGTAATGCTTGCATCTCTCTTCGCTTTAAGGTCCCTGTAGGTACATTGGTTAAGGAGGATGGGAAAGTTGTGGCTGACCTCACTCAACATGGTGAAGAGTATGTTGCAGCTTATGGAGGGGCTGGAGGGAAAGGTAATCGCTTTTTTCTTTCCAATGAAAACCGAGCTCCAACATTATTTACGCCAGGAGAGCCAGGTCAGGAAAGGGTCCTCCATCTGGAACTCAAGACAACAGCTCATGCAGGATTGGTGAGTGTCGCTGTGGTTCTTCAACTTCCTTATCGTTGTAGGATGACACTTGACTGACTGAAGAAATAATGTTTGATAACATTTTTGTTAGCCTTTTGCCATACTTGTTTAGAGATGGAACTCAATGCTTTCTTGCTGTTACTTGGTAGAAGGGTGTCCAAAGTGATTTGCAGAGCTGTCACTCTCTTGCTACTTGATGTCACCCTGCTTTCGCTGGAGTCAACACTATATATAGAAAAGCAATGTGCAAGATTCATCAGTGATTAACAGACTCACTGATGATGTACAGCAGGCTTTGTCTGCCGGTTCTGCAGATGAACAGTACAGTATGGAGAGTTCTTCTAAATTAATTTCTGTTTTCATGGTTTTTAAAAAAAACAAAACTGATAAAAGTTCAAATCACCCTCTATTTCATCCCTATATTTCTCTTTTTACAGATATTAAACATAACACTGTGTTAGTTCCAGGTTTAGTGTCCTCTGAAATCAAAATACTATTTAGACATGAATGCTAAGTCAATTTAGGGCTTAAGTAGTTTTCATTTTTAAGTATGGAAATGTTTTAACACCAGCTGGTAAAGCTGTTCAAATCATGCTTTGCTGCAAAGAGTTCTTGCTGTAGTTCAACAACTGCAGAATAACTGTCTGGTCTAGCAGAATTTATTTAGAGACTAAGAGAAGAGTTGGCATTGGTGGATCAATACACTTAATTCTCTGACCAGCTGGACACTCTGGTCCACTTCTTACATTTTTGGCCCTAATCTGGAAATCTGAGATGAATCTGTCCTGTACTTCACTTCCTCAAGAATTCAGAGTGTGTGACATCAGCAAATAGGAGAATTTAGGATTTGATCTACTTTGATCTGGGGATTATTGACCGTCTGTGTAGCTATGGTATGTCAACTATAGGATATCCCAGAGTAACTTCATTTCTGGGATAGGTTTGTTTAAATTCTTGCCTTCTCCCCTGAAGGCCAAGTTTTAATTTAATTCTTTGATGACGAGACTATGAAAATGCCAAACTTGCAGACGTTCTGGTTACCTATAGGCCAAACTACGTTAACTGAGTCAGGGACAAAGCCAATTCTGAATTATTTTAGAAAATAATAAATCAAGAGTTAGGAAACACAGATAAAATGGGAAGTGCAGGGCAAAGTGTCATAACATTATTCCAGGGTAAAAGAGATGTTATGGTATATATCCTTTTGGCTCTGAACAAAGTAAATACTTGAGATGGCCCAAAAAAAGTTAAGGGGACCCTTTTACATTTGATCTGTTTAATGTTTATAAGAAAATACGCATATAAATAGGATTTAGGAGAAACAAAAAAGGGAAACCGGGATGCTTTTCAGAACTAAGTACACAAAATTAATGTTGTTACATTCATGCTTGCCACATGAGCAAAAGCTTACAGTTTGGGTTTTTTTTATCGGGATTAACCTGGAACTGGGGCTTTAAAAAGCATTTGTATTCCAGGTGGGCTTTCCTAATGCTGGCAAATCATCACTTTTGAGAGCAATCTCCAGCGCAAAGCCAGCAGTGGCTGCCTACCCATTCACAACCCTAAATCCCCACGTTGGCATTGTCCGCTATCAAGACTATGAACAAGTAGCAGGTAAGAGTTGTAGTACGTTGTGTGTACCTTGATAGCAATTTGTGTCACCTGCATTATTCTTTGAAATGCTGCAGAAGTAAGTTAGCAGTCCTGTAGAATTCTTGCTAGTTCTAAAGAACTTCAAACAAAACAATACTGAAAGCCCATTTCACATTCACTTATATGTGCCCCTGGTATCAAACTAGCAGTCTGTATTCTGCCTCTACTGGAATAATCTACATTTAGGGGTTTTAAAAGATAATAGCAGCCAAACTTAACATGAGGTATGCTTTAATGTTAATGCATTGAGATGTAATTCTAAAAGTACTTGCGCTGGCCAGTAGAAGCCTGTGTTGTGTTTTGGGGTTTTTTTTTGTTGGATATGTTTGATTCACTGTGAAATTTCTCTTATTGTAGTTGCTGACATTCCTGGCCTAATAAAAGGTGCTCATCAAAACAGGGGCCTCGGAATGGCCTTCCTAAGGCATATTGAACGCTGCCACTTTCTCTTATATGTGGTGGATCTCTCTGTGTCTCAGCCATGGATTCAGCTGCAAGACTTAAAATATGAACTGGAACAATATAAAAAAGGATTGTCCGAGAGGCCTTGTGTTGTCATTGGGAATAAGATTGACCTTGCTCAGTCCAGGATCAGTCTGCCACTCCTTAGAGAACAGATAGACGATCGGGTCATTGCATTGTCTGCATTGACGGGAGACAACCTAGAGGAACTGTTGTTGCATTTGAGGGAACTCTATGACACTTACGTGAAGACGGAACAATCACGAGGGCAAAGCCCGCTCAAGTGGTAGGAACCAGAACTGTGCACTGTACTGGAAGGAGGAAAACAAAAAAACCAACATTATTTGATTAGATTGCATCTGTGTGGTTTTGGTTTTTTCTATGGGTTGTTTTTTTTTTTTTTAAAATGCAAGGGGCACAGCATGTGGATTTGTTCTGGACTGCTGCATTGGAAAGATTTTGTTTGTTTGTTCACCTTTGAGGTGTCTCAGGTGTTTTACAACAGAATTTGAAAATTGTAATCATGATGGGTATTGAATTGGAAACCTGGATCTTGTTTGGCATTAGATAGTTAATTATAGAATGAAGAGAATGCTATCTAGTAGAAATAACTGAAATTCTGGATCTGCAGGAGATGCTGGATTGCTTTCTGAATCAGAGTGAAGTGACTTCTCAATTTTCACTAATCAAAAATTCTAAAGTAAAAATAAGGTGGTCCCATGTTCATCTGTTTTTATACCATAAGCACTTTCAGTCATCTTTTAAATTTTTCTTCTGTTTTGTGGTTGGTTTTTGTTTTTTTTTCCTCAGACGAGGCACAGCTTCTCAGTGTTTTTTAGGAAGGAGGAGCATGAAACTGCTGCAATTAATGATTTAAATTATTTCCTCGTTAGTATAAATAATTAACTATCTTTAAACGCTGGCAGCAGCTAAGTAGCTGTATAAACTAGCTAGGGAACTCATTTTTGAGTTCTTCTGCAGTTTCCTTGAGGAATCTCAAGCAATGTTCGAGAAATCCTAGGCTTAGATATTCCAAATAAAAGAACAATACAGTTCTTTGCCCTTTTTTTTTTTTTTACTATGTCATTTTGTGATAGTGTTCTTAAATTTTGTTTTCTAGGAATTCAGAAATCTTCATTTAGAACAGTGGGTCTTTGCCCTCTCCTCATGCTGAAAGAAGACCTGCTTCTGTATACTCTGGTCATATTCTGTTTAAAAGAGTATTATCTTGGTAGTGAAAAGTCAAAATTTATCAAAACATATTATTAAGCTTTTTCATAAGGGATCCTAACAGACTTGTGGAATGCTGAGACACAAATACTTAAGTAGTCAAGAGAAACCATTGTTCTTTATTTTTAAAGAAGATTAACTTTGCCTTCCAAACCAGCAGTCTGAAATTACAGACCTTGCACATGCTTTGTCACATCAATGAAGCACAAAGTAAACTCATTAGCACCATCATTAAAACAGAAGGTGTGATGTTTGTAAAATTTTCTTTGTTTTTTCAGGCAAAATAATAGTTAAATTTTAAGGACAGTTTGGTGCATTATAAAACATGCACCTATCGCTTGTCTTTGGTTAAGATTTGTTAACTTACAAATAAGAATTTCATTATGTTTAAACTAAAATTGGTTATTTTCTGCTGTATCAGCAGTAGTAGGAATTACTCAGCGGTTTTAAAAAAAATAGATCAGCTGTAGCCCCTAACTGCTTCCTTCTGTACACTACAGAGAGGGTGATAATCCTCTCTGCTTCTGTCACTTTGCACAGTGTTTGATTTAATCTCTAATACTCGAACGCTTCTGAATGTTGCATCCTTAAAAGGCTGGCTTTCTCAGCTTCCATGAACGATGGACTTTTTTCCCTGACTGCCTATGACTGGGAAGGGGCAGTCTTGTTCAATCTCTAAATTAAAGCTCAACTCACACGCTCCTGCTGTATCAGCGTTGGGATCAGCTCTGTGATTATGATTATGAATTAGAACTAACTTTGCCTGTATAACAAAGAAGATGCATGCCCCTTCTTATTCTTAAGAGCAGCAGGTTTTTATTCTGAAAAAGTGCAAGATCGACTCAAATGCCTGAATTATTAAATAAAAATGTGGGCAAAACAGGTAATTACCTCTCCTAAATTCACATTCTGAGTATTTTTCTCTGTGATCAGGTGTGGAAAGTAATCTATGCATTATAAGCAGTGATATCAGTATAAATATGGTCGGGAAAAAATGAAAACAAATATTAAATCCCAAAGTCGCTCTGATGTTTTGTTTTATACTTGCTTCATCCCTGGGATTTACCAAACTGAATTAAATAGAACTTAATATTCACTTCTGTCTTTCTGTTTGGTTTTGTGCAGCATTTTTAGGCTTCACTGTTGTATTTCCTTCTATTGCTACATGTTTTCAGCCACATTTAACACAACCAGGAGGAGATTGCCTGAACACAAAAGCTGGTGCAGCTACTTTGCAGAACATTTGATACCTACAAATACTTTGTGCTCTCTCTGATTGTATTTTAGTATTTGGCAGTCTTTGAGAATGACAGAGGCTGTTTTAAAAGCCTCTGTACTCAAGCAGCTTTCACCCTCGCTTTCTAGTGCTCATGCAACCTCATTTCTTGGAGTGGAGAGTATATTGTGTACTGATGTGCAAAAACACAGCAGGTTGCTAGATAGCTTAACAGAATGTCCTGTTGATCATATAATTGGTTTCTCTGTTCTTAATGTTCCAGCCACCTGTTCTGAGATGACAGTACCAAGTTCCTAACCACATGCTTGTAGAGTTCAAAGAGGCTTTACAGGAACACATACTCCTTCATCTGTCGATGAAAAGTGCCAAATAGCTCCAGCTTTAGTGTTGGAACAACTGTTTGTAGGAGCTTGAACTTACTGTAGTCAATTGGAAGAGGCTGCCCAGGGAGGTGGTGGAGTCACCATCACTGGAGGTGTTCAAGGAACGTGTGGACGTGGCACTGCAGGACATGGGTTAGTGGGCATGGTGGGGTTGGCTGATGGTTGGACTTGATCTTCCAGGTCTTTTCCAACCTTAATGATTCTGTGATTCTGTGAATATACATGTATACCAAACAAAGTAACCTCATGCTAGAGGTCCCTAAGTTAATGCCAAACAAAAGGAGTGGCTGTGTGCTGCTCAGCACGATAATGAGTTAATAGCTTAGTCACATTTCTCCATAGTGCTCCTTCAGTTTTAGCACGAAGATCTCTTGCGTCCCATTCTAATTATGAGGTACAGAACTGAGGAGTAATCTCTGGTTCTGCTGAGAAGAAGATATTTACAAAGGAAACTCATTTTACGTCTAGGAACAGAGAAGAAAAAATATTCAGGTTAAGAGAGAATGATGAATTGTTTTAGAGAAAAATTATGTGCTATAGGATTTCTTCCCACTGTTTTTGTGGTTGGGGTGGACAGGCTTGTTTTGGTTTAGGTTTTGGAGATGTTTTGGTGGCATTCTTCTGCATCACTTTCCTTAACTAGCTTTTGCTTTCCTTTGCTGAAACCGTTGATGTTGTCCTTGATTTTCAAGTTGACAAGAGGAAAGAGGTGGGGGATTTTATTTCTCATTCCAACAATGAGCCTTATTTTAATGTGAATTAAAGTCCAGTCTATTTTATATTTCCTGGAGAAGCTTGAGCCATAATTTTGTTTAGCACTTTACAGTCCTAGTACTCATCTTCTGAATACATTTTTTTAGTACCTGACTGCCAAAGCATTTTAGTGCTAATTGTGTTTTTATATTTATTTGCAATCCTCTCCCACTTTGTAGGTTCTTGGAAAGTGTAGGTGGTATCAATTGAACAGAAAAAGAAAATGAAATGCTAATGCAAAGACAAGCATTAAAAAGGACCACACTTTTCAAACACACGGATATTGAGGACTCATTGTAGTACCTTAAATAAAACATTGAATCAGTGTGTTTAAGCATGGTACATTTTGCAGTCTGCTTTACTTACACGGTTTTGTTAAGTACTTTTTTTTTGGTATTACTTAATATTTTTTAAGGTGAATAAGAATGTGTTTGCAATGAATTGAACCAACAGCCATAAAAGTGAGACCCTTGCTGAACTTGCACTCAGTGGTTCTGCTCTGCTGCAGCATCATTCTGGGAGGAGAGCAACGCCTGCCACCGCCCTGCTTCCAGTACTGGGGAGGCTGTGCAGATAGCACTGCTCGGGGTCTCGGCAAGGGGCAGGAGATGCAGGACGTGACACCAGATGCTGTCATGTTTGCCTGTATTCATTCTGATAATATGTGTGCTTAGAGTTGTGATATTAAAGTAGTGGGAGGTCACCAGTTGCTCGAATGCAATGGAAAGTGAAGGCTGCCAGAAGTGTCAGGTCTCGGTTTCTTTTTCCGTTGCAAGGAAAATTTCTTTCACTATTGTGTATTTACTAAGCTTCTTCATAGTGATTTTTATTTTTAAGTAAATTTGTGGTAAGTGAGTAGGTACTCTGACTTGAACACGTTTAAGAACTCGTAACCTGTTGTTTTTTAAATATTGATTGAAATTACAGAATTGCAGGAATGGCTGTGAACCAGAGATGCTGTTGCTGGTAGAACGGGACCTTGCTGTAGTTTCCACACGTTTGTACAAGCTGCTGGGTACAGAACACCAATGTGACTTCTTTGCTGTCTTGTCTTCCACAGGATATTGCTAACTGGGCTCATTGGCCGACACTGGTAATGTAAGGTTAATGTTGGGACCAGAGGTTAGGTGTGTTGGAGGTGTGCAACTTAATGAGTTATTAATTGAATGGCAGGTGGACATAAATAGGGACCAGACAGGCTGCTGGAATGCTAATGTGTTGTTTGAACTGTTAACTCTGCAATGGAAATTAAAAGACAATGAATATATGCTTTGGCTTAATCTTTTTACGAATATCATTGTTGTGTAAAAATGGACTTTTTACTAGTAGCAAGATTACCTTTACTTTGGGAGCTCTTATTTTTGGGGACACCGTAGCCCATAATCTGGAGATTTTTGTCTGGCACAGTGTGTGTGGGGAAAATAGGTAAGTTTGGAGCTCAGCATCTCTTCAATAAGTGTACAGCCCTATTGTTTCTGTGAAAGTTATATTTTGGGTTTGGACCACTTCTGTTAATAATGAAGGTCATCACCATTGTGAAAATGAGTTTGATATAAGTTAAACCTTCACGCTGATACTGCTAAATTTCATCCCAACGTTGATGTGTGCCTGGCCTTTAAAGAACAGCTTTGTTTTCTTCTGTTTGTCTTCCATACTGCAGTTTCCAGTCCTGTTTCCCATTAGCAAGTTTCCCCATCTTGTTAAACAGGGATTAATTGTGCCTGCACTACAGAGGTCTGAAAAGACTGAAGTTATTAATATTTGGAGGGGAGGTTATATATGTGTGCCAATAATGATAAAGGGTGATTTTGCAACTCTTGATAATAGAACAAAGCTACCTTCAGGCTGCACTCTGAATTTTTCTCTATGTGGTTCTGAAATTTATTATGTGGTATGTGCCCGTTTTTCTGAGACATAAAACAAAGCTGATAGGACAAAGGCAGGGAGATCTTTATCAACCTAGTTTTAATATTGCGATTGTGTTTGTCCTTCATTTTCCCACTGAGAGTAATTTTTCATCTCTTCTTTCCTGATCGAAATAGAATTGTCCAAGGAGGCCTTAACAGTGTCTTTTTTTTTTTTTTTTATCCACAGGTTTGGTGGATACAAAAGACCACTTTGACTCCTTCAAGTGTCCATTCTTTGGCTATCTTTGCTTATTGCTATACTGTTATGTCACCAAGGTGGAAGTATTTGTGTATTATATATGTATTTCCTGAACGATGAGTGAAGACAAAAGACTCGCCATACTACTAAACCATATAATTACACTTTAATAAATAACTCATGTCTGCATGCTCAGTTTCAGTAAGAGGTAATGGGCATGGCTGGTTACTTTGTTACAGTCCATTTTATTCTGGTAACATTCCATTAATTTTAATTGGAGTCACTCTGGCATAATGCAGTGGTGACCCTGGCCCAGGTGTTTTGAGTTTTTTTTTAACCTGAGTGCAGCATTGCAGTATACTCAATGCTTTTATTTTATGTCATGGTTACTGAGTAAAATAAGGCACAAAACATGAAGAGCCTTGTGCTTATTCACATATGCTGAAAATGTTTTATACAGACTAAATCACCTTTTAAAATGCATGCTTTAGAAATGCACTTAGATCCAGACTTATTAGCACTGATTGAAAAGCAGGACTAAAAACTCACTGCAGAACAAATTCTCTTTTGTTATTCAAATCCTCAGTGGGAGCCTTTTTGTCTTCGTAACTGGAGAAATCCATAGTCAATTAATCTGTAGGTAAGAGTCAGTATTTTAGAAAACATCTATGGTTTGGGATCAATTTTAGCATCTGGAAAAGCTTGGTCATAAATTTAAAGATTGCTCATTTGAATCTTGACGTTTGGTTCCTCAGTGCTTAATTACCGTTGAGATTGGAACATCACTGTTTTCCAAAGACATGTGAATCCCCACCCAGTGCTTCCTTTGTACACACACTAATCAACCGTTGGTAGAAGTTAGCTATTCACTGTCTAAATCTAGATAAATTAATCTTCCACTAAAAGTGGAAAATGCTTATGAAGAAAAGTATTTGCATGAGGCAATGTAATTGCTAAACCACTGGTTGTCAAGAAGACATCTGTCTGATGAAGTATCCATATTTTGATTATCTTATTCATGAAATCATACTGTTTTGTGGCTATTCATTTCCTGTTGTTTTCCTCTGTTACAAATCAGGAAGATGAGTTTGGGCAGCTAGTTTGCTTTGCCCAGACAGGACACACATTTATCACATTTAAAAAAAATAACCTGGTAAAAGGTCACCGATTAAATCAACATTTTTTTACTGCATTATTTTAGAAAATGTTTATTTTCGTCATTTACCCACCCCCACACCAGACATGTAATGGAAGTTTAAAACAGTAGTTCAAATCAACAATTATTGGGACAGTGGGCTCTGTCTAGAAAAACAAAAACTGGTAACATTTAATAACTTCAGTGCCAGAAGTTGTGGTTTTGAAGCTTGCCCATCTACGCTATGGCTTAAGTCCCATGCTAGCTGTACAAGGTCCTTATGGTCCCTGTAACTACAGATGTAAAAAATGTATTTTATTTTGGTAAGCTAACTCATTTCTGTTTCTATATCAACCGAAATTTTCTAGCTTCATTAACTAATTTATCACCATTAGGAAAATGGCTTTGAGGGATGAAAATTTCATGTGTTTTACATCATATCTTTTTTTTTTTTTTTAAATATTACGATACCTTATGTTTGAGAGCGATATTTATTAACCTACTTTCACTGGTAGAAACTGAATCACAGGAGGCTGAGGTCCAGATCTAGCCAGGCTGGGAAAAGCCTACGTCCCACTGAATTTTAGAAATTTTGAATCTAATTATCTGTCTGGATTTGGACGCCAGTGACTTGCACAGTCACATAGAAAATCTGCGGCAAGGCAGAGGACCTGGCATTTGGAAAAAATTGAGTGTAGTGATAGTCCTGTAACACTAGTATTTTTATTCTAGGTGTCTTGTACAAGCATAACTTTTAGGTAACCATATATGTCGTATTTGGATTTGTAGCTTCAAAGTACTTCACCTAAATGTGTGCAGAGAAGCACAGAAACACACGACTCACTGAAGAGATGCCCAGTTCAGCATGCTGCTTCAGAAAATCCTCTAGTATCCATTTTAACCTCTTCAGAGTACTGTCTGTTTTAGCGTTCAGGAGATTTCTGTGAGCTGACTCAAGATATCTCCCATTTTTTTTTAAAGCATTTAGGATTTTTTTCACAGGAAATAAAACTTGATTTGTAGATGGATAACAAAGATTGCCATGTGAAACATGTATAGTTTATTAACTGGTGCTGCTACTTCATATAAATTATCACTAATTATATGTTCTAAAGATAGTGATTTTTTTTAATGCTTACTAAATATATTGAAGTGGCTTACGAAACTGACCAACACAGTTCTAGAATTGTATATTAAGACTAAATTAAGTTAGTGCTACAGAAGTTAATTTCCTAATGTATTTAGTCTGGAATAAAACCAGTAATACATTTAACTAACCTGGTCACTTGATGGACAAATGCACAGTTGAAATTTGCTTTTAGTGAATATTCAAGCTAAAAAAAAAGCTATATTCCCACTTTCATGGTAGTAAAGCTTGAGTGCTTATATATTAATGGAGCAAATAATTGCAGAAGGTCACAAATGTAATTGAATAAAGATGGAACTTGCTCAGATTTTCTCAGAAAATATTTTATGCTTGTTCTTCTCTTTGATAGCTAATACATCTGTTTTTCTAAGGCAGTTTGGTAGAGCCTGTCGGCACACAAATACCTCTTCAGAGATTGTTGTACAGGTGGCATTTAGGCTAACTGAAGTTCATGTTTTGCGTTTTTTTGGTGTGGAGGAGGCAATTCTTCTGTTGTATTACCTGCTGATTTGATAACTTGTCATGCCACACTTGTGAGTGATTAATATTGATTAGAAATTTTCCCTATTTATAAATTGTGCTTGAAAGGCACTCTACTGAAGTGATGCATAGCAAATAGTACTCAGTGAATTAACTGCCGAGTTGAAAACATGGTTATTAAGATGAGTTGATCATAATGACCTTAAATAGTTGATTTCCCTGATAGTCTTCTGTTTGGTACTTTAGCTGGGACAACCTCTCAACAGATGAATGAAGAAAGGTCGTACTTATAGTCATTTTTGAAGGAAATTACTATAAACCCCATGTTCTCAGAAACCATTTTTGAGACGGTCACTTTGAAGCAGTGGTCAGGAGCATGTGGGATTTCCGAGGGGGAATTTCTAAGGGATTTCAGCTCCTTATCTTTCTGAAATGGATGAACTGTTGTACGTACTTCAGTCTGCATGAGTTCTTCCCCATGAAAACTTCAGAAAGGGTATGTTGGGCATTTTGGTCCTTCGCTGAGGTTTTAATTTTCCTTGTTGCTCTATACTTGCAGTGACAACTGTGCACGTTTGACTTCAGTCCTGCCCTTACTCTAGAATTAGCTATATGTCAGCATTCTTCTGTCTATACAGTTTTGTAAAGTACTTTGGGACCTTCATTTTGATTAAGAGTATTAACGGCAATAACAAAGGATCTTCTTGTTACTTTCATGAAAGCTCTTGAATAACAGGTTAATTACTAGTTCTTTGAGCGCTTAACATGAGCTTCATGCAAGTATTATACATACTATTTTATCCCTGTATATTTTGAATACAAGCTGTATCAGAGATATTAAACAGTGCTTTAGCTGTAATGGTCTATTAAATTTGTGTTTCTTAGAGTGTAAATTATTTTCATAATGGAGGGTAATTGCTCTGCTTTGTCAATCCATCATCAGTTCATGAACACTGCAGGGTGTACGTGCAACCTCATGTTCAAGGAATTATATATGCAACTGCCATTATTGTTTGTCGTCCAATAAACAGCTTCTAATGACTGAAGCCGTGTGTGAGCTGTTACTTAACAGCTAAAAAATTTGCCAGAACTGTCAATGCTCTTCTAGCAGAGAGTTTGTTGTTTGTGAATGCTCAGAGATAGCAGAGATTATTAACTACTTTGCAATCAGTTTTTCTTCAGGGTTAATTGTGCTGCTTAATCCTAGGATATTGTGTTAAAAATCATTCAAAAGTCAGTGTTGCATCACAGATGCGCTTTTGTGCTTAAAAGAACAGATGCCTAAGTTGTGGGCACAGTCTGCCTATAAAAACTATTTTTGTCATGAATTGTGCATTTGCATGCACAGGAGGGATGCTTGTGTTTGTACACACACGCACCAGAACTACCTACTGTCATACCCTTTCCTTGCCATCTCTAATACATAATGATTATATGTTATGGCAGGGGGTCCTATGAACTATTGACAGGTATTTGATGTATAAGAAAAGCCTTTACAACACAACAAAAAGTCATGCTTGGTGCATCTGAGTCATTTAAAAATTTGTTTCAGGTTGTAGAATTTTACAAATGGAGAAATAATAGTCTTGTTCTTCCCCCACAAATGTGTGTGCACAGCTCTACCTGTAATGTTTCATAATTGGATTAAATACTAGTTCCTTTTTGTACCCAGACTGTGCAAGCAGCTTGTAAATTATGGAGTAAAAATGCGGGGCTTGTAAATACCTAGTAATAAGTAATACTCATGCATCCTGGACTATAGCAATAAAAATGGTGCTGATTTAATGAGCCATCAGCATTCCTGAGCTCGCAACAAGAGGTTTAGGGACAGACCTGGGTTTTCTTGCTTTAAGGTATGTACAAGTCTTCCTCTCCCAGGTAGAAGTTGGGTATGTTGAAGTGAATGCTAATGATAGTTTTATATCTCAATAAAATGATGGTACCAGGTTATAAATAATACCTTTCACCCTGCAGAATTCCTAGCTGTTTTTCTAAACCCCATAATTCCTTAATCCTGCAAATACAACTCTATTGGCAGAAAAGTATGTTGTGCAATGGTAGGGAGGAAAGGAGGAGATTTAAGTCAAGGTTAAGGGAACGCAGAAGTGCTGTGAATTCCCTACTATCCACAAGAACACCTGTGAAATCTTGTATGAAAGGCTAGCTTTGTAGTGTTAGAAATGGAGAGAGCTTTTCCCTTTTGTGGCACTCATCCAGGGCAGTCTGCAAAGTGTTTTTATTCTTGTCTGCAATTCCCACATCAGAAGTAAAGATAATATTAGTCCTTATTGTGTCCCATCTATTTGCAGAACGAGTTCTGTAGAGTGGAGAAGGTCTCTTTGAAGACTAGGTCTATACTGCAAAGTTGTGCTGGTGTCACTGCATGGGAGCTGGGGTTATGAAAAATGAATCCTCTCCCATAGAAATCATGTTGTAAAACTTCTTTCTAGCAAGGATACTAACCTACGGTCTTTCCATCCTAGTTCTACTATGAAAATGAATGTTCATTTACAAACATGGAAGGAAAACCATTAGCATTCTTTCAAATCAAAATATAACCATATTTTCCCGATTTCAAAGCCCATCCCTCTCAGCAAATCTCATTAATTATCCCAGACAGGTGTTTTTCAACAAAAGCTCCTTTTTGCGTTCTCTCTTCTTTAGCCTCCTACTTGAGCTAATGACGCTTCAGTGATGCCTCTGGAACAACGGAGCAATTTATATAACTGCAGGTTGGAGAGAACAAATAAGGAATGGTAATTGAGGAAGGGCGCTGAAGAGACGAGGTGGGAGCAAAATTCCTCTGTCTGTGTAAGAGATCTGTGATTAGGGAGGAAGCATTACAGAGCCAAAAAGAAAGTAGCTGTGCTGAAAAACGTTCTTTGATAGTTTATAGATATGCAGACGCTGCTCTAAGAAAGGAGCACAGACCTCGTTATGGTGGCCTTTACATCATCGAGTCAATGGCGTGTGGGTTTGTATTAAGACAAGGGAACTGACATTACCTCTGCACAGGTCTTACGGGAAGTCACTTAGCCCATTTCTTTAAAAAGCTCCTGAGTATGATTTACAGCTGCATGAACATTGTTTACTAACACTCCATGCATACATCGGATACTTCTTTCTGGAAATAGCTTGGTTTCTTTTCTGTGTGGAAGCCTATGTGCTTCCACAAATATTTGATGCATGTTCATAATTACAGCAAGTCGTCTTTCATGGTTTTTGAAAGCAGGTCCTGCCGGTTCGGTTTATGTCTAGACAATAGGAATGGGGCGTTTCTGTTAGCAGGTAGGGTAGCAAAAAATTTATATATGAGTGTTTTACTAGGCTAGTTGACAAGAAGTCCTACCTTCTCTAATGGTAATGTATTTTCACAGTTCATATTTGATTATGCCTAGAAACTCCCTAGTCCCTGCCTCTTCCAAATCCCTACAGACGTTTATATTCTGAGCGCTAAAAATCAGCAGAATTCAAATATTCTTTTAAGCATATTTGAATTAGCCATCAGCTACTCTGAAACTTCAAAACAGTTCATAACATTTTCAGTATGAAAACCAGGCTCAGGTGTGACCTCACATCCAGGCATAAGTAGTTATTGTTCCTTTTTATTTGGCAAGGCAAGAGCTCTTCTTTCAGGAAGGAATAGAATTATCTTCCCTGCAAAATCCACCAATGAATAAAATTACTTTCAGCTAAGTTTAGGTAATTCTGCCCATATGGAGGTCAGAGACTATAAAAATACTGTGCAAACGGCTCACAGTGAAATGAGTCCATTTCTTTATTCTTTGGCGAAAGGACTTTGAGACCAAAAGTGCATTCTGAAAGCTCAGAGAAAAGTACCATTAAGATTTTAAATTATACAGAAATATGTGGGACTAAGAAAGTATGGTGCTTGCACAGATGGCATGTGGACTTCTGTGTAGGTATATCATGGTCTTATGGATCACTGGAAGCGAAAGCAATCTCCAGCAACTCCCTGTGAGAATTATGAATTTTATGAGTCTCTTAAAACTGCGTATTTTCCTTACAGTTTTAGCGCTCTGACGGTGTGAACAAGTGAAAGAAAGGAATTCCTAGCCCATATGCTTGTAAAGTGACCTTGAAATTTAAAGCTAGTCTCATCACTTTTGAACAAAGTTACTACCAATGGATGTAGGGGGAAACCTGCTGTTTGCCTTCAGTACATAAATACTTAATCATAAGCGAAGAATTTGAGATTGGAGGCTCAGACTATCCAGAGAAAGATCATGTTCAGAATTTAAACAGTTGTAACTCCCTTTTGAAATGGCTACTTGCTCAGCTCATCATGTCCAGTGAAGCCCTCTCTGGAGCTAGGACTGTTAATGTTTGGGGTTTTTTAAAATTTGATTCAATGAATTCAAGCTCTAAGAAGGGGAAATTTATAGAAAGGGGGGGAAAAAAACCCACTAAAATAACTCAGTAATGCTCCCTGTTGCATAGCTCTGTTCTTTTTGCATAATAATGTATTAACATTCTTGATGTGTAGTGGAATGTGGAGGAAATAAGAAAAATAAAACCACCCCCCTCTATGATCTTCCTATTTTATTCTACTAGAAAGCCCAATTACCAGTCCCTGCTCAGGCAAATGTCTCAGATAGGAAAGACTGATAAATTCTTTGTTCATTCGTTTAGTCAGAAATAACAAAACCGTGGTATGGAAGGTATTCTCAGGTGTAGTTTGTCAGAGACTCAGCTGTTAACCACAGAAAGCTGTGAGAGTTTGTTTAGATGAACTTCCATCTTTTCTGTTAAGCTTCCTCTCTCTTAAAATGGTACAAGTGTCTGTGCTAATAAGTTTCCTGGGCTTTCAGTTATGTTTAGGGGTATTTCTGTTAAAAAACAGCCCCCCCAAAAAGGGAGAAGGGAAGGAATGCAGCAAGGTGCGTTATGCTCTAGTCTTACTCAGTTTTGTTAAATAACTGGTATCTGTTTTGACTTTTCAGTAGTTACCTGTAGCATCATACTCGTTTTGGTGGCAGCAGATGGCACGCAATCCACATTTATTTGCAAGCATGCTGAGGACTGGTGAGCAGAAATCGGGATATCAGAGGGGTGTGTGTTCTACAGGTACAAGAAATAGCCTTTTGTGACATGCAGGGGCGAAGGAAGTGGTATGGGAGCGTGTTGTGGGCATGGCTTCAGAAGCTGATAAACTCCTCCTGGAGAAAGCTGACTCTTTGAATGATGGAAGACCACCTGAAATGGGGCCTATTTCCCTTTTGCAAACAATTTAGTATCATTTTAACAGTTACTTGGCCTCTACTGTATTTCAAAGACTTTCCACTGATCCAGTGAAGATCGTGCAGGATAGTCTTCAAAAGAAGAAAACAAAATCCTTTTTCTGGAGGATGACAACACGGAGAAGGTAACCACTAAAAAAAAAAAAAAGACAGACACAACAATTTCTCCACCCTTTTCTTAAGGTGTAACACAGCCAGTAGCTTTTCTTTTTATCAGACTGAACGATCTAGTAGTCCCACCTCTCTCTATGAACAAATGAAGAGAACCACAGCTGGAAACTGGTACGTTGTTCGCATTAGGACTTTGTCATTTTTAGGCAGGCCAGTGGATTTTGTAAGTCACAGGAGGAGTTAGTGTTAATGTAACTTTTTCAGATCTAAGTTGCATGTAACATGCTCTAGAAAAGAACCAAAGTTGGAAAGAATTAAGTGATGTGTGCTCACCACACCCTTGGTGTGCTGTCAGGAACCTGCAAATCAGAGGTAAGAGACACTGTTTGAGGAACTATTTTTTTGCGAAATGTATAGGCTTTAACTGTCTCCTCAGGCAAATTCATAGACATTTTGCTTTCAGTTGGATTTTATCATTTCCAGCAACACCCTGTTTACCATAAAACATTCAGCAAGCTTTGTATAAAAATACTTTATTGGGGTTTTCAGAAGGTAGCAGACACAAGGAAAGGTACAAGCGGGCTCAACAGAGCATACTGTCAATTCTTAGCACACATACTTCAAAGGATCTATTTTAACCCATATATAATGGTCTGACTGAACATGTCACAAGACTGAAATATCATACACAAAACAAGACATCATTTAAAACCTGACTTCAGATAACAATACTGATCTACTCAACAAATGTCACTGGAATGAAGTTGGATAGCATTTTCTTTTACTCCTCACAGCAGCCAAAAAGCAGTTTGCTTACAACAGCGAAGTGTAATTGGTAATCACAACATCATAAGCTTTTGGGTAATACTTTACAGCATTTGGGTTTCTATTTGTAAATGTAGTTTTCAGACTTATGATCATGAGCTTCCCTGTACAATACTGTTAAATATGAGCATTTGCCATGGCAACTAATTACGTATTTGTATTACTGTATCACCGAGCAGTGCCAACAGAGATGGGGAATTGAAGTGTTTCGCTTTATGGTCATTACTACCTCTGCTCCCAATGAGGTTACAGACTAAATGGGCAAGTCTGAAGAAGCACGAGATGGGAAGCAAAGATAAAATGCCCAAGATCTCATGTTAAGATTGAGGATAGAGCCCTGGTCTGTTGAATCTGGTGCTTTATCTGTGGAATTAGTTGACTGCTTGATAAGTAAATAAATAAATTGATGCTTCTGTTGCCTGGATCAGCTCAACCCAGGTCTCCATTCAAATTACGTATTTTAAAAAGAAGCATGCAAAAGTTCTGGAACTTGCTAAAATTAAGAGGTCTGAAACTAACTTAAAAAATGGAACACAAGCTTCACTTTTCCCCAGTGCTTGTCATTCACTAGCACATTGCCAAAAGAGTATTTTTAAGAACCTGCAGGAGAGATTGAAAAATGTCTTTGGGTCATCATGAGGGAGACTGTGGAGAAGCCGATACCCTCCTGCACCTTTCACGTAGGCGCAGCAGCCCTCTCCTTCGGGTCTGCCGGGGCTCCCACGTCCTGCAGAGCCAGGGTCTGGGCTTGCTCCTGCTGCACAGCTCCGGGCAGGACAAAAGTGCTCCTATGCGCTGCGGGAGCACTGGTCGGTGTGTGGCTGGACGCAAAGGAAATCGGATCAGTTTTGAAGCAAGGATCAGGGAATGCCTTCAGGATCCTTGGCGCTTCTGACTCTGGCCGTAGACTCCTTAGGGTAGAGATTTGACCCTTCTTGAGGAGGGGAACGGACATCTATTGCACCACATGCAGCGGGAATCTAGATTATGGCTGTAGCTGCTGTAGCAGTAATGATAAATAAAGTGGTTTCCTTCTGAGGTTCGTTCTTTTCTTTCTGTACCGTCACATATGTGTAATAAGTGTAAGGAAAAAAACCCTCCCATTCATGGGAAAAATCAGGTCTGCAAGCAGGTAAGCTGTAGTTTACTCCAGTGGTTTGAGGTTAGATACTTATTTTTGTTAGCTTTTATTTTTTCAGGTTTTATTTTAGCAAAAAGCTGGTGCGGCTCTGGCTGACTAGGTGGCAGCAGAGCTCTTCTGTGGCACCTGCAAGTGGAGGACACGGATTTCACTGCCTGTGGTTAATGTCAAAACCCCCTTACCCTTCTATTCGGCGTGGTTTTGTTGTTGATGGACTAGAATAAATGAATAGTGGTCTCACTGCTGCCTTCCTCACATGCCCCAGGCCAAGGCTCCCGGGTCCTTCCAAGGAAGGAAAGTACAGTACTCTTCCATAACACAGGTGTATTAAAACAAGGCTCTTCTTATCTGCACACTTCACTTCCAGCAGTTCTGAAGGGAATCGTGAGGTTGAATCTTTAGCTTCCTGGGACAGAGGAGTTTAATAAAAGCTCTTCTGAAGCTGTAGTGGCAGAGAGGGTATAGGACAGGGTTGACGGCCGAGTTGATCCACAGCAGCCAAAAGGAAGTCTCGTACCAGTAGTCAGAGATGCAGTGGCCATGGCAGCCAGCGCGGATGATCATCAGGAGAGTGTACGGTGCCCAGCAAATCCCAAAAATGCCCACGATGATTGCCAGGGATTTGGCCACTTTCTTGTCTCTAGAGAGCCTGAAGCGTTGAGTCATGCTCTGGGACACTATCTTCATCCGTTTCTCTAAGGACAGCGTGGATGCTGAATTTTTACAACTCTTTTTGTTGCAACACTTGGGTTTCCCGGAGCTCTCGGAGCTTGTTGACAGCGGGTCTTTGGCACCCAGGCTGGCAGTGGAGGCTGCTGCTTGAGCTTTGCTCTTAGAGAGGTCAAGGGTTTCAGCTGGCTCCTTCTGCTCCCACTTACAACACTTCAAAGAAAACTTTGCTTCTGGGCTCGTTTCCATCTCTTCAGTGAAGGACTGGTTGTGCACTTCATGGAAAATATCCAGGCGTATTTTGGTACGCTTCTGTATGTTCAGGTAAATGCTCAGGTTGAAAAACATTACGCTGATGAAAGGGGTGAAAAACTCCAGCGTAGAGGCTGTCATGAGAAAATACCAGTTGTAGAAAAACTCAGCATAGCATTCCCCGGTGGGTATGATACTCTGGCCTGATACATACTCCCAGCTGATAATGGCAGGTCCATAAAGCAGGAATGCTAATACCCATACCATCACCATCTTCAGCACCGCTTGCTTGGTGTTGCCTTGCTGGGCTCTGTAGGCGACCTGCAACGGGGAAACCTTTTCTTAAGTATGGCCACGCACCCCAACTGGTGGAGGCTCTTCACAAAGGAACCGTCAGTGTTCCTGGTAAAGTTGCTAGGCAATATCCCAGCAGTCTAACAGATTCATATGCCATAGCCAACAGGAGCAATTGCTAGATAAATCACACTCCTGCAGGGAAGACTTAGAATCCTCATCTTACAGCTCCAAAACCAGACGTGGCATCTGCTTGGTGGAAATGTACTGACTGGGTTGGAGCCCGGCAGTCTGCCGCACCCCACCACTTGCCTGAGTTGTCCCCAGCTACTCTGCAGCTCCCGGGGAGAGGCATGCCTCAGGCTCCGGGGCTGGGCAGGCATCTAGCTCTGCCTCTCTGAGCCTTGTACCTAATCCATGGTGTATTTGGAGTCAGGGAACAAGCAAACAGCCACGGATCTGATCCGTCTGTGAATTGCTCGTTACCTTCTGCAAAAGGCTGAGCGTTTTCATCTCACCGCGTACCCAGAGACCTCAGGGCAGTGCCGTGCCGAAGTTGGTACTGCAGTCTACTGCCTCGGTAGCCAGGGAGAAGCTGGCAGTCCGACTGCAATCTGCTTGTTTGTCCTGGAGATAATAAGCCCCTGCAAGTTAGTAATAGGTCTGCTCACCTCGCTGACTCACTTGTACACTACTATCCTGTCATCTGGGAAGGGAACACCTGCACAATGGGGTCTGAACCTTAAATGATTTAATTACGCCAGAAATACTAATCTGAAACCGCAGCTGAATTAGGTATTTGTGGATAATTATTGCTTTCCATCACCAGGCTGAAAGATTCATAATTTCTGGAGGAATCAAAGAGCTTTTAATTATTGCAGAGAACCTGGAGAATAAAGCAGCAGAAGAGTTCTTCCCCTCTCAGCTGCCATGACAGGACTCACCGCTCTTGTCACCGAGAGGAACCTGTCATAGCTAATCAGTACGATGTTGAAGACAGACGAGGTGCAGAGCAGGTAGTCAACTACCAGCCAGAGTTTGCAGAGGCTTCTCCCGAAGATCCATCTCCCCGTCAGCACATAGGGCACGTACAGGGGAATGCAGAAGGCACCTGCAACCAGAGGGGTCCGTCGGCAGTGGGCCGCGGGGTCTGCACGGTGGCTGCTCCCCGGGGGAGCCGCAGGCGCCGGGCCGGCTCCTTGGGACAGAGGAGTTCAGTAAAAGCTCTTCTGAAGCTGTAGTGGCAGAGGGGGTATGCGGGCTCTTGCTCTCCCCGCAAGACCCCCGCGGCCGTCCGCGGCCGCCGCTCGGCTCTCCCCGCCCGCCCGGCCGGGGGGAGCAGCCGGGGGATGTCGGGAGGGGACCCCGGGGGCTGCGGGAGGGTGTCGGGGGGCAGGAGCGGGGCACCGCCGGAGGGGACCCCGGGCACGCCGGCGGGGGGCCCCAGAGCAGGCGGCCGCCCGGGGGCCCCTGCCCGCCCCGCCGGGTGCGCGCTGCCCGCCCCGCCGCGGAGTTGCTGCCGGGCCGGGCCGCGGCTCGGCGGGCGCGGAGCCGCGCGGGGGGACGGCACTTTACCTACTAGGAAATCCGAGATGGCCAGGTTGAGGAGGAAGAAGTTGTTCTGGGTGCGCAGGCTGGAGTCCGCCACGAAGGCCAGCATCACCAGCGCGTTGCCGGCCACGATGACGGCGATCAGCAGGGCCATCAGCGCGCCCAGCGCCGCCGTACCGGCGGCGGCGAAGCGCCCGGCGGCGGCGGCGGAGCCGTTCAGCGCCCCGCCGCTCTCCATGGCCCGCGCCGCGCTGCAGCCGCGGGGCTGCCGCCCCGCCCCGGCCCGCCCCGCCTCCCCGCCCCTCCGGGGGCCGCAGCCCCGCGCTGCCCCGCGGCCGGCGGGACCGGCACTCCGGCCCCCAGCATCCCCGCGTCCCCCCCGAGCAACCCCGAATCCCTCCCAGCATCCTTGCACACCCCCCCCCCCCAACCCTGCATCCCCCAGAGCATCCCTACATTCCCCCGTCCCCTCTCAACCCAGGAGCATCCCTGCGTTACCCCAGAGCATCCCTAGATTCCTCCCTCCCCCTCAACCCGTGAGCATCCCTGCATTACCCCAGAGCATCCCTACATTCCCCCGTCCCCTCTCAACCCGTGAGCATCCCTGCATTACCCCAGAGCATCCCTAGATTCCTCCTTCCCTCTCAACCTGTGAGCATCCCTGCATTACCCCAGAGCATCCCTACATTCCCCCGTCCCCTCTCAACCCGTGAGCATCCCTGCATTACCCCAGAGCATCCCTAGATTCCTCCTTCCCTCTCAACCCATGAGCATCCCTGCATTACCCCAGAGCATCCCTATATTCCTCCCTCCCCCTCAACCCGGGACCATCCTCGAATCCTCCCAGAGTATTCTTGCAGTCCCCACAGGAACATCCCTGCGTCTCCCCAAAGCACCCCCCAAGAGAAAGGCCACGGGGAGTGCTGATGGTTCCTGCCTCGGGGTCTCTGCCTCATGGAGAGGAGTGGAGGTCAAGGCTTAACTTGGCCTTGAATCAGAGGTCAGCCAGGAGTGCTCTCCGGGCGGCTGGAGCAGGGAGGAGTGATGCTCTTGCCCGTGCCCCCGCACCGGCAGCAGGAGGAAGAGGTAAAGCTGCCTGGGAGCAGGCAACTCTTTACCAGGTGGCCATGCCACTTGGTCTGCAAACCAAGGAGTTCTTGCCTGCAGTCCCCAGCTCCAGGGGAATGATTAATGCTCCCTCCTCCCTCCACTTGTTTAGCTTTTCACAGCTAGGGAGAATAACTTTTGTTTGAATACTTTCTTCCATTGTTCATACTCCAGGATGAAGTTACCTAGCGCTGTAAACCCCCTGCACGCAGTGCCTGCTCCAGACTGCAGGGGTGGAAACGTCTTCACAGGTGTCGTGTCACCAGGGTAGGATCAGCTCATCACAACCACCAGCTCTGGAGAAAGGCATGGGGATGTGCAGAGCAGCAGCGTTGGAAACCAGAGAAGGATACTGGCTGGAGACCCTGGCCAAGCGCCTTTCTTTCTCGGGAAGTCGGATAAGTTGTGTACGTCTTTGAAGAACAGAGATCAAACAAGCAAAGCAAGAAAATTGTGCAAACCCAGAAACATGCATGAAGCTAATGCCCAGGGGTTTTGCCGCCTTCTGATTGCTCCAAAAACTATTTTCACATCAGGAGCTGTTACAGCCTCGCAGAATTCCTCTTCACACCCACCACCACGGCCACTGTCTTGACAGCAGATGCTGATCCTGCTGGGAGAAGGCTGGAGGGGCTCTTTTAAAGCCCAGTGAATCATTTGCAGCCAGCAGAGCCGGGAGGTGAGAGCACCCCGCAGCGCAGCGCAGCGCAGGCAGGGAGCCCGCCAAGCGCTCCCGCAGGGGTGGCCTTTGGTGGCACCCACCAAAGGGTGGCCTCCAGCAAGGACCAGCCTTACCCTGTCCCTTAACTTGCCCAGCACTGAGACAACCTCCTGGCTCCGCGTTTAGATCCCGGCTTTCTTTTTCCAGGTGCTGTGCAGGGACAGCGCAGGCAGGCTGTGCCTGACGGGCAGGCCTGCCGCTGCCTGACACGGTGTGTCCCCTTCCTCAGGGAGCCAAGTGACACCAAGCCACTCCACGAAGCAGAGGACTCGGTCCCCGCCGCTGCCGCATCCCAACGGAGGATGTCACTGTGGGCTCGTGGGAGCCGCGGGTGGGAGAGCAGAGGATGCTGCGTGTGCCAGAAACTCCTGGTCGGTGGGATAACGGCTGGAGGGTGCGGTGCGCCCGTGCGAGGCTTCGAGGAACTTCATGCGTGGCTTCAGAGCTGCTTTGAGGAAGAGCAGATGTAACCACACACCCGCCTGAATTCCCACCGGGGTGGTGAGCAGCCCGGCTGTGCAGCTGCAGCGTGGCCGCAGCGGAGAGGACCTGAATTTTGTGCATATCACCTCAGATGTGATGGAGGAAGGGCATCTTTTCTTTCTCCTGTTTAATGAACCCACAGACCACTTTCATTCTGTGACTGTTTGTGATCTGGTGTTATTCGTAATCTCTAGCTATTCAGACAATTATTAGTATTCATTGAAATGTTTACAAATTCCAAATTATTGTGTGCATGTTGCAGCATTATCACGAGGAACTGTTTACTGTTTGTTAGCCATCATTCATTCACTATTCAGAGTTTTCACCATCCAGACAGAAAGCAGAAACCGTACTTTGTACCTAAGGTAATTTATGAAAAGATTTGCAAAATGTAACATGGACGAATCTCAATTATCGTTTATCCAGAGTAATTTGCCAGGAGTGTTAGATAAATAAGAGATGACAGAGCTTAGCAGACTATAGTTTTCCTGGTCATGATGTTTCTCTCTTGTTTCAGCAGAAGGACAATTATATTTCTAATATATTTCAGGAAACATGCTATCTTGGTAATAAAACAAAGGAAATCACCCAGCCTAGAAGGGGTAGTTAAAGCAGATTACATACAGACATGCAAGCAGATGGTATGATAGCTAACGTTTTGACCTGGCTTACACAGTCCATATGCCATATGTAGATATCCCATATGTTCATAAGTGCTTATATATGCTCATATAGGGTCAGCCCGTGGGGTCCTTCTCTGGGATAGGAGGCCTCCGGAGCCTCAGAGCCTGAATACTGCTTAATTCTTGTGTAGATTCAGGGGCCAAAATGGGACCTTGCTGGAGGGTCAGAGCTATAGCTCAGCTATAAGCTCTCCTGAGCCTGGTTTCTGTTTCCTCTAAGGTTGTGACTGAGAAGCAGGGACTGGGGATGGCAGATGCCGGCGTCCCAGCCCAGAGCTCCTTCCCGAACCCGCTCTCGAGGGCTTCTGCCCTGCCGCAGGGACGTCCCAGCCGGCTGCAGTGAGGCACTGGAAGAGCCACAGCTCACAGCCTGGGTGCTAAGGTAATTCAGTGTTTCCCGAACGCACACGCGTGGTTCAGCTACACTAGCAGACAAGCCCCAGAAGCTCCCGAGAAGGGTGAAGAGCTGGGGGCAGCCCTGCTGCCACTGCCTGCAAAGCAATTCCTCTCCTGGGGGACTCCTGAGCAAGGGGCAGGGAGCTCTCCTCCCCTCTCTGCTTCCTTCCCTGCTTTATTTTTGGAAAGCATTTAGCTTGAACATGAATTCTGCAGACCTTCTGTATCTTGAAAAAGAAGCAAGGATAATACGTGGCTTTTTTAAGGATGCTTTATACTGGAAGAGAAGTCTGCACCTGAAAGTTGTTTCACATTCAAGCAGAGGGTGGGTAAGAAGTGAATAACCCTCTTGTAAGATGGCTGTTCTGGGGAGTTTCTCTATGATGTGACGCCTTCAGGCTAAGAGACAAATAGCTTCTGCAGCCTCCTGGTGTTTAGGGAACTCGAGCTTTGGATGTAATTTAGCAGTCGGCCCTATCCTGGGTTTTGGGCACTGCAGAGTCTGTGTATTGCCACATCGCAGAGCAGGACTGTCAACTGCTGCTGCCTTTGCTAAGCCTTGCTGGTGACCATCGCCTCTCTGCTTGGTACTGGTTACTGTGGGGAAACAGGCCATCGGTCTGAGTCATGGGGTGTTTGGTACACGCTTTGTATGCATATGGCTTAGTGCCATTTGCTTCTGTTTCTGTTATTATTTTAGTTTGGAGGTCCTAGAGGGACCAATTTGGAGTTTCCTTTGCACAGGTATGTTTCCTCTGTTCAGTATCTCATTTACGTTTTCTCCTGTGACTTGCAGCATTGCACATAGATTTACAAGCTCGCCAGAGGAGGTATGGAGAAGTTCTGTCTTCTCCAAGAACACTCATCCAAATAAATAAAGTTTCCATGTGGACTGATTATGCTGGCCACCGAAGACACAATGCTGGGATCTGCTCTTCCCGGTGGGGCACCTTCTTCTACAGGCCAGGTTTAATTCTCCTTTTTTCTAAAACTTAGCATCCTGTAGTTTTATTAAATCACCATAATTCCCATATTATAAAAATACCACGGTTTTACTAAACACACAGTTCAAGATGTTTTCACTGTAACACTCAAGGGATTCCTTGAGGTACAAGGCATATGCTATAGTCCATGTCAAATCAGAGCCTATTATACATGCATCTGTTTAGTCTTGGACCACTGTCACTCGTTACCTCATGCATTTATTTGCAATTCATGAAAATCTCAAGACAACATATGCCAAAACACTGGATGTAGAGAACTATGCTACAAAACCTGTTTTCAGCTTCTTAGGACTGCTGTAGAGATGCTGAGATTTTGTTAGATGCTTGTTCAGGTTCTTAGATGTTATTAGATGCTCCTTATCTTTCTAACGAACCAAGAAATCCAGATGCAAGGAGTTGGATTGCTCACTGCTCTGGGAGCCGTGTCATGGCAGCCAGTGATGAGGTAACTTTGTTGGCTTGTTTTGTTATATTTATCTGATCCACTTGAGTTTTATTCCATGAAACGTCTTTTTAGCTCTGAAGAGCACATTAAAGAGTTTCTTAAAGACAGCACCAGCTTGGTCCACAGGTAGCTCTTCTATACAACAAACCTGGAGCTATGAGGATATTCCTTTTTAGCTGGTTGATTAAATATTGCTACATAATTGACAGCATCGCCCACCTTCAGAGACTGCGATCTTCTACAAATGACAAAGTGATAATCATGCCTGAGTCATTAAAACAAAAACAAATTTTTACTTAATACACACTGTCTCCCTGCGGTGTGTCTTGGAGAATACATGACCTGAAATCACTTTCACACACATCCCAGTCGAAAACAACCGAGATGGTCGCAGCCAAATTCTACGTGCAAATACCCCCGACCCCATGAGACAGCAGATGACTGAAAAGCTTCAAAAATTTGCTGCCCCTCTACTCCAGGCACATCTATAATTCAGTGCTTGCACAGATGTGCTTGGCTCCAGCTCAGGAATCGTACAGTGCTTCCATATCAGTAGAAGTGCCTCCGTCGCAGGGCACAGGTGTGTGGGCAAAGCATCCCACCCGCGGGTGAGCTCAGCTGCACCGGGGCACACGTGTGTGCCCATCTGGGCGTTGCTCTCACTTGCTTCTTCAAGAAGGGGAGAGATGGAAGCTCCTGTTTCTCCTGGAATAAATCAAATAAACCTGGTAAATTAGGTGCTAATGACGAGGGGGTTATTCATAATCTGTAGGGACAGAAGTAACGTCCCCTGGATGCTGATCAGCCGCATCCCACGCTCCCACGGAGGAATTTGCGCGTTGGTACAGGTTTAGATACGCATCATTGCCAATTACACAGTGAGGACAGCTGTGTCCCGAAATCAAGAGTTATGGAAATCAGAAGACACATTAGCATCAGTAACATTTAATGGGGAAATGAGAGCTTTCCTGACACCTTCTCTTTGATGTATGTCTGTCTTTGCATTTCCATGGAGGCAGAGCTTCCACACCGAGGAGTTTGCTCTTCCAGGGGGCAGTGAGGATGTGCAGGGCTGGAGGCAGAGCAAGCTCCAAACCTCCAGGAGAGATGCTGTTATTGCTATGCATGAATTGTAGTTTTTCCAATGCTTGTTTCTGTCCCATGGAGCCAGCTTGTCTGTGAAACAAACTTTAAAGAAAGGGATGATTAAAAAAAGTCTTTGTGTTCATGTCTTTACTGATGAGGGTTGGAAGTGCTCTGGCATTCACACAAGTATATGTCACCATGAAACCCGTCCCTTTGTTTTCTTTCTTTTTCTTCTGCCTTTCATCATGGGAAATGTTTATTCAGTTTGGAAAATTCCCTTTTTTGAGATCCCCTCACAAGTTACCAGCACACGTGGGTAAGGGTAAGGGCAGTGTGGCAGAGAAAAGAGATTCCAGAGCGGCTGAGGATGAAATCCTCAAGGGCTGAGGAGCCCTTGAGCTCCTGCTTTGCCAGACCATCGAGCTACTGCACAAACGGGGAAGTCAACACCCCGATATAAATTTTTTACACGTAGCATCAGAGGAGAGGACACAGAAAATGCCAGGGGAGCATTTCCAATTCTAGAGATGCCTTTCCAGTGAAATGCTACTCTTTGATATATATTTCTCTTTTAAAAATAAAAACAACAACAACTTGTCTGTCAAAGTTGGGGAGCTATTAGGACAGAAAAATAGCATGGCAATCCAAACCTGGATGGGACATCATGAAATCAGTTGGTGGGTGCACTTCATCCTGCTGCTCAGCCAGATGTCGAAATGACTTCTGCTGGTGGCAGAAGGTCTTTTCCTTACCATACTGCAAGGGACTTAATTGAGGAAGTTTAATGTTGGCTAAAGACAATGATGACAAGAATAGTCCTCAAAAATGCTAAGAAATACCCTATGAACCAGCTTTTAAAAAGGTAGGAAGAGCACTAACATCTCTACTCTCAAAGCAGCACATGCTGAGAGCAGTACTGCATGGCACCAATGGCACCAAAGCCACTGTGTCTCTGAGAAGGACCACAAGCACTGTAGGGGAATTACCCCCACCCTGGGCATGGTATGTGTCCATCTGTGTTCCAAAAATGTCCCACACCTTTTCAGGTCTTTCTTTTCCTTCCTTCTCTCTCTCCGTTCCCAGCTGTAGCTATAACCTGCAAATCCAAACTCCCAAAGTTTCCAAAAATGTACACTTCAGCACAGGGAGACTGTTCGTAGTTGGACCTGTCCCAAACTACCGTGACCTATTTTGGCTTCCTGGGAACTGACTTCTTAAAATTACAAATCACCTCGTCGTCAAAGAAAGTCACATTTCTAGTCTTGTGCAAACCAACCGCACTTTTGTGAGCGTGAAAGTGCTGAGTTTAGCTACTCTGTGGGAGGAAAACACAGCAGAGCAGGATGAGTAATATGGTTAGTAATGAAGTAACTGTCTGATCAGAATTAACACCTGGTTCTTGTCAAGGCCAATTCAATATTGCATTTTGAAATGAAAATTTCAGAGCACAAGGGGAATAAAAACAAAAGTCATCCAGCATCTGTCAGCTTGGACCGAGTTGGCGGCTGCTGGTAAGACCAATAGATGTTTTCAGACAGAGACAGCAGGGTCTGAATAACAAGACATGATATCCATATACAGCTGCTACCAACGACGCTGGAAGCGTTTTGCCATGTGGAGGAGTACGTGTTAAAGCTCTGTTGAAAAAGTATCAGTTAAATTTGGTAGTCCATCAGGGGATGGTTTAAAGAAGCAGGGCTGGGCTTTGTTCCTAATGCTCTTAATGGCAGTAAGTGGTGTAGGTTAGGAGTGACGTGAGGACGTTTGGGAAGGACTAAACAATTTCTAATTGAAGCCAGTGCTGTTCGCAGGCAGATGGGAAAATGGAGCAGCTGTAGAGAAATGAGCTGGGTTTCTCTGGGCTTTGGTGCAAGCTGCAGCACAGCGTGCTCCTTAATGTTTCATCAAACTTTATAAAACTTCATGACACTAAGCAATTAGAGGGGCAGAGTTTAAGCCCACTTATGGAGTCCGTGGTTTTCTTCAGAGCTACCTCCAGGTTCTCGTGGGAGAAGACCTACAAATGTCAGCTCCCTTGCTTCCCGCTGGCCCGCGGGGGCCTGGAGGCGGGGAACTCATTGGTAACCTCATGTAATATTTAACAGACTTCCTGGGCTAATTAAGTATATTACTTTATATAGCAGCTAACATATCTCTAATACGTATCAAAATTTAATTCGGTTTAATTCATTACTGCCACTCAACATGGGCCCGATTCTCTTCTTCCTTACAAAGATGCAACCGCACTAATGCGTTGTGCGCATCAGGGAGGACAACGTAGCCCTCGTTCTGCCGGATCATCTGCAAGCAGAAACGTAAAGACAACTTTGCTCTTGTCTCTGCACAACTTGACTAAACCAAGAGAGTTCCTTCAGAGTCACGCTGGCATAGCTGAGAGTGGAAGCTGTCCCCAAATCCTCCCATCAGGCGTTCAGTGTCTTACAGGCTGGCGGGTCCTTCAGGCACAATATTTGAGGGGCTTTTCTGTAAGTCAAAGCTTGGATTTGCTGTCTAGTACTTATTCCCCAAGCATATGCGCTTGTAAAAGCAACACAGCACAAAAGGAAAAGTATTTCTCTGAAGAGCAGAAGGCAAACAAGATCTTTGTTGCTGAGATTAGGAAAATCAGCAGTCTAGCTAGTTTTAACTTGTTTATTTGACCATTTGACTTCTGCAAAGCCCCTGCTAATGAAGCCTGGTGTCTCCAGGCTGCTGGACAGTGTCTAGCCAAGAGGGACTGCAGCTTGTTGTTATTCTCTCCCACTCCAGTGGCTCCTGTGAAATGATACAGCAGGGTTTGTCCGGGTCCTACGGACAGCACTCTCATTCACCAAGACATCCTCCTCAGGAGAAGTCCCTCTGCCATGCAGACAGGGCAATCTCCGCTGTTCCAGGCTGGGCTGCACCTCTTCGGGGTAGGGGACTCTTCATCTGAGCCAGCCATGAGAAACAGAAAAGGCTCCTGTTCACACGCAGCCCCTGAGAATGGCCCGACACCACACTCACAGAGCCCTGGGACGGGTACACAGCTTCTCACCGGTGACCTCCACGCCGGCTGCAGACCTCGTCTGAAGTGTGCGGGTTGTCCCTAAGAGGGGAGAACGGGACATTAAAATTAAAAACGGCTCTGCTGGCCAGAACAGCAGAGGGGAGATGCTGGGGAGGTACAAGCAGTGATGCAGGCAGAATTGGCTCGGCTGGACCAAAGCTGCCTGTCCAAAAAGTCGCTGTATGGTTGTGGGCTGTGACCGGCACCTTCCTCAGACTGCCATCCTGGGCTGACCCGCAGACCCATCTCCTGAGGGATCCTGGGGCGAAGGGCAGGCAAAAGTTACTGGAGACGCTGCTGTGGTCACTCTTAGCAGGATTTTCAAGTGGCTGTGCTGCTAAAAGCACTTTCAAGGGCGATCTGTGAAAAGCTGTAAGGTCCAACAGCTTCATAGTCAATTATCAAGTGCATTTTCTCCGAAGGAAGGTACCCGTCCTGGGGAGAGGGGACCATGTCCTTCTGTCCTTCCAGCCCTCGTCAGCTCTGCCAGGTTCCCTGTCCCATCCACTGTGAGCCACCTTTTCCGTGTTTGAAGAGGCCGGATTCTGCTCAGCTCCCCAGTTACAAGTTTGCTAGAGGAGGGGTGGATGCTGCTCCCCCCACCTGCCCATTGCCTTCCAAAGCCTGATCCCCAGTCACCCGCAGTCTCCAGATCAGTCTAATTTAGAAAGACCTTCATCTACACAAGGATTTTCCCTGACTCCTGGCTCTTCTCATAAAAACCCTGTCTCAACCCCATCTCTTGCTGCTCGTGACAACACCAAACCTGCCCTTAGATCTAACAGAGGCAGACAGAAAATGTATTTCATACTGAGCCTCAGTGTGCCTAATGTATTCTCTTCTATTAGCTATTGCTCCAGGTCCTGATCTCTGATTCCTCATCTTTTCAGGCTTCCTTTTGATGTTTGTTATAAGGCAGCAGAGACTAATAGAGAGTATGTCAGGCATGCGACTACAAAAGCATGGGGAAGAGGGATTAAAAGGGACACAGTGACAGGAGGAAGACGAAGCATTTAGGAAGTATCAGCTCACTGCAGGTGAAGCTGCAATGATGCTCAGGATGTTTTTACCTGTGCTGCTCTCTACCGTCACAGAATCACAGAATCACTATGGTTGGAAAAGACCTGTAGGATCATCAAGTCCAACCATCAACCAACCCCACCATGGCCATTAAACCATGTCTCGCAGTGCCATGTCCACACGTTCCTTAAACACCTCCAGTGATGGTGATGTCCTCCCCTTCCAAGACCAAATCTGCATTCCTGGAGCTGCTTTGGCCTCTAGACAGGCCAGTCATTTGGAGTCAGATTTGTGCAGGGACAAACAGTATGGGACAAAGGAGCCAGAGCCCTTCTGGGTCTGGAGAGGAGCTGAAACCCCCAGCAGGTCTGTTTATTGGGCTGGCTCGCAGCGAACAGTGCTTTAGCAGCAAAATCCATCTCACCACCTAGCCTGGTGTTTGCTGGGCTGGGCTGTTCCTCTGCACAGAGAGGGAGTTTGCTGCTGCTGTAAGTAACAGGATTCTCATTTTCCTGACAGCATTTATGATACTCCTCTTCTTGTGAAACCACTCAGCTAAACCACCTCGGGGGACTCCAAATGCTATGTAGCTGCCACCGAACGTAACAATCGCTGTGATCTTAGCAGAGTTCAGAACATCCTAGAACAAATAACTGGAAAAAAAAGGAAAACCAAAAGTCCTCCCCTCTGCAATAAGTAATCATGTCCTGCCAGCACTGCCCTCTGCCTAACCAGGGTGCAGCCGTGCTGGAGGTGGGAGGAGGGGTGCTGGGAGAAGCCGAGGACAAGGAACAATGTTAGACGCCTCCGGTGTGAATTAAGGGACTGAATCACACAAGAGCTGTAGGAACACAGGTTGTGCCGGAGCCAGGTCTTCCTTCTGGAGGGCGTTTGCCATCATCCCCCTGGTCGTTCTCTGCCTCGGCAAGGCTGGTAATGCACCGGGACGGTGATCAGATCCTGCACCTCCAGCGGACGATGGTCAATCAGCGATTTTCCTGCATGCTGTAGCGCAGAAGTGCATGCTATAGGAGCAAGAATTTGGGGGATACCATGATCCAGATCTCCTTTTAATCTGTCCAATAAACCCTACCTGCTTATCCCAAAACCAGCAGCCACAGAAACTCCTCTTACCCCGTCGCTTCCCACGCCTCTCTGCTGCGCGGAGGCTGTGAAACATCGCCTGTTAGAAGGGAAGGGGAAGCGAGAAAAAATTCCCCGCCTGTCTCTTTTGTTCTTCTTTCCTTTCTTTCACAGGGCCTACGAGACACCGGGAAGCTTGAACATGAATGTCAGCCAGACACAAAACTCTGTCGTGCAGTTTTTGTGGGTGTATTAGCTGATGACGGCTGGATCGGTGCTAGGGAGGTGGAGGATCCTCAATAATTTGCTTGAAAAACAGGAGAGCAGCAAAAATAGGAACAAGATGCAGACCTACATCTGGAGTGAGGGCGCTGAGGTTTTCTGCGCTTACACAGCTCCCACGGGAGCGGGGGCATCTCTCTGGCCACTGTGCAGAGGTGGTTTTCCTATTTCCCAACCAGATGCTGAAGGAGAGAAAAAGCAACCATTCCCGGTGGGCAGAGGGGTGCTCCCGGGAGCTGCTGCTGGTGCTGGGGCCGGGCAGAAAAGCACAGTCAGGGCAACTGGGAACGGCGGAGGGGACCAAACTTGTGCCGGTTGCCTTTAGTATTTCCCTGGTGGCTAAAAGCTTTGGCAGAAGGTGAGGAGCTGGGATATTCACCTTCCCAACCTCTCACCGGGGCCCTGGTCCCACCATTCTGCCGCCACCTCCCAGCCAGGACCCCAGTACAATTTCTCTTTTAATTTCCCCTTGTCTTGCTCCGCTTTAACTCTGCAAGTTAGGTGGTTTGTGGGAAAGGCTCTACCTGTCACTTCAGATGCTATTTCCCCTTCGCTTTGCTTTCTGCTGTCTGTCAGTGTTGTCTGACGGCATGACATGGTGCAATAAAAAAAGGGAGGGATCAGAGAGCACGGCCATAAATTAATTGCATTTGCTCAGGTACAAGGTGAATTGTCCAAATAATTTTGCAAACAATTGTGTGTAGAGGCACAGAACAGTTTTCTGAAACGGAGTGAATAATTCCAGTTGTTAATAATGCATCACAGGCAGCTGATGCTGTTCCCAGTGCCCACAGCCAGGCTTTGCGGATCCCACTTGTTTGCAGGCAGGTTGGGAAGGAGAGGGAAGTGATTCTGAATAACATTTCATGTGACACTTGGCATTTAAGAGTATTATGGCATTGTTTTAAAGCACTTCACCAGTTTCAAAGCAATCCTGTCCGAGCTTGCATGTATAAAAATGTGCTCATTTGTTCTCACACGTCAATGTTATACGTGTGATCTCCCCATCACAGCCCTTTTTTGAGCATCAGCACACACTGGCAGGCTTTCACATCCAAATTATTTGTGCAAAGTACACAGTATTTTGAAAAACAGTTCCTAAATAAAGAGTCTGTATTGAGCAAGAAATGAAAGCAATTGGGAAAGCACACGGGTTGCTATTTACAGCAGCTAGACTTCAAAAAGTTTTAGCAAGTTACAGGCCCTCTTGAAAACAAGCAGGAAATCTTCCATGATAGTCCTTTAATTCAATTATCATGATTAAGATTTGTATTTTTTTAAACGGTACTAATTTTAGCAGCTCAGACCAGCTGAAGTCAACCTCCCGCTCCCTGCCCTGGCCGTGCAGTCGTGCAGAAGCACGCCATGAGGAGACGATCAGGGCTGATGGAGCTTCAGGGGATGTGCTTCCAAAAGCTCTTCTGTTGCTCTGCTTATCATCTTCACAGCTCCAGTCGCTGTGTCAGGCTCATGGCAAGCGCGTAGCAGTGGAAAAAGCAGCACGAGGACAAGGAGGAGAGAGGATTGTGTCGGTAATTGCTGGCCTGTAATTATCTGCCATTGTGCCTTCTGCTAGCTCTTCCTGCTTCTCATTAGCATAGAGCGGGGAAAATATTTAATTGCAACACCGCTCTGTCTGTGGCATTATCTGCAAGCAAAGCAGATCAAATCAGCCTGCCTTGTGGGGACAAGGGAGCGATTAGCTTCTCCAGGGTAGCGGGGTGCAGCTGATGAAGATCAAGAGGCAGAATACAAATCTCAGGGTGCTGTGCACCAGTCCGCAGTCTCACAAGTGCCGCCTTGCGCAGGCTTTTCTCGCCTCTTCGTTCTGCTGATCACTTGGTGGAGGCAGAGTCCCACATCCCAGTCAAGATCCCAAAGCACTTTGCAACGTGAGGCTGATTTTCCAAAGCATCCGCTTCAGCTTTCACACTCTGCAGGACGCAGCGGGCAGTGGGGACAGGGAGTTGCAGCGTGGCTGCTAAAAAGCTGGGTTTGAGGTGGGCTTTGCTGTGCCTCGTCACCGTGTCCCGTGCATGGCCATTGCACCCTGGCATAAAACTGCAATCCCGGGGTTGCACACTGCAGCGGCTGGGTGGGTAGGAGGGGAACAGACCTCTCCTCCTGGGAGACTGCGCGAGGAGAAATGAGGTTGAAGAAAGCGTCAAAAACCAGGCGCATTTTGCAAGAAAGAGGGTCCGCAACAGTGAAATGCAGCTGGTCACAGACTCTACCTTTATCGATCTGCATGTGATACAGTGTGAATCTGAGCTGCTGCACGCAGAGCGACCAGACGTGGAGGCAGAACTACCCAGACTTGACTGCGGTCTGGTTTCCAGTGCAGTGAGAGATGCAAAAGCTGCTCCTTCCTCAGTCCCTGCTCCTTTTGCCTGGGCTGGAAGCTCAGCTCAGGCCCCGTTCAGCCGGGCACGTGCCAGTGGCAGCCCCCGAGGTGTGAGTTGCCCGCGGGCACAGGGCACAGGTGAGTGCGACTTCGAGCCTGCTGAGCTGGCTTCGTGCTGTGGGCAGCCACCTTCGTACCAGGGGACTTTAGAGAGGGCTCTGGCAGCACTCGTCCCCACAGTTTTGTGTCATGAAGTGAGGAGCTGGCTTTCAAACCAATGCTCTCTGCTGCCGGCCGCCCTCTTCCCTGCAGGCAGAGGAGTTTTTCCATGCCCCGGCCAGATCTGCGCTCACCAGCTGATCTGATCAGCGAGGTGGTAATATTGACACTATAACTCCGGCATATTAGCCCGAACGTCAAAGTCACCACACAGCTCCGCAGTCACCTGATCTCCTGCGCCGATTCCCACAGCCTCTGCACTGTCGCCCTGAAACGCTGCCACCAGCGTTAGACATAACAGCAGACTTAATTACAGGGCGGCAGCCTGCCAACATCCAAGAGGCAGAGTTGAGCTGGCTGCGCTGCTTTCAAAGGGGTATTTTTAAAAAAACACTGGGAAATAGCAGGGCAAGCCCTGCCGTGCCGATGCCTGTATGGGTCAAGCATCTGTTTTGCCTTGGGTCTGCCCCCCGGGAAGAAGCGCCGTGCGGGGGCTCGGCTGGTCCCTGATCCTGTAGCTGACCCCGCTCTGGGGATGCTCGCAGGGACCCTTCCCAGCGGGGTGCACAGCGGGGTCTCGAGTCTCATCTCCATCCCACCCCGCTGGAGAGGGTGATGGAAAAATGGGGTCCCCCCATTTCTGCGGGCTGGGGTGGAGAGCAGGGGAGCTCTGGGCTTTTCTCCAGCATCACTCTGTGTGCGACAAGGGGTTGCAGGCAGTGGGCCACCACCTCGTACTCCAGATGTGCATTGGCAGAGAGCTGAACACAGACCTGCTTCCCTGCCCGGCTCGCCTGCGTCGGCCCCAAGGCAGTCTTCCTAATTCCTCGCTTTTTGGAGCCTCAAATTTATTCACTTCTGTGACAAAATGAGATGAAGTGACATATTTCCATGGCTATCGAGGATCTAAACATCTCCTCCCCAGAGATCCCAGCAGGAGCGAAGGATGGCAACCACCTGACTTGGGTCCCAGCCCTGCTATGGAGCCGTCACGGCACCTGCCCCTCCGGGCCCTTCCCGAGGCACCGTCTGAGAGCATCAGTGCAATCTTGATGCTGGAGGGTCCCCGCGGATGGATACTCGCTGCCCCTCCTTGGAGGACAAAAGCATTTTTGCATCTGGAACGGAGGGCGAGCAGCTGCACAAAAGCAGGACAGGGACAAACCAACTGCGGGAGGAGAAAGGTAAAATCCTCGGGTACCACTCTGAAGCAGGCAGATCCCCGTGGCACATGTGCTTGCAGCTCTAGGCAGATAACAGACAATACCCTGATTATGGGAATGCATTTAGCATCGTGCACCAAATTGTGTGAATGCCCAGTTGAAGAATAGCTATTCCAACAAAAAAAAGAAGACCAGAGAAAAAGAAATCAGCCTTTGGTTTCTGAGTCATCGCTTTGCTTCGCACTCAGGATTTGGTCCACTGTGTGTCCAGAATAATTATTAAGAAAGTTCTGATGGAAGAATTTTATTTACCCAGCCTCAAAAAGGAATAAAAGAATCCTTAATAGTTGATTAGATCAAAAAAGCATAATTTATTTTTCAATAAGTGCTTTAGATGTAAGATCAATGGCTTGAGGTTGATTGATAGGAGCTGTTTGCAAAGACCTTAGATCTAATTGTACTCAGGCAATCACACAGACTTTTTCTTTGACTAATACTAGACACCATCCCTCTTGTACAGATGGGGGAGGTACCAGAAAATAGCAATACTTTGCATTGGAGAGTTGCTCAGCAACTGCCCCATATTATTTTTGAGTTGTCCTTGAGTACAGCCTCCTTTCTCTTTGATCTTCACATAATTTTTTTGTTGCTGCTACTTCTCAAAAAAGATAACATTTTAAAAGAATTGCATCTCCATTTGCCACAATTTTTTTTTCCAAGCACAACCAAAGCCTGATGACTTCAGGGAAAGCAGTGCATTTCTCTGCAGAGGGGAGGAAATTAAGGTCCATCTACTCTGCTAGAGCCTTTCACGGGGTATTGGGGAACCTGGGCTCCTACAGAGATTTGGAATCTGTTTCGGTACATGGTCCATATGTGATATCCAGAGGCACAACAATGATGCTTAGCTCTTGCCACCGAGCTGCCACACAGCTGGGTTTGAGTAGACGAGCTGGTACTAGCACTCTCATTTTGGCAGCATTTGATTAAGAAATGGCGATGGGGCGATTTATCTGGAGAAGAGAGTGCCAGGGCTGGGATTTCTCACCTCCCTGTAATCCCAGACGCAGTTTGGCATGGAAGGCGTTGCTCCACAGTCCTCATTTGGAAGGAGCATCACATTTCACCAATCAGTTATTATCAGCCCTGCTGATAAACGCCTTTATGTGGAGCAAAAAGTGATCTACGCCTGAGCTGCTCATCCCAGAGCGGTACTTCTTCCGTGCTTTCGATGACACAGACCCCTCACAGGGCCCAGCAGAAAGGAGCTCCTGGTTATTGTGGTGTATCTGATCCTTTTCTCTCTCTCATTTATTTTCTGCTACTGCCACGCACAAGTGGGTAACAAGAGGTTTGCACTGTGTTTTGGTCTCTCTTGGGTACCACAAACAGAAAAAGAGCAAGTAAAACACCAAGTCCCAGCAATATGAAAAAAGCCTCAAAAAGGCTAGAGAAGAAAATAACCTATGAATTTAAATGGCATTTGCAAATATGAGTCAGGAGCATCTTCTCTGAAATCTCTAGACAGCAGCGTTGTACAACTGCTGCCAGCCACGCCGACTAAAACTGGAACGATTCGGCGAGGGTTAGCACAGCCCCTGCTCGAGAAGGACACACACAGCTCCCGAGCCAGGTTACATCCCAGCCGGAGGATGTCATCAAGGGAAACAACCAATTTCATCATTTCCCTGTGATCTCAGAGTAACCCCATTAGGCAATCAATTCCCGGGGCAGAGCTGCGGAGCCACGCGCGGGGGGTTCCTTCTTGCACGCTTTCCCCAGTGATGGGTGGCAGAAAGTAGCTGGTCTGTTTTGCTGGTGTTTGACTAGGCACCACCCAAAAGTCTGAAAAACAAAACCCTGAAAGTTTTAATGCAAATTAACACCCGAGGCAGCAGAAGGAAGCAAATTTCTACATCTAGTAAAAATTTCAGCTTGAAAGGTCTAAAAATAGACTTTTCTTGCCTCGGGAATTCTAGCCTTGCCTTGTAACTCGTGGTGCTGCAGATTATTGCATTCATAATTTAAATGTTGGATGGGTACAAAATTACTTGTGTGGGAGTTATTCAATTTCTGGTAAGTACATTTACATTAAATAGCGGCTGCACATACAAAAGATAGGAAAAAGCCCTTCCACTTCCGTTTGCCTGAAGCGGTGAGAACATGTACAGCCTCACAAGGCTGCTGTTGTGAGCAGATAAACTTTTTTCCTACTGAAAACCTGATAAAGTTCACCATGGCTGAAAGGGCACTTGTGTCTCCTCTCTGACACTTGGCATAGGGCCGCTCAGGACTAATCCCTGCCTGGGCTAGAAAGACACCCAGCGCTGATCTGAGCGCTGCCAGGGATGGCTATTTGCCTAGTTTCCAACCACTGCATTTTGTCACCTCGGTGCCTGTGAATCTGGAAAGCCCAATATCACAATGTCCCTCTCCTGGAGTGTATCTATTCCCCTCTGCAACCGGATAGAGGGTTGAGCTTGCTGGGCATCATCAGGTGGACCACATATGCTACAACCCAAGCAAGGGGTCGGTGGCCGCTCCCGTGCTCACATGTGGTGAGCTGAAACTTCTTCCCCGACTGTCCCCATCGCTTGCCTGGCTTTCCAGTTGCCTCTGCGTGTTTGGTTTTGCCTGTGCTCACACAGACGTGTGCAGAAGACCCTCCTCCGGTGCTGCCTGGCGAAGCAGTGGTGGGATATCTGTGGGGCTGTAGTCTGGGGCCATGCACCCAAATTCATGAGTTAGTATTGAACAGATGGGAAGAGGAATAGACTGGGAAGGCGATCCACCTCGCAGCAGGCCCTGGATGAGTGGAGGGTTTTGCCAAGGCAGAGATGTTGGTAAGTCACAACAAGCCTCGCTCCAGCCTTTAATTTGGATGCAGAAGTTGGGGTTCCCTTTGAGGTCCATCCTTCCCGCTGCCTGAAGTCCTCCCAGATCTCTGCTCTGTGCTTCTGGAGTGGATGCTCTATGTTTACGGCACCTGAGAGTTGGGATTGTTCAGCCTGGAGAAGAGAAGGCTCCGAGGAGACCTTATTGTAGTCTGTCAATACTTAAAGGAGGCTCCTAAGAAAGATGGGGACAGACTTTTTAATAGTGCCTGTAGCAACAGGACAAGGGGTGATGTTTTTAAACTAAAAGAGGGTTGATTCAGACTAGGTATAAGGAAGAAATTTTTTACAATGAGGGTGGTGAAACAGTGGAACTGGCTGCCCTGAGAGGTGGTAGATACCCCATCGCTAGAAACGTCCAAGGTCAGGTTGGATGGAGCTCTGAGCAACCTGATCTAGTTGAAGATGTCCCTGCTCATTGCAGGGGGGTTGGACTAGATGACCTTTAAAGGTTCCTTCCAGCCCAAACCATTCTATGATTAATTTGATGAAATAGGAGGCTCATTGGTCCTTGTTCCTTCCTCACCTCACCCCTTCCTGCCCCAGTCTTCATTCCCTCTGCCTCCATGCTCCCAGAGAAGGGCTGTTGCTGGTCTGTGCAAAGCCACTGCCAAAAACCAAGTGGCTGCATCTGGAGAGCCACTGAGGGAGGATGGTTCAGCTGGACCCAGCTCCAGCTGCAGCATTGGCAGACCCCAGCTCTGCACCCGAGGGGCTGCAGCAGCTCCGGCACCGCAGCAGCCTGCAAGAAGCCCTGGCCATCCCCTACCAGAACGTCAGGGTTACTGGGGCACTTGCTTGCCACACAGCATGAGGGTTTCAATGATTTTTTTTTTGTGATGCTGTTCTAATTCAGACAGTGCAAGCCTACTAATGAATCACATCTTGGTCAATTAGAAGTTTCCTGTGAGTCGTGCCTTCTTGGACATTATTCACGCCACTGTAAATGCCATGCTTGGAGCCAAAATTGAGCTCCGTCAGCCAGGGAGAAACCCTCCCTACATGTAAATGAGGAGAAAGTACCTGCAAAATCTGCTTCCCAATGACAGGGCTTGAAAAATGCAAGTGTGCTTTGCATCCAGAGCAGCCGAGCACAGGTAAAGAGGCTTCTTCTCCGCCTCCCCTCCCAGCCAGGTCCGGTGATGAGGAATAAATCGAAATGTGAAAGGGGCCCTGGGCAGGCATGCAGGCAGAGAGGTTTCTCACTGCTGGAAACCCTTAGCAGGCAGCCAGCTGGCAGGGTTTCTGCCTGCCTGCCCGCGGCCGTGGGGCCGGATGGCTGGGGATGCGGGTGTTTGTGCTCGGCGCTTGGGAAACGCCACCGCCAACCCAGCCAGGCAGACACCTGGGGATGATTTCTCTCTTTGCAAAGCTCAGCGCTTGGATTTTCATCCCTGGTGAACACCTACCCTCAGCACAGCTGCCTGGGCTGGAGCAGGGCTGTGCTCTGGGTTCACGTCATCATTTCTTTTGCGTGGAAATGGGGATGAGGAGGGATTTTATCCTTCTTTCACCATCAGGGTGAGGGGACTGCTACTTGCCAGCTGCAATCTCAACCAATCTGCCTTCATCATTAGAGACTTCTACTTTGGCACTTAGCTTAGTTAAGGTAACAAACCCTGTTTTTCCACAGTGCCCAGACTGAGTCCACCTTACATTTCGGTTACCAAATATACACACAGTAATCAAAATGATTCATGGTACTTTAATAGGCAGAGTAATACAGCCCCTTCCTCCACAGTAGGGTCCTTTCTTCACTCCTGATGGCCATTCTTCCACCTGATCATTTGTTTTCTCCCATTTTCTGAAAGAGCTCCCTTGGACAAAAATAATGCTGGACATGTAAGACATCATTGTGAATATCAATGAAGGTTTTTTTCTTTTCCTTCTGCTCCCAGTTCCTTCTCTGGGCTAAAAGTAAATAGAGTCAGCTGTAGCTGACACAGAAGCTGATGAGGGAGGTACATTAGTTTGTCTGCCTGTCGGGGATTGCTTGTATAGCAGACTTCAGATCTAGAGCCAAACTTCCCAACTCCATCTGGGACAGGATCTGGGACAGGATCTGGGTTTTTTTTTTGTTCATGCTCAAATATCCTATCTACTTTTTTTGTGTGCAGAATTTAATGATGAGACCCTTTTTATACTTATTTTTAAAACCAATCTGTAAATTAGTATCATTTGTTTTGGGCAAGTTTAGATGCTAATTTTCAAGCACAGAAGATCCTGAGGCAACATAAAATTAATCTGGATCTTATTTTGATGAATGTGTGTGAATTTGTAGTTACTAATTAGTTTATTCTAGTGGTTGCCTAGGGACCAGTGAAGAGGACTTTGTTACATTCAGTACAGGAGACTGTCCCAGTAAGTAATATGTGGATATAAATATTTGCTGGATCAAAGGTACTAATTTTACAAAGCTAAACAAAACTACATGCTGAATTGGTTTGGAACAGTCTATAGTGTATCAGTAAAAAAAGCTTACAGCCTGCTATACCGGTGGTTTAGTTTTGTTTTTTTTTTTAATTTTGCAGGTGTTGCTGGCCACCACAAGTGGCAGAGTTAAAATCCAGGGATTTTTTACAAAATTGCAGGGCTGAACTGGCCTGAGCCCATTCCCGGGGTCAGTAGATGCCTGAGCTCCGTGCTGCGTCGTGAGGAGGTGGTACCCCGGCTGTGAGAGCAGTTGTCGTCGTGCTGTGACCTCTGCCAGCCCCGGCGGCTCTTCCCCGTGCTGTGGGGCACAGTGCAGATGTGTCATCAGGAACACTTGAAAAATACGCGTGCATGCCACAGGAAACACTCCTCTGCTGTCTGTTCATCCACAAAGCCAGCAAAATGGAGAGGGAATGGATGCTGACTTGGGGAAACACCAAGATACTGAATTAGTAGTGTCTAATTCACTAAATAACTTATTGAAATTAATTTGCCTGACATCAGCAACACCTCCGTATTACCTGGGCAGTAGAAAACGTTCTACTTTCTGACTTACATGGGGAGTAGTAAAGGAAAATATCCCTTATACTGTAGGCTGTGAGGAGCACGCCTTCGCCCTGCCTCGTGCACACCCACCCCGCTCACCCGCTTGTGATGGGTGAGATCCTGGAGACAGAGATAAGTTACCAAGGAAGCACTCAGACAGGTTAAATTTTACTCACACATCAATTCTGATCTTGCATCAATAAGTATAATTAGCTTCTATTGACTTCAATTTCCAGAAAGAAGGCATCATACAAACCGTTGAATTAATCTCTGATGTAAGTACTGACATCCATAGATAGAGATTTGGTCCAAAGAGTACAAGGGTAACTTGCCATGCTGCTGTACACGTAGCTAAAACCAGACATTGTAATTAATTCTAAGTAAGACGCTCTTGCGGCCAAGTTTGAGAAATAAACCTCTATTAGGATATAAAGCATCATTGATTGTTGGCAGATCAACTGGCGGCAGCATGATGGTGCATGGGCACTGGGAAAATACGGCATCTTCAGATCTGCTCCTGAAACAGAGACAGCCGAAGCCTGTGGGTACCCAGCGGGAGCGGGTTTCTAAAAGTCGGGCTCCAGAGGGGCTCTGGTATCCCCCTACGGTGCTTCCCAAACCCTATACACATAGGGGGGAGATTGAAGCTATGAGTCAAAGCTGATCCGTCCCCATCTTCCCTGCTATGGAGATGCAAGAAAACCATGGACTTTCATCCCAGGGAAGGTGAGATGGGGTATTGGAAGCGACCTAGTTTTGTCCAACTATTTTTATCCTGAGCACAACCTCCTGCTCATCTCTGCTCAGCTCCAGGAGTGGGAGTTTCCAGTGCCAAAAACCATATCTGGAATTAGAAGAATTCAGGATTCAGCAGAGAGTATCATCTAGACTTTGTAAGAAAGCACATTTTTTAAGAAGCTTTCTGGCTTACTGTGGAAAGCCCCTTGTACGCTCAGCATTCAGCTTTTAAGCTTTCACAACTCTGACCACAGAGATTTTCAAAACTTTATTTTATATTGAAGAGAAGTGGCTCAGACCCTGAGCTGCCCTCAGCTGAATGGGTGCAGCTCCCGGGGAAATTATTGCTGAAGCGGAGGATACAGGCTGTTGTGTCTTTTCCTTTCCATGCCATTACAAAGAACGTGCTTATTCAGCCTTTTAACAGACTGGTTATTTCTACTTATTCAGCTTTTGCCATGTTCCTCATTATTTATGGATTCCTTTTTCTCTTGAATTGCTTTTCTTCAAGATTCTGGTTAGAATTCATGTGGTTTCAGCATTACCATGTTTTTCACTAAAGCTTTATCAGTGTTACCAATGTCTGCTTTTTTAATGACTTTTTAATATTAAATAAATATATGTGACACTAGCTCTTTCACAATTTCCCTTTCTTAGTGCCAGCAACTCAAAATACACCATCATTGTCAACAGAATTCATAATGTCTACCTTGCGAGATGGGACAGGCTATAGGAGGAAATCTTTATTATTCAGATTGTGGAAGATTTGGATGTTTCCCTTTTTGCAAAGTGGTGTCTGGCTCACGTGGATCTGGATGCAGCCTCTTTTCACTTGGGAAGAGGGAAAGCCTGCCACTGCAAGCTCTTTAAGGCAGAAAGTTTCTTTCTATTCCATGTTTGCACAGCCTCCAGCAGAACGTGACGGGGTGGGCTGTTTTATAATAATCACAATTAGTATTTAACAAGAAAACTGCAGAGAACAGGATGTGAAAACCACCATCTCCACCTGGGCACGGGGCGGTTGTCCAGGCTGGTACCTGCCCTGGGCTGGCGAGCTCCTGCCCCGACAGCCAGTACCACGCGACGGGCAATGAGCAGACGTGGGCTGTGCTGCTGGCCGCAGTCCTGCTCATCCTCTCACGAAGTTTGCTCCTTCCCCATGTCCTGCTTCCACGTCCACGTCTCCCTGTGGCTGATGGCTGAGGGTAAACCCAAACCTGCCCCATACCTGCCCATGCCGGGATGCACAACCTTCTTCTCTCTTCAGCATGCTTATTTCTCTTCCCCACTGATTTTGCAGTTAGTAACGGTAGGTTTAATCAATTGTTTTAATCACCTGGGGCTTATCTGCCCAGAGATATTTTGGGATTCCTACTCCACTTTTAATTCACACCCTCCCTTAATCCAAATTAGCTTTTAAGTGGGGACAAGCCCCGTACTCCTCTGAGGTGAAGCTGTTGGTAAACAGGAGCAGGAGTGTTTCCAAGCACATTCAGCGCAGAACTATAAGGACAATGCTGTGTCTTTGAAGCGCTGTGGAGGCACGGTGTGCCAGGAACCCTGGCCTCACGCTGCAGACGGGCACGGCATGGAGGAGGGACCAAAGCAACACCAAGCAGAAGACGCTGGAGCACTCGCTAAACGAATGGGTTTGGTTTTTGAAGATCAGGGGGAATGTGTTGTTGTCATCTGAAAAGAGCTTCCCGCGGCAGAGGTGACCACTTGCCCACACGTGTTGGGACTGAAGTGGCTGCCTTTGGCTACCAGCTTATTTGGAGGAGGAGAGAAGAGGCATTTGTCTCTGCTGACATACAACTGGTGAAAGACGATCAGTATTTTTGCTGTAACATGCCACATTTCCTTGCATCTCTAGACCACAGGATCAATGTGTTTTGTTTCTCTATTTTGCCCTTCCTTATTCTGTCGCAACTCAGGTTTTGTAAATCTGCCGCAGTGACAAGGTTTGCTTGGATCAGTTTTCTGAGCGGATTGCGTTGCTCCACAGGAGGGAAACAGTTGGGTTTATTGTAGGTGGAGCTGATGGTTACACCTATGCCTGAGACAGTTGCTCAATACTTTCCACTGTAAAACCCCATTTTAATTCCTTTTAATGTTGCAAAACTTTTGCCAGCAAGGCAAAATTTTCCATGCCTTCTCCTTTAAAAGGTAGCTGTTCTCTCCCCTTATTGCCAACACAGGAGGGAGACAAATATGGAGCTCAATTCTTCTCCCTGTCCAATTTTGGGATTTTGTGATTTTAGATTGCTAGAGAGTAGCCCCTGAATACTTAACAAAGGAAGAGATTGTCAGTTAGCCTCATTTTTGCTAAGCATGGGCATTTAGCTCAAATGCCCATGAAATGCCTGGGAGAAGGATTTTTGTGGCAGGCTCCAAATGCTCATGCCTTCAATTAAGACCTGAAGAAGCTACAGAAATTCAGTATTCCTTGGTCATCTAATCAGTGGATTTCTCTTTCCACGATCCTTTTGGAGAACTCTTCCAGATCAGCTGCTTAGTCATGACAAAGGCCTGCTCAGTCAGAAAATAATTTAAATTCATGCTTACTTTCTGTTTGTGGGCCTTTGCTTAAAAGCTGCAGTAGAAATATTTCTGTGCTTAATGTTGAGCCTATAATCTTGATCAATCCAGAAGTGGGTTGCTGGATCAGGGCTTACTGGAAAAAATAATCAGTTTCTGGGCAAATCAGGAAAATCTTAAAAAAAATTTAGAATTATATAAATTATCTTCTACTCCCAAAGATTTGTATTCCCTAAAGATGAGCCCAAAACTGCCAGCCTTGCAACTTAACCTGGGTGAATGCAGGGGTGAAACAACACGCGGCTGCAGAGAGACCAACAGACATCCTCAGAGCCAGCTGCGCCCACCCCAAAACACTCCTCAATCCCAATGCGTGTGAGATATTTTCAACGGAGATTTCATTTAGAACCTTAGATTTGTGCCAGAGCAAGGAGCATTATCACTGTTAATTCGTGTCTCATATATTGTCAGCACGTGGCTGATGGCCAGGAGCTGTCAGCTCATTTAGGGGTGGGTAATACTCCAGAATCAACAGTGTGCCAGGTAAAGTATTTGGGGAGGGCAGGAGGGAGCCAGGCAGCAAAGGAGTGGTTTGTATTTTTGCTGCTGCACCTCTGAAAACATACTTTACCCAAGTGCAGATGGAGGAATAAATCCCATCACGATGTGGGTCTCTGCTGCCATTCCCACCTCCGACCACCACCCTTCCTTGCAAGGTGCCTACAGCAGCCAGCGGTCCACGGTGCTTGGTCTGCGGCTGGTCTCTGGTCTGCAGCAGGAGCCCTCGCGTGGTGCCCAGAGCCGGGTTACCTCCCCGGAGATGCAGCCCCCCCACCGGCACAGGTCCACCCCTCCCTGGCCCGGCCGCCCTCTCTCCCACCGCCTGCACAGGCGAGTTGTTCTGGTGGCAAAGGTCTGGCATAGCGGTGATTTCCCCCTCCGGCCTTGCAGCCGTTAAAAACTGTTTGTCTCCACCTCTGATGAACAAGTTCTGTGCTAGAGAATTAATAAGCTAATTCCTGTATTTGCTTTGCATTGAGAAGTGTATGAATGGTAGACGATCATTTTGAGGATAAATATTTCTGTGACTCATCTCCCTCCTTCACTCCCTACCACTCCTGACTCGGGCTCCAGCTCATCATTCCCGAGTGGATTTTGTTCACTCTTGTGCTGGTCCCTCCTGACATCCCATATGATTTCCCATTTAAGAGGGCAAGAAGGTCTCCCTCAGCAATTATATCAATGGGTCGTTCTGTCTTAGCGGTACGAGATGTACTTCATCCAGACCAATCCTAGCTCCTCAGGATGGATGCTTGTTACCTCCATGGCTGACCTCCCGAAGCACCTCGCTCCGTGCATGCTTTGCAATTTTTTTTATTTTTTGCTTTTCTCCTTTTGAAGTCCGAGTTGCTGGGCCCAGTTAGATTTCATTCGATTCTTAGCTTTCAGGAATGAAAAGGGAGGGAAGGAGACATTTCAGTGGAAAAGAGTTTCAATGCTCTCTGATCATGTAAGACGTTTAAGAATATGCAAAAGCAAACACCTTGCAGACTCGGAAATTGGAAGGTAAATAAAAAGAACAGACGAGGTGTTATCTGAGAGAAATGTTATGAGTTCAATTAATTTTGAACTCCTGACTCACAGTTTTGGTGCTTGCATCAATATTGACAAATAGTCTCAATTGCTTTCGCACGCCAGTAATTAATCTGAAGTGAAGGGGATTATTATGAACTTGCCTCTCGTTACCTGTTGTGTATGAACAAGCGCAAGTTCAGGGCTACAGAAATAAAAGCACCTGCCAGCTTCTCTCAGGGCAGGGAGCGACTCCAACCCGGCAGCTGCCAGCCCAGGCTTTGGTTGACCATTTTCCAGATGTCCATTACCCACGCTGGCTGCAGCCACCATCCCCTGGCCTACAGGTGACACGTGCCATGTCCCAAAGCCGGCCAGAAGGTTAAAAAAAATACACAATTGGCTAAATCCACCCCAGCGCACAGATACAACACGTGCAAGCCTTCCACGTAGCTGTCGAGGCCACACCGCAACGCCCACAGCCCTATAAAGATCCACCCGTGACACCCCCACTGCAAAAACATCTACTGACTGATAAAAAGATTGTTATGCTCCCCACCCCTCAGTCAGAAGAACGCTTCGTGCTATATAGGTTATAGTGAGCCGAGCTCACGCGCTGCAGCTGGCTGATGGTATAAGCGCCCTACAAAGCACAAGAGACGATATCGGCTGCAGCGTGACGTGTACGTTTACGCAGCGGAGGCTGCACCGTCCCCTCCGAAACGCGCCAGGTGAGGCCGCCCGGCGCAGCGGGGGGTTCCCGGTACCGCCTTAATCTGCATAGTCCCGCCCCTCCGACGCGCCATTGGCCAGCAGTCTCCCCAGCAGTGGTGCGGCCCGGGGACGTGCGACTCGGCGCCTGATTAGCATTCGCCCCGCCTCCGGGCGGGTGAGCGGGGAAGCTGGTTCGTCGCTTCGGCGACGGCGGGGCGCAGCCGCGCTCTGCGATTGGCGGAGCAGCGCGTCACTCAGCCCCTGCGAGGGCCGCACTTCCGCCTCGGTGTCAGCGGTGCCGGGCGGGGGGGCTGCCGCGGTGGGGCCGTCGCGGGAGCGCGGTGCCAGGTAATGCCGCCGAGCCTGCCCCGGGCCCGCCGCCCTGCTCCGCTCTGCCCTCCCCTCCCCGCCGAGCCGCTCCCCTCAGGGGGCTCGGCTCCCCCCCACCTGCCACAGCGGCGCCTCCGCTGAGGGAGGGGCGGCAGCGCCTCCCCCAGCCCTGCCCGGGCCTGGCGCGGCCCAGCCTGGCGCGGGGGTCCCTTCCCCGGTGGGCCGCTAAGGACTCTCCTCGGCGCCGCGGGCCGTCCTGTCAGTCTGGCCGGGGGCGGGGGGCCGCCCGGCCGGGCGCTGGCGGTCACCGGACCGGGGGAGCGCGGCCACCCCAGCGCTGCGCTCTCTTCCCCGGCGGACGCGGGATCCTTGACCCGCCCGCTTGTTTTCTCGGGGCGCTGCGAGTCGTAGGCCTCTGCAGCTGAGTCTATGGCGCGTTGGATTGAAATGATTCCCCTTCCATGTTTCAGCGGAGGCGGCAGTCCTGGGGTGCCCCGAGCTGCGGGCTGGGTGGCAGAACCGCTTTCTCGACCGTAGGGCTCTTCTCCGGGGACAGGGGAGGTAGCGCGGGCTGAAGGACATTGCTGTGCAGAGCACGGGTTGCAGGTCAGTGGAGCTCTGTCAGTCCTAGTGTAGAGATTTTTCTAATATTTTTCTTTCCTGACTGCTTTTGGAGCTGGGTAGCTTAGCAAAGGAGTCTGTGACACCCAGTTCCCAAGACGAATGTGTTGAGCTCAGCTTCAGCACGATACAGGAGCCTCAAGGGGCCTTTTAGACCACAGCTGAAGCACAGAGAGCAGTTAGGATTTATTTGAGTTCGGTTTTTTTTTTTTTTTTTTGTTCTTCAGTTACCTACTCAATGTTTCTCTTACAGAGCTCCTGAAAGGGAGACAAGCAAGATGCGAAAAATAGCAGGAAAAAAGGCTTTTTTTTAAATAACATGCCACCAGAACTTCTGCATGGTAACAAAGGTATAAATTATGTTGCCATTTATTTAATTTGGGTTATTAATCATGTTTGTGCTATCTGTATGTTTGGATCCAGGATTCCTTTCGGAAGCAGTTTGTTACTCTGCAGCACTTGCAGGCCAGAATTTAAGATGTGGGTTCAAAATCGCCTTCTGTTTTTTATGTATCTGCCAAAGCATGTTCACTGCAAGCAGATATTGCTTTCATTTACCGTGAATTTTCTCAGTTGAAATACATAGCCTTCATTTAAGCTTTCAAAAAGGAAAAGTAAAAAGGAGATGCGGGTCTGCAGTGTAGATTAGCATTACTGTACCACTCTTCTGACAGTGTTTCCTTTTTTAAAGCTTATGCATGCAAGAGAAAATAAATTCCAACTTAATCTTCCAAAGTTCAGTAACTCCTTGTTCATGTTGACATCTGGGGGCAACCACATATATATCATCTTAACAAACTTTATACCAGTATGCTCTGGGACTTCTAAAACCTCAGGGCAATTTCTGGAAGGAGTGACTTGGGTAACTTCCAAACATAAGCGCTGTGCCGTGGGATGGAAGTAGGAGAACTGGCTAAACTAGCACGGAAGCAAGAAATTCCGAGCAGTGATTTTCCCCTGAGTAACCCCGTGGGTTTTCAGTTACTGTAAACATAGCTTTTCTTAAAATAGTTATCAAGTCATACAAATGTTCAACCATGTGACAGAAAGTTGAGGGCAGTCTAGGATAAGATCAGGAGTGATTCTTAATGTTGCTTTCCTGAACCAACACCACCTCATAATGAACTTGTAACTTCAGGGAGTGCTCAAAAGGAAACACCGAGACATCTGCTGTCCAGGAATAAATATGCCTTTTTTTGTCCAAAACTAGCCCTTCAGCCATGCCAATGTAATCTCATAAACAGAAGACAAAAGTTCAAGATAGAAAATGATGATTAAACAACAAACTCTATGCCTGCAAATAGTTGAAGACTAGGTAGATTAAAGGTTTCAGTTGATGCAACACTGAAAAACAGTGCAGCACAGGTAGTTATTTGCTTGCTAACACCTATGCAAACGTACTTGATTTGGTAACTGGTCATGGAGGGTAATTTTCACTGTTGGATGATTTCTTTAAATCAATTTTAATACTGTTACTGCTTTCTATGATACGGACTTGCTTAAGCTGACAGGTCTTATGATTGAAACTGGTATTTCTTTCAGTCTTTCTGTTTGTGAATTCAGCTGTGTGAACTTCACACATGCTGACCTAGAACAAAGGTGGAAAGCTTAGCTTTCTGTTATTTTAGTGCTGGCTGGAAAACATACCAATCAGGTTTTTTGCTTGGATAAGGCTGTATTTTTAAATCACTGTTTGTAGTGCCAGTCAGATGATTTTTTTGTTGTTGTTTGAAAGCAAGAGTCACATGCAAGTACACTGAATTTTTAAGCAGATAATTCATTAGCTCTGGTATTTGAAGTAACTTGTCCTTGAACAATGCAATGTTATATCATGCTACTTGGTAACTAGAACTTCCGTTTACAAGTTGGCATTTTTTTCTAGTCCTTCACTCAGTATCAATTCTGTCACCTGAGTCATGAAAATATCTGATAAAAAAGTCTGTATTTGATGCTAATATGATGTTTTAAAATGCTTAGTGTTTGTTCTGTTCTCTGTGAAGTAATTAAAATGTATGGTTCTCTTACATTTTTTGGAAGAAATGCACAAAATCAGGCTTGCAAAGAATATGCGTTAACTATGTTGAGCTCAACATCTTGAATGTTTTTGCTGAGTTTGAATATGTAACTGATCACAGGGGCATCTTCACCTAGCTGCATAAATTGGAAAGTGGGAGCAATTAAAAAGTTGGTCACCCTGTATCTGCCACTTTGGAAGATGTGGGACTTTGATATGTTTTCTGTTGCAAAAAAAAATAGGTTATGTGTTGTATCAGTTCTTTTATGGTTTTTATTATTTTATGGAATAGACCACCATAGAACTTGGAATGAAAGAATACATTGTCCCAATGCTCAAATTCTTAATAATCACTATGAAGAAGAATGTATGATGTTGTAATTATTTACTTTGTGTTCTTAAAGGCTTGTAGTAGCAAGTTGCATGAGAGCAGTAAGCAATTAGAATGTGTCAAATATGGCTTCCCATTGCTTTCAGTTATACTCTTCAAAAATTTGTTGTTGATTCAGTGCACAAAGATAATGCCTTAATTTTCAGGATCAATAAATTACAAGAATAGACTAAGCTTACTTAAACTTGATTTATTTTTTTAATACAGTTACAATTGGAAATTCATTTGCTGGTCTAGACAGATCCTTTAGATTATTTCAGTATATTTTATTATGCACATAATTTAATGAGACAGATTTCTAGTAAATTACAGCAGCCTTCCATTCAGAAAATGCAGGAGGCTGGATAGAGTTGTCTGCCTGTGATTGTTTATAAAACTGGCAGGAGTGTGCACAAAAGGTGAATTGTGCCTGCAGCTGCAGAAATACATCTGGACCTTTTAATCTTGGCCCTCTTGGTTTTGTAGTCCAAAACTTAAACTGGATATTGCTCTGTTGGACACGTAATGTCTGTGCTTGGCATTAGACTGAATGGAAACCTTGATCTGTGGCATTCCTGTTTGAGTTCAACTCCTTTGCTGTGCTGTTCAGAGTTTTAGATGAGATAAGGGTTATGGCTGTTGGGATGCTATGAACCTCTGGGTATTACAAAGAAGCTTGCATGCTTATGATATTTGTCAAGAAATGCGTTTTCATGAATGGATAACTTCATTATATTTTTACTAGCATTATTTTTACTCTTCTGAGTGATTTTTTTTTTTTTTTTTTTTAGGGCTCCCAAAAGAATTTAATATAGCTCATTGAGTTTTGATTCTACTGATAGTTCAAAAGGGATGATATGGAAAGTTTGAAGATGGTAAGCATTTGAATTCTGAGGTGTCTGTGGTTCACATGACTCACTTCAGACCTAACCAGCTCCAGCCACTGAGGTAGACTCTGTTCCCTACAATGTGTCAGTGCAATCAAGTGAGAACGAGAATCCTTTTAATAACCCTCAATTATAAAACTTGTACATGTTAAGGCTATGGAGAAGTTAGCTCACCAGCCTATTTATAATGGTCCATTCAGCAGCATGTTTGCTTACTGGATGAGATGAGAACTTTGTTAGAACAGAACTTCTCCCCCATGCATGTGTTCTTTCTAGGTTTTGCACAATGTCAATGAAACTGTTGAACGGTTGTTTAATAGTGAAACAAAATTGCTACCTATCTTTAGAGATGCAAATAACTTTATTTACATGATCTTATTTTGTCTTAAACGTAGTTCTAAGTGCTGTGCAACTGTTTCATTATCCAAGCAGGTTGATGTTACTGAGCAGATAGCTAGGTGGATTCTTTATTAAAACTGAACTCTACTTAGAGTTATTTGTCCTGTCTTGAGAAGTCCAAGTTTGTCTTTTTTTTCTTTTTTTTTTTTTTTAAATCTCTTCACAACAGCAAACACAGTAACACCCTTATACTGGAATCCATTAGATATCTACTATAAATGTAGCTTTAAAGGAAATTCAACCATAGCAGAAACTCTGACTTCCTAAAGCTTTTGCAAATTTGTGGTATCCTCTTAAAACTCTTTAACAAATAGTCTGCTAGCTGCGTGCATGAGCTTGTGGTGCAGAATTTGAGTGTGTGAGCAATTGTTTGTAGGCATAAAAACATGGTTTCTTACGCTGTAGGGCTTTGCACTAGGTTAGTCAGCTGTTGTCATCCTGCTTTATTTGCAGTATGATTGCTATCATAATTGCTTAAGAGTCTCCATGAAAATGATTTGTAAGATACCTTGTACAGAATAAGTGTAAAACTACACCCGCTCAGACAGAATGGGTCTACAGAGACAAAGCTTTAAAAGTGCCTTTGAGTAGGAAGATCTATAAACTTAAACCTGTTACTATTTTTACTGTTCTAGGGGTTTTCTCCAGTGACATTATATGTCTTCACATTCGTAAACTTCAGTGATCAATTTGTAGGGGTGGTTACATTATGATAAGAAATATTCAAGCATACTTAATTTTACCTTCAAAGTAAGTTTTGGTTCAGAGAGAAGTGTTCATAAATGATTAATTATATATCTACTGAGACTTGTGTCCAAAGCCACTGTGCTTGGAGTTATTGATTACTTCCCACCTTGTCTCTCTTACAAATAAGATAAAACAAATCCTCAGAAAACTACTAAGAAGTAACTAGTTTCACAATACAGTATTGAATTACTATTTTTTTTAACAGTGTGGCTAGAAATGAGCTGGTTTATCAGTCATGATCAAACCTAGAATTATGCATCATGGGTAGAGAAGGCATGTAAAACAGAATTTTGCGATCTTTTACAATTGTGGGCAATGAAATAGTTTCTAAGGGAAGGCTACGAGGTCCAAAGAATGCTGTACCAGATGCTCTCAGGTGGAAAAATGTCTCAAATATTGATGTAGTGTTAAAAAAGGAGAACATTTACAGAATTCTGTGAGAATTTCAGTGAAGTGTTTTGCATCAGAAAATATTAATCTGCTGGAGTCAAGTTTCTTTGGTCTTTTCTTCTTTGTTTGTTAGGTTTGGTAGAAGTTCTGTGAGCCACAGAACAGAATTTTTGGTTGAAGTGAAACTGGGGATAGCTGTCAGTTCCGTAGGTAACTGAGCACTATACCGCTAGGGTATTGTCTGTCCAGTTTCATCTTTACAATTTTTATGTTCAATAAATAATGCTTCTGATAGCAGCACTGTAGCTGTGTGCTGGTGGCAGTACTCAGTGCGTGGGACAATTATTGTGGTGTGTTCTGATGCAGAAACAAATTTTGTAGCCTGAACTCACTGCAAACCAGACTTCCAGCATTTCAGTTGGCTCTAATTCTTGTGAAGTGTCACCAAAAATCTGTATTCCTGAGAGAACAGAAAGTGATTCTCTCTGCCATAAATCTGTTTGGCTCATATGTTCAAAGCTAAATTTTCAGATGTTCAGTTTGCTGCCACCATTGTTTCAAGTGCTTTAAAAATAAGTTCAGCTAAACTCTCAGCTTAGGATACTTTGCTACTTTGGTTCTGTTGTGGGTTGACCCCGGCAGGCAGCTAAGCCCCACACAGCTCTCCCCCCTCGCCCCTTTCCCCGCCGCCCCACACACACATGGGGTATGGGAGAGAATCGGAAGGGCAAAAGTGAGAAAACTGGGGGTAGAAACAAAGACACTTAATAAGAAAAGGCTGGGGAAAAAGCCAAATAGAAATAAAGAAAAGCAAGAGATGCAAAAGCAATCGCTTGCTATCAGCTGAGCAGTGTCCAGCCAGTCCCCGAGCAACGGCAACCCCTGCAAAACTCCCCACCGGTTTTATTGCTGAGTGTGGCAGTATATGGCAGGGAACATCCCTTCCTCCAGTTCGGGTCCGCTGTCCCGGCTGTATTGCCTCCCAGCCTCTTGTCCACTCCCAGCCTGTTGTCCCTAAATCAGGGTTGTTCACATGGTGTGCAAAACACCAATCAACCAGAGAGTCGAGATATTTGTCTTTATTGCCGCTCTGCAGAGTGGGGTGCCGGGCATTTAACGTCAGCCAGCACACCTCTCAGAAACACAATGGGGTCTTTTATACAAAAAGATACAAAGAAGGAGTCACATTACAATAACTGATTGGTCACTCATACAAAAGTTCATCTGCGCATGTCTTAGTGTTAATTTAACTCATTATACTAAGGTGGGCCTATATTTGCATTTAAAATCTCCTCCTAGGGGTGTGTTTTTTAGTATTAAAATCACCTAAGGTAACTAGGGTTCATACCTTCATCCTATCAGCTACTGCTAACTTACTGTTTAACTTTCTCTACTACAAATCATATATCATTACACACCATTACACACATTGAATAGGTTATTACATATTCTGAAGGGTCCTTGAACAGTATCATTTGTCTTAAGGACTTTCTATTCCTGTTGTCATGGCTTCAAAACTGACCATCATGGTTCTCTTGTTTTATTTAACCCTTTGACATCAATGCCCCCCTTTGAGACTTATGGATATGTTTTAGAGTTCCCTCAAGCCTCACCGTATATTCTTTTCAAGGAAGTCTTCCCTGACTCATGCTCTTCTATTTTCTTCATGAAAGGGTTGTCTTTTAATTTAGTCATCATTATTTGCTGGACTTTTCTATTTTTTTTTTTTAATGCAATAATTTTGGCCAATTTCTCCCACACATTCTCCAACTGATCCCATTTTTGGAAAAACATAGTTCACTCCATAACCTGGAAAAGAACAAACAGCATATAACCCTTCATTTTTTGACACGATTACAGGACAATATAGTCTTTAACAGTCCTGCTGAGACAGCTCTCCACTTGTCCTTAGCTTCTGGCGGAGGGGCTGGCTTAACCCGCATGTAATGGATCCAAGAGCTGATTCCCTCCACCTTCACTGCTGTATAGGTAGTCAACAGGATGATGTAAGGTCCTTTCCACTTTTCTTTCAATGGTTTGTCTTTCCAAGTGCCAATATAAATCAAGTCTCCAGGTTGAAAATTGTGTACTGGTGAATCCAGGGGCAAAGGAGCTCGTTGATTATCTATGTAAGGATGATAAAATGTGCTAAAGAGCAAATAATTTCTCAACATTCCTTCCCTTATAACATGTGTTTGGTCACTTCTGTTTCCTGTGCTTCTGACTGGATAGGGTTTTCCATATAATATTTCAAAAGGACTTAATCCTTCCCTTACTCGAGGGGTAATTCTAATCCTCATTAGAGCAATTGGTAAAACATCCACCCACTTAAGCTGAGTTTCTTGACATAATTTTGAGATGTGCCTCTTAAGGGTCTGGTTCATTTTTTCTACTTTCCCGCTAGACTGTGGTCTCCATGGGGTATGTAAATCCCATTTAAATTGGAGAAATTTTGATACTCCCTGGACCACTTCTGAAACGAAATGAGGCCCATTGTCAGAAGATATCCCTTTAGGAATTCCAAACCTAGGGGTTATTTCCTTTAATAATGCATTGACAACCTCTCTAGCCCAATTGGTGTGGCAGGGGAAGCTTCTGGCCATCCTGAATACGTATCTACTAACACCAGTAGATATTTGTATTGTTTATGTTTTGGTAACTCAGCAGAGAAATCTATTTGCCAGTGTTCCCCAGGGGTTATTCTTTTTTTTCATGTCACCTGCAGGAGATTTTGTTTGTATTTTGGGATTATTTACACAACAAGTTTGGCATCTTCTTACTACTGTGTCTGTATTTGTTTGCATCTTTGGTCCTATAGCATATCTTTTAACACTGCTTATCATAGCATCTGCTCCCATATGAGTTTCTTCATGTAACTTTTTAAGGAGGGCTTCCATCATTTTGGCTGTGGTGAGGACCTGCTGATTCAGAGTTATCCACTATCCTTCTGAATTTTTTGAACACTTTAACATTTCTGCTGATCCGTCATCTTTTTCAGAATATTGAGGAGGTTTCATGTCAATTTCTGTACGCGGGTATCAAGGCTCCAATCACACATCCATCTAAACCAGCCTTTTTTGCTGTTAAATCAGCTCTTCTGTTTCCTTCAGTTATTTCTCCTTCTCCTTTTTGATGGGCCTTGCAATGGATTATTGCTGCTACTTTTGGTTCTAAGACCGCATGTAACAATTTCAGGATTTCCTGTCCATATTTTATACCGCTTCCCTGTGAATTCAGTAACCCCTGTTCTTTCCGAATAGCTCCATGAGCATGAAAAAGGTCGAAGGCATATTTAGAGTCTGTATATATGTTGACTTTTAAGTCTTTTCCTATATCCAGGGCTCTAGTCAATGCAAAATTTCTGGGTTTTATGCTGAAGTATTCTTGGGCAATGGTTTAGCCTCTATCTCTTTCCAAAGAGTTACCACAGCATATTCCACCTTTCTTTCTCCATTATGCATAAAACTGCTACTATCAGTGTATAGTTCTAAGTCCACATTTTTCAATGGTATATCTTTTAAATCTGGTCTGCTAGCATAAACTTGTTCAATCGTGGCCATGCAGTCATGCTGTAAATGTTCTGCTATGGGCATCAAAGTGGCTGGATTTAAGGTGGACACCACACTTAAGGTTACATCCTTATGATCTATTAGGATAGCTTGATATTTAGCCAAGCGGCTTGGAGAAATCCAGTGGTGTCCTTTGTCATTCAAGATGGCCATTACTGCATGAGGGACCAAAACCGCTATAGGCTGTCCCAGGTTCAATTTTTGAGCTTCCTATATTAATAAGGTGGTTGCAGCTACAGCCCACAAACATGCTGGCCACGCTTTGCTTACTTCATCCAATAGTTTTGAGAAACAAGCTACAGGTCTTTTCCAACTTGCAAGAACTTGGGTCATCACTCCTAAGGCCACGTGCTGTCTTTCACACACATATAATTGAAAAGGTTTTGTCATGTCTGGTAATCCCAACGCTGGGGCATCTGTCAGATTTTTCTTTATCATTTCAAAACTTCTCTGACGCTTAGGAGTCCATTGTAGTCATTCTTCTGGTCCTTTAACCACCTCATATAAAGGTTTGGCCATCAATTCAAAGTTAGGAATCCATATTTGACAAACTCCAGCCATCCCCAAAAATCCTCTCAATTGTTTTTTTGATTTTGGTTCTGCAATTTTACAGATTGCCTCTTTTCTCTCTATTCCCAGTTCTCTTTGACCTTTTGATATCTCGAAGCCCAGATATCGAACCTTTTCCTTTGCAACTTGAGCCTTTTTCTCGGAAACTCTGTATCCCGCTAATCCCAAATAATGCAGCAAACTAACTGTGGCTTCCAAGCAGATTTCTTTAGTGTTGGATCCTATTAATATGTCATCAACATATTGTAACAGGGTTATGTGGTCATATTTACCTTGCCACTGTTCCAATTCCTTTGCCAATACATTACCAAACAGTGTAGGGCTGTTCTTAAATCCTTGAGCGACCACAGTCCAACACAGCTGTGCCTTTCTTCCCGTTGTGGGATTCTCCCGTTCAAAGGTGAAGATTGTCTGGCTTTGTTCATCCACTGGGATACAAAAGAAAGCATCTTTTAAGACCAAAACAGTAAAATAAGCATTTGTTTCAGGTACCAAGGCTAGCAGAGTGTAAGGATTTGGTACAGTAGGGTGTATGTCCACGGTTATTTGATTTATTGCTCTTAAATCCTGTACTAATTTATACTCATGAGAACGAGGCTTCCTTACTGGTAAAATAGGAGTATTAAATTCAGATTGACATTCTCTAAGCAGTCCACATTGCATGAAAGTTACTTATCAAGGGTTCCAGTTCTTTGCGTGCTTCCAGTCTAATAGCGTATTGGTTTACCGTTATTGGCTTTACCCCTGGTTTAAGTTCTATTTTAATCAGAATAACATTTGTTGCTTTACCTGGCTGCTTTGAGGCCCACACCAAAGGAATTACCACCTTCAATGCTATGCCTGGGATGTTATTTTCAAGTTCTTTCGAGGTATTATCTGTCAGTAAGCAGATTTGAGCCTTCCATGCTATCTCTGGAGGGATATGCAGCTGTACAGAGTTCTCAGAGAAATTTACTTGAGCATTCAATTTGCAAAGTAGATCTCGTCCTAACAAAGGAAGGGGACACTCTGGCATGTATAGAAACTCATGAGTCAGTTTAGTATCTCCAGTTGTACATTCTGTACGTTTTAAGAATGGCCACAAAGTTTTTCTTGCCATTGCCCCTACAACCGGCACTGAGGTGTTACTCAAAGGTTCCTTACAACTACTTATTACTGAATGGATAGCACCGCTATAGATTAAAAAAAATCTATTACTTTATTCCCCAGCTTTACTGGAACCGGGGGATCTGCTGGGGAAGCTTTAATATTTTCCCACAGTCCCTATAATTTTGTCTCAGAATCCTCTAGCACCATCATATTGATGTTTTCAACTTCCTTTTTTTAATCCGTCTCAGGACACTCACTTTTCCAATGTCCCTCTTGCCTGCAAATTGCACACTGATTGAATCCCAAGGGAGGACCTCTCTTGAGCCCTATTCCCCTTCTTCCTCTTCCCTGCGTTTCTCCTCTACCCCTTCTGTCCCTTCTGCCTCTCCCTCTTGGTGCTCTTCTGTCTACTATTGCTGCAGCCAAAAGGGAAGCCTGCAATTTCATTTTAGCATGTTCCTTTTTCTCCTTCTCCTCCTCCCTATTATTATACGCTTTATAAGTTATTTCAGTTAGTTGAGAGGTAGACATACCTCTGGCCCCATCTACCTTTTGTAACTTTTTTCTGATGTCTTGTGAAGATTGAGCTATAAATAACATATTAAACATCATCTGATTTGCCTCTTCCTTGGGGTTCAGATCAGTCCATTTCCTTGCTATTTCATATAACCTTTCATAAAAATCCGATGGGCTTTCATGAGGTTCTTGCCTGACCTCATACAGTTTGGACAAGTTCTTTGGTTTAGGTACCCCGTGCTGTATTCCCTATAATGTTAGTTGTTGATATTGTTTTAATTTTGCCTTCCCTATTTCTGTATTTGGATCCCACTCAGGATCTTCCCTTAAAGGCAGATACTGTGCAGGGTCTTCTTGCCTATTTCATTTACCTCCCTCTTCCTTAGCTTTGTCTAACACCATTCTTTTTTCTTCTGCAGTAAAAAAAGTATTTAGTAAAGCTTGCATATCTCCCCAGTTGGGGTTGTGAGTTAACATAAGGGTCTCTAAAAGCTGACACATCCCCTCTGGGTTTTCTCTGTATGACCCAACTGATTGTTTCCAATGTAATAAATCTGATGTAGTAAATGGGACATGCACAAAACCAGGTTTTCCGTCAGTTCCCACTGCCTGTCTTAAAGGAGCCTGAATCACAGGTCGGGTATTCCCTCCTGTCCTACTCAAGATAGGACTAAACCATTTGTCTCCCATTTCCTGATATTCCTGATTTGTTCCCTTTTCAGTATTATATGGGGGAGGGGAAGAGGGAACTAATAATTGTACATCTTCCTGTTCATCTCCTCCACAGCATATAATTCCTTGTTTTGTTTCTTTATCTTCCAGGCATGGCATTATCAATTCCCCCCCAGTTTACATTTGTTTTGTATATCAGGTTTCCTGTACAATGTCATAAAAGCATTAGCATATGGTACTTCATCCCATTTTCCAAGCCGGCGACAAAACAACATTAATTGCAATATAGTAATATATTGTAAAGATCCATTTTCCGGCCACTGTTCACCATCATCCAGCTTATAATTTGGCCACCATTGGTTATAATATCTCTTCATTTTATCTTTAGTCATTGGATCTCCCCCAAACTTATTCCAGTTTTTTAAAATACAACCCAAAGGGCCACAGGGTGGAATCGTGGATTGACCTGACCCCATTTTTCCTCTTGCCTCTAGGTGCGCACTCAGCTCTGATCTTAGTTAAGGTAATCTTTTCCCCCGTTACCAAGCGTCTATGTGCGAGTTATCTTCCGCAGAAGCAATTAAATATAGTACTCACCAATCCAGGAATTTGCCCCCCTTTTCCCTTGTACAAGTATCTCTTGAGTGATGCACCTTTGAGCTGCTCACTGTCTTGGCGCTGGAGGGAATCCGGAGGAGTGTCTGATCAACAGGTTGGTGCGTGCTGGAGTCCTACTTGGTCCGATTCGCCACCGCTGGGGATGGTAAGACAAGCTGGGCAAGGCTTTATGGCCGTCCCATATGGGTCGCCAGAAATGTTGTCCCTAAATCAGCATTGTTCACCTGATGTGCAAAACACCAATCAGCACAGGGAGTAGAGATATTTGTCTTTATTGCCACTCTGCACAGTGGGGTGCCAGGCATTTAACGTCAGCCAGCACACCTCTCAGAAACACAATGAGGTCTTTTATACAAAAAGATACAAAGAAGGAATCCCATTACAATAACTGATTGGTCACTCATACAAAAGTTCATCTGCGCATGTCTTAGTGTTAATTTAACTCATTATACTAAGGTGGGCCTATATTTGCATTTAAAATCTCCTCCTAGGGATGTGTTTTTTAGTATTAAAATCACCTAAGGTAACTAGGGTTCATACCTTCATCCTATCAGCTACCGCTAAGTTACTGTTTAACTTTCTCTCTCTACTACAAATCATATATCATTACACACCATTACACACATTGAATAGGTTATTACATATTCTGAAGGGTCCTTGAACAGTATCATTTGTCTTAAGGACTTTCTATTCCTGTTGTCATGGCTTCAAAACTGACCATCATGGTTCTCTTGTTTTATTTAACCCTTCAACATCAAGTCTACTTGCTGTCAGGGCAGAGTGAGAAGGGGAGAAAGCCTTAATGCTGTGTAAGTACTCTTTGGCAATACAACATGGGTGTGTTATCAACACTGCTTTGGTCACAAATCCAAAGCACAGCACCATATGGGAAGGAAATGAACTCAATCCCAGCAGGACTGAGTACAGGTCCTCAGCTGTCCCAGGGCATTTAATAACTCTCAGCTGCAATAAGGCCTATAATAGGGATAGCTGCAATCTTCAAAGGAATGGAAAACTGACCGTGGGCCAGGTCTTCAGCTGATCCTCTTCACTCAACCTCTCTGCATTTTGATTAACAGACTGGGGAAGGAAGTTGCCCTTCTCTTACTGTGGATGTGGAGTGAGCTTCATCTTGCCAAGACATGTTGGTGGAAGATGCTGTTACACTGAAACTTTGGAGTAAGAAACAAATCTAACTTGGTAAATAAAATCCTCTTCTGGATTCTGCCATCTGTGTAGCTGTTCTCTGGTTGAAGAGATTTTAAGTGCATAATAATTGCAGCAGGTATCTAAATTGCCAATTAAATTGACTTCTTGGCTAATTTTTATAGCTGCTTTAAATCCAGTGTTGTTGGTAACCTAATTTCATGAGTCAATTAAGATTCATGCTTGCTGAAGCTTTCCTTCAGAGATGAAGCTCTGCAGTTTGGTGCTTTCAGGAGATGTGTATGAAGTAAAACCACATGAATATTTATCTTCTAGTTCAAGTTATTTATTTCTGTCCCTTGAAGTACTACAGCTATGTTTTATTTCAGCTGGCAACTCAAGAGAAGGTGGGGTTGTCTCTTGTTTCACCAGTCATGTTGTAGGACTGTTGGGTTTTTTGTTCTCTTTTTTTTTATTTATTGTTTTTAGTGTCAGTATGAAGGGTGTGTCTATTTGATCTGCTGGCTTTTGGCATCCCTTTCTGGACAGAAGGTGCATCCTGAACCCAGGATATCAAACTAATGAAAATGTTGCTCTTTATCAACACATGCTGTTAGGTGGATTAAATGGGGCATGGAATGAGTTTTGCTTTGTATCAAGCTAATTTTAAATTCTGTGCATACTATTTCTATTAAATTGAGCTTGTGCTCTTTTAACCCATTAAAGAAAAGCAAAAACCTGAAAATTTAGTGTCTTTTCAAAGTTCACAGGATTTGCCTCTTCCTCCTCCCATGGGAATACTTGTGTGGTATTTTTATCGCATGAAATTTGACAAAAAGTTTCTCTTTTTTTTTTTCTTTTTTTTGAGGAAAGCCTCACTTGACTTTCTCCCCCCTTCCCCTTGCTTGCAAGTATTTTACTTTCAAGTTAATAAACCTAATTTGTTTTAAAATGTGCTGTGGAAGTACACATCCAGCAAAACCTTGCTAGGCATGTGAAAAAGCGGATGAATGTGCTAGTTCATTAATTCTTTGGTGGCACTTGAATTAGAGTGTATTGAACTTCTAACCACCTACCTGCTCATGCTGGTGAATGTCTGTGTTCATTACCATGACTGCTTACTGTTTCCATACTTGGTTTTATTTAAATGCTCCTTGATCTCACAAGTAGATTCAATGTCTGTAGAATGAACATGACCTAGTGTTTTATATATGTCTCATAGAGCTAGACCATGTGCTTTAAGAGTGAAAAAAACCAGGATTTGTAAAGGTAGCAGGATGGTGTCAACAAAGCAGTGGCTTTCCAGAATTGCTGCATGATGTGAAACTTCAACTTCAGGTCTGGAGGAGTAAGACACAGCAGCTGTAGTCAGCCAGCCAGACTTCAAAACTGATCTTGCTGAACTGCATTCCAGTCAAATTAGCAACTCCAGCTGTAAATGCTTACCTTTCTATAGAAATGTAAATGTTTCTTTAAGGAGGAGTAACTTCGGTTAACCAGCTGGGTCTTTGTTGAGCATTAACATAGAAGAACAAGTTAGTACGGAGTAGCTAGTTATGCTGAATTAACTAAGTCATAGTAATTGCATGTTTAAACTCTTACGGGTTGTTTTGAACAGCTTCTAATGTTCGGGTTTCGGAAATTGGTGTATAAGTTGTGAGGATCCAGGATCTTAGTGACAGACATAAGGTGGTTTTTTTCTTTTTTCTGTTGAGGGTTGGAATTTGAGAAGAAGCAAGCATACTTGATGACAAATTTGGGGGATTACTAACCTATCCAGATAAATGGCAAAGGAAATTTCAAGTTTTAGTACTTGACAGAGGTGTAAGCAAATGAAATGACGTTACGGACAACCGTTATAGGTCATCTCCACAGCCTCATCTGGCATATAGGTGGCAGCAGGCAGTGGATCTCCACACATTTGGCTTCAGAGAGAAGCTGTGAAGGTGGAACCTCTCTTTACAAGGAGTGTGTGCATCTCTTCTCTTATAGATGCTCACATGCATGTCACAGAATACGTTGAGCAAATTAGATACTTTATAAAATGATTTGCAAAGTCTTGCACTTTTGTTGTCCTGGTTTTAAAAATAAATTCAATTGGGAGGAAATGGTTTAAAATAGGTGGGAATTCTGCAAAGTCTGGGACTGATCGTATTGATACTATACCTCTGGAAGAGAGTTCCCTGTACCTTCTACTGCTGGGGACTGTGAGCTTGTATGGGACCCTACGATCTGTGTGGAGTTAAGCTTTTGAAAGCAAAGCCTGTTAGCGGAAGCCAGATCACCTGGTATGTGTCACTGTCGAGTTACAGGTTCAACCCAGTGCTGCACAGAACGCTTTGTTTGACGTTATTCATAACCAGCTGATTGGCAGGTATGGTATGACTCTGTTCTTCCTTCATCACGGGAGCTCAGCTATCACCTTAGTGTAGGTGGTGTGAATAGTTACATTCTCTGCATCAAGGCAGAGAGAGAGAGAAGCATGTGTTTTCCTGAGAGCGAGCCTCTCGGGATCTGTCTTAGTACATGCTGCGACCATTGGTGTGCCATGCATGTTTAGGAACAGCCTTTTCTGTTCTCTCTGTCTGTGGCAGATGTACTTCTGGAAAGCTGGATGTCAATCTTAGTAATCCCCTCCTCTCTGTAGAACCTATTTCAAGTTGTGTTATGGATGTGGTGCAGGTATTTTCTTGTTTTTTCGCAGTATTTACTGCAACTGCATGCTTTGTTTCGTCCTTTGCCTTTGCAAAACATCCTCATGTCCTTTAAGAAATGGACTGTCCATGGTCATTAGTCATACAGGAATGTGTGAACCTGTTCTGATAAATCGTAAAAATTTAAAGGAGTTTTAATGAGTAACCTGCTTTTAATACAGGTTTTACATTTTAATAACAAAAGTACAAAACAGACTTTGTGTCCATGTGACTAGTAGTTAGTTGTATTTCTGTCCCTTACCTGTTCAGGCTTTGGTTACTTGCTTGGGACAAGCATGGCATTTTTATTTCAGCATTGGTATCTGCATTTCTAAATTGTGTTTTTGGACAGCATAATATCTTGTTTAACCTGTTTGTGGATGGCTTTACAACATCACTAAGGTGAAAGCTTATTTCAGAGGAACCTAAATGGTAGTCTTTTGATTAGAAGATACCAGAAGCTCTTACAAGTTTTTGACTTGCATGCTATGCTTAGCTTAACTCTTGCTAGTCTGGTTTTGTATATTGTAGGCATTGGCACGCAAATAAGCAAAATGACTAGAAAAACTAGCTTCTGCCCAAATAACTTGTTCAAGACTTGCTTCAATAAATTATGTTAAACTTCGTTGTTTTCTGGTAATTGCTTTTGCACTTACTTTAAATGTAATTTCAAAGAGTAAAATTGTATTGTGAATATTCTGGGCAACCTAGTACGGAGAATTTCTCAGAGCAAAATGTAAGATAATACAGTCTGCAGTACAGATTTGCTAACCAATTATGAAGTTGCACTGTTGTAATGGGCATTATACTTTTTTTGGATGTTTTTATCTGTTGTCTTTCAGTTTGAGCTTCAAAAATAGCATCTCTCCTGTAGGGTAATCAATCTATTACAAAAATAAAAATAAATGTGGCAGTTTTTATTTATGCATATGAATCCCATAATAAATCCAATTAGCATATACCAATCCATACCCTTAAAATATGAGGAAATAGATGAGCTTTGCCACTTATCTTGTAAACCACAAAATCTGGGCTGCTCGTGGTCAGGGGTGTGTTGTCATCATTAAATTATGAATTTCCAGTTCTCTTAAGATGCCCCTACTTGTAGCTTTTTCCTGTGATTTATAAAATGATTTCTATACAGTCTCTTTTTGGTCATAAATGTGGCAATGCAGCTAGGCTGCAGTCCCCAGGCAAAAGCACCTTTCTGGGTGTCCCTGCCTTGAGTACCCAGGCCCAGCCTGTTAGCACGGGCTGTTAAAGTGAAGCCCACTAAGATAATTTTAAGCTCTAAACCAGCAAACCCTGATTGCTGAAGCGGTGTTCTCTACAACCAAGGGCAAGTGAAGTCCTGTATGCAAAACTGGTTGTTACATTCCTGATGATCACTGTGTGTGTAAGAAAACATCCAAATACACTTTTTATTTCTTCTACACTGTAGAACTAAAAGATGTGAACATGATATGATGTTTATGCTTTATGAAAGATTTCCCAGGATGGCTGTTGGTCCTAAGTGCCTAAAAGTGTGTCTGTCGCAGGAGTATTGCACCCTTCCTTGAATGGCAATTTTGATAAAATCTGCTAACTACAGTTGCTAGTGTGTTAAGTGAATTCTTTCGGGTACATGATGGACATGGAGGAGGAAATACAGATTACAAATGCTGAATATGAAGCAAACAGGATGTTTTTGTCTTCTGGCATTTCAACCTAGTTGAAAGTAACTTTTTGTGGTTGCTTTTAGTAAGAGAAAAGGACTTAATCCTAGCTTTTTGGCTCATGAAAGCTAAATGCTGTTATCATTGTGTGTTCAGCTACATGCAAACTCACATTAATCTCTGCTAAATAAAAGAACTGAATGTAAAAGAAGTGATATGAGCGTTAAGTTGTTCCTAGTGTAACTCTGATGCAATATATATTACTTTATCCCTTTAAAAATGCTCCTAGCACCTTAGGAGAATTTGCAACTGTTATTTAAAGTGACTTTCATGTATATTTTTTTCTTTAGGTAATAGTAACAAAGCTTGTATATAACTTACAGGGATATGACTGAACTTTCATTTTCAAATAACAATGAGCTTAAGGTGTGGTGTGAAGTGCCTATCAGGAGAACACGGCATAACTCTTGCTTCTAGTTAACTCAAGTCTTTCATTCTAGTTACTTCGTTTGTACTTGGTGAGTGTTTTTATAGGAAAGCTTCTTTGTCTCTGTAGTGAAACTGCATGCTGTGTGATGTAGTTCCACTTCAGAAGTCCTTTTGTAATGCAATTATTACTGTGCAGGAGGGGGGAGAGGAGAAACTGGCATTCATCTATATGACCTTGTTTAAGGCTCTTAAAAATTGTCAGCTATCATTAAGTCATAATTTTTATTCCTCAGTGCCTTCTATACAAGTCTATAGCATACTGGAGTTGCTGTTACAAAGCATCTCTGGAGCTTGCAAGCTGATATGTAACGTGGCTGTGTTTGGATAGAGACCCTGAGGAAGTGTGCTTTTTGCGTTTGAACAGGGGTGGGTTTTGAACTAGCTCTTTTTTTGTGTGTTGCAGATAGATATAAGGCTATTTCAGAACAGAATCCCGCCACATGATCTGTATGCAACTATAGGATAGTCCTGCTGCAAGAGCTTAAATAAAATAATAAAGACTAAACATAAAAAGGGAGGATGCAAGAAAACATGGAGAAAATGAGGGAACTGTAGTGCTGGTCATGAGAGGGCTGTATCTTGTGCATATACAAGTTTCCTTCTGGAAATAGCGGCTGCTGTTTTCCTAGAAGGATGCAATACTTGCGGACATTAAAACCATAAATATCTTGCATGTTCAAGGATACAGTAGCTTGGAGGGTTAAAGAAGCCCTCTAATGTAACTTCTTTTTCAGCAAACTAGTGGAGTCATTCCAGTGAGGTGATAATGGCTTCTGGGGTGAACAGTTGTCCCGAGATAACAAGTTCCTGTTTTCTGTAGCAATAGTTTTCTTTGGATTCCTTCTTTCTGCCCGGGTTGAAAGGTTTACATAGTTGCATCCCCCAGGACAGATTTTCTGCAAAGATATGACATATTTGGAGACCTTGGAAGAGATACTTCCAGATATGTTGCTGGTGGGGCTGGAAAGTTTGGAGAAACTGACAGCAGCTTTGGTATGAACAAGCTTTTTTTTTTTTTTACAGTGTCAAGGACTGGCTTCTGCTAGGCAAAGTAACACAGGGATAGGTACACGGACTTGTACTTACAGTACGGATTTAGAACAATGTAATCAAATTTGCTGTTTAGTTCACCCAGAAATCTGAGCTAGCTGCTACTCTTCAACCAATTATTAGTTGAGGGTTTCTTCCTTTCTTTGATTCTATGGCAGCATGATTGCTAGTGGCCTGAACTGTCTGTATCTTTTTGAAGTGAAGCTGCTGCTCCTTTGCCTTATGCAAGCAGAGTGCTTGCTGATAGCCTTGCACTGGAAGTCTTCAGACATACATGTGTCTGACTTGTTAATGTTTTGAGCTGTTGCATCCTTGCCTAGGAGAATGCAGCACTTTGACAAAAGTAAGTCAGAAACCTGTTGCTGATGAGCAAGAAAGTTGAAGAAGGTTTAAAGGTCTGTGACTGGAGAACAGCATGGGAAAAAGGGAAGGAAACTATCATGCAGCTGAGAGCAATTGCAACAGCACTGTAGCAACAGTCAAGAGAAGCAGCTGCATAAAGTTTTGTCCTTGTGGAGGTGAGGACTTGTAAATAAGAAATTGCTGAAGATTATGTGGAAGCTCAGATACTCACCATGATGCAGAGGTTGATGTAGAACCCTATAGTGGCAAGCAAAATAGGGAATTCCTAAGGGAAAAGCGACAAACTGAGATAGCTGGCTTTGACAGACATAACACTTCAAGGTGAATGCTACATTCATTAACTTAGATGAGTTCCAAAATAGGCTATTTCAGCTCCTACTGAATGGACAATTGGAAGGACCATATGTGTGTGAGATATTCAAATAGCTTTTGTCCTGGGCAGTGAGGTAAAAAGACTTGAAATACAGGAGGAATCATGCAGTTTCATTTCTTGCAGAGAGGAAGAGAGAAGGAATTGGCTTCAAACATGGCAAGTTCTTCTACTAGGAGTACAGTGCACTTCTGGCTTTGTTTCTCTTAATTGGAACGGAATTGTGAAAGTTATAATTACTCTGGAAAAACTACTGTCACAAAAGCAGTGGGATCTTCAAGGATCATAAAAAATTGAGACTGACAGATTGAGGTTGTTTTGGAGGAGATATCGATAGCATTGCCATGCTGTCGTTTATCATTGTGTACTTGGCTCATCATTGGTACCTGATGAACATTTGTAAAAGTGCAAACTAAATTTTGCCATTATTCTCCTTTGACTAAAATTGGGTGAAATAAAATGTTTATGTTACACCATTGCCAACCATCTGGAAAAAATCTAATTTAGGCTCTCCATAAAGTAGAGCTGGAATGCTTCATAAATCTGTAAGTTATTTGCAGTGTGCTTGGCTTTACTGAGAAAAAGTTTGTTGTTTCTTTACAGTCTCCGTCTAGAGGGAAAAATCTCCAGTTGTCTCTTCAAGAGTTCATAGCAGTAGCCTGACAAAACTTTTCTAATGGTCACTAGATGCTGATTGCATGATGTACAGTGAGACCAAACATTTTTATGCAACAGTGAGATTTTGCGATTACAAGGTTCTCTTTCTTGTTCCCAGCTTTCTTGGTTAAGGGTGCAGTAAGGCTTATCCTCCTGCTGAAGAAGAGAATTTTTGTTTTGCCAGTGTCTTTTTCTTCCTTCAGTTCTCTGCTCCTTCTAGCTGTACTTGCCTGAAATTTAACTTGCAGTAAATAAGGTATATTTTACAGTAATGTATACAACGTATTTATATAGAGAGAAGCATAGCAGAGTACAACAGCTGTTCTTGTGATAGGTAGTATTCATCTTCAGAATGACTTTGGCATCAAAGAAGGCTGTTTACTTATGAATGCAAGAATCCATCTTTTGCTATGGGAAGAAATAGGAAAATTAGTATTTGTCAGGTGTGCATGTTTGTGCACATAAGAAATGTGAAAGTTGCTAATTATGTTTCCCTGTCTTGTCAAATAGATCATCTAAAGCAGCTGGGTATTTGCAAAAGAAGACTTCGACAGCACACAGATACTTAATCTCTAAACCAAGTTCAACGATGCATTAGAGGAAGCTGGATTGGCTGTACTGAGATTTCACACTGAAGGATGAATAGTGAAGAAGAGTTTTATGATGCCGTTACGGGTGAGTGATGGGCACAGTGCCAAAAAAAAAAAAAAAAAAGAAAAAAACCAAAGAAAAAAAACCGCTATAGACTGCATTGTGTGTGTGGTGAGGGTAATATATTGCTGTTAAGAAATAAAAAGTAAAACGTTGTTTGTAAAACTTGTAGTTCTATCTTCTGAAAAGAAGAAACGAAGAATTATAATTCAGGGTCAGACTTGGAAATGAGGGGATTTTTTTATTAAAGCTTAATGCTGGCTATCATTTTATCACTATAACAGTCCTTTAGTGGCAAAGTCTTTCATTTTCTGTAAAATGCAGGTAATTTAATAGCAGCTTGAGAAGTAATGCTTCTAACACACTTTGAAAGGTGAAATATCTTCCGTCGATTATTTTTATTGTTATTTTATTTATTTTAAAGAAAAACTTATCCTGAAGAATTGAAGTACAAAATGTTTTTCTAGTCAGAAACAAATTACTGTAAAAGTATGCTTTCAAGATAGGGAGCCAGAAGTCTTTGCAATCCAGTGTAGTTTCTAGAAAAGCAAACATGAATCACTTCACACTTGAGCAGTGTATCAAATAGTACTTGTCTTTGAACTAATAAGGATGAATGGTTATTTATAAGAGCCTTACGTGGTTTTAGTGGTGAAATAAAATGCTTAAAAGTATTTTAATTTAAAAAAAAAAAAAGAAATCCTTTCAAAGATCTCAAACAATTTTAAAGTCTTTCACTTAAATGTCTCTTCAGAAATCCTGTGATAGAGGTGAAATGAGAAATGCTGGCAATGGTGAGTGTAGAGTGCTTCATGTAGAATCACGGGAATGAAAAGAGAATAATGGGAAGCATGGAAGTAGCATAGTAGATACCAGTAGGTAAGGTAGACTTAGACATGGTTGATTGTAAATTCATATGAGGAGTAAACAGAGGGGGCTGGGTGAAGCAACATGACTGACAGCAGGCTGTATAGGACTTGTCACAATTATGTCATGGAGAAGAGAAGGAAATTTGGATTGCATTCATGCTAGCTAGGAGTGATAGGGGCTAGTACTTCAAATTCATCTGTAAAATCAATTCATTGTACCATAAAAATTTTGAAAACACAATGGATTGTTCCTGTTTGTTTTTAGTAATCTTTCAATTTCAAGAGCTCAGGACCATGGCTATAAATGAACTATATTTTTTTTTTCCTACTGAAAAAGGTGAACAGAAATGTGCCTCCAAGTATGAGGTCTGTGTCGTACAGCTTTGATGTTGGTGCATTCCTTTGTCTCTTGCTGCAGAAATACACAGCCCTCAGTGTTTGAGTCATCTGTGTTTGAACACTCTGGTTTTGTCCTCTTTTCTCTTCTTTTTCCCCTTTCCTCAACCTCAAAAGGTTGATTCTCCCTGCAAGTGCTCAAGGTGGTAATGACTTCTGAGCTATTGTGCATGAGATGTTCTTGTACCTTGCAGTCTTGGCTGGCTCTGCTCAGAAGTGGGATGTTGTGCATCAGTTCTATGAGCACTCTTTGTCCCATCCTAATCTTATTCTTCCTCAGGGAGGAATGTGATGGCAGGAGGGAAGTTTCTAAGCAAAAGATCTGGTGTCTTTACAGACTCTCAGCACAGTCCTCTTCTGACAGAGGGTGTTTGGTCTGCAGCAGCCACTCCATGACCTAAATGAGGTTGAACTATTTTCCGTTATATATGTTGCCCTGGAGTGTGCCCCACAGGTACTTGCTTTAAGAGGACTGCTATGTTTGGAATAATTTGTTTCAGATTCTTTCTCCCTCAGGGACTGTCTTTAAAGACAGGTGCTCAATCTCTTTCTCCAGCTAGATGCTTTAGGAGATGCTGACAGTTTGATGGATTACTTGCACAAACCTAGTGAAATCTAGACTTAGTTCTTTGTAGCTGTGTCTTGTCCAAGTCATACATAAATGTGACGCTAAGAACAACTGTAAATAGGTATTTCTGCATTCATGTTCCCCAACTGCCAATGCCTGTAGCAACTCTTTGCTCCTGTTAGCACCATGGACTGTATCTTTCAGACAGTGCTTTGCTGAATTTTTTAGGTTCTAATGGGTCCTGATCGTGCCTGCCTATCTCTTAGTTTTTGGATGATCTGGACATGGTAGGTGTAGACCCGGTACTCCCAGGAGATGAAGTTCAGAATCAAGGTCCTTTCTGAGCCAAGGTGAGCTTTCAGGTTTCACAGTGAAAACTTCAGGGTTTGGGGTTCCAAATTTTGATAAAAAAATGAAATGCCCTTGGCAGACTCCTCAGGCTGTTCTTTACAAGGATACTCTGCTTCCTTTAGGTCAGATCAGTAGATGGGCAGAAGCTACCTTTAGACATGTGCTTGTTCTGCTCTAAGGCTAGGATTGGGACATGGCTACCAGGAACAAGCACGTTCTCCAGCTGTGTCTTAGCTCCATGTTGAGATGAAAACAACATGTACACCATACTCTTCTCCTCTTGCTCCCCCAGAGTCCTGGGCCCTGGTTTCCTTAGAGGGAGCTGCAGTGTGTTCCCACAACTTCACTGATTTTAGTAATTGGGTACTGTGGTTTGTGTCCGGTAAGTAGCAAACCAAGCTTAGTAGAGCACTTGAACTCTGTGGGAAGTTACACTTTAGAATTCTTCAGCAGTCCCACCAGCAGCCCAAGTAGTATGCTGCCCCCTTTAAGATACTATGAGTTCACTCCTTGAGGAAGCCACAACTTTTATGTACTTATTAAGTGATGACATCCACTTCTAGAATGTGAATCTATCCTAAAAAGACCCCTGTTTTTTGTTGTGGTGGATTTAATCTCTTTGCCTGAGAAGCTTCCTGCTTCTGACACTGTCCCCATCACATCCAAAAGACATGCTCATGTGATGGAATTGCATGCTGTGTGGTTGGGAATCATCCTCCTGGCAGATGGTTTGACCCTGACTGGATGATGATTACGCTTGTAAATGTGCAGGATGGACTGTGTTACATAGGTGATGCATTGAGTTAGTGATGGGTAAAGAGTTTCCGTGAAGTTTCTTTGCCTTCAGAGGTTATTAGCATTGCTGATTACTTGGGCACTTGACATCCTTACTTCATGAATGAGTACTCCCCTCGGGAATCTCTTGGAAATGTTACCTGTGGTCTCAGTTAATTGTTGACAGCACAGCATCTGCTTTTTCTCAAATACAGGAGGTAGTCTTCCCTGAAACTGGATCAGGTAAAGTGGTCAATCCTTTGAAGAATTTCAGATTCTTTGAAATTTTATGTGAGACAGGGAGCACAGAGCTTTGATCACTTGCCTATGTCACCTTGGGTTTATTAATCTTACCGCAGACTTGTTAAAAGACTGTATGCCATCAGGTTCTGCTGTGTCAGAACTGTATCCTTCATTAATTCTGTCAGATATCTGTTTGCCAAAGTGTTTTGTGAAAGGATTGTCTCAGAACAGGAAAATGCTTGGCTAGTTACAGGGTAATTTATTTTTGACAAACATAAATAGTTTAGTTTTGCTTTTTTTAAATACTAACCTGCAGTTCCATGGAAATGTGTTCTGTGCCCATAAGGTTAATCTGGCCCGGTGTATTTGTGAGGATAATATCCTTCTGTTTCCTATTGCTTGGCTGTTCTTCACTGTAAACTGTTGCTTTCACTGAGGGGGGAGGAAGTGAGGTATCTGCTGCCAAATTTATATACTGTCATAACGTCTGGATCGAACTCAATCAGCAGATTCTGCCATAATGTTTAAGTATTGCAGATCTTGTGAAAGGCCAGCCTGCCTCCTGTCGGAGCAGCGTGACACGGCTACGTGTTGGGAAGACGGACGTGTTTTGAAAAGTGGAGAATGGTAATTTCTGGCAAAGAAAAAATTACCTCTCGCTTCACTTGCTAGCTACGCTTCCAGCATATTTATCCCTATTCCTTATGCCCTTTTTAGGTCTGAAGGTTCTCGGTGCTATGCTATTTTGATTCCCTTTCTGTCTTGAGTGACAAGGCTTAATTAGTATTTGAGGAAGCTGCTGACTGTATGGAAGGGGCGGTCTTGTGTCTTTGTGTGTGACTCACAGAACAGTGTGCCTCTCTGCTCCCTCGTAGGTGGATGTATAGCATAGTCTGAGTGGACTTATTTCATTTGCAGGATGTGGAAGAAGAAGGCTAAGAAAACTAGAGTTACTGGCAAGTCACTTTTCTTTAAGTTCTTGAAATAGATTAATGTTGGCACCCAACTTAAGTATTTGACTTTGAAAATGTAAGACTTTTTAAAAGCTTTTGTTTCACCCTTAACACACATAAGCTGGGACTTTTGATTAAGCTAATTTTTGACATTTTATTTCTGTGTGTGGTCCCCTACCCCCCTTTTAAATCCCCATTTTCATCCTCACTCCCAGTGACTTTTCACTATAAAAACTGTCCTGTAAGTAAAACTTACCTGCTCAGTTTTGCAAGTTCAAGGCTTTAATGGCAGCTGGAGAAAGACTCTTTTTGTAACACAGAAAAACTACAACAAATCATTTCAGTAAACTGTTTTTATTCCAGATCAGTACTTCCTCTGTGAAGAACATTCTCTGGATAGCTTTTCACAGAACTATACTACTTAGAACCTAATTGAGTAGAAGCTTTTGAAACTTTCTCAATGGGCTTGTAGTAGACAAGCCAGCTGATACTTAAGGTTGAAAGTATAGTTGAAAGTCTAGTGGATTATCTAGCTGTGTACCCTAGTGGGGTTTTTTGTTTTGGTTTTTAAAGTAGTTAGGTGGAGATGCACTCTAATAAAGCAGACTTTACACTTCTGATATACATTATTTGTCTGGAGCAGGGATTTAATTTTTGTGGTTTGTATGCAAGACACTTGTTTGAATTGGCATTTATTTACTTCCCAATGACATGCTGTTGTCCATAAAGAATATATATACCTGAATCTAAATTCCTATTGTGCTATACAGGAACAGAGCAAAACGATTCCGAATCATGGAGAAACAGAAAGACTAGTGTGGATAAAGACAATGAACATTTGATAGGATTTGCAAGGTTTCAGGTACAATGTAAATACTAATTCCAGTAACATTTTTCATAACTGTTCCCCTATAAGCCAGTTGACTATTCCTGTTATGGAGCTTTACTTTTACATTTAGGTATGTTTATCTCATTGAAGTGCCCATTAAATGTGATGCTGTTCCTTATGTTGTATGTGCTTGATCAGCTTTCCGGGTGAAGGCGCATGTAAACATCTGTTTTTTCCAACTTCATCTGTCAAACTCATAAAAGTTATTTCACTATGCCCTACAGTACTTGCCTTTTTCATCTCCTTGTACTGTAACAGGTTCCAAAGAAAGCTAATATGTGGTTAGAAATGCCATTTTAAAATTATAAATATTTTGTTGTGGGTTGGCTGAAGATAGGCATGTGTTTTTTTAAGACAGGTGTTTCAGGGTAGTCTTCATTTTAATGACCTGAATATACATATGACTATCATACTTTCCAATTAAGTACTAAGACTGCTAAGGTGTGGTTATTGCTATATAATTACATGCTTGTGACATCAAAATGTAGGAGACAGTTTAATACATGACATCACCCATTACACCTGCTGTTTACCAAATAAGATCATATTGGTGGTACTTCCTTGTGCAGTCTTGAATGTTGTTGTCGTGCAGCTTTTTGTTTCTGAATGTGTGCTTTGCATGAATTGCTCTAGTAAAATAAAAGCATCCTACTGGAGATGTTAAGAAAAAGAAAAGTTGAAGTACTACTTATAATAGATACTCTTGATTTTTAAAAAGTTAATGGTAGAGGATCACAGCATTTTACTCTATTTAAAATTGAAATAATCTTTGTCAAAACTGATTTCTTTACTCCGTTAGAGTGTTTACACGCTTTGTAATATTTCAGAATCTTTCTGTACCCACAGCTGGACTTTGGGATAGGCTGTAGCTGAGTGGGATGGTAACTGTCAGCACATAGACGAGTGGTTGCCCAGGTTGTGATAGCCGGAATGAAAGGAATACAAAAATGATGTTAGCATATTCCTTAAAACTGTGGCAAGAGTTGTATGCCAGTAAATATGCATGTTTTCATGTTGCTTTTGGATTCTGACTCTTAAATTGGAAGCTGGAAACTAAAGTCGTCTTGTGGTTCTTGCTGAAGAATTGACCCTTGTGGCACTCAGAAAGGACTCAATGCTCTTTGAATTATTTTCAACAAAAATGTTCCTTTATTAAACTGAATGATCAGCAGTGCTTTCTATTGTGATACTGTGACAGTTGTGAAGGGGGATTGTATTAATGCATCGTTTTAGGGTGCTCTGTATTGATGCTGCAACTGATCCTTATTTGTTGTTAGCAATTGTTTTGTTTCTGCAGTTAGTCTGTGTAGCAGCATTGACAGAAGGCCTGTTGCTGTTGATAAGTGACCAAGTGTGTGTGTATATATGCATAAAATGTTTTTTACAATTATTTAAAGGCATATGCAAAATTAAATTGTTGTTATTCTAAGTGGGGGGGGCACGTAGTGTGACTTAAAATAAATCATTAGACTAAAATCTTGGAGTTGGTTCAGTCCAACTTGTACTTAAGGCTGCTTGATTACAGAAGCTTCTGTTCCTGTAGATTTCTGTTGGTTTAACTTTTTTATGGTTAAAGCTGTTCAAAGCATGTTGTTATTGGGGGTACTGACATTTAGTTACAACGGTGCTTCCAGTAGCTATCTACCCAAGTGGATGGAATTGGGTCATAGGAAATGAAGCCACCTACTGTAGGTCATGCTTTGGGTCACTTGTAGAGCTCAGGGAATGATTCATCTTGGTGTCCACAGGTTCTTACTGTAACCATTAGGGAAGTGTTATATGGTTTGCACACATGGATGGCAAAAAGAAGTTAGATACTCTACATTTCTGTTGCTCTGGTAGTCTGGATGTTTGCTGCTGGATTGTGAAATGGCCATTTTATCTTTCTTTTTTTTTTTTTTTTTTCCTCCTTGCCTGTTAGCAGTATGAGTAGGCAAAGTTAAATTTTTTTAAGGCCTTTGAGGAGAACTATATAACTGAACAAAATTACTGTAATCACACTGTCACACTGCAACTCTGAAGAAGAGACAATAAACTAATCTGATTAGGAGCTACTGAAGAACTTGCAAGATTCTAAATCGGTTTTATATTCAGCAGTGTGAAAAATTAATTGAGAATGCTTGATTCTAATGCAATACTTGGCTCTAAATACTCTTGGAAATTAGGTCACTTAATAAAGGGTTTTCACTCTGATATTCTTTAAAATAAAATAACCTGGTGTAAGTGTACTTATGCTGTGAGAGTTACAAAATGTGAGTAGCACACTGTGGCATAATAAGGTTCCTAAGAAAACTATTTCCGTACGGTTTTTATACAGGCTTTGATTCTGACAATTCTTCAGGAGACTTTTCAGAAGCAAATCATAAAGTTGCAGAAATGCTTGATCTAGATCCACACCAAAGCAATAGGCCTGGAAAGCATAATGGAGAGACAGAGATTCAAGAAAATGGAATTAAGAGACACAGGTAAACCCATAGTACTACATAGTAAATGAGAAGTGAGTATGTGCTGGCTCATTATCTTTTGGGGCATTACTGTTCCCATTGGAAGAGGTTAATTCTCTGGAACTGAAAAGACATTTCACTTGTCTACTTCCTATGTCAACTCTTTGCTTCCTTTATAAATTACTTCAGTACCTACAGATGAAAATGTCTTGTTGTTTAAGGGGCTGGTAATGACAGTTGTTTTTTTCCAATTACAGGACATCATTACCTGCCCCAATGTTTTCTAGAAGTGATTTTAGTGTGTGGAGCATATTAAAAAAATGCATTGGACTGGTAAGTTAGCTTGGATGAAATATGCTGATGTTATGTCTCCTGACTTCAACTGGTTAATTTTATTGCTTAAACCTTAAGACACAGAATAATACCTGGTGCATTTTGCATTTTTTCCTGTAGGAAACAACATCTTAAACTGCAGTTCTGTAAATCTCAACATCCGTTTACTAATGGTACTATTTCCTTGCTTGCTTTAGCTGTTGGAGCATGTGGATTGCCATTTCTAATGCTGTCCTACGAGAACTAGACTGAAGCCATTAAAAATATAGTCAAATATGGTTTGATTAACACAATGCTCTCTTCTCTGCTTTTTTTTATTCTTTACTTGGCAAAATGTGATTTAGGGCTTTGTTTTAGTGCATTTGTGTTGTTTTTTTCTTCCTCCATAATTTAAGCAGTTTCTGCCAAAAAAATTGCTTTCGTCTGATTGAAGGGATGTAAAAGTTTGGGATCTGTTAGAGTTTCTTAGAGAGTGCAGTGTAGGCTTGGGGTATTAATGATGTGATGTAATTCCGTGACAAGATTTATTCTTGGACTCGGAAACACAGACCTTTACGTTGGTCTGTGTTGTTGAAGGACCCCAGTGCTTGCATCGTTATTGGCCATCACTGCTGTTTTCTTCTAATCCTTTAAGAATTCAGTTACATGTTTGATTACTTCATTCTTACTAGGAATGAAAATTATGTTCTACCCTGGAGGGCATTGCTGCCATAGCCACTTTTTAGAAGCGTTAAGCAATTACATTCATATCTAGTCTAGGTCTGCCAGTACAGTTCTTTGTGAATGCAACAGACGAGTCAGTGAGCCCTTCTGCTAGCTTAATTTATGTCATCTAAGAGATACAGCTGTACTGTCAAAACTCCTTTTGTTAGGATGAGTGACCTATCTACTAGAATGCTTTGCTGGGACCAAGTCAATTTAAATCAGTTCGGGTTAAGCTTTTTTTCCCCTTACTGCCTGTGACAATGTGAGGAAAATGTTACATTAACTTAATTGGTGGCTTTCTCCTTTCCACTAAGTTTTTAAGCACTCAAATGATGCTTCAGTCATGAATGCAACTTTTTAAGTAAAACCAGCCAAATTTGCTTGGATGTAGAAGACCTTGGGAATCGGAAACCTCTGTGTGAACTTCACGTCTGTCTTGTATCCACATGCAAAATGAGAAACATTCTGATGCAAATAACAGGTTGCTTAAATAAACCCACTAAAATATGGTAGAGCAATTCAAATGCTATTCTTTATATAACTGTTCCTTTAAAAAAATAATTTGTGGTTACTGCAGTAAAATAGTTAGATTTTACGCAAATAGGTACATGAAGATTTCAAAGAAATGCGTGGTACTTATATATCAGTAATGAGCTGGTTGGCGCATTATTGCTGCTATCTATGGAAATTTTAACCTATTCTGTTTTATGTAGACCACAGAATAGAAGGTAACATTTTTTCTTGAAATTGTTTATTCTTTCAGATTGCTGGTAGGGTTCTGCAGCGCTTCTAGCCCCTTTCAGCTGTAGCACTTAGAGGTCTACTGTAGGCTTGCCAAATGTCTTTTGAAGAATGCTGTAAATAAACTAACCCACAACTTACTTTCAAAATTCTTGTTGCTGTCAGTTGTTAACTTAGTGTTGTGTCTAAGAAATTAACTTACCCTTTTGTTACCTAGGAGCTGTCTAAGATTACAATGCCTATTGTCTTCAATGAGCCATTGAGTTTTCTTCAGCGGATAACAGAATATATGGAACATATATACCTCATTAATAAGGCTTGTAGTCATGCAGACCCCCTGGAAAGAATGCAGGTAAGTAACAACTACCACCCTCTGGTTAGTTCAGAAAAAGTTTTTCTCTCCCAGAGTCTTTAATTTTAAGACAATTTCTCACTTGAGTGTATTTCTTTCTCTGGGACTATCATAAGAATGCCTGTATTTGTCTGTCTAGAAAAGTTTCTTGTTTCATAGTGGCTATATCAGATATTTGTGACACTTTCACACTTGATGCTGTGCACAGAGTTTGAGCCAAAAGTCTAGTGCAGGAGAGTGCCACAACTGATGATGCCCAAGGACATCAACCCTTTTCAGGACTGCTTTAACTGTGATTCGTTCTGTGGTTTTATGTGTTGTGAAGATGAAATTTTGGCTTTTTAAGTCACCCTAAATTGATTTGTTGAGTGGCTTCATGATTTTTGAGTGGCTTCATGATTTTTCAGTTACGGGATGAAAAATCGTTGTGACAGAGACAAGCTTTACCACTCTTCTCCAAAACTGGTGGTTGTTGGGAGTAGAATATAGTACCTGGCTGGTCTCACAACAAGGAACTGAATGTGGTGAAACCAGGCCTGTGTATATTAGGTTATACTGGTATTGCTCATAGCTCTGTTTTTACTTAAGTGAAAATGGAATGTGTATCTTGTATTCTGTGTTTGTGTAGTACATACCCCTACTTACCAGCCTGCAGGAGCTTCTAAGTGTCATTTCTACCTGCTGGTATGATTCAAGAAATCTCATCTGTGTTAGAAATAATGCTTGCCTGACACTAGGAAAATCAAGACTCTGTGGCCAATGAGCTGAGTGTGGGGGACAGTCAAAATAGGGGAAAAGTAGATTTAAAAAAACAGGCTGTCCTCTTAGAGGTAGGTGGAGAAGCATAGGGCAGAGTGTAACCTGACAAAATTTACTACAGAAAATAATTCCTTTTGGAAATGAGATTCTTATTAGCTGCTTGTATTTCCCCACTTCTACATCACTTATCCTATGGCTTACAAATATTTTGGCCTTAAGCAATATATAGCGCTTTCTTTTTGGAAGAATAATGAAATACTGTGAAGTGCAACAAATACAATATATTAAACTTAAGAGTTTTAATGTACTGTTCTCATAACGATGTATTGTTGATTTGCTTATAGGCTGTAGCTGCTTTTGCAGTTTCTGCTGTAGCCTCTCAGTGGGAGAGAACTGGCAAACCATTTAACCCGCTGTTAGGAGAAACCTACGAATTAACCAGGTAATAATTACTTTAAATTGGGAGCTGGGGCTATTTGTGTTCTTGAGTTAACAGACTGTCATACTAGTTTGGCTGTTTATTCAGTGAAATAAATAAAAATCTACTAAAAAATATTTCCGAGTGTAGCTAAAAATATTTTCCCCAAACTATCTCAAAATCTTTGAGAAGTTGTTATAAAAGCTAATAATTTTATTTCTAGGTTTAGGCAGAGTATTCTTTGAATTATTCAGAGAAAAACTGGTCCATGTTCTTCCACCAAAGACATTTCCTGACCAGATATTATAAATTAATTTAAATAGTGTTTTGCTGATCATGTCAGATAGAGGAGTTAGTCTGAAGGACTTCCAGCTTGCTTAAATAAATGGGTGATATGGCTGCAGTGGAGAAAAGAATTTTCAGTCAGACCTTCTGCTGCTGCCCAAAGAATTTCAGTATTTTCATGAGTTATTTCAGTGAAACTTCTTCAAATGCCTTTCTGGGTAGAAAGTCATTTAGGTGTTTGAATGTGGGTTGGTTTTGGATATAAAGTGTTTGGAGTACAAATTCTTTCATTTCGTTAATTGTAAATGTGTCATGGGACTAGAAAAGGAAGAGTCTCACCTTCAGTTTAATCTAAAGAATCTTCAGAACTTTTAAAAATACTAAGAAATTATTTTCTTTTGTAACATTAAAAAAAATTACTGTTTAATGCTCTTTTTTGTTGTTGCTAGGGAGGATTTAGGATTTAGGTTTATATCTGAGCAAGTCAGCCACCACCCACCTATTAGTGCGTTTTATTCTGAAGGCCTCAATAAGGACTTTATTTTTCATGGATCAATCTATCCCAAACTAAAATTCTGGGGAAAGAGTATAGAAGCGGAGCCTCGGGGAACAATTACTTTGGAGCTTCTGAAGTGAGTATGAGAAGTAAATACCTTTCTTATGTTGATCTCCTTAATATTTACTTGAATAAAAAGATAGGTGATAATCACCCTATTGGCTCTTCATAGGTGATTATCTAAAAACCTCTTGCTGAAGAGGTTGTAAGAGTTTATTTACAATTTAATTTTCACTGCTTAATTTCAGGGCTCTGTTTTTTTAAGTTATGCCATGCTTGCATAGCTGTAGTAATTTGACCCAGTTTTTCCAGTATGAAAATTAGCATTTCTTAAAAATTGAATGCTACTGAAAGCTAGTTCTATGAAGGCATGTAAAATCTAAATAGAGAGATAAAATTTTATTACTGGGCTATTCAAGCTCGTCTCGCTTTTAAATATTGTTGTTGGTTTTGTTTGTGTGGAAAGAACTGCATCTTCAGAATAGCTGTTCTATGGGACAAGGGAATGGGAGAAACTTGTCAGGATTGCCTTGTCACCTGTTTAACATTTACTTTTGTATCATCACCTTCCTATTAAAATCAAGAATGCCTCTCCAGATCGCTGCCTGGCTTGTCTCTAATCGTGTACGTCTCCCATAAATTACCTGACTTTCCATAAGTTGATTTGTGCCCTGATGGCACAAAGACTGTTGAGCTTTCCCAAGGAGGACACAAGCATGCACCAGATAATGGTCGCAGAAAAAGTATTTTGCAATTGAACACCTAAAGGTGCTTTTATAAAAGCTTTCCTCAGGCCTAACTTTGAGGTTGTTTTGAACTGTCATCTTACAAAATTTCTAGATGTTTGGTCTCAATAAAGAACTTGCCTGCTGTATTGAGTGTTGACTTTTCCTGTAGTTTCTTTTGAAAGTATAGTTTGTTTGTCAAGCTGCTGGCATCTAATCTTCCAAAGCTTATAAAAGTATGAACTGGTCTTGGATATAAGTGGTGATGGAAATAGAGGAAATGTCTTCTGAATGTAGAAAGAACTATGAATGTTAGTGCAGAGTGCAGACATGACAAAAATAAAGTTTGTTGCTGGAGAGAGAGCCTTTATTTAGAACACTATTAAAATTCTTGCTCTACCTAATAAAATTACAGGGCACAGATTTAAACGGGAGTACAAACGATTAAAGCATTTATTTTAAATAATTACTTCAAGTTAGGAGCAGAAGTTGAAATAAAGTTTTAAGCCTGTCAATGTTGTGATCCATACCATTCTATTGGTTTGAGTAGTCTGAGAACTGTGCAGGGCCTGAGTGAACAAGTAACTCTTTAGGGAGCGAAATTGCAAGTCAATGTTAAGTACTGCATTTATGTTAACCATGACTATGTTTTCAAAACATGCGTTAAAAAACACACTTCTTCCACACTTCTCCAGCACTAATAAGTGTTTCAATTTATCAGCACTGGCCATGAGTGTCTTGTGTTTTGTTTTATGCTTTACAGCTTTTGGTGTCAAGTAGTTCATGAATAAAAATGTGTGCTAAGGCCAGTGGGATGAATTTGGGGGGTTGTGGTATTTTTTTCCCCCACTTGAAGAGTAGCAATTGTTCTAAAGCATGCTTGAAGACAATTTGCTGTGGAAAATAGTCAGACTTCAATGATCTGTTTTTATTCTGTACCGGAAAATGACAGACCAGTTGGAAACGTTAAATAGGAGCGTTGTCTCCATACTTGATGGAAGTAGAAGTAAAAGGTATTTGTTACAAAGAGGACAATGCTTGTTTCTGTATTTTTTCTATTAAAATAGAGTTTGCAAGCTTTCCTAAGATGGATTGATTGCCAACCAGGTAACTTCAGCATTTCTTTTACCAGCATAGAAAGATGAGTGAGAATAGATGGCACTGACTCGGCTGAGCTAGTGATGATAGAAGTCCTGTTGTTTAACATCTTGACCACTTTTAGAATAATGTCTTTTAAGGATTTAGGATCTGATAACTCATCTTTGGAGAACTTTTCACTAAACGTTAAAAACAAAATGAAACTAGGTGGAAAATTCTTCAATTCTAGGACTTTTCCTTCTTCTCAGTAAATCTTTGGGGAAAATGATGGAATTGCGTAATAAATTGGACTTTTAAATGTCATGTTTCTGAAGCTTGAACATAGCACTATCGTGTCCTACTGATGTTAAACCAACCAAACACACACACCACCACCCCCCCAACATTGCCTTCAGTGACACTGGAGCAATCCTCATATACCAATGTGGAAACTTGCGGCATATTTGTGGAAACCACTTATGCAGTTTGCTGACTCATATCACTCTCTTCAGGTTCAAAAGTCTTTACCACCCAGTGCCTGTAAAATGAGAAATTAAGTGGGTTAGTCTGACCAACCCTCAAGGAGGAGTGTCTTCATATCAAACCTTTGTCAGGACTAGTAGTGACTAACCTCTCTGCTAGCAGACTCAAATACTTATGTTCAGTGCTTTTTTTATCACAAAAAGGTACTCTCTAGATTATGATAGAGGTTTACAAGAAAAAGTTTTAGGAAGAAGTTCGCAGTGCTGCTGCAGTAGTTGAATAGAAGACACTATTAAGCTTTTGTTTGTCAGTCCGGTTCTCCTGCGAGAGAATGTTATCACATACAACCTTAAAAGTGCAAATGAAAAAGATGAATTCCTGGACTGCTGCTTATGTTGCACTGGAATTTGTAATCAGAAGCACAGCAACTGTAAAACTTACTATTTCAACTCTGGGAGAAGGAAGAAAAATAAGGGGCTATCACTTTATTAATTAATGTTTAGATACAACACATTGTTGGCTTATAAAGAAAAGTCTGTTTCTTTTCTGTTTTGAAGTTAACTGCTGGCTGTTCATAAGAGTGCTAAATATTTTGCCCTGCCATGAACAGAATTGAAAACAGGCTTACATTCCATCTCAAACTCAAGAAAATTACTTATTTCTCTATTTTCTTTACAGACATAATGAAGCTTACACATGGACAAATCCAACCTGTTGTGTACATAATGTAATTATTGGTAAACTGTGGTTAGAACAATATGGAACGGTAGAAATTGTAAATCACAGGTAATGCTAATCATGAAACTGAGGGTTGGCTTAGTGGTGCATGGTCACTTTTGTTACAAAGCGGAAGGTTTTGATTTTTGTCAGATTATACAGGAAGCTTTGTTTTGTGGGTCCAAAGTCTTGTCTTTTTTTTTTCTTTTTTTTTTCTTTTTGACAAATGCAAACTATTCCTTGGACTGGGCTTAGTATCATAATAATAAAAAGGTACAGGGCTAGATGGCTTATGGGGTACAAATATTTTAGGTTTGCAAGTTACTCATTCAAATTCAGCCCTATTGACAGAGAACAGAAATTAAATTTAAGTCCAGAACCATTAAACGGAATAATTGTTGGCAGCTTGGAATGGACCTCCATCAAGTTGATTGTGACTTAGCCCTCTTTTTAGTTTTGAAAATAGAGAATGTCTTAACTTAAGGGTCCGGCACAGAAAAATGACTGCAGAGTGAACTCAGAGCATGTCAGTTGCTCTGGTAACTGCCTGTATAAAAGCTTTTTACCTTACGTAAAATAAATTACCTCCTATAATGATGAGGGAGAGAATTTTGTGAAAACTTTATTACTTCTGCACGTGCTTTTCTGCCAAAAAATGGGAGCTTTAATCCAGCAGTGCTGCTGTTTCAATACTTCTCATAGCATCAAATCTACAATCCTGTCTCCTATACTGGCACAAAAGATCCAGGATGGTCTCTGTATGCTTTGTTCGTGCATGGAAACTTGACCTGATACCTCACTGGGAGAGATTACTTACATATATGTACATCTCAATGCAAGGAAGATGCTGAAATATAATGCTGCTTTATGTCTGTAAAATGTTTAGTTCAGAATTTTTGATATGCAATTTAAAGGTAACTTTTGAATGCACTTGACTAGATTTTCCTGCTTAGGTAATTTGTAAAAGTTATTTCTCATTACAATTAGCTGTAAATAGATATCAATCTGAAATGTGGTGGGTCAATAGTGTGGGTTAAGTAGTATGCAAGAGTGCATTCTGTTTTATTCCTAGTACTTTTGATAAATTTTACATACACATGAAACTCAGAAGTATGGTCATGTTTTCAGTTGGCTTTCACAGGCTGACGTCTTGATGTGCACATTGATACCTTTTTTGACCTTTTTGTGGAATTTTGAAATTTGTTTGTCTTTTCTAATGCCCTGGTCAGGTAATAAACCATAGTTAAAGAAAAATAATTATTTCAGTAACTAGCCCCCAGTTAACTGTAAATATATGAAAAAAGCAAAATACGGTAAAAAAGTAAACTTACTAATGTATTTAGGGGCTTGCTTCTTTAAGCGTGTACTTATTTCCTCTACAGTACTGGAGATAAATGTGTCCTTAATTTTAAACCGTGTGGACTGTTTGGGAAAGAGCTTCACAGAGTAGAGGGATACATTCAGGACAAAAAGTAAGTGATAAAAGCCGCTTGGCCTCTCCGTTTCTGAGCACTGTGGCATTTCTTTAGTGCTGGCATAGTGACCACAACTGATGTGACTGCAAAGAGGCTAGCAATGCAGATTGTAACCCATTTCTGTTCTCTGTGTCGGTATTAAACCCCTTGATTCTAGGATGATCCTTTTAAGCATTATTAGAAAAACTCTCCAGTCCAGTCTTTGGAAATAAAGGTATCCAAGGAAAATGCAGAGTAGTTGCAACTGATTTCATTGTTGTACAGTCACAATTCCAGTGTTCAGTTTAAAATAATGAGAATATGGTTATTAGAAACTTTTAATCAAACCCAAACCTGTTTCGTGACTCTGAGTCTCTATATTGTAAACTATTGACTTTATTGCGCCCACACTCATTTTAACAGTGGCAAAAGTATGCGACTAAGTCATGAGGATGTGTTCTGCAGGACTGAATGCCAGAAAGGCTGGAATAAGCTGAAACCTTTTCTTTGCATTAAATATCTGACTTCTAAGAAATCTGTGAAGAACTATAAAGTATGACAAAGTAGGAAGCTGGGTATTTAATATAGATCAGAATCTGCATGACTTGACTTAGAAGGCTTTATAAGAAGCAAAAGCTAAGTCTCCTTTGCTTTCTCTGCAGCAGAAAGAAGCTGTGCGTCATCTATGGCAAGTGGACAGAATGTTTATGGTGTACTGATCCCACTACGTATGAGACTTACAAAAAGAATGAAAAGAGAGGTGGTGAGCAGAAGAAATTGAAGCCGGTAAGGTTAAGGATTCTTTAGGGAGAAAAGATACTGAAATATGAGAAATGAAAGGAAAACATCTTCTTTATGGAAGTGGTGAGGTGGTGGTGAATGGAGGGTTAAAACAGTCTGTCTTTTGGTAGGGGTCGGAAGCGGGCAGTGTTAGTCCCATGAGAAGGCATTGCACTTTGAACTTGTGTAGACTTTAGTGCGAGATGCTGGTATTGAAGAGGGCTCATAGGAATGGTGTTTGCTAGAGATTTGTCAAAGAGAAGTCATTGAATATCAACCCCCAAGCTTCTGTTGTCCAGGCCTTGAATAAGGAAGGTGGCTCTACTGCCAACTCCAGGTGTAAAAATACTAGGATTTGGGCATTAAAAATAAAAAAAAAATTACATGTCTTTAAAGTCAGTTATGCTTTTTGGTGATGCAGCCTTTCAGAAGTTATGATGTAGATAGCCTTGACAACAAATGGGTCTGGAAACATGCAGGGTTTTTTCATCACATGTAAGCAGTGTCGGGTAAGTTACCACGAAAGTCTCAGTGTTATATGGAAAATCCAAATGTTGTATGGTGCAGCAGAGGACTGTTGGGTTTCCTAATATCAACAGGGTCTTGCAGACCCTGGTTGCTCATTGAAAATTATAAGTTAAACAGAAGCTAATCACTCTTAACCTTAAGAGGCTCAAACTTTTATTAAAAAGTATTCACATCAGAAGAATCTAGAGCAACAACAGGCCTTGCTTTTGGCTCTGGATTCCGTCATGGTACAGGCTTATATTTTGACTTTTTTTTTTTTTTTTTTTTTAAATAATAAGGTTCTGTTCATCTTACAAAAATCAACTCTTTCTTTCCTTCCTTCCTGTTGAATCTATATTTAGATGGGGAACTGTCTAACAGTAAACCAGATGTTGACATGGAAAGTAGCCTAAGAGAGTATTTTTAAATAATGAATGCTCAAACCAAATGATTGAAATTAGACTCTTAACCATATGGAGCTGTTTTCTAGTGTATAAAACAGGCCCTGTTTAACTTAATAGGGTATTTTTGAATAAAATAAATGAGCCATGTCAGAGAGGGCAGAAAGAAAATAGAAGGGGGGTGGGAGTGAGGGGAGGGAGGAAAAGTGGTAACTCTAGGATGTTATTGCCTCAAACTTCCCTTCTGGTTGTTGTGGTTTTAAATGGTTTCCCATGGTGAAATCTTCTGAAATTCCACCATGTAGCTGTCTGTGTCCTGTAACAGTCAGATTCAGATTCTGAGAGCGGCCTCTTGATGAATACTGCATTTGATTTTATATATGCATTATAGCAGTGCACCTGTTAACAAAGGAATTTGGAAGGAAAGCCACTGTATTTATAAACTTAGGTACACAGTCTTCATCCTGAGAAAATTGGCAGTAATAAGTTACTAGAATCTAGTTCATAGGAAATCGGACTGACACAAGGGCATATCTGTTTTTTAATTGCACATCCAAATCTTTTGCAAATGATGAAGCAATATCCAAAAGCAGGCATGCCCCATTTATCTTTCTAAGGCCATTATAGGAACTGGTTTAAATTGCAGTCTTGGCTCATTTCAACCTGAAGAAGTAATAGTCATGTTAGGTGAAATTAAGTTATAGCATGGGATAGAAGGGAAGCTAGGGAAGAGACTTCTGAAAGACATTACTTTACTATTACTAATTTTTATAAACAGACATTCAAGTTGTACATAGGTGATGGGAGACTATTCAGAGATATCAGAAGCAAGACGTTACAATAAAAATGAAAGGAACAGTATACAGAGTGAGGAAAAGCAAACATGAGGGGGGAGGCAAAAGTATAGGAGAGTGTTTAATATCTCAAATTCGAACAGATTCTTCAACAGTCACTGTAGAACTCTAGATGAAACTGTCCAATTTCCCTTTGTTCCCCTGCCAAATGTTATCTCTGTTTCAGAGTGAAGATGTTATTAAATCCGAAAATGATGAGGCTGATGATATGCCAGAGGTTCAAGACACGGTGCAGTTCATACCAGGCAGTAAATTGCTTTGGAGAATAAATTGTAGGCCACCAAACTCATCACAGGTAACTGTTTCAATCAGTCTGTCTGTTGCTATTACTAGTGATTTATCCAAGAGAACATGAGTAATGTTCAAGGGAAACCTTGTTGAAGTGTTTGTCCTTAGCATGTATACTGACAGGCTCTGGCAGTTCTTGCTGCAGCAGTAGAATTATATTACAGCAAGCTCTCTGCTTTGTTCCTGTGCTGAAAGCATCACTGCTGTGTCAAACTTGGTAGAAAGAATGCATGCTCTGACTGCAGCTGCTTCAGTGTGAGTCTGGTGTCTCAGGTTAACCTGTTTACAAGATCTTAGCACTTAGAGTGGCTAAAATATGGAGACACATTCCCTTCTGCCAACCCTGCTGTTAGAAGACGGGCTTCCAAAAAAATGCAGTAACTGGGCAGCTGGATATTAACTTCAGCAGTTTCAATGAGACTTTTTGGTCTTTTAGGTGTGGGTGTGTTTTTCATAAAAATCATAATGTTAAATATGAGATGTGGAGGAAAATATGTCTTGATCCTCTGAAGCAAAGACTGCTTCGAAAATGAAAGCTGTGTTTTCCATCCCCTTCTGCCCTTCGTTGGCCCTCCTCTCCAACAAAAAAACCCTAGTTTTGTATGAACCTAACCTTGCTTTCAGAGTAGCCAGTGAGAGAAGATTTGACTCGCTAATTTCTCGTGGAAGTTCTGTTGTATCCATTCGGTATAGGGAGCCCAGTGCCACTTTGCCAAAATAACTTGTATGTTATCTTTAATTTGCTTTTAAGATGTACAATTTCACCAGTTTTGCTGTGAGTCTCAATGAGCTAGAAAAGGGCATGGAAGCAATATTAGCTCCCACTGACTGTCGGCTACGTCCAGATATCAGAAATATGGAAAACGGAAACATGGGTATGTGTTTGCTGGAGGAAATATTTTCACATTAGTAAGTTTTGAGAGGGATGACTGAAGGGAGGTTGGTGGATACAGGAACACTGTCTTCAGTTTCTCATTCCCAGAGCAGCCTTAACTCTTTTTCATCCTGTGTTAATGAACATGCTTTTGAACAATGTATGATGTCTGTTTTCTCCCAGAAAAGTCTGGGAGAGCAAATGTGTCCACGGTGGATCCCAAGACTGCTATCCTATGTTACAGTGTATTTGCATGTTTGTTAACTGGGGGGGAACTGGCAGACATGCTCTCTTGCTCTGGAGTCTGTCTGGAAAGACATGTGGTGAACAGGCATGCTCTGTTGCTCTGGCATTTGTCAGAAAAAACACATGGCCAAATAGTGGAAAAAATCGCTCTCTCTGTTATGCCTAATCTAAGTTCTTTCCTGCTGTCTCAGTGCGGTGTTTCTGATAGATAAAACACCAAAATTTCCGTTTCGACTCTGTGTTTGTAGCAGCAACTTTTCTGAAATGACAGTTTTAGTTTTTTGTTGCCTGACATTTTCATTGTCCAGTGAGATTGTGTACAGCAAATGCTTTCTCTTGCTTAAATGAACTATATGTCATTTCTCTGCAGTCTTGTCTGTTTTCTGCACTTTTGTTTCTATTTTGCTAAGTAACTGATTTCTCTTGAAATGTTTGTTAGATGTGGCTAGCAAAGAAAAGGAGAGACTAGAAGAGAAACAAAGAGCTGCTCGCAAGGAGCGTGCAAAAGATGAAGTGGAGTGGCACACACGGTAAGGGGGAAGGAAGTTGGGCATTTGTTTAATGCTTGGAATGGTTTGGTATACTGCTTGAAATCTTTTTATTCAAGACAGTGTGTGTTTGATTTCCTGCATGACAGCACAATTTGTAGTGTCACTTAAAGCATTTGCTGGGTCAGCAATTAATAATGTAGCTGGAAGCCAAAACTGCTGATAACTTTGTCCTGGAGAAATTATCTAATAATAAATGCTGAAACCTGTCATAATTAACTCCTGTGATAATACTGGATTTTTTTTGGTTTTGTTCTTTAAAACCTACAGAGGTCATATTTTTGTTACAATGAAGAAGATGTTAAGTCTCATCTCTCCTTTAGCCAATTCCTGTCCAGCTTTTGGCAGTTGAGTATGACGATGTGGCCCTCTAGGGCCTTTTGTTTTCACACTCTTAGGACTTCTTGGCTTGGATACTTCAGAAATTGCTTTTTTGATTGCATATTCAAGTGACTTCTCAGTCATAAAATGCATCACGGAGTAATCTGTGATTTGGCTCCTGCTCCTGCTGGTTGCTTTTCACAGATGCCAATGCTGTGCAGTGAGTGTACGCTCACAGCCAGTTACTGCAGGTGCTTCCTTCAAAGGCAGGAACTTTGGGATGCTCCCATGATTTAATGAAATTGAGAAGAGAAGGCATTCTCTTCCCAAAGCCCAGAGGAGCAGCTACAGACTAATTCCAGTTAATGCCTTTGAAAATCTCTTCCAGAGAACATAAAATTGTTTTCAGTCAACATGGCTAAAAAGTGAGCATCAGTTAATGTTCTGTGCAAAGTACAGTTCCATAGAAGAAAACTCTTTCCTGTTTGGACAGGTATACAAAAAGGGTTGTGTAACTGATTTGGCATTCTTTTAAAGTAAAAATTAATATATGTAATCAATATATAATCTAGAATATCAATGTTATTTTTATTTGGAATAGGACAGCAATTTTAAAATCAATTTCATACTCCTTCTTGACTTTATGTAAAAAAAAAAAAAAAAGATGCTTTACAAGGTGGTGATAATTGCGTAGGAAGTTTAATGCCTTATTTTTCATGCTCAGAGTATTTCCTGAGAATTTTTTACTGGTAAGAAATACCAGTGGGTTTTTACAATATTTTGTGAAAGAAGCAAAGTTTGGTTTTTTTCCCCCATTAATAATTGTTCACTCTGTTTGCTTTTTTCTTTTATTGTTTCTTTTTCTTTTTTTTGTTTTTTTACAGATGGTTTCATCAAGGCACTAACCCATACACTGGGACTTCAGACTGGCTGTACTCAGGTGGCTATTTTGATAGAAATTTCTCAGACTGTCCAGACATTTACTGAAATTACGGAACCAATTGCTCATCTCATCTGGACATCTAGTTACTAGATTTCATTCCAAGCAAGTTACTCTGGTTTTGTTGATAGCAAAAACCAGCTTTTCTAAGTAAATTTTAACAAAAATTCTATTGGTCAACAATCAAGGATTTAATTATCACTAACGTTGGATTGCCAAATATTTGAATACTGCTGCATTCTTTCCGTAAAGCTGCACCTGAAATCATCGTGCTTTCACTAATTTTCAAAGGGACCTTTGGTTCTTCTTTTTTTTTTTTTTTTTTCTTAGCTTCTTTGCCAGGAAGGTACGCTGTATCCGGTAGAGCACATAACATCCTTGAAAACTACGTAACTTAAATAAAATAGAGATAATATCCTTGTTACTTAGTATAATAGTGAAGAATCTGAAGTTTCTGGAACTCGGAGCAGGGATGAAAAGCTAGTATGGTACCAACAGGATCAAATCTAGTACTGTTGATACTCCCCGTGAAGAGATGCATGTGAACTTCCATACGGTATGTAGCACTATGTGGGGGCTGGAGCTCCTGGCCCCTCTCTCTCAATACAGTTCAATAATTCAGAGACTTGGGAAAACAAAAAACAACCTGAGCTTCTCAAACTGTAGTTGTGTGTTACAGAGTCTTCACAACTTTTGGACACTGTGAGCATTAAACTGTATACCTGTGATAAAATTACATAAAGCATACGTTAGGAGAAGGGAAGGGTGCATTAAAAAGTGTGCTTTTCTGAAGTCAAATGCTGTTCTTAAAATACGAGAAGCTTCCGAAGCAATTGTAGGAACGTAGAGGTGGTTACAATGTAAAATATATTGCTTGCTACCACTTGGAGGCTTAAATCTTCTGCACTACCTTTGGCAGCTTTGGCACTATGTACGCTTCTAGACTAAACTTTTATTCGGAAGCACTTTGGTATGTATATCCACACAGGTTCATATTTTGGGGAAGTTTTGGTTTGCATGTTTTTCATTATTAGGTCATGTCTGTTTTGTATGTTGTGAAAAAGCAGAATCAGTTTAAAGCTTTGGCAGAGTTATACCTATTACGAGTTTTCTGTGAGCACGTGCTGTCAAAAAGTGGGATATTTGCATATTTTTTTTTTGTTCCATATCTAACCATCGAAGCCATATAATACTGGAAATAATCAGTTACTGAATTGATGCATTCATTTTCTTTCAAGTGGTACACTTCGGGGGGGGGGGGTGGGGGTGGGAAGCTTGAAAAATTACGTCCCGTAATTAAAACTAATCCTAATGTTGCTGCTTCTTTTATGAACGCTTTTAACTGAGTAACCAGGCAAAAATAGAGAGCGGCTATACTGCTGTTAAGTTTGCAGTAATTCAGAAATTGCTGATGTTAAGCACCAGCAACTTGAGGAATTCATGGAAGAACTGGTCTGATGGATGTCCAAACACATCTGTGGTTTCATCCAAAGAGCAGATTTTTCAAGTGCTTCTCTCCCAGCTACACAATTAAAGAGCAAAAGAAAATTAAGATACTCATGGAGAAATGTTTTTATATCAAATCATGCATCTGATGATAGGATTAACTTTAAATTCTTGGGAGATTTAGTTGTCTTCATTTGGAAAAATAAGAGAAGCTGTCAAACTTCAAGGCAGTAAGCAGAGGCCGTGTCTGAAACGTGCTCGTGGTAACTTTGTTCTGTTGCCAGAAATCGTACTTTGTGCTGATTGCAAGTCTGGAGGACTCACAAGCTGGACTCGGTAATACGGTGCAGACAGCGGGGCTGTGTTTGTTCCTAGTAAGCGCATAGACACCTGACTTTTTTAAAAGACATTGCTGATCCATATGGGACAGCATAAAAATACTTTTTGTAAAAAATCTGAACGTTAATGACCGTGCCAGGGCACTGTAACCCCCTTTCCAAACTCGCCGCAAGCAGCGTAGGGAACCCCTTGTTAGGTGAGGATTGAAAGGATTCACGTATTAAGGCAGTTTAACATCTCATGGGAGTTTAAAACTTGGTTAAACTAAATAGTATGTTTAATGCTCGAGTAGTGTTTTTAAAACAATACCTATAAATAGAAATTGCCTGAATGGAAAAACTGTAGAGTAATTGCTAAAGAAATACTCTGTTTATAAGAAGTGTACAGGTTAGCATCCCTCTCATCTAAGTTATGATTTAAATTCAGAGATCGAAACCCTTTTCATTGTGTGAAGGCATGAAAAAAATTGTAACATGTTTAATCCAAACTTCAGTATAGAATCTTCATGGGATTTAAAAAGAAACTGGGAAGATTTCTAAAGTAAGAACACTTCACTAGTGATGTCTTTAGCCCCTTCTCCCCTTCCTTTAGTGTAAAGGTTTTAGTAAAATTTCATACTAGTTCTATATCAGTTTTTTTTAATTTATTGTTCTTCATTGACAATGCTTACACAATACTTTCCCCTCATTGCCGACACGACTATGCTTGGCTAGCCATGGGACTCCCAATGCTCTGAAAGTGAAAAAGTTGTGTTTTCGATGCAGATCTCGCCTCAGTGGTTTACGTGTCAAAACATTAATAACTTCGCACCTTTTGAAAGAATGTCACTTTTATAACTTGATTAAACACTGTATATAAGATAACTGTGCTAGTATATGTTAATACAGCTATGTAGAGAAACCAGCTAGAAAGAAATTATAATAAATACTTAATACCCTTTGGGCCTCTAGATGGTGACAGAGAGATTTTTGTAAGTGAGACTTTCGTACGGGGCAGCGGTGTGGTAGGGCGAGAGGGCGGCTGGAGATGACTCTGGCTTTGTTCAGCCAGCTCCGGGGCTGCGCTTCCTCTTTTCACCGTGATGCTTATCGGGCGAGGACGATTTAAATCAGAGTTTGAACACCCCTGTATCCATCCAGGCTTTTTCCCAGCCCTGGGTGGACTCGCTTCCTTAGCAGCCTGTTGCCCTGCGGTACGTGGGGGTCTGAGAAGCGTGGGGCGATGGCGGCGTAGGCCGAGAGCGGCTGTAGCGAGGGAGCTGCGGTGGGGAAGTGGCGTTGGAGAGCTGTGAGGTGGCAGGGAAGACGGCGGAGAAGGCCGAGTGTTAGCGGGAGCCGGGGACTGAGTGGACTTGGACTAAAAAATGTAGTGGAAGTGAAAAATTCACTTTATAGTTGGCTGTGCAGCGTCTGCGTTTGTGTCTTTGAGCCCACGTCATATTGTAAATTGGGAGCAGCTTTTTCAGGCATCAGGCATTTATGTAATTATCGGTACCCAGATTAATGAGGACGGGAGGCACGTGTACCCTGAATTAGCCAGAAAAAATAGAACTAATTAGCAGTATTTATTCCTGTTTCCTAATTAAAAATCATTTCTTGGTAAATTTTGTCAAAAAACGTTTTTAAAGAGCACACTCAAGCCTCTCCCCCCCTTCAGCGGAGCGGTGCTGGGGGGCAGCTGCTCTCGGGAATAACCGTCTCCCCGGGCCGGGCCCCGCACCCAGCGCCCCGGCAGCGCCGGCTCCTCGGGAAGCCCCGGGATTCGGGTCGTCGGCTCGGAAGGCACCACCTCGGCGGGGGCGGGGGCGGGGGCGGGGCCGGGCCCTGCCGGGAGCTGCGGGGCGGGCGTCCCGCTGGGCGAGGCGCCTCCGGGGAAGGGGTTTGTGTCTGCAATACTTGATAACCGCCGCTCCCTCCCTGTGGACAGCCCTGCTCTGTACAGCCCTGCGGCTCCGCTGCTGCACTGTAAAGCCGTAAATGGGAATAAAGGTGGTTTTGGAGACGAGCCGGGCTCCGGCCTCTGCTTGGCGGGCGGGGCGGGGGCGCCGCCATCTTGCGCCGCCGTGACACAGCAGGGCGCCTCGGGCCGCCGCCCCTGACTGACAGCAGCGCCGTCCAACCGCGCGGGGCCGCGGGGGCGCCCGCTGCCGCCCTGCCCCGCCCCGCGGCGGGCGGGGTTCCGGCGCGCGGGGCAGGAAGAGCGGAGCGGCGCAGGGCCTGCGGGCGGCGGTGGCGGCAGGTACCGGCGCGGGGGGCGGCGGGCCGGGCTCGGCCGGGCTCCCCGCCCCGCTCCTCGGCCCGCTGCTCGCGGCCCGGCCCGCCGCCTGCGGCGGCGCTGGCGGGGGGCCGGCCCGGGGGTCGGCTGCGCCCCGTGCGGGGGAGCGGGGTCTCCTGCCGGGGGAGGCCTGGGGGGACGCGGCCCGGCGGCCTCGGGGGTCCTGGCTGGAGATGGCGGCCTCTGGGCGGGCGGGGAGCGCCGGGGGCGGCCACGGGCGGGCGGGCGGCCTGCGCGGGGCCGGGCCGGGCCGTGCTGCCGGCCTGCCCCCGCGGCCCGGCGTGCCGGCGGCTCCGCTCCTGGCTTGCCTGAGGGGCTGGGGCCGGGCGGCGGGGCCGGGTCTGACCGGCCGCTACCGGCGGTGCGCTCGGATCGGGCAGCGCGGGGGGGGTTCAGCGCAGCGCCAGCTTAGAAACAACTGCAGAGTCATGCAGGCCGACCCGTCTCCCCGCGTTAACGCCTCGAGCCGCGAGGCTGGTCGGTGCTCTCCGCGGGAGACACGAAGCTGCCGTGGGTGAGGCCGGGTGCGGTGGGGTGCTGGGCGGGAGGAGGTCACCCGTGCAGGGTGGCTCTGGCGCAGGGCAGCCCGCGGTTCTCTGCCGGGGTGCTGAAGCAGGAGTCTGAAGATTAGCGTTACAGTAGGGCTTCCTGCAATTGAAATGTCCCTGATCTGTGAACCGCGATAGGAACTGAAAATGGAAACGTCAGGGGAATGGTGGTTTCGTTTTCAAGTACCTTAGCAGATACACCGCACTGCATTAGCGGAGACCTGTGGAGCGTCCAGTCTTCACCCTGGCTTCCACTCTTGTGGATCGCCCTGAAATTCTGCAGGCAGTGAGGCAGATTCCTTTCATGGAGCTCGCTTGATAAAGATTGAAATTTGGTATTGAAGAGAGAATACAGGAAGGTTTCTCATCACATCTGCTGCTCTTTTTCTTTCCAGGATGTCTTCAGGTGCGTTATTTCCAAGCCTGGTACCAGGCTCCCGTGGCTCTTCGAGCAAATACCTGGTGGAATTTCGGGCGGGGAAGATGTCCCTGAAAGGCAGCACTGTGACCCCAGACAAGAGAAAAGGCCTTGTGTACATCCAGCAAACTGATGACTCCCTCATTCACTTCTGCTGGAAGGACAGGACTTCGGGCAATGTCGAAGATGTGAGTATGGTTTTGTGCTGCAGTGCTGAGGCATCTTGTTCCACTGGCACTGCTGAAAGAGCTTCTCCAAGACAAGTTAGGATGAGAATGCCGCTGTGGCCTGACAGACCTGCACTTACAAATCCTCTCTGCTCCTCAGAGAGGATGGAAGAAGGTTTGGGGAGGAGGGCGGAGGTCTCTGGAAGGCTAAAACGAATATTCATGTGTTTCCTCAAACATTTGTTTCTACTGCCACATTTTCCAGGATTTGATTATTTTTCCTGATGACTGTGAATTCAAGAGGGTACCTCAGTGCACCACTGGCCGTGTGTATGTATTGAAGTTCAAGGCAGGATCAAAACGACTCTTCTTCTGGATGCAGGTTTGTGGGAAGCCAATAATAAAGATCTTGGAACAAAATACTTCCAGTTTGCCTCGTACCAAGAGCAGCTTTCTTGCAGGAGCCGAAGACGGACAAGGATGAAGAGCACTGCCGTAAAGTGAACGAGTATCTCAACAATCCACCAATGCCTGGGGCTTTGGGTGGAAACGCAAGCGGAGGCCACGAGCTCTCGGCATTAGGAGGTACAGTCCATTCTCTGCTCCTTCACGTGAGAGACTTTGTTAAAATTTATTTTTAGAACGAGCACTTATAGTTCCCAAGGAAGAAATTCCTGATGACTGTGGAGGGTGAGTTGGGGACAATGTTAATACCAGAAGTGTAAACATGCTTTTAGCAGAATAAACTGTGCTGTTATAATAGGTGCAGGCTGAAAGTTAAGACTGCCAGAAGAAATCTCTTTGTTTCCAGTAGATTCTCTGGAGTCTTACCTCTTTACGAAGCCAAGTTGCATTTATCTTTTATGAGCATCAAGAATCAGTAAACACTTGAAACTGTTTTTTCCATACAGAATGTGATGCCAATTAATCTCCTGCTGTTTGAGCCGGAGTGCTGTGAAAAAAGCTATGTGAATATGTTGTGTTTCAGAATGTTTTTGTTTTTAGGTGAGGGTGGCTTGCAAAGCCTTCTTGGAAACATGAGCCATAACCAGCTCATGCAGCTGATCGGACCAACGGGCTTAGGAGGACTTGGTAAAATGCTTTAATATCTTTATGCCAAAATGGTATTTTCTCCTGCCAGGTTAAGTCTTACCTGACAATATTTTCAAGTAGTGCTATTGATTTGAATAGCGCTGCTTTCACATGAGAAAGCAAGGCCCTGCCTCAAAGATGAGCTAAGGGGCAAAGAAAGGATGGAGGAAACGGAGGGTACCAGATTCTACACGGCACTCATCTTAGGGCTTAATCTGCAAAGAGCATCGGTTCTGCTCCTTGCTCCGCTGAATTTTCTGCTTTTCTTTTTCCTCCTTTTTTCCCACCCCTCCTCTTCCTCCTGACTATTCACTGGAGCAGGGACTGAAAACCAGGGACTCATTGCTGGTGCCTGTCCCAGATGCCAAGCTGTGGAGTTGCTTGTGTTGTCTCTGATCCAGTGAATGTTTGTGTGCAAAGCAGAAAGAGTTCAAGAGGAAGGCTGCAGTGTACCCACCCCACAGCACTCTCTGGTCAGAGGAGTAAGGCTCAGGTTAGGACTTTCTCTCCTGGGCAACGCTGGGGAGAGCTTGAACCACTGTGCTGTTTTTCTGAAGGGGATGAGAGGTGTGTTGGAGTCCCTGCTGTGGTCTGTTCGTAACGCTATCCCTGCTCCAAGACCGACAGAGCATTTCCTGAGAAGTCAGACCCTCGAATGGAAGTAGGCAAAGTAACGCTTAGCAGATGGCAGGGACTAAGGTTCTGTGCTTAAGCACCGAAGTCCATTTTTGTGGCTCTAGCTCGGGTCTTTTTAGCTTCAGATGCAAATCTCATGTTGGTGGGATGTTCAGATGCAAATCTAATGTTAGTGTTGGAAGACTCTGGCTTTTTAGGATGTGTTTGGAAAAGATCTTCCTTCTTGAAGCTTCACGTGACTCCTGAGACTGTCTTCCTTTTCGTCGCAACACATTTTCTCAGCAGCTCTTCTTTCCTTGCCTTTACATCTAGCCATAAGACAGCTTGACATGAAGCTCGCTACAGTAACAGAAAGAAAACCATCTGCTTGCCTTGGCAAACAGTGGTTGTGGTGTATCTGTGTGGATCTCTTCCCCCAGTAGCGTCTTGTTCTTTTGCATCTGGTTTGCATCTCTCTCGGGACTCTGCCTTTGTTGCAGAGCTCCTGCAACAAAGGAGCTTTCTTGTTCCCGGGCAAACTTTCCTAGCGGGGACAAACTGAGTAGAGCAGCGTGTGGTTCAGCCCGGTTAGCTTCACCCTGCCGTTCCTGCTGCTGTGGAAGCTCTGTGACTAGTGCACATACATAAGTAAGTAAGTGAAGTGCTACGGGCATGGTTCTGTAGGAGTGGGTCCTATATAAAGGAGGAGCTGGTGGCTGGTGCTCGCTCTGGCCTCCAGTGTTCTGCAGCTTCAGTTAATCATGTGTTTGCTAATGGAGCACTGTCGTTAAGTCCTCTGCTTGCAGGTGGTTTCCAAAAGATGGATGATGAATGCAGGTGCCGGTGTAGGGGTGTGTATCTAATTAGATGTGGTACAAGAAACCACTGGATGGGAAGCGTGTGGTAAATAGAGCGTTTGGCTGATGTGGCTCAAAGGAATCATAGTGGGACAATCGGTCACCGGCAGCTCCAGTGGACCTAGGAGCCAGGCCTTTCCTCAGCTCTCTTTAGCTGATGTTCTTGACACTGCGATAAGTCCTTGGTAGTTGGGATACGTGGGTGAAGGAGGCTGAGTCTGATTTCTTTCTTTTGCATATGGCAGTTGGCTCAAAGGCCGAGTGTTGGTTTCCTGCTGTGTTTCCTGAGGGCTGCTCTACTGGGAGCGCTGTGTTTGTGCGCGGGGTTGTCCTTACTGTGCTCTGCCTACGAGGTGTTTCAGCTGATTCTGCTGCTGCGTCTCTGCGTTAGGTTTGAAGCTGCAAAACCCAGGGGTATGGGGGACAGTGGTGGTGACTCAAAGGCTGCCTCTAATTTTCTGCTGGGGGCCTTGGCTTTAAAGGTTAGAGAAAAGTTGGATTTTGGGGAACTAGTAGATGAGAGGAGAGGGCTGTGTTACAATGATTGCATGTATACGGCACAAACCAAAGTAATTTTACCCTTGTGTACATCTAGAAATTGAGTTCGTTTCTAAAACGTGCAACTCTAAGGCAGTTTTCTGATAGGGATGCAAGATCAGAAAATGAGAGCTGTTAATTTACAGAAAGGGGTGGGGGGGTTGGTCTGGGCTCTTTCACCCCCTCCTCCTTTATTTTAGCAAATAAAACCTTTCAGGTACAAGAGTGACCTCTCTAGAGCAGAGAGGTGCAAAAAACCCGAAGAAATAAATTTCTAAACCTGTTCCTCTTTCATGTTCACGGAAGGTGGGCTGGGTGCGCTGACGGGTCCTGGGCTGGCCAGTCTGCTTGGAAGTGGGGGACCCCCAACCAGCAGTTCGTCATCAAGGTAGGACGCCTCTCTGGTCTGGGTTTGTAGTATTCTTGTGATGTAAAGTTGCCACTTCTGTGGGAGGAATTGTGGCCTACTGAACAGGAAATACGATGGGAATTAAGACTGCGTATTACCTCTCTAAAATGAGGGTCGGAACCCTTCATATTGTAAGGGCTTGAAAGGAAGCTTTTCAAAATAAAAGAGGCAAAGCTGGTTTTTGCAGGGAATTAATTATACTAATTATCTTCTCCAGCTCTCGCAGCCAATCAGCTGCTGTGACGCCATCTTCCACGACTTCTTCGACACGCGTAACGCCTGCCCCGTCCGTTCCTGCGGCTGCGTCTGTGACCAGTCCGAGCCCCGTACCAAGTTCGGGTAATGGAACCAGCTCAGCCACAAGCCCAACCCAGCCCATTCAATTGAGTGACCTTCAGAACATTTTAGCTACTATGAATGTGCCATCTGGAGCAGGAGGACAGCAAGGTAACAGTGTTCTGACCAGACAGCTGTCGGATCCAGGAGTCCTCTGGAGCTGTTTTACTGTCCTATCCTGTTCCAAATTGGTTTGAAAGGTCTCTTAAATTTTTTTGGTTCTTTTTTTCATTTGAGTGCTGTTCTTGGCTGCTTCAAGAGTCTTATTCTCATTCCAAAACCAAGAGAGGGAGAAGGGATGCCAGCAGTGTGCTAACTACGTTTCAGTATTCCTCTGACTATATAATTTGGTTTATATGACAAGAACGTGGGGTTTTGTGTGTAGTCTAACAGCCAACCGTTTATTTTCTTCCTAGTTGACCTGGCAACAGTTCTGACTCCTGAGATAATGGCTCCCATCCTGGCCAACGCTGAAGTTCAGGAACGGTTGATGCCTTACCTTCCCTCAGGGGAATCCCTCCCACAGACTGCAGAAGAGATTCAGAATACCCTGACGTCTCCTCAGTTTCAGCAGGTAGATGCCTAGCGGTCACGGGAAGTGCAGTTCCCCTTCCTTCCTCCCCTGTGTGCCATGATTTGCCTTGCCCTGCTTTTTCAGGTTCCTGACACTGTTCAGAGTAGGAAGGGGAAAGGAGGAGGGACATGGTTTAGTGGAGCACTAGTTCTTCCTTCCTGCAGTCACCCAAGGGCAGATCAGAATGGTTTTTAATTTTTCTTTTGGAACTGGGCTTTACCTTTCTCTTTATTATAAATGCTCTCTGGCAAATGACAGGAGCAGTAGCAAATTCATTATTTGCTGTCAGAGTGGCTTGTCAGCAGTCTCCTTAAAGGTCATTTCAAGTGACTAAACACATGGAAGGGAAGGTAAGAGATGCTCATGTTTACAGCACTACATCCCTTGTTTCTCTTGAAACACTAGTACTTAATTGCAGGACTGTCTGTGTGTGGTTAAAGCTGATGTATTACAGGCCAATTTGAGCTAGTTACACTGATTGATTGAAGTTTGTCAATTTGGAAAATTTCAGTGGCTGTTTTTTAGTTTAAACTATGGCAATGCTTTTGTGCAGACAAGACTTGGAAGTAGGGGATTTTTTAATTGGTGATTTGATAAGAGTATCTGCATCTGGATAAAAGTTAATTTAATTAGTTGTCCATGCACTAAACCGACTGGAGGTTTTGGTGCTGTGGTTTGGTGTGCTGCTCGGTCTAGCAGGGCTTACCAGTTTGTGCTTACTGGGATCTAGCTGGTCAAGAGCAGACGCTGTTCCCGACTGCAGAATCCCCCCAGGGCCGGTGGTGTAGCGGCATTTCGAAGCCTGCCCGCAGTGCAGTAGCCTATAAAGGAGAGCGGCTGCTCCCAGGCCGGCTGTGCGGTCACCGTGCCGTAAGAGTACTGCTCTCCTCGTGCGGGTATTGTGCAGTAGCAACATGATCCAAACTTTTTTTTGACGCTGTTGACTCCAATTTGCAGGCATTGAGCATGTTCAGTGCTGCCTTAGCTTCAGGACAGCTCGGCCCACTAATGAGTCAGTTTGGCTTACCCGCAGAGGCAGTAGATGCGGCAAATAAAGGAGGTGAGTATTGCTGCTGTTGGGAACATGATGAAGTGGTTTGTTGGGTTGGTTTGGGTGGTTTTTTGCACTGCACACAGCTGTTGAATGTGGAGTGTCATGATTAGCTGCTGAGTAACTGTCAGAAGCTGACTCTTGCACTGTTCTTTCTGCAATGAAAAGGCGAGCGGCTCAGGTGTTCCCTGGCAGACGCAGCGTGATGTCAGATGTTCATTTAGAGAAGTCAGGGTTCTGCAAAGAGATGTGCTGCACAGCCTTGGCCCTGTTTTCTTGATAGAGATGCAAAAGACTCTGGCGATGTCATAGTCACTTTGTTCCAGAATGCCCTTTTTTTTTTTGTGGGAATTTTTAATGATTTATCTGAAATAAGGGAACACAGCAAAGGCCTGTAGCACTGGGGGGAGGGCTATCAGTTTTCCCTGATAAGCTTTTAGAATCCATTTCACAACTCAAGTAATTCTGGTCTTAGGCTGCCTGTGCACAGAGTTAAAGTGCAGAAAATGCTGGCTACGCCAGATTCAAATGCATGTCATATATTGAATGAGTGTTAAAATTTTCTTCCCTGCTAATAGATTCTTATTAAAGCAACTGTTTACTTTTCAAGTAATGAAGTTTAACCTCACGCAGAGAATAAAATCCATCCCAGAAGTGCAATGTTATTTAACTAATGTGTTTAACTTCTAGATGTAGAAGCGTTTGCCAAAGCAATGCAGAACAGTGTCAAGTCAGACCAAAAGGAAGGAGACTCTAAGGACAAGAAAGATGAAGAGGAAGATATGAGTTTAGATTAAGTTATTTGCTCTTCCTTACAGATATTCCTAGATACTAACTTAAGCAACTGCAGTAGGATTACTAACTTCATATTATGCTTATATAAATCTACAAATAAAGGAATTTTCTTTATCTGCCATACTGTTCTTTCTCAGTCTGTTTTAACATGACTCTTAAAGCAGTACATGCTCTTTATTTCAGTGGAGCTGCTTACTGTTCAGTTTTGATGCTTTTGACCTCAGCCTAGACTAATTCTTCCCATTTCCTTGTGCTGAAAGGGTTGAGCCCTGTGATGATGTGAGTAGTGACCATCTCAGGGCAGCAGTGCTGACTGCCACCGTTTTGGGCCTACCACATTGTGAGCTGCAGGGCTGCCAGCTCACCTGGTCATTGTCCCACGTGTGCTGCGCTGCAAGGGTGGTCCTGTCCTGGGCGCAGGACTTCACCTTTGAACACGAGGAGGGTCACCTTCATGAACATCTGAGCAGTACCACCACAGCTGCCATGCTAGGAGGGAGCTCCTTATGGCAAATACAACAACAACATCCCTACTGTGCCGCTTGCTGAGGCGGTGACTTATTCCTCTTCCAGTTCCACATCAGCCTCATACTTGCTCTTCACCAGTAAAGTGAGAGAGTAACATAAAACTTTATTTGACTCCAAAGTATGTACCAGTGATTTACAAAGACCATCTTTAATACTATAATTACATTTAAGATGGACATGTTAAAAACCCATTTTACAATATTTACCCCTTATAAAAAAAACACAATATAATGATATAAGTTATAAGTCCATTTCAGAAGCAAGATTTTGTCCCCAAGTGGCTAGATATATATATACACACACACACAAATATATATATGACGTGTAAGTGCACAAGTGAACTAGGTGTCTTGGGAGAAAAAGGTTTTTTCAAGTGAAGACTGCACTACAACAGGCACGAGCGAGGCTGAGCAGAAGGCAACCGCTGGCAGGACGGGTGTGGGCCAAGTGCCACCTCTCCCACCCAGCCCAACTCGGAGGTAACCTTTATTTCTTCCCTTTCAAGCAAGTTTCTTGCTTCACGCAACAGGACTTTTGTCAGTGTATCTACCAGTGCTGAATGCAACTGCAGAGAAAGAGTTGTATTTTGTCTTTCTGCTTTCCCTCAGCAGTTCTTCCAGCCTATTTTGTTCCTTTTTTTTTTTGATTCTTATAAATTAATCTGATAAGAAGATGCAAATTCTGTGAACAGAATTTTGTCTGAGTTCCCCCTTGCAGAGCTCTGCGTAGCAGTGGCAGGTGAACTGAGACTGCCCTCGGGGGGAGATTAAATACGTCCTTGCTTATAAAAACACAAAAGTGACTGAATTAATCCAGTTTGTCCTAATTGCATTTATTATAAACCAGAAACTGCCTACAGCCTTTAGCAGAAGACAGCCTGTGACTGTTATTAATAGCCTCAAGTGTTCCGTGAACTAAATCTATGTGCGTTATAAGTGTGGGGTAAAGGGAACAGGATTTAGGACATGACGCGCACCTGCTGTGTGCTTCAGCCCACACTCCATAGAGGACAGTTGCTCTTACCATGAGCCACGTGGCAGCATGAGTCCTGGTGCAGATGCTTGACCACTGAGGAAGGACTTAGACCTGTCTCCACATCCTGCTCCAACTTTTTGGTTATATTTGTGAAAGATGTTCCTGAAGTGCCCCCTTCTCCCCACCTTCCTCCCCTGCCCTCCTTCCCCTTGGGATTCATGGCCCCTCCCTGGTTTTGGCCCTAGACTTGCGCCTGCAGTCACTGGAGATCAAGTGTGTTTGACCACGGTTAATGCTATCGAGTAGGTGATGTCTAAGGCCCAGGGAGCAGTGCAGCTTTCTGGTGGTCAGGCTGTACACGGAGGTGCACTTACTTACAGCACGGGGCAACCCTTAAGGCCAACAGAGCCCCTGACAGTCCCAGCTCGTGGCAGGTCCACATGGCTCCGGTTAATCACCACGTTCCTTATACAGCCCACGTAATGAGGGATGGGAGGCAACGGTGACACGGTGCTGGCCTTGTCTGTCTCTGCAGAAGGAACAGGTAAAAGGAAGCATTAGTCTGGCTAATAAGAGGGCAGGGGATTAAGTACCTCTGTCTTGCAGCTGGAATAGTATCTCTCTTGGCTTTGGGGTATTTCGTTCTGGAGCGTGTGTCTTCCAACTCACCTGGCAGCCCTCCCATGTACAAGGTCGCCCTTGCGCTGGCTGCAGGAGGCTGGCTGGGGCCCACTGTGTAGTTGCCTTCTGTGTCCACATCAACCTGGATTATGTTTTTCCATTTGGTAACTTTGAAAGAAAACAAGAGTCAGTGCTGCTTCCTCACCCAGAGAGCAAGTCCACCTCCACCCTCGGGCACCGACCAGTGCTGGAGCAGAGCAAAACTACTGGGAGGGTCAGAGGACCTGGCCTGACTCTTGGGAAATGCTCAGAGTTTGGAGAGCCTCCCCCAAAATCTGCCACAGCAGCCACCCATGAAGCACCGTGTCTTAATCTAGTGAAGAGGCCTGCCCTCTCCCAGCGGGGTGGGACAGCACACGCTGGGTGCAAGGGGATCAGCTCAGACTGGCTCTGGCCACGGATGGGGAGAGGTCCTGAAGCTAAAAATGCACCAGGAGCACATGATGGCTCTCACCCAGTGCTGGGTCGAGCAAGATGATGGCTTAAAAATAGAGCTGCGCTGAGATGGGGGCTGTAGCTGTGAGCCCCACCCCCAAGAAAGGGCTTAGGGCAAAACCTTAGCACTTGCTCAATGGCAAATAGATTAAAGGCTGAGTTTTGCCCAAACAAGTGTGAATCCTGCAAATCCCTGGTCCCAGCTGTGGGCTTTGAGTCCTTTGGACACAATCTGCTCAAGTCAGGCTTTCGCTTCCAGCAGGACAGCCCTGGATGAAGCCGAGGCCAGGACTGGCCCAGCAGGACCGTGGGACATCCCCAGCCTCGCTGGCTGCTCCGTGGCCTGGGGAAACACCCTGTCTCTCCTGCCCCCCAGATCTGACAGGACTAACAAGATCAGGCAGGGACTCTTAATTAGGACGTGACTTAATAGCAGCTACAATCTCACAAATTAAGTGCATAAAGGTGGGAGCTGGGGTTTAAATACCCGAGGAAGGGCTCCGGGCTCCCCCCAGGAGATGTGGGCTGAGCAGCAAGAGCGGAGCCACGTTCCAGAGCCAAGCGCTGGCTGTCACCTCACCTGCAATGGTGTGCCACTGCCCGTCGCAGAGAGATGGGCCTGTCACCGATGCGGAGAACTCATCAGCGCCAGCGTTCACTCTCGCAGTGATCTGGTGTGTGAGACAAACCCGTTAGAGCCCAGTGAGCTGAGTGGGATGGGCAGGAGATGGCCGCTGCCTCTGAAAACCTGTTGGGAAGCCACCCTCCCACTACCTTTGTCTCCTCCATGTACAGCAGGAGATGGTGGCTTCTTCTCGTGCCGATGTGGAAGATGAGGCCAGAGGCACTGCGGGGACGAACCTCCAGTGTTACCTCCAAGTCCTGCTCAGTTGCCACTGCATCAGCTGGAAGAGAAATGCTACTGGTGAGGAGGTGGACGAAGGACCTCCCCATGAGATGCGTCCCTCCCAGTCACAGGGCCATGGGAGCCAGCCCAGGCTGCTGTGGGGTACCTAGGATGACGGAACCACCATCCGCAGCAAAGAAGACCCCGCTCTCCAGCGCACCCTCGTAGCACGGCGTCACGCCAAAGGTGCGTGAGGGGGGACTCAGGGGCCTCCCGTCCAGCTGTGGGTTCCTCAGGCAGCCGTCAAAGCTGGAGGCCAATGCAACCTGTGGAGAGCAGCCACCAGAGTGAGCACAGAGGGGCCAAAAAAGGCCAGGCACGGGGCAATGCCACAGGACTGGAACTGGCCAAGATAGGGCAATGCCATGGGACCACCAAGCCATTACCGGTATGTGAGTCTTGGCTTTTCCAGCTGGGATCCCCCCCACGTATAATGGAGTCCGGGCCACAAACAGCCCCGCGGTGGCTACTGCAGCATCCTGGGCTCGCAGCCCATCAATGACCAGCTGGGCACGGCTCTGGTCTCTGCTGAAGAAGACCTGCAAGGACCAAAGGTCAGTGCCAGGGCTGGGGTGCAACCCAGTGCCTGGGGGTTGGGAGGAGCCCCAGGGCTGCACCCAGGGAAGGGAAGACCTCAGCTCGGAGGTTCAACTAGTCCTGGCTGTGTTTTTGCTGTCCCCTTTGCTCCCATGGGACCATGGGTGCCCATGCACAATTAGGGAGCGATGCCCAGAGCAGGGCTGCACTGAGCTAACCCCTGCCCAGGCACCCAGCAATGGGGGGCTCACAGTAGCCACGCAGCTCAGTAAGGTCCTGCTGAGCCCCGACCCTCTGCTCACCGTGTGCCACCGCCGGTCACGGTACTTGTCTTTGCTGCGGATGCGCAGCCGGCGCCCGCCGACGTCCACCAGGAATACAAAGCGCCCGTTGGAGACAAAGAGAGCCATGAAGGTGCCCCGCTCACCCGCCACATAGAAAAGCAGCCCGCTGGAGGACTTCAGCTTCACCTCCAAGGAGAAATGGGACCTGCAGGGACAGGGGGGTGATGGGAGCACCCTGCTCTCCCACAACTGTGAGGGACACCTGCTCTCCAAGCAATGGTCCCCAGGGCTGAGCTTGTGTGGAGTAAGCTGCCTCACCTCTGGCCAAAGGAGGCTGGGATCTCCTCGAACTCCCAGCGACTGCTTGGGGCATCCCCGAAGCGGAAGGTGCCCTCTGCTGCGCGGGGCTGTGGGTGCAGCCGGCAGAGCCCATCCCAATTGTGGTGGTGGTGGTCCTTCAAGGCAAGCTTGCCCGGCACCTACACAAGATGCACCAAGGAATGGAGTGAGGGGAGCATCCCTGCAGGTGTCACAGGGCAGAGGTGCTCAGTGAGGGGGCAACAGTGGCATCTGAGGAGGACGGGGAGGAGGATGCAGGGAGTTTTGGCAGCAGCTGGTACCTTCTGTTTCCGCCTGTCCTTCTTTGGGGTAACTCTGAGCTGCTGCGGCTGCTCGCTCCAAGGACAGCTCATAGTGATGTTGATGCTCCCCACGTTCTGCTGCAGGTCCACCACCATCTGTGGCTCTGACATCCTACACGTAGGGAGAAGGGGTCCCCGTCACTGGCCAGCCAGGAGGCAGGAAGGGGCTGAGCCCTGCTCTCTGGGAAGTGGCACAACAACGCTCACCGCTTGACGAAGACATTCCCAATACAGCCGGTGAGGTTGCTGGGGGCACCCAGCTCTGGTGAGCCCCCAAGCTGGAAGAGCGGCCGCCCATCCTGCCGTCGCTGCCGCCAGCTGTGCCCATTGCCTGCTGCGGTGTCTTGCAGCTCATCGTCCACATACAGCCGGACCCTGTGGGGGATGAGCAGCGTGGGCTGAGCAGGTCCCTGTGGCCATCAGCATGCCATCCCCCACACACCGCCAGGACACATACCCATGGGCATCGCTGTAGAAGGCCACGTAGTGGGCCCTGTCATCCGCATAGGCATTTTCAGTGGTGACTTCGGTTTCCAGCAGGTTCAAGGTCAGCTGGCCCCTCTGGAGGGACACCCGGCACGTCCCCTCCTGCAGAAAGCATTGCCCCATTGCTGCTCAGCAGCTGAACTCTAGGGAAGGGCCCATTTCCCCACCACCCTCTAGGGGCTCAAGGTGCAGATTTCACTGTGGATTCACTCCCTGGCCCCACCAAAATCCCCCCCTTTCCCAAGGGGGAGCAGCACCATCCCCAGAGCAGGAGCAGATGTTTCTGCCCTGATGCTGGGATACCTGGGGGGACTGCAGGTGCCCACCTGGGTGGCATGGTGGTAGAGCAGCCCCTCACGCTGGCTTGTCCGGAAGCTGAAGCCGCTGTAGAAGTCCCTGAGCCCTGGCACGTCCTTCAGGGCCAGGGTCAGGTAGCCATGGCCATGGACGCTGACTGAGCGAGCCACCTGCAAGGGACACCATGGAGGTGAGGTGAGAGCCCAGCCCTGGTGTTGCAGGGGTGCTGGGAGGGTAACTGAGGCACTCAGTTCCTCACTTGGTCTGGCCAGTGCTATGGCCAGCCATGTGGTCCACCTTGCCACAACCACCCTGCACCGAGGACCTGGGGGTTTTATGCCTGTTTCTGAGTGAATGAGGGGAAATCAGGCCTGTCCTGGGGGCCCTGTGCTCCCTTTTCCCTGACAGACTCTTTCCCCAACATGTCAGCCAGGCTGCCAGGGTTTTGTGCTTACCAGGAGGTCTGAGGTGCATCCATAGCTCACGCCAACGGTGCTCATGCGCTTCAGGTCGACGTATTTGCCGAGAGCCTTCAAGCCCTTCATGCAGCCCCGGATGGGCCCACCCGTGGGGAAGAGCGCTTTCAAGCTGCAGGAGAAACAAGCAGTGTTACAAGGCCAGCCCCAGACAGGATCCAGCCCTGGGCAGGATCTGGTCCTGCAGCCCTTCAAACAAAGTGCCTGGGAAGGACCCATGATGGCCATGGGTATCTCCAGTGTCTCAGGCACAAGGCTGCTCCAAAGCACTCAGCACAGCAAAGGAGGACTCAGTGACACCCACCAGCACCTCATCTCTCACCACAGATGGAGATGTCCCATCCTCAAAAGCTCACGGTGATGGGAAGGAAGAGGAAATCTTCCCCCCGAGCTTCAGCAGGGGCCCAATAGCCCTGGATGTGGCTAAGAAAGGGCCAGGGCAACCACCAGGGACACTGAAGGGGAAGATGTGGACTGTCCCACCCCACCGTGGGCTGGACCCACCTCGGGGGCAGCACAGCTGGGGGCACACCACCCAGGTAGTAGGAGACAGCATTCTCCAGGGAGTTCTCCTGCTCCACCATGAAGATGGTGAGGCGCTCCAGACGCACCAAGATGCGCTTCTTGTTATTCATTTTGAGGAGGAAAATCTGGATCTGGAGATAGAGGAGAAAAATGATCCGCCAGCCTGGGGCAATTACATCCATAATAGAGGGCAGCATGAAGTGTCTGGTTCATAGCTCTAGTCAAAGGACTTGCAGCTCTCCCCTGTCTGGGCGCCCCCCCCACCCTCTGGATGAGGAGCCCTTCAAGCGAGCTGGGCAGGTGGCTGTTCCCCCTTACCGCTTTGTTTGTGGTGCTGCTGATGGTGAGAGAGGAGGAGTTGCTGCTGGGTTTTGCCATCTCCAGGCCAGTGCTGAAGTCATAGTAAAGCACCAGTTTCCCGTCCCGGATGGCCAGACACAGGAACTGACCCTGTGGGAGGCAGGACGGACACTCAGCCCCATGTCCTGGTGTCCAGCATGTAGCAGTGGTGCTGAGCCCGACCTGCCCTTTAGCACACGTGGGAGCAGGTCCCGCTGCCGGTGCCTTGAGACTTCACTGTGGCAATTATTGGGGATTTATCTGCAAACAGCAGCCCTGTGCTGGGGCACAGGGATGATACTGCAGGCTGGAAATGCTCCTTGCAGCACTGCCTGCCCCAGTGAACCCTGGCCCAGCTCAGAGGCTCTGTGCGTGGGTGCTCTTGGAGTTCAGGGGAGTCCCTCCAGCATCAGACAAGTGATTGCCTCTGCTGTGAGATCTGGGTCCAGCCCTCTTGTGGCTTTTAACAATAGCGCAGAAACGCTGCTCCAAGTACCACTGCTGTCTCCAAAGGCCTCTTCTCCCAGGGCCCTGTACTGGGAATGCCTGCAAGTGGGGCTGGGATTGCTCTAGCCCACTGGCTGAGGAGTGAAGGCTCCCCAGGGGAGCAAGCACCTGCCTGATTCTCTAGGAAGAAGAGGATGCCATTGTAGGAGACCACCCGGATCTCCTGCTCAAAGCGCTTGGTCGTGCCGAACTGGCTCTCAAACTTGATCTCCGCATAACCGGTGCCATCAAAGTAGGAGCCGTCAGTCAACCAGGGGTCTCCTGTGGACTTGGACCTGAGCCACACAAGAAGAGGCCCAAGGAATCACTCCAAAGCCAACTGCCATGCTCTGGGGCAGTCAAGGGTCAGGGTAAGTGCCACGGACCACAGCTGCCCCCAGCCTGGGCACGGTGCCCTACCTTGCGCAGGGCTTCTCAGCAGTGGTATCCACCTGGAAGGTGCGTTGGAAGTTGTACAGGCTCACCACCTCCTCATTCAGTGTGTCCAGCTCCAGGCACCCACGGTAGTTGGGATAGCGCAAAGTGGGAGGAGGCTGGGAATGACACCGGACAGTTAGGGCAAGTTTGATGCTGGTTGTCCCATGAAATCAAGGGTTTTCCCCCCAAGAAGCTCCAAAGGTATTGCTGATACCTCCTAGAAAACCAAGCTTCCCTCCCTGCTGCCTGTCTCACCGTGAAGCTGGAAGGGTAGCCACCCACGTAGAAGACCACGTTGCGTGGGTCGAGGTTGAGCAGCCCCTGCTCCCCCTTGGCCACACTGTCTCCCTTGGTCTCGTGCACCGTCTGCCTCTCCACGATCACGGACATGTGCCCATACTGCAGGATCCTGCAGCAGGGAGGGATGGTCAAGACAAGAGGAGACCCCCAAAGAGGAGCAAACCCTGCCCTCCCTGAGCAAAGGGCCTCCCCACACAGCTCTACCAAAAAGGGGTGCATCTCCCACTGGGGAGCCCCACAGCAGCAGTGCACTGAAAGGAGTCAGGAGTCATGTTATCAGCACTGCCACAAGGCTGAATGGACCCTCCCATGATAAGCTTCATCCTTCCTCTCCTGCAGGCAACCACCAGACCCTCCATGAGCTGGTGACCATCTCCCTGCCAGTCTTTTTGAGGTATCTGTGTTGATCATTTAGGGATGACGGGATGATGGAGTCCACAGCACCTCTGCAAGCTCAGGGCCTGTACGGGCTTGGGCACAGCACTACCTGCATCCACTGCAGGGACAGTCTCCCACTCAACTTCCTCAGGATGTGTCCCATCAGTCTCCTACCTGTTGATGCTGATGGTGGCAAACTGCTCTCCAATATCCTCATCCACAGTCAGGGAGGCTGGCTCCTCATCACCCAGTTTGTAGATCCACTGCACTTTGCGGTCCTTGAGCACGATGCCCAGGTAGTCTCCAGCAGCCTGAATGCAGGGAGAGACAGGGCCACATGTTGGCATTTGGGACAGGCAAAAGCGCCAAGTGATGCTCTCCCTGATGCTCCCAGGGCTGCACTGGCCAAGCACCCCCATTCGCACTGCTCTCCCCATCCACCTCCAGCCAGGCTGACGGCTGCACCCAGGGCCTGTTCATGTTCCCCACAAAGACACTCAGGGAGCAGGTGAAGGGAGAGGGGCCGATGTCCAAGCGTGATCTCCCCCACGGATGCTACCGACATGGGCTCCCGCTGCCCTCCTCCTGCCTGCACAGCCCTGTCTCACCTCCCTGCTGCCCAGGTACAACACGAACCGCCCCTCCTCTGTGCCGTCCTGCCATTGCTGCCGGCTCCTGGGCTCGGGGTTTTGGATGTAGAATTTGAGGGATGTATAGGCTGCCAAATCCTGCAGGTTGCTGGGCATCCGGACCTGCACACCTGAGCTGCCGTTGAACTTCATGGGGACTTTCACCTGGAGAGAGAGAAATCCAAACCCATGGCACTGAAACCACTGCTGCTGCTTCTTGTCATTGCCAGCTCTACCAAATCAAAAGCCTTTTCTGGAGTCTTCCCATAAGAAAGGGACCCTGCCTGGTGGCCCCAGACCTCTTCTAGATACCTCTCCTATTTGTATACCACCCTCAAGTAAGCCCTCATTCACCCCAAGCCCCTGGCACCCCGTGCACAATCCTCACCCTCCCATGAACTTACCTTGCTGGCGGCGTTCCTCGCCTGCGTGATGAGCTGCCGGATCCGCACAATGTTCTCCGACACGGTGGCATTCTTGTTCCTCCTGTTCTCCAGGCTGCTCAGCTTCCCCAGCAGCAGTGGGATGGTGCTTTCCAGGCTGGACACTGGGGTTGGAGAGGAGCCAGGGATTTTGAAGGTTAGTGAGGAAGGGAGCTGTAAAGCCCAGGCAGTTTTGAGACATGCAAGTCAAAGCAGCAGCAGCTGGGAGCAGAGTCACAGAATGATCCCCTAAATCCAGCAGCCTTGATGGGGGGTTGTGAAAATGCTGTAGTGCATGCAATCTCCTGCAGTAAAGGTATAGGTGATATAGACACTGCAGGGAGAGAAAAAAATAAAGGGACAGGACTTAAAGCACCCAGTATCAGCTGCTACCTCCCTCTACTCTTGACCTGGAGCTGCAAAGCACAGCTTCCAAAATCACAGAGCTCTCTAGGGACATCTGTTCCTGCACTGGCTCACGCCAGACTCAGCCCTGGCAGCCCAGCAGGCTCAGCACTCACCAGATTTTCTGGCATCCTGGACTGCCTGGTTCAGGTCTTCATTTCGAAGGTCTCCGTACTGGTCTTTCCACTCATCCAGATTCTTCTTCATGGTGCTCAGGGTATCTTCCACTCTTGCAGCTGTTTCGTTGGCCTCGGCAGCTGCTGCTTTGGCATTCTGGATCATCTCTTTCGTGTCCTCTGGAAAGAAAGGAGGAAAATCTCTGGGATGGCGAGGAGTGGAAAGGAAGCACCCTTGGGTCACAGTCTGGGCATGAGGAAGGGAGCAGAGAGAATCAGTCTAGCTACCCCAGGACAAACCTTGGTCCCTGCCCAGCATGTCCTTCACAGACTGGAGCTGGCTCAGGAGCTGTTCCTTCTTCACACGGAGGTCAGCCAGCTTGTCCTTTGCTGTCTGCAGAGTGCCTTTAATAGCTGCAATTAAAGAAATGCATATATTGTGTGTTGGATCTCAGTCCAGCCCAAAGGACATCAGACCCGGCAAGGAACCTCTCTCACCCCCGTTGAGTTTTCTCTGCTCTCTCCTCACAGCCTCCTCCAGGTTGCTACTGTTCCTCTTCAGCTCTTTAGAGATGGTCCCAAGATTTTCTGACATGACACTCTGTAAAACAAACATGCACTGCCTGGGAGTCTGAAGAGGAAATTCCCGTCTCCGGCCCTAACTGCACACAAAAATGCTTATTCAGACAACTGCAGTGGGGTGTGCTGTTGGGGCATGATTGGAGAGACCCAAATCCCCCAAGTCTGGCCCCAGTCATGGCAGAGGCTCTGCTCTCTGGCACATAACAAAGTGCTCAAATCTCAGAGGGAAGGGACAGCACAGCCCTACATGTGGGTGTGAAAAGCTGGAGGACTGTCAGGGAGTTTTTTGCTTTTGCTCATCTTAACAGGGCTCCCCACAGCACGTACCATCAAAGCCTCGCTGGCCGCCTCATCAGCATCGTGGGCTGCTTGCTCGGCTTTTTTCACAGCTTCAATGATGCTGGCGTAGGCATTAGAGGCATCGATTGCCCGCTGGATAAAGCCATCCTGGTTTGTGCCCTGGATAATGCTGTGTTGGAAGATGAAGCCATCAAGTTCACAGAGACCGCTCAGGCTGGTTTCTTGCCCATGCCCCCACAGACAAACCCCTTTGGGTTCCTCATCACAACATGTTTTCCACGATAAAGCTTTGGAGATGGCACCCCGCTGCTCCCCTGCCATGGTGTGAAGCTGCAGTTTCCCATCCCTAACTCTGGTAGGAGATGGCCTGACTACTGAGTGTCAGGACTGGTGCCTCACCTGGACAGGTTCCTTGCAAGCTCATCCAGAAGCCGGGCATGCTCCTCCGCCTGCTCCACGATGGGGATCTTGCTGCTGGCCGGGGAGAACTTTTTGACCCGCTCAGTCAGGGGCAGCTTCGCCCCATCCAGCAGGGCTGCCAGCTTCTCGTACGCCTGCAAGGACACACATCACTCCTGAGGACTGCCACCCCCCTGCACTCTGCCCATGCCAAAGTACCTCCATCGCTCACCTCCTTTGCTCTCTCCATCTTCTGTAGAAAGTCAGAGACCTGGGCCAGGGAGTCCTTGGCCATCCTCAGGGTCTCCTGCACCAGCGCATGCTGCTTTTGGAGTTCACGGCTCTTTTGCTAGACACATAGCCACAGGGTTAGGCACTGGCAGGACCACGGTAGGGCCCCCCCTCACTGCAGTATGGGCGGTACGGGACCACCTGGTGAAGGCCTACCTGACTCTCCTCCAGGTTGTTGCGGTTCAGGCTGTTCAAATCCTCTGTCTGCCTGGTTTTGTTCACGGCCTCGTTGAGGGCATCACGGAGATCCATCAGCTGGGAGCTGTGCTGTGCCAGCTGGTCCCGGATGCTGCTCACCAGGTCCTGGTTGAACTCCCAGCGGGCATGCAACTCACTCTTCACCCGATGCAGCACTGAGGATGAAGGAGATGAGAACTGTTGCCAATTTCATCCTCCTGTGTTAAAGGCTATGGAAAAGCCTGGTTCTAGTCTCACTTAGCAGGTATCAAGGCCAGAAGTGACCAACTTCCCTCCCTCTTTCCCTCTTTCAGCCTGGATAGCACAGGATCTCATCCAAAATTGTCTCCAAACCCTCAGTGCTGGTGAGAGGGATGGGATCTCCTTCAGAAAGACACTCAGCCATGCCTGAAAGGCTCTAGATGATGGAGAAACCCCACCTGAAGCCTGTTCCAGTGCTTGATTACTCCCATTGTGAAAAATTACTTATTTCTAGCAAGGGCCAGTTTTCCAGTTTTCAGCTGCTGAACTGTGTTTTGCCACTGCCTGTTAATCAGAACTGCTGGCTTCCCACAGTGCCAGCATGCCTGGTTATGCAGTGGGGCTTTGTGTGGCAGCACAATTCAAGCCCTTGGTCCTGCGAGGGATGCCCTCAGGATGGCAGAGCTGCTGAGGGTGGTGGGCTGCTGGTTGTTACCCTGGCCCCCTTTCCTGGGACAGCGAATATGAAGAAACATAGGGTGACTTATTCACATCCACATGTGATGCATACATAATAATGGAAACTCCTGGTTCTAAGGGTTGTAATTTTCGGTCACCAAACAGAACTACCCAGCTAGTACAATCTGCTCTAAAATTCACCTTAAGGGAAAAGGAACCATAAATGGAGTGTCACAGGGGACTCTAAAACTACTGTAAAACTTGTAGGGGGGGTGCCCGTTTTATTAACAGCTCTCTCCAAATGTGACCATGATGTGTAGTGTTCACATGGGCTCCAAGCCAGGCTTCAAGGAAAGGTAGACCCAGCAGGATGTGTGCAGCCCTGTCCCACGCCACTAAGACAGACTCACACTTCTGAGCCTCCTCTTGCTCGCGCCTTGCCAGCTCCTCCTGGCTGCCCAGACTCCGCTCCTTCATCTCCCTCAGCATTCTTTCCACCTCGGCCATCTTCTGTCGAAACTCCTCGGTGGAGGTGGTGCTGGCGTTTGCTGCCCCAAACCTGGCCATCTGCCGCACCAAGTCTGCAGAGAAATCCAGATCCCCCATTAGCACTGACCAACCCAGGTCCTTCATAATCCCCCAAGATCCTTCCTCTCTTATATCAACCTCAAGAAAGTGCAGCCAGCTTTCATGCAGTACTCAGGCACACGAATTGCTCACGATCACTCAGAGGTATTGGCCCACATTTCTGTCTCCTTGGCCGTTATAGTAACGCATGCTACATCCCAAGCATCTTTTTGTGGCTTTACCTCCTCTCCTAGATCCACTCGCTCCCTGTTTTGCTAAACCTCTCCTGAAGCAGTAGTGCAGATTGCCCTGGTTTTATGCATTTTAATAGCATGTGTGCAAGTTTACAGTGTTTTTTCCAAAGACTGTGTTTAGCCAAACAGCTGGGACTCACAATAAGCCTGATCTACCTGAACAGCCAGAATTCTGCAGGGATCTCAATTTCATTTGTGTTTCTCCTTGTTTTCTCCATGGCTCTTTCTAAGTGATGCAGTACTCAGTGCTGTTTGAAAGCAAGAGTGTGGCATCCCAGCAGGAAAAACCCACAAAGCAGAGACCCTTCTTTTTACCTACCTGCAATGCCTTTCTGAATGCTTTGGATATTTAGCAGGAGCTGCTCCCCCCTCTGGTAAGTCTCTCTTGTGTGCTGCTCAATCCGGTTTGCTTCTCTGTGAGTCATTGTCATCTACAACAAAAACCACTGACTTAGCTGAAGTATGAGATTATGTTTTACATGATCTGTCAGCAGGGAAGATGCACATAAGGCTTGGGAATGTGCAGATTTTGAGGTCCTTGAACCATGTCTCCTCCAACAGCCTGCCCTGTGCTGCTCACCTATGATGCATTTAGTGATGGTCTTATTTAGCACCTTCAGAGAAGCACAAACAATAAATGCAGCTCCAGTGCAACAGGGTCTGGATCCTGAAACAATCCTAAGACCACAGAGGACAGGACTGTCCTGCACTCTTAACACAGGAAAAGCCCTAGAGCCAGGCCCACCTGGGTCCTGACCAGGACACAAGAAGAGATGGAGGGCTGCAGTTTGGCCATTCAGAATGTAGACGTACGTACACACAGAGGTAGTTTGTCCATGCAGCTGCCTGGGGACATACATCATCAAATAGAGACTTTGCCCTCTCCCTTAGATTAGGAGCAGGCAGTTTATAAATCAAATCAAATAAAATAAAATCTTGCTCAGTTTATAAGTTCTCTGAAGACACAACTGGTGTTTTTCAGACTGTATATAGATTGCATCTTGCAAAAGCTGTTGCTATACTGAGGCCTCCAAGGACTATTACAATAAAAAGGGTTGACTCATTTGCTGACAGGGCCCAGGCTCTCCCTGCCACAGCATGGATACATCCAGGATGGACCTGGATGTTTACGTTCCTTCCTCGTATGCTTCTTCTATAAACGACATTTTATTGAATTTATTTTCACTGGTTAAAGTTAGAGCCACCTCAAAAGCAAGTAATAAATCAAGAAGCAACCCTCAATATCAAAAGATGTTTAACAGACCTCTAAGCGAGGAAGGCAGATAATCTAGCTTGAGCATCTAAGTAAGAGACCCCAAGCCTAGTGCTGGCTGGGCAGGAGATCCATCCTGCCTGAACTAGGCTCCTCACAGCCTTCAAAGCCCTCATTTTAGGTAAAATGAGGGACTTGTGTTCTGGCAAGGGGAGGAAGATGGAGAAATACCCTACTTTGTGCTGCAGCGCGTTCAGGTCCTGCGTGAGGTCCACGTTCTCATCCTCCAGCTCGTCAGCCCTTTGCCTGATCTTGTTCATGGCTCTCTGGTACTCACGCAGCTGGTTCTGGAAAAAAAGAGGCAAAATCAGGCCAATGGGCCAAGAGCCATGGGCAGAAAGTGATGTTAAACCTCCCACATACAGCGACAGTCGCCATAGTGCTGTTGAGACCATGGAGGCGAGCCCAGGCGATGGAGCTGGCGTTGAGGTTGACCAGCTGGCTGTGAATGGAGGGGAAGGACATCTCGATGCTCTGCAGGTCCTCCAGCAGAAGCAGGACGCAGCTGTCGCACACTGCCAGGGGAACGGAGCAGTCAGCACAGGGCCCTTTCCCAGGGTTTCCCTCGCCTCTTTCCCCAGGAGTGCAGGATACAGACCTTCACACAGCATGCTGTCTGGACCGTTTGCCACAGGGATCTCGTACTTGTGCATGCAGACATCGCACTGCTTCCCTGTCAGCCCATTGGAGCAGGTGCACTCGCCAGTACGCGGGTCGCAGGAGCCCCCTCTGCACTCGCACTCTGCCAAGTTTAGTAACAGGAAAACGCCCGCGGCATCATTTTATGCTGTTACCACCCCAGAGGGAGGGGAAGGGGTGGTTTTATTCCAGCTGTACAATTGCATCCCTGCTTATCTACATGCCACTGCTGGGGGTTTCCCTGTGCAACCTAGCAACATGCACAGGACCTCAGATAGCAGTTAAAGGTGGAAAACTTTCCACCTTAAAACAATTCAACAAGCACGTGTGCCACCAACACCTTGTCGCGCTACTCCACGTGCAGGACCCAACACCCAGGAGGTAGGACTCACTTGTACAGCCGCTCTCGCTGAAGCCCCAGTAGCCCGGGGTGCACTGCTGGCAGCGCAAGCCACTGACACCAGGCAGGCAGCTGCACTGGCCAGTCTGTGCGTGGCAGCTGCTCCCCACAGCGCCAACGTCGCAGTCACACCTCTGGCAGCCAGAGCATCCCTCGAAGCCATAGTACCCCTCCTAGGGAAAAGCATGACAGTGGGTGCCCTGTTCAGCAAGAGGGCATGGGTGCCTCCCTCCTGGGGCAGGCTGAGGCGACGTGGGACCCCAGTCTTGCTTTCTAGGAGTGTCTTGACCACGACAAAAGTCCTATCAACACAGCAAAGATGTGGAGCTGCAGTAAGAGCCCAGACACACCACAGCACTGCCCTGCAAACTTGCCCTTGCCCTGCAATGACCATGCTGGCTGGATGCATGCATGGAAATGGGGTTTATTTCAATTTCCCAAAGGGTACCGCATTACTGCCCAGGCTGCAGCTCAACGCTGCCTCCATCGCTTGCTGACAGATTTTTAATAGGCTTTCACCATTCATAAGCGGATCATTCAAATCCATCCTTAACCAGCTGGCTGCCACTGCAGCTGCCAGCACCACTCTGCTCACAGGCCTGGGGATGACACACCAGGGCTGCCCCTCGTCCCTGTGCCAAGGACAGGCACCATCCCAGTATGCAGGTGGCCCTTACCTCACAGTGGTCGCAGTGCTGGCCTGTCACTCCAGTCTTGCAGAAGCACTGGCCAGTTCGTGGATGGCATGAGTCAGTCCCACAAGGCGAACAGTTGCACTCTGCCCAGGAAAAATACATCCAGTTATACATTGAAGAGCCTGCTCAGCCACTCACAAACCTTATTTCCAACAGAGAATCTTATTCCCCCCTTATCTGTCACAGTCGGAGCAAAGACAGAGCCTGTCTCCTCTTGAATTTGCTTCTCCTGACAACTTATTCCCATGACACCTGCCCAGGGCAGACCCCCTTTTGTGAGCTGCAATTTGGTTACTGTTCCCAGATGGAGATGAGCAGTGCTGGGAGTGCACTGTGCAAACACACGCTCCCAAGGGAGTGCCAGCACCACTATTGCAGTAGCTGCTTGGGGCAAGACCATTCCAGCCTGGGTGTGGTTTAGCGGCTCACATTTAGGGGTGGATTGGAGGTTATGGAGTTGTGATGCTGGAGGGCAGGTTTTTGGAGTTGTTTTCTTCCCCATTATCCCCCCTTTAGAGGATGCCTGCAACATGTGCAACCATGCGTGTGACTCACTGGGGCAACGCACTGCCTGGCTAAGGTGCTAAATATGTCCACGGTCAGTCTGTCCATCTTCCCCTCCCAGTGCTTGCTGCCTGCCCCACTCACGTGTGCAGTTCTTGGCTGCCACTGCGTCCCCGTAGTAGCCGGGGGCACAGACCTCGCACCGTGCGCCAGCCGTGTGGTGCATGCACCCTGTGCAGGCGCCTGTCAGGGAGTCGCAGCTGCTGAACAGCATGTTGGGATCCGTGTTCCCGCTGCAGTTGCAGGGCTGGCACGAGCTGCCAATCACCAAGGGATTGCCATAGTATCCTGGGGCACACCTGGAGAAATACAGCAAGTTAAAACACAGCCAGGCATTGAGGGGATCCCCACAGGTCGTGCCTGCACCATGCTTGAGTCTTGTGCAATTATAACAGTGCGAGCATCAAATGCTTGTAACTGCTGCAACCCTCAGGGATCTCAAAGCACTTTGTGTTTTGCCTCATGATACACCAGAAAGGTGCCTTTGTCACAAATCAAGGCAAAGCACAGCTAATACACCCATAGTAACACAATATATCAGCAGTGGAGACAGAAATAGGGCATTTGCAGGCTGAAAAGGATTAAAAGAAATCCTGCCAGAGCAAAGCACACTGGGGGCAGAGTCAACCGTTTCCTCTGCAGCCTTTACTAGGACAAATTCTCTTCTGCCACAGCAGTGGCTGCATGGGACTAGTGTGTCTGAGGCCCCAGAAACATGGGTGCCATCACGCTTACCGCTCACAGTTGGATCCAGCGTAGCCAGGCTTGCAGAGGCACTGTGTGTTGGAGCCCTTGTGGACACAACCAATGGCAAAACTGGAACGATAAGGGGTAAACAGGAAGGTGCAGTTACCCCTGACGTGGTGCCAGGAGAGCTGAGCGCTCAGTGTGGGCTGCTGGGCCCTTGGGTAAGAGGCCATGGACATGGTTTGGGACACTTGCCAGCGCCAAGCCAGTGCCCTGATGTGGCACAGCATGGTTCCCAGTGGTTAAACAGTGAGGCCAAACAGGCAATCCCATCCGAGGGTGCTTACTTGTTGGAGGCAACTGAAAGAGGGCACGGACATCCAACACACTGTAGTGGTTCTTCGGCAGAGTGGCTGCCTACGTAGCCATCCTTGCATCGCTCACAGTGGTCTCCCTCTGTGTTGTGCTGGCAGTTCTGCAAGGAAAAGGCAGGTTGTGGGCTTAGCACTGACAGCAAGAAATGGTGGGTTGCACAAAGAATTCCCTACCAGATACCTGGATGCTTCAGTCCCTCCTCTTTCCCAAAACTGTTTTTCACTGTAAACTGACCCTGAACGGGACCACCCCTGAAATGGCACATGCAGCTAATGCTCCAATTCAGGCACAGTCCTGCCAGCTCAGTTAGTATGTGAAGAGCTTTTTAATCACAGGCTACAGACCTTATAACTCCAAAATAACACGCTGCTTCACTGTTTACTTACAAGGCATATCCCAGACCCCGGCAGGCACTGATCTGAGTGGCCGTTGCAATGACATGGGATGCATTTTCCCAGAAAGAGCCCCTTGGTGTCCCTGTAGTAACCTGGAGCACATTCCTGAGGACAGAGAAAAAGGCAGAGATCTGAAAAACAGCCCAATACACGCAGGCAAAGCAAAGAGACTAATTTAGTTTCCATGACAGAATTCCCACAGGGTTGTACTGATGGAGAAGCGATTAAAAGCAACAACAAAGATCTTTCAGTGCAGCTCCTTCCTGCTCCTTATCAATAGGAGATAATTGGCCAGACAGAAGGACCTATTCCAAGGTACTGCATGCATGTAATTTTGGACTGCAACACCTGAACGATTTCCCCATCATGTCTCTTCCAAGAGGGCAGATACAGCTAACGCACCTCTCCCAGGCGCACTGTGTTGCGGTGGGAGGGGAGCTGAGAGTGGGCTGGTGTGGGGGAGCCTGGGAGATGCTGCTCCTTCCTCGGGCACAACCTGAGCTGTAATTTCAACTGAAGCCCTCAGGGGTCAGCTTGGAAGCTGGTACTCTGGCACCACTGCTTTGCACAAACATCCAAACCCCACGGCTGCCACCCACACCAAGCACAAGGGGGGGCTGAGACCCAAAACGTGACTGTTTGACTCCCCGCCTCTGCCTGAAGCAGCACGACCGCTTTCACCCTTACCTGGCAGGAGTCCCCCTGGTAGTTAGCTGGGCAAAAGCACAGCTCCACGTTGCTGGCACGGATGCCCATAGCTGTATCTGTTGCCATCTCCAGGACCACGCGGCGCAGGGACACAGAGGAAGAGAGCTGGGAGAAGAGTGCCCGGATCTGCAGCTGTTCCAGGTTTGCCAGCACCATCATGAGCTCCTCTCTAGACACAGGGTTGTGTGTCTCTGTGTGCCTGAAGTTACCCTAGTGGGAGAAGACCTGACATTACTGGCAGGAAGCACAGGCACATGAACATCCAGCCTAGCCTTCACTTCCCTGCTGCTGGGATGTCTCCCCTTTGCACAGGTAAAAGAGCCCCTGGATCTTCACAGCCAGTTCTGCTGCAATAGGTAGCACCTAAAATACTGAGCTCAAAGCAATTGTCCCTTCTGTCTACATGCTAGACTTGTCCTTTCAGTAGCAGCTGAGCACTTAACTTGGTACATACTTGTGTGTGCAAACTCACCTCCACCAGCTGCAGCTGGCCTACATGTACCTCCCCTGGGGATGGGTAGGTGCCTTCCAGAAACATGATGCTCATCTGATTTCCCTGGGAAAAGCAAGGAAGGTGTCAGTCACCACCTCATCCTGCTCATGCATTAGCAGGGGGCACCAGTGAATTTCTCGGGCTGCACCTTCAGGATGACATCCGGGCGGGACTCCATGGGAATGAACACGTCACCCCTCCGTGGATCAGAGTGAAGCTCATAGCGCAAGTGCCCACCGTAGGAGGAAACCTAAGGGAGATCCATATTGCATGTGTTGCTGTGAGTCTACACCACTGAGCTGGGTCAGAGCTGTCCATGTTCAACTGGAGCATGAGCAATGCCTGCATGTCAGTGGGCATGCTGCTGGCACACGTGTTGGGGGGTCAGGGATGTGCAGGACTGCTGGTCCGGCTGCCACTGTGCTCTTACCCGGTCCCCAAGGTAAGAGCTGGGTGCAACCCAGTAGAGCTCCTGGTAGGCATCCGGGAGGTTCTTGAGATCAGCGTGGAGGAGCTGCTCCTGCAGGCTCAGGGTTGTCTGCACTTCCTGACGGTCGCTGCTCAGCAAGAGCCACCCGTTCATGTCGACGAACTGTGGGGGAAGAGCAACCGTAGATCTTCTGGTGGAGCTACAGAATGTATTCGGGTGCTGATGCTCCAGAAGAGCAAGTCCCAGAGCAGCAGAAAGGATGGTAACAGGCTCACAACCTCAAAGGCATCCTGATGAAGCCACTGGAAAGCTGAGCACCACCCCTGCCTCCTGCCTGGCACAGTCGTCCCCCCCCTCCCCTGACTTTCCATACTATGAGACCCCAGAGACCACGAAAAGGGACTGGAAGTGGGAGACAGGCCCAGGGAGACAAAGAGAACCCTCCTCATAGCGTATGTTCCAGAGGGGTAGGATTAATGCAGGACAGAGACCCAAAGGCAGCAGGGAGCCAGGTGGATGGGAACAAAACTGAACTGCAGGCTCTGGTGGCCCCTGGCCCCTCTCACCTCAGCTCGGTGCTTCTCAGCACTGCGGCAGCGATCAGTTGCACCAAAGCAGAAACACTTAGTGCAGCCCTTGGGGTTGCTGGCATCCAAAGAAAATGTCCCCAGGCGGCACTGGTCACACCTCGGGCCCTCCACATTTTCCTGGAAGACAAGCAAAGCTCAACAGTGTCAGCAGCTTCTCATAAGGCCTTAGTGGAGGATAGAGATGGCCATATAAGTGATTAAAGCACAATGATGTGATGCTGAAAGACAATTAAGCAGTCCCTGACCAGGTTTGCTTGCACACCACCCATCAAACATTAAATTCACTTGGAGAAAGCACCTGTGAGCCCTGCAAAGGAGCTGGAGCAGGCAGCTCAGCAGCAGACTGAGCTACTCTGCTGTCGTGCAGGAGCAGAAGGAGTCAACAGGGCTGACAGCTTTACCTGCAATAGGCTCCGACATGGGGCTGGACCCAGACTGCCCATCTTCCCCATGACAGCCCAAAGAGTAAGCCTTAATGGCCAGGAAAGATGGGGAGAAGGAGTCTTTCAGGGTGCTCTGAACCCACCACCACATGGAGCAGGCTGGCTGTAGTTCAGGCACACAGGCATTCTCCTTCTGCAGCCCCGCTCCCTCCCAGCACGCCAGACACCCACAGCCCCTCACCCTCATAGCCAGAGCAGGAGAGTTGAGGAGAAAGGCACCGCGTGAAGGCATTGAAGGACTGACCTTGCAGTGACACTGCCCCGTGACTGGGTCACACACGCTTGCTTCAGTGCCAGCCTCGTGGCAGTCACACCGCCGGCAGTTGGGGTAATGGTAGAAGCCAGGGGCACAGAGGTCACACTGTCGCCCGATTACATTGGGCTTGCACCTGGATGGGATGTAAGAGCCGCAGCATTAGAAACCTCTGCCTTGTGCTGCTGGGCAGGGAGCAGCTGGGCTTTCAGAGCTTCACCCACACTGGCAGGGACACAGTGCTTGACAAGGATTTCCCCATCCTGCACGCTTCCTCCCTGCAACCTGCCGACAAGTCCCATCCCTCCAGCAGGGACCAGGGATGCTGCCAGATGTGCCCTGCACTGGGACAGGGCTCCCTCACCTGCACTGCCCACTGTCCACGTCGCAGCCTGGCTCCGTCAGTTCCTGCACGCCGGGCCGAGAGCAATTGCAGTCCTCGCAGCCAATGAGGGGGTGACAGCCAAAGGTCTGGGGCTCGCAGACGACACACTCCGGCTTCAGGGTGTGCGGAGGGCAGATGCACTGCCCTGTCACTTCATCACAGAGACGTGTCCCGCAGTCGCAGGCTGGAAGGGGCAGAAAAGGGGCTGTGTTTGGGGGAGCAAGACCCAGGCAGCCCAAGGAGAGCACGAGGCAATGGATGCAGAGCTCAACCACTCTGCAGGTAGCTGGGCTGTTTTCATGCAAGCAGAGCCATGACAGGGCTGGAAAATGCAGCCATTTCCCAAATCAGCCTCAGCCCTGCAAAGGGCAAAACAGCAAGTGCTGGGAAAGCAGAGTGGGAGATGGGACAACTCACGCCTGCAGTTGGGGAAGCCCCAGTAGCCGGTGGCACAGCGGGAGCACTCTCGCCCGATGACGTTGGACTTGCAGGGACACTGCCCGCCGAAGGGCTCGCACTGGCTGCCCCGCGCCCCTGCCTCGTGGCACCGGCAGGGCTGTGCCCCGTTATTGTAGAAGAGGGAGAGCGAGATGGCAGAGTCACGGCAGAACCTCGACGATGTGCTGGGACTGCAGGGGAAGGCAGGAGGAATCACTATGCTGCATACCACCAGAGCCTCCCCACCACCCCAAAATCCAGCAGGATCTCCTGCAGCAACAGGTACTGAATTAGTGGGAGAAACAGCCCTGTGACACTGAGATCCCCCAAACACTCACAGGTTTGGTCATCAGACAAGGAAAGCCTTAACCAGGATCCCTCCCCTGCCACACACAGGGCCCATGAAGGGAAGGGGTTTTTGCTCCCTGAGGAACGTGCAACCCATGGACAGCAGAGCAGCCACCCAAAGCCAAGGGTCTCACTTGATGTAAAAGCTGTTGATGCCACAGCTGCTGATGAAATCGTAGGACTTGTCCAGGGGTTCCTCCTGCAGGTACTGAGAGCTGTAGCTGTCTTCAGGCACCACAAGGATGTAATCCTGCCAAGCAAGGACAAGATGGGTGAGCCAGGCTCCTTAGCTGAGCCAGACAGATGCAGTCCAAAATGAATTCACTCAAAAGTCCAAATGCACCAACTTCTCATCAGCTCATCCCTTGCTGGAACAGAACAGAACATAACATAACACACAAAGTGCCCAAGTACTTGAAAGACCAGGGACCACCTCTCTATTGGGGTCTGTCCATCAGGGTCCACCTACTCTAATGCTCCCTGTGAGAAGTGGCCCAAATTCACTGGAGTAAAAAAAAGGCAGGATACCCCAAAAGGGCAGCACTGGCTGTGCTTTAGCACGGAGGCAGGCAGTCACTGTCATCTCAAACTCCTAGGAATGAAGGCACTTGACTTCCAATTCTGTCTTTCAGCCACTTATCCAAATTTTGGACAATCTTCTAGTTCTGTTGCCTGACGATAACAAGGGCTACCTGCTCCCGAGACCTGCCTGGACAAAAAATGCTATGCAGGTCCAAAATATTGCTGGGGCCAGAATAAGGTTTATTCTGGATTATCACAAGCTATGTATGCAAAGCAACAGTTTCAACTTCTGCCTTGTTTTGGTATCAAAACCACACAGTGAAGAATAACCATCATATACAGATTCAGTCTCTGAGAATTCTGCCCTCAATTCTATACCACTAAGGTTAGAGATTGCAACTTCCTAGGGTAGTTCAGAACCTGAGTGATGGTGGGACACATTCGTGTGGTCACACAGTGACAAAAATCCCCAAGGACAAACTCCAGGCCTGCTGGAGCCTCATCCAGCATGCCCTGGGAACTTCCCAGAGAGAAGCTCACCAGCCACAGCTGCTTGCCCTCTGGGACTCGAACAACCACAGTCAGATCATTATCGGTAACATCCAGGACAATCTGGTCCTCAGAAACTACCAGGCTCCGGCACCCATAGCCATGTGGGCAGAAAGTAGCATTGGCGTGACCTGAAAAGACAACAAACATATTGGTCCCACATTTCCCTTGCAGTCCCCATCACACCCTCCCAGTTTGGAAGGCAAGAGTCAGTCTTGCTTCAACTTTGCACTTCTTAGAGAACCCACAGTTATCCTCTGGCACGAAAAACTTTCCAGGGCTTCTGCCTACCAGCAGCTTCCCCCAGGTCCCTGCTCTTCTTACCTTGCCAGATACGCCCACCATTGATTAACACTTCCATGGGGAAGGTGGGATGGTTGGGCTGGTAGTAGTGTATGATGAAAGCATAGCGTCCCAAGGTCTGGATCCGGCTGTTAAACACAACAGCAGCCTGGCCCAAAACAGAAGAACAAAGAGACAAAACCCCACATCTTACGGCTGCACTCACAGCTGGGATATTTTTTTATTATTGCACAAATTTGTGCTCTTATTCCACAGCTGTCAGGTCTTGAGACTTTTGGTGACTCAATCCCTCCATTTCCACATTCCCCCCTCTAATGGTGCTACCTGCAAAGCTTTAACTGGGAGCCCAAAGAACCAAGCAGGGTTGGATGGAGCTAAGACAGGAGAGTCCACAGGAATTACAGGTTCAGGGACAGGTTTAAAGTCCTGATTAAATTCTGAAAATGCTAACTGCTGATAGCTAAAGCTATTGAATAGAGAATGAAGACTTCTCTGTGGCCCAGGTGTCTGGTGTCACAGCACCAGCAAACCAGCCCAACCCATACCCATGCCACTACCTGCGGTGGTTGCAGGAGGATGAGCTCTGCGGCGGGGTCCACTGCTGTGGGAGGCCGAGGTGCAGGCTCCATCGGGACCCCAGCTGGAGCCACATGGACCGCCTGAGCCAGGGGGACATCAGGAGCGATGGGCAGAGTCTGGCCCCCCTCCAAAATGATCGACTGAGAAAGCTTCAGGAACCTTGAGGGAACACAGGAGCTGCTGCAAGACAAAGAGAAAACGGGATGTAAAAATCTCCGACAAGGAAAGAGAGAGGCTATGGGGTCCTGGCAGCAGAAGCATGCCCTGTAACACCTAGCAGGTAACAAAGCATGCCTGCTGAGGGAGAGCTTTCTACCAGGACCGCTGGGGCTCTGCAGCACAGGCTCAGCGTGAAGAACAGGAACCTTGCACAGGCTAATGCCTGTGCAAATATTGATTCAAAACAGCGTCAAGAATTCGGATACAGTGAGTGTCTCTTGCTGTATGTGAGCAAGCACAGGAAAGGCTATTCAGGATGACACTTAAGTGTCTGCCACAGGAGGCAGTGTGGTGTTCAGGGAAAGGACCAGCAGCCTGACTTCCAGTCCTTATTCCATTGCTACCTGCTCGGTCGACATGGGCAAGGAGCTTTGCCTCAGCCACAGATTTCTTTCTCCTGGGTCAAGAACTCAAAAAGCTCCAAGCCTGAGGGAAGTGGGGGAAGCAACTGCTTTTGGAAACAGCCACATTCATGCTAAAACTCTGAGGGACCTAAGACTCTTACCTGTTGGATGAGAACGTGCCATGGATGCTGATGCAATGCACCTTCGGCTCGATAAACTCCATGGTGAACTGGGCAGCGGGTACGAGGTACACTTTGTGCTGCCACACGTGAAAGAGAGAGATGTTTGGTTACGTGACAGCCTCTGCCTCTGGGAGCCTACAGCAGTTTTTGTGCCCACCAGCGATCAGGCTGACCACACTAAGCACCTCCTTATCAGACACGTCAGCTAATGCATGGCAGGTCACGCCTCTGCTTACTGCCCCTTCTTCCTTGGCACAAGCCCTACGACGTTTAGAAGCTCCACATATTTATGGGATTGTTCTATCCTTGGCTAAGCAACTTTGAATGCCTTCAAGGTAAAATAGAAAGAAACACTGCCACACTGCTGCAGAGCTCCCTCTTCAAAGAGCAGCTTGTTCTCCCCATCTTCTCTGAAATCCCAGTCCCATGATCCACTTTCAAAACACACCACCGACCACTTTCTCCACCTTGGGCTGCTCATGACATAGACTAAGATCTAGTATCCAGTCCAAACAGGACTAGAAAAACGTTCTGCAGGCTAGGTACTGCTCCTGCCTCTCCTCCTTGCAACCTGCAAACAGGGCTGCCCTTGCAGGGAGCCTTACCAGGAAGAAGTCAGCCAGATCAGAGGTGAACCGAATGGTAGCCTCTGAAGTAAGTTCAAATGTTGCCATGCGGCTCTGGGAATCTACAGCAATGCCTCGACAAAGGAAACTGTAAGAGAAACACAAATTTTGAAACCAGACACGAGCCAGGTCACGACGCTATTCTTGTCTTGCCAGCTATAGGTCCTGAAGGTATTTATCCAAAGTCCCTGTAAATCTTTTGACACTTTTTCTGGCAAGTCATAAAAGTGAAGTTTCCCAAGGACGCCCCAGATGTTTGTTTCCTGTTGCAAAGGTCTGAAGTCAGACACTTTTACAGTAAAGTACAGGGTTTGACCTGCACCAACAGCTTCAGTAAACCTGCCCATAGGCCATTCCCTAAATAAGGGTCCCTGCCAATGTACCCATCTGTAAACAGGAGCAATAAGATTACCTCCTGGCAGAGGCATCAGAGGACTATGTTGGCACAGGTAGTGTGCCAGGGATGCCATGTATTTCCCAGGGATGGACAGTCACTAAAATCCATGTCCAGCTAGGATTAGTTGGGACATACACAGCTTAGATGTACAACTCTGAGGCATTGCTTTGTTCATGTCATAAAGCAGAGAAAGCTCAACTGGGGGGGGCTGTCCTTGCCGTGTCAGAGGAGGACTGAACCCGTTCTGCGTCTCAGAGCTGACCATACCTGTAGACACACGGGTAGAAGATGAACGTGCCCTGCTGCATGGCTAAGTGCGGCGAGCTCACAGCAATGCCCACCGTCTGCAAAGCGTTGGTGTTGGCGTACTCTACCACCAGCACGTATTTCCCAGGCTGGGCAATAGGGAGGGAGAGCTGGACTTCCACCTGGAGGACAGAGAGATGACTGAGCAGGGCTCTCCTGTCCCACTTCCTGCAGCGACCATGTGCAGGATGCCTGTGCTACAAACCAGCCTCCTCTGCAGCTGAAGGGACAACAGGCCAACTCTTACCATATACCACGCATGTCCTGGCAAGCCCTTTGCATGTGAGACACTGCTTTTGGGTGCCTTGAACAACAGGGCATGCAAGCACACAGCTGCATGACTGAGGGGGCAGCAGTGGGGTGTACATGGGTGAAAAGCCCTCCCTGTAACCTGCCCAGGTGTATGTAAAGCACCAGACAGCGGGAGCACGGGGATGAGTGCCGCAGTGCCCACGCAAGGGATGAAACAGAAGTGTCACTCACGTCACTGCCACTGCATGTCGCCATCCGGGGATGGGAGGGGGTAAGCTGCTCTGTGGGACACACTCTGGGTAACCGGTTGTCCAGCCTGCACACCGCTTCCACCCCTGATGCTGCAGGGAAGCCGTCCACAGACAGGTACTTATACAAGAGGCAGCTAAAAACATTAAGAAAAAAAAATGCTAAGTATGGTAGTTACATCACAATCTCAGAGTCAAGAGCACCCATGCAGCCTGATCCCAGCAAGATTTGGAAAAGGCTTTGGTCCAACATGAAGGCTCCACTGCCTAAAGGAACATCTCTGGTTAATGTGGAGCAAGAGATTGTGTATTTTAGGACCCATAATGGCAGTAACAACAAAAAGCTTCTCCCCTTGCAATGTGCTTTATCCTGGGGACCACTGCTATAATGGAGGGGACAACTGTGTCCAGAGCCCACCCAGCCTTCCTGCCAAGATGGACAGAGAGGTCCTGGGCAGAGCAAGCAGATGCACTGAGATGCTTTAAGCACTACCAGACTCTGCCCATTCATTTTAAATAGTCCAACAAGACCTAACTCATTGTAGCCATTTTCCAGGGCTGTTGACTGACATACAACCCAGCACTGGGAACCCAGCCTAGCAGAGGAGAGGGCTGTGGTCTTACTGGATGAGCTGGACCTCCAGGGTCCATGAGAACACACAGACTGACTGTGCCATGGATGAGATCATCTATGCACTGGCTTTCTGGGACAGCGCAGGTTCAGTGGGATTTACCATCCACAGCAAAGTACTCCACTAAGCAGTTTTATTGCATCCAGACCCTCAGAGAGTGTGGACTGTATGCATTTCTTAATCCCAGGCCAAGAGGAGCTGAGTAGATCCCACACAGCACAAAGATGTGGAGATCCTTACTTCTGGGTGGCTTGTTCTGGGGCTGGCTGGTAGGTACATGGCTCTGTGACCTTTAGCTGAAGTATTGGAGCTTCATAGTACGAGCTGGGTAGCAAAACCAGATAGTCCTAGGAGGAGAGATGGGAGAGTTGGTTACGTTTGGGACACTTGCCCCCAGGGAGCTGCTGAAGCCCCCTGTGGTGGATGGAGCACAGGGGCTGGTCCTTACCAGCAGCACACCCTCTGCTTCAACAACCAGAGACCAGGTGTTGGGGTTGAGTACGAAGGGCTCCCCAAAGCTGTTCTGGGGGATGGTGACAAAGGCTGGCTCCGTGCTGGGAGCAAAGACAATCTGCTTGGTCTGCTCTGTACCTGGAGCGGGAGGGATGAGAGGCTGTGAAGGCACTGGGATGGAAAATCTGGGGCAGCAAATAGGAGGCTACCCTCAGGGAAGCAGCTCTGTAGTGCAGCAGGGAGACCCAGGCTCCTGCTCTCCTGGCGCTGCCGTAGCAGATGCAGCACAATCCCACACTGTCCCGTAACAGAGACATCCACTCTGAATCTGCTCAGTAGCTTAACGGAAGAAAAAAATAAATAAATCAGTGCAATCCTTAATGCTAATCCACAGCTCTCACAGTGTGCTCTGCATCCCTGGACTGCAGAGCATGGAGTATTGCATGCCAAGGAGCATTTTGCCAGCTAGAGAAGGAAGGAACTAATCTGTGAAGAATTTATTCTGAGACAGACAAAAAGAATTGCCCAGACACTTTCTTCCTTAGGGATATTCTGACCCCAGCTCCATAGGTGAGCTACTCATCTTCTGGCAAACTCTCAGACCCCCAAGCTGCGCTCCTGTCTTTCTTGTCAGCCACAGACTCTGCACCCAAGATGTTAATTTTAACTGACAGGAGAGAAGGGGTTTAAGGCCTGATCCTGCTGCTGTTGAAAAGCTCCTTGGCTCAGCTGACACAGTCCCATAACCTTTGAATTCATTAACTTTGGATTCAATAATGATACGGCACCTAGAAGCAGACTGTCTGCCTGTCTAGCAGTCTCAGGAGCGTTTTGAAGAGCATAGGTGAGAGGGATTCACCGAGTATGGCTGCATGGCGAGCAGATGAGATGAAGAAGGAAGTGGGGAATGCGGCACGCTGACTATCCTGGTGTGGTACATGGACATCAAAGTATAATGCAGAGGGCCAGAAGCTAAAGCAAGGGCTTGTGCTACTGCTGGGATGGGTTGGCCCCTTCCCATGTGTGCTAGCTCTGCGACATGCCTGGCATCAGCTGAGGCCGTGCCCTTGCTTTCTCAGATGGGAAGCAGAAGTGAGGATGCAAGGAATTAAGAGATTTCCCTGAACAGGCAACGGGGTAGATCTCTTGACAAGCTGAAGTTTCACATCACTTTGAGACGATACACAACTCAAACCAAGATGGATTCTGGAAACGGGGTGGGAGAAACCGGTCTGCAAATCGTATACTTGGAAAAGGCTTCCCATGTCTTCCAACTTATCTTCTTTCCCGGCTGCTTGTCCTTTACCATGTGAAGCCCATTCCACCCAGGCAGAAGGTGGCTCAGCATTTCTGGCCTATCAAGGAAGCTGCCCTCCTGGATGCCATTGCTGGTGCATCAGGCTGGCAGTTTGCCTTCTGTGCTAGAAAAATCAAATGTTGCTTCTGAGCAAGGAGGGAAGCATATTATATGGCAAATGAGCTCTTCTGCTGGATAGGACAGATTAAATACTTCCTGACCTTTGGTGGGATCTTAAAGCATGAGCACAGCTCATGCTTCTCTTGTCTTTCTGCTGTGTAATATTACTGGCCATAAAAATAACTAGCTATTTTTCCCCTAAAAAAAAATAGAAAAATCATATCTTGGCATTTCAAACTATGTCAATTCAAGACAGAGGAGAGAACTGCACACACAGATAAATTAGGTAGATGGTGTGGACAGCCTTGTGCTGTGCACGAATAGTCTGAAGGAAGAGCTTCAGCAGGACGTTGTGGCTGTAGCATCAGAAGGGGTAAAATCAATCAGCCAACCACCCACTAGGGCAGTTGCATGGCCTCATGCAGTCTTGCTCATATTGATTCCCAGAGTATTTGTTGTCCAGGTCTCTAGGCTTGTTCAGCCATCTTTTGGTGGCTCTTCTCCAGCAGCTCATGGCTTGATGAGAAGACATTGCACCAGAGTGCAATGCCTGTATAATGTGCAATTCCATGCCACTTCCAAATCCCACACCATGTGTGAAGCCAGCAGCCTGGTTTGGGAGAAGCACGAGGCAAGGGCAGGACTGCCACATGAGGGCACCTGCAAAATAAAACCGTGTCCAGCTGCCAAAGTTTGGATCCAGTTCCCAGCACTTGGCCCATTCTCATTTTGTGGAAACTCAGCTCAGTTCTGCCTGGGGTACTGGGGTGATCTTGTCCCGTGCTGGAAAGGTGGTATCGAATTGTACAATAGCCTTATCTCACACCAGCCTGGCTGATAACAGTCCTCAGTGTGCAGCCCCAGGACTGGGGGCCAGCTTGCTGCTGCTTTGTTAAATAAAGGGGGCTACAAACTCAAGTTAGCCTTTCAGTTGGAAGGGCAGGACTAATGGGTAAAGCTGTATGGAAGTGTCTTCTGGAAAGGATGATGCAGAAGGTTGCCTGGGATGGGGAGGAGGTGGCGATGGTGCAGGGGAGCACAGCAGTCTGGGATCCTTACCTCTCCTTCGTGGCTGATAAGCTGTAATTTTGCCATACACAGTGGCCCCTCCTGAATTAATATACCTCAGGATGACATGGAACAGATAGAGCTCTGCCTCCTTCACGTCTACAGTGACTCTGATTTTATTCTGCAAAAAGCAAAAAAGCACACGGGGCACACGTCACTGGGGGGCCAGCTCTGGACTGCTCACCCGCTCTGCGGGAGGCTGCTCACCCGCCTGCCTACCTGCCTGCCTGCCTGCCTCTCTTCCCCCTCCCTCACCATCCCGTGGCACGGCTCTGGCCGGCCACCTGAGACGGGCACACTTAGGACGGGCACACCTGGAATGGGCACATCTGGGGCAGGAGAAGGGGCAGAGGAGCAGTGTCGCAGCGTGGGATGCTCTGAGTTAGTCTAGAAGTGAAAAATGCACTTACAGTTGCCACAAACATTAAACTTTCCTTCCTCAACGACCGAGACCCTCCCTTCCACACTGGCAGGCCCCCGGCTGACGTAGCGGAAGACGAGGCGGAAGAGGTCAGGGGAGGTCACATTGAGAGTCACCACTACCTTGGGCTGGTGGGAGAAAGAAAGGGGAGAGAAGCAGAGCACACCTTCAATTACCTCCACCGCGGACAGCTACCAGCCCAAGCGCAGCTGCTTGGCTCACTGCTCCCAAAGCAACATGCCACAGCACAAGGAGGAGACAAGCAAACTGGCCCTAATGCACAGTCATGGCATGGGTGCCTTGCAATGCCATCCCTTTTGGGGCCAGCCACCAAGGGAGCAACCTGCCTGTGGGAAGGGGGTGGAAAGGCTCTGGAACATGCTCTGGCACAGCAGGGTGGTTCAGCTATCCTGGGGCATATCCCATGCCAGAGGAAAGGTTTTAAGAAGTTCTTGTTTTTGTTATCGGCATGTTGCTTTTGGGCTTAGTGTGCCGTAACTAGCCAGCAGGTACCAATCGCTGAAGCGCCTGCCCTTGTGCTGACAGGGCTCTGCCCAGATGCCTACGGAGAAGGCTGCAAATGGAGCTGGTGCCTCATCCCCAGCAACCCAAAACACTAAGGACTAGTGGTGCTCAGTGAATGTGCCACTGACGGGTTTGTCAGCCCTCTGCCCGCCTGGATGATGTTCAGGAAAACTCCAGTTAAGCAGATGCTTAAGTCCTACCCATTTCAAAGAGGTCTAAGCACCTGCTTAAATACCCTTCTGCCTACAGGGCAAAGCTGAGGTCTGCCCAGGGAGACTCCCAATGAGGACTCTGCATTCCTCGAAGCTCCAGTTACACAAATCTTCCCACTGGAGAGCAAACAGCAAGGATCTTGCAGAGAGGAAACTACAGGTGAGACCTGCCAGCAGAAAGCCATGTGCCAGCCCTTCTGTCAAGGCCTATTTCTATCTCAAATGCCAACACTGGATGCAAAACAAAAGCCATGAGCTTAAGCATGAGCTCCATCCTTAAGCTTTAAGGCTGGGAGCCTACAGGAGTTAGTTGCTTAGCTCCTACCTACAAATTCAAGGGGAAATGGCTAACACATTTGGCCTCTCTGCTATTTTACCTAAGCATGACAAAGTGAAAAAATCTGAAAGTACACGCACCAGAATAAGGAACATCTTACACGGGACAAGACTGTCAGAGAATTGCTGCCCTGCACCCCATCCCCAAACACATAGACACAAGCAACACTTCCACAGGGGCCATGCAGAAGAAGAATCCACCGAGGAGAAAAAAGGGTCAACAGATGAAATAGCTTCACTTCTAGGGCTTAGGCAACTCCAGGTTAGTGTAAACCATCGTTAGAGCAAAACAACTAACAGCAAGAACAGAGGCAGAACAGTAACAAGAGGTCCAAGCTGAACATGGCAGCTAAGAAAGAGCTAATTTATTTTTGGAAAAGGGAGGGAAGGTTATGCAGAGAGTTGCAGGAAAGAGCAGAGTCAGATGACAGAGCTGCAAGGAAACCCAGAGACAGTGTTTATAGACATCCCTGTAAGTAATCACCAAGCTACCACCTTTGCCTAACCGGATTAGGATGTCAGGGGACTCCCAATTTAGGATCTTTCCCCTCATCAGTTTATGCCATCCCCAGCACTACAGGAAATATCTGCGCAAACAGGCTATATATACACACTGTGCTGTTTATGTTGGCCATCATGTGACTTTGGGGGTTTGAGAAGCACTTGGGGTGAAAGATGTGTGTGTGCCAAAAGCACGTCAGTCCTCCACTGGCTGCATCCTCCCCAGGGGGAGGCAGGCTGGGATGAAGACACCAGGCATACCTGGACAGAGGACATCTGTGCGTATCCTCGCCAGCTGAAGCCCTCAAACTCCAAAGGGTTGTAGCCGAACCGCACAGCCCGCCCGGCCGGAGTGGTGCCTTCCTCCAGCTCGAATTTCAAGTGGTGAAGGTCAGGGAAATAATGGTCTCGTGAGGGTCTGGGGAAGAGAGGGAGCACCGTTACCTGCTGGGCTACCTGGAGATAGAGGCAAGAGGACACCTCCACCAGGCAAGCGGCTGATGTGGCAGCAGCCCAGATGATGAGGTCCCCATCCTCGTGGTGGCCGAGGACACCATTCCCAAGGGAGCGAACAGAAAGCGCAGCACCCCAAGGTGCATCTCCCGCTAGCAGCTTACTGGGTGCAGGTGGGGCCGCGTGTGCTCTGCCGGCAGCGACAGGCTCCGCTCCGCTCCTCGCAGGATGGCCCCAGGGACCCGCCGACGTCGCACCGGCAGCCTGCAGGCAGGAAGCGCCTGTTTACATTCCCGCCATACTAACAAGCTCCTGGTCACTAATCAAAGGCGTGCCCCAGCAGGCGAGGAGGCTGGGGCCGCTATTTTTATTCCATTGTATCCATTTTCATATTGGCCCTGACCCCACTTGGACTGGCTCCTCTTCCACCTCAGCGCCGAGCTATTTCCAGACGGCTGACGGCTGCGGGAGGAACAAGGTCTGCAAGCCCTCACGGCTGGGCGCTGCAGCCCTGCCGCCAGCAGCAGCCTTGCTCCCTCTTCCCAGCCCTGCCAGGGCCGCGTGGGCCAGCTTAGAGTGGCTGGATCTCATCTTTCCCTGCTTCCCATGGGTATGATGGAGAGCAGCCAACCCCACATCTCCACACCCACCTGCTCCCAACAGGAGGAAGGGGTAGAGCTGCAAGGACATGGCCAGTGGATAAAGTACATTTCTGGCCCCCGAGGGGGCACCTCTCCTGGCCTTTCATTCCCCAGCCTGACGGACCTCTGCCCAACGGTGGCAAAAGCATGAACTCAGGTCTCCAGATCCACAGCAAAACCCAGCCCTTGCTCTGGGCCATGGTATGATCAAAAGCAAGAGGTGGAACATCTCCTGCCCCTTCTCTCCAAGGCCAGTTGGTATATGCAGAGCCCCTTGCTCCAGGGTCAGCTCTTGTGGCCCCCCTCCTTCACCTAACACATCACGAAGGGGACTCACCTTGGCAGCCGAAGTAATTTGCATTCTCCATATTGAAGTAGCCGTCTTTGCACGCCGAGCAGAACTGGCCACAGATGTTCGGTTTGCAGAAACACTGCCCGTTGCCCTAGGAGAGAAGCAGGCATGGAAGCTCATTCCCTCCCGTTGCTTGTCGCAGTGAAGCCGTTTCTCAGTTATTTGGGACCTAGTCTGAGACACTGGAGAAGCATTTTGAGTTTCATGCTCTACACTGCTTCCTGCATGTGGGTGGGCCAGATAAGGGCCAGATAAGTTAAATTACCCAACAATGCAGGCAAACAAAAATCCAGGCCAGACCCAGAAATATTTAGGTGCCTAATTTATGGCAGGTCTTAATCCTATGTTCTCATGCAAGCCCAGACTGTGGTGCGACCTTTGAGAGCTCAGCGTCAGGACAGGCCTCTCCAGCAGCTGCTGGAAGAGATGGAGCTGAAACACTCCCAACACAGCACACGCTCAGAGGTGCCTGGAGGCAGAGAGGAGGAAACCCACCTGCTGGCACTCCGCGATTCCACTGATGGTACCCTTGGTATCACACTTGCAGCCTGGAGAGAGAGAGATGAACAAGAAAGCCAGAGGATCAATCAGCCCCTGAGAAGAAGCCTGATGGGGGACAGTACCCACCACACCAGAGGACACCAGCTGGGATAAGAGGAGCTAGGAACTGGTCAAGTAGAGGGTAGCGCTGTACAAGGGCTCTCTTTTCATTTTGAACAGTTACTGTTGAGGACACAACTACCAAAGACATTTGCTTTTTCTGCATATTTGGCCATGAAAAATTAACTGTGCAAAGTCTGCACGGAGGGCTGAGAATGTCACAACTCATTGCATGAGCCCTGTGCTTCACCTCAAGCAAAAAGCTCCAGGCTCCAGTCTTTCCCCTCTTCAAGTGGGGGTTACCCAGACCACTCCAGCTTTGACATGCCACTTCAGGGTGAAGAAGGAAGGAAGGGTATCACTTCCATCCAGCAGTGACAGTCCCCAATGGCTTGGGTTTGGGTCTTGCACCATTATAGCACGGAGGGGACTTTTTGGGGCTGTGCAAATGCCATTTCCTTACTCATGCAGCCATAGGGGTTCTCTGGAGTCAGGTTCCAGTATAAGGGTTTGCATCTGTCGCAAGCTGGGCCTTCAACGTATGCCCGACACGCGCAGGAGCCCTGGAGTAAGGAAGGGGGAGAAAAGAGCAGGTGAGTATTTGCAGCATGGTGGCTGAACATGGCGTCTGCTACTCTGGCATGGTTAATGGCTGCTTTCAGGCTGTGCTTAAGGAAGGACTTGGCCCAAAGTGAGTAAAAGGGGATCACACAGAAATGACCTGCAGGGGTTGGTGGGTTCATCTGATACTCACTGGGGCCAGCGAGGGATCTGCAGTCTCCAACCCTGCTGGGTTACAGGAGCCCACTAGAAAAGAGAGGCACAAGGAGGAATTTATAAAGAGATAGCTCACACCCCAGCTGTTCCTAAAGGGGATTATTTCTTCCCTTGCAAAGCTCTTAGGGGATGAAAAGCCCATTTCAACTCAGACTATTCTATGATTCTATGGTTTACCAGCACTGCATCGCTATGTCCCAAGACACCAGAGTCCCCCCACCCCATCAGGGAGGAGAAGTAGGCTACCTTCGCAGTGTGGAAATCCATAGGCGCCTGGCACGCAGCTATCACAGCGCAGTCCCATCACCTTGGGCCGGCAGCTGCACTGCCCTGTTTCCTGGTCGCAGGTGCTGTGTAGAGAGCCCTCCCGGGAGCACTGGCAAGCTGCGGAAAAGGGGAGAGCAACTGCTGCAGCTGCAGAGCACAGGGACTCCTGCATTCAAGGCTTCCCACCAGCAACCTCTTTTGTCTGCCTGACCTTCACCACCATCAAAGCAGCCAGAAACATGGGTTATAAATAACATACACACTCATTCTTTTGCTTTTAGTTAAAAACATCCCATTTTTTAAAGAAAAACAACAGAAGCTGCAACGTTTATCACACCTATTCACACACATTTCTGTGTATTTTGGGAGAGAAGTTTTGGTTAAGGAAAAGGGGACTGTGTGATCTCATCCCCAAAAGGTCAGCAACCAGTGACAGATCAGACTCTACAAAAGCCCATTTACACCCAAACACCCAAAAGCAGCATTTGGCCATCAGGGTCTGTATTGTGGACGTTGTGCGTGGGCAGCAGGCCAACAACACAGCCATGGCACTGTTGGCAGCCGAGGGCAAGGGCAGGGCAATGGTTCTGTGGCTTCCTGCATGACCTGCCTCGTGCGAACGCATGTAGAGATCCTGCTGCCCTATCGCATGAAAGGTCAGCAAGCTTCCAGGGAGCTGCCCGTGCCCTCCTTGCCCAGCCAGCACTCCTACGATCCCTGCCAAAGGGGACGTTTTAGGCTGACACCCCCAGACTGACTAACAGCGCTGTTCATAAAACAACAAATTAAAAAAAAATAAAAACAGGTTCTCCTCTTCTTTCCTTGCTGTGACTCCTCTACAGCGCTGTAATTTGGACACTGCTTTATGAGACAAAAAAAAAAGTAGCGACTACTGAACAGAGTAGTCCTGCGAGACCACTTCATCTATGCCTCCAGCCTCTTCAAAGGCATATTGCCGGCATCAGCATTTGCGAGCAGCACTCTGCCAGCTGGCTGCAGCTCAGGCATCTACATTTAGTATGGTGCAAGAGGGTGATGATGCTCTTTTGTTGCTTCAGGGAAATTGTATCACAGATTATTTTTTAAAGAGCAGTAAATTCTTGCTGGGAGACATAAGAGTACATCTGGCTTCCAGTCGGATGGCCGTCAGAGAGGGAGATGGGGACACTCTGCCCAGAGCTGGGGAGGGCTATTCAGGGTATCTGGGGCCACAGGCATTGCTCAGCCCTGGCACCGGCAGCTTTGCTCCAGGGGCAATGCAGTGCCCAGAGAAGTGGATGCAAAGCTCTTGACATGCCAGCAGACACCTTGAATTTGGGGCTGACATGAAACCCAAAATCCTGATCCTCACTGTTCACCCTATTGTACAACTGTACTCCTGTTGGTTTCAGAACACTTGCTCCTCCTGTGCATTGGCACACTCAAGGTGGAGTAAGCCCTGAAGAGCCTGGATGCGTCATGTGAGCCACATCTGAGCATCTCATGGCACCAGGGTATAATCTGAACATGCGGTTTAAGACTTTGCTTACTCCACTCAGAGTCCTGCTCTCTCTGGCTGCAAGCACTCAAAGCCTAAGGACAGGCAGATGCAATTCAGCATGTTTTATGTGCATCTGCACACAATGCTTTCGGAGAGAGAGTCCTAACCACACCTGCGTCCCAAGTCATACGTCTGTTTCTTAATAGGGTGCTGGATTAGAGGCCGTATGTCCAGGCTGGGTTTTATCTCCAAACTGAGCAGGCAGAGCCAAGCTCCAGCTGTTAGTGACAGTGAATGAACTGGGGGAGATAAACTGCACGGCCTTTGGGTAAGCATTTCTTTGAGATGTTTCCTCATTACACAGCACGCCTGTCAGATGAGATAGCCAGGAGAACTGTGCACAGGAAAACTGATTCCTGCTGCAAAAGCCAACTATATTCATATACAACCCTGGGAGATGGGTTATGGAAAGGAAAACTACTACAAAGCCAGTAGCAGCAGCTATTCCCTTTCCTCCCCTGAGATCTGACAGTGGTTACTCACGTGTGCAGCTGGGGTACCCATAGAAGCCCAGGGCACACTGGTTGCAGGTGTGTCCCGCAAAATTCGCATGGCATCGGCACTGGCCAGCTGGGCTGCAATTGTTGTCCACGGCACCCCGGGAATCACAGGAGCAAGCTGTAAGAGCAGAACTCTCAGTAGTCTGATGAAACGTGTGATCCATGGCCAACCACTGCTGGTCTGAATTGTCATTCAGCCCCACAGGAATTAGCCATTTCCATCAGAACTGAATTAATTTCTTAAACCCCTGGAGAGACAGGGAATATTTTCAGCTAGAGTCATGGCTGTACAAGGAAAATGCCACTGAGAGTTTTTTACAGCCCCTTCAATGTTCCTCAGCAGTTTAGTAGGTTAATGCACTAAAAAGACAAAAAAAGGCATAAGCTGAGAAAACAGCGGGGTTGTGATGAGGACCTGTGACTGATAAAAACTGCTTTGTCTTCCAGGCTTTGGCATGATCCACGACCTCCAGAACAAGCCTGCCAAATTCACAGTACAAACCACATGGGTTTTGATTCTGAGAAACACCAAAGTCCTGCAAAAATACGCACTTTTTCCAGAAGGTGACAGACCAGCAGGAACTGAACATTAACGTCCTTACCGTAGCAGTGGGGGTAGGAGTGGTGCCCAGGGCTGCACTGCTCGCACCGTGGCCCAGCAAACTCGGGTCTGCAGAAACACCTCCCGATGGAGTCACAGCCTCCCGGCAGTGTCCCAACCGCGCTGCAGCCACATACTGCAACAGAGAGAAACTGTTTGCCCTGTGCTGGGAGCACGGGGCAAAGCTCATGGCAACACGGGTTTTTTTCCCTGAGGTTCTCAGATGGGCATTTAGGTGCTGCTCTAAGCGTTCAAACTGTTAATCTCTGCCCCTTCAATATATCCTCCAAAACACCCACAAAACCACTTCCCAGTCCTCCTTCAAAACCCTGCCAGAAGACTCTGGCTTTGTGCGTGCCCACCCAGGCCCACGGGAGAACAGATACGCACGCTGGCACAGAGGGTAGTTGAAGTAGCCGGGAGCACACTGGTTACACAAGTGCCCTTCAAATCCTGTTCGACACAGACACTGCCCTGTCTCGCTGTCACAGGTGCCGTCATACTGACCAGGGCCAGAGCACTGGCAGGCTGGAAAGCAACAAGGGCACTAGTAAATAAACAGCTTCTTAGTCTTTTCCCTTCCTAGCAAAGGAACCAGAGCGCCCGTTCCTCTGGGGTAGAAATGCAGTTGCTGGAGAAACCATGGGGGACACAGCTGACAGCAAGCATGCCTAGTCCATGTCTCACATCCGTAGGGAATTTCTCAAGAGCCCCCCAAGGCTGGGAGGAAGCTGGACGGTCAGGGCTGGGTGGAAAATACCAGCAAAAGTCATGGGAATTTGCCACTTGGAAGTGGGGCCGGAGAATTCCTCCTCTCCAGTGTGAGCAGAGGATGGGGAGAGGCACACTCCTCCCCAGCAGGGAGGCGAGCAGGGCAAGCTTGGGGCCGCTAACCCCGAGTCACTCACGCTGACAGCTGGGTCCGTAGTGGCCTGGAGCACACTGGTCACAGTGTGTTCCCTGGAAGTTGGGTTTGCACACGCACGTCCCCACCCGAGGGTCTTTGCGACAGGCGTTGCCTTCTGTCCCACCGGCGTAGCAATCGCAGTCTGGAGTGGGGATACACAACAAGCAACACCACACACAGCTGTCAGTTGATCTCTGCTGCTGGGCAGAAGTCCCGTAAGGACAGAGAAGGAGTTGCCATAAGAGGCAAGAGCTCAAGCGTTTGCCTTCTAATAGCCTTCCTACCAGATGCAAATGTTTTAACCAAACCCTGCTCAGGTGACCAGCACACCTGGCTCGTGGGGTGGCAGGGTGGTTGGGAGACCTCAGGCATCATGCAGATGTGCAAAGTGCTGGACGGGCAGCAGGGCAACGCACAGGGCAAACAAATGCTGCTTGCACAAGCCCAGATAGGCCTGAATTTGTGCAGCACTGCCCAAGAGCTGTGCGGGAATAACCAAAGCTTTCAGCTAACCAGGGTGGGGTTTGGGATTTCTCTGTGGTCACTCTACACTCAGCTGCATCAGAGACCTTCCCACTGCCACGGCAGGCGGATGCTCCGGGCCAGCAGTGCTGAGGCCCTTGGCCAGCCCTGCATTCACTGACAGCAGTGGTGCGGGGTGCTGGGCTGGGAGAGGGAAGGGCAAAAATCATCCAAGAACCAGAGTGGGGGAGGTGGGAAAATGAGAAGGCAAGTGAGAAATTCCAGCTCAGGAAAGAAAAGTCTGGAAGATACAGAGTTTAAAATATCAGAAGGAAGGAAAAGGTTATCTGGAGTGCACTGGGGAGCATGAGACAGGGGAGGACTCGGTGGGAAAAGAGGTGAAAAAAAGCACGAGGAGGGAGATGAACCGAGAAGAGGGAGCATCAGAGAAGAGGGAGGCAGAGGGGAGCAGGGATGAGGGCACAGGTGAGCTTTTAAAACAACAGAGAAGGCAACACAGAGCAAGCGGCTGCCTGTGCACACTCCCCAGGTGCCCGCAGCCATTACACCTGCAGCTTCGTGCAGAGGGGGCCATTGGCACGGACCCACTGTGCTGTCCACCACGTGGAAAACACAGAGTGTTCAGGTGTGGCAGAAGGACAGGTTTGTATCTAAACCCAGAGGCCGAGATTTGGGAGCACCCAGCTCGGGTTCCAGCTCAGCCACAGCCCCTCTGTGGTCTTGGCAGATTCCTTAAAGGGAGGCCAGAAGGGATGCACTCACATGGCCTGGACCCCAGAAAAAAAGCACACAATCACATGGTCACTCTGGGCTAGAGTTTCCCTGTCTATAAAAAGGGGATCATAAAACTTCCTTTCCCCAACCCCTCAGCTGCCTCCTCTCTCAGAACCACTCTGTGTCAGGGCTGTCTCTTACAACATATGTGTCCAGTAAGCTGAAGACCTGATCTTGCATTGGGTGGTGAGATATAACAGCAATAATAGCACGGTGATTGCCAAAGCATCAAGGAAAATTGCACTACTTACTTATTATCTGTCCCGCAGGGAGCACTTGTTCTCCAGTATCGTTGTGTGCGAAAGCTGGAACAGCTATGCAGAGAAAGAGACATTGCACAGGTCATCACACACACTCAAAGAAATCCTGTTGGTATATCAATGGGTTGACAGTCCCAAAGCTGAACAGGCTGAATGAAAACGTGGAACACGGAACAAAGTGCAGACACTCCACTAAACAAAGATCCATTACAACCATTTTTAACCCAGACTCTGGAAAGATGTCTTTCACAGAAAGTGAGAGATGAGACTCCAGTCAAATGGGAAGCTCCCATTGACTCCAGAGAGCCAGGTTCAGCCCAGCTCAGCTCTGGTCCAGCTTCCACTGAAGCCGAACGTGGGCTCTTTCCCACCTGCAGGAACCCTTCTTGGGACAGGAGTGCCACGTGGCATGGGGAAAAGGCATCTGGACAGCAGCTGGAGCTGTTGGACCTTCCCACACCCGCTGGGTCTGTGGGGTCCCAGACCCAGCCACTCCATGGTCCCGCACCCCCCACTTACGGTAGCAGTGGGGGAAGTTGAGGTATCCCTCGGCACAGGCATCACAGTGCTCCCCAGTGTAATTGGGCTTGCAGTAACAGCGGCCGGTGAGGTCCTCGCAGGTGCCATCGGTGAAGTCAGACTCACAGTTACAGCCTGCAGAGAGGGATAAGCCAGCAGTGGTTGTCACTAACTGAGACTCTTGGCCAGCCACAGGCACCATGGAAGCATGACTACAACACAGAGCCTCTATGAAACCCAGCCATCTGCTCTAAATTCTCTCCAAAAATAAAAAGTGTGATTTTGTCTCTTCAAAAGGAGTCTGGCTTAGAGAAACTGCTCCCACTGTGCTTGTCCCACTGCAGGGTACCAAGTAAAGCAGCACAGCCCCAACTTGCTTCTCCAGGAGACCCCAGTTTCCCCAGAGAGATGGTGGTGGCACACTGCCGCAAGGATGCCGTGCAGAATAGCTGATGTGTCACAGCTACCAGAACGAGCTGTGCTCCCCAGCAAGATGGATATAACCCACTGCTGCCTAGAAACCCCTGTCTTAGGGCATGGAAAGCAATGGTCTGCAAGTGCCAGCTGAAAGGGCACAGAGATGACAGCTAAGACTGGACTGCCCTGCAGGCAACATAAGGGTAACAACACATTTTTAGCTCATTCCAGCCTTAGAACATGCCACCACTTCCGATTTCACGGATGCTGCAGACACACATAATGTCTGCATGTACAGATGGCTGCATGCACACATACATTTTCATGGGCAATGTCAGCTGCAGCAGGAACCACCCACATAGCCACATCTCTTATGGTGCTGGACTCGCTACACCAGAAAAATCTCTCAGCCCAATCCTTCAGACCACCCTCCCCCCAGCAGCATCAAGTCCAAGCAGGAATCTACAACCTGCAGAGGAAATCATACTCACGATAGCAAATGTATGGAGAGTCGATCGGGTGGTCAGGGGACCGGTAGTATCCTGGGATGCACCTCTCGCAGTTAATGCCAGTGGTGTGATGCTGAAAGACAGTGAGTTAGAGTGGCATCAGTTCCTCTGCCCACAGGATTCATGTTCAACTGCCAGATTTACTAACAGCTTCAGGGTCCAGAGGGAGCAACTCAGAAGTGTCAGCACATAGAAGACCTAAATCTGCGCAAAATTCCACAAACACCGATTTGAAAACAAAGCATTTCCTGCAAACTGTATCCTCCCAGAAGCCCAGCCTGAGTTTCAGGTTCATATCTGACCTCAAGCCCATTTCACTTGCTTCAGATGGTAAAATGTCCTGACCATTTTGTGCTAGGAGGACTGGAGCAATCTGTTTCCTCCCAGCAAGAAAGCACAGCTAAAAGTTTCATGCCACTGCATGAATTAGCCAGCTCACAGTCACCTTGGGAGTGGAAAACCTACTTTCCCACTTTCATTGTGAACTTCAGAGACTGAGGAGATTGGCATTTTGGTGGTCAGAGGAGAGATACAGAGAGATGTCACCACCTAAGCACTGCAAACTAGGCAGGGACTTCCCAATGTGCTCAGCACCAACCTGTCCCTCCCAAGGCACAGTACCTCAGCAGACCTAACCCTAAAGCATCAGAAAGGTAATGGTACTACCCAGGGGTCAGCTAGGAACCCAAGTGCTGTTTTCATTACTGGCACGCTCCTTTAATCTACGGCAAAGAGACTAAATTTCCAGGGAAAGACCTAATTAAGATAACAGAGGGCGCGTGATGGCATTGGCAGAGCTGCCAGCAAGGCTGAACTCCAAGCTAACAGCGGAAACAAACACAAAAATCTGCAACAGCCTCTTCCACAGGAGCTCTTCAGGCCTACCTGACAGTCAATGCAAACACCTCCCCCTTCAAACTTGTCTTCATGACTTTTGCTGGCTTTGTGGCGATCCACCTCTGGGTCATAGTAGCAGTCGTAGGCGTGGCCGTTGCAACTGCAAGCTGAAAATACAAACAGATGTTAGCTAAGCCACCAGTCCATGGAGATCCTTCAGGCACCAGCTGGATCTCAAGGTATGAACTCTTCCTCGTAGGTTTGACATTGAATGGGTTACTTTTCAATGTGGAGAGATGCTTGAATGCATCTGGGGGATTACATGATCACCCAAGCTCCCAGAAGTCTTCCAGTCAAAAGCACAGAATCAGCAACTCTCACAAAGTCTAGTCTGCAACTGGAAAAATGCAGCAGGCACAAAATCAGAAGTAAAATATGTGCAGGCATGTATAGACGAGAAGGAGAAATTACCCAACTTTGGGGCCTCAAGTAGTCCGGTTTAGAGGGTAACATTCTTGCCTGTTTTATCCTATCCAGGATAGAGGTGAGTTGTAAAGTTCAGCACCCAGTGAGGGTGCTCTTTACAAACCCACAGGATTAAGATCCAACTGTACTTTGCCATGCTGCATTTATAAGAGATTGTGTGATGTAGCTATGCTCCATGCTCTGCATTCCCAGTGCAGCATAAATTCCACTGTCGGCATTTACCAAAGGTTCCTCTAGACAAATAAAGATGTCCTGTATCTAAACACATCCAGACGTAATTCATCTTGGAGACAGAATTGAGCAACGAGACTTGCCTGCACGAACCCTTGGACACGGAGGAGGAACTGGAACATAAGCAGAATCAAAGTCCTGTACAGACCTAGTGGGTCTCCCTGCGCGAGCCTTGACTGAGCACAATTAACCACTGTGCAAACTGTCCTCTCTGCAGCTCTGTAGTGCCAGTGATCTCCACGTCACCCAGTGCCACACACCATAAAACCAACCATTTCAGTGAATGGCTTCTCTACACTGCAACATCAATCTGTGCTTTGCAAAACAGCTGGAAAAGGAAGGAAAAACCCAACTCCAACTTACGCTGGCATTCATTTGCGCTGTCGGCCGTGGCGGGCTTCCATGGGAACTGGTTGAAGCCAGGGCAGCAGCGATCACAGGACCCACCGCAGGTGTTGTGCTGGCAGTCGCACTGCAGCCTGCAAGGGAGAAGAACGAGGTACAGCCAAGCCTGTGGCAAGGACAGGGATGTGTGGAATGGGGAGCCACCGCATAACCCTGCTGTGCATAACTAACACTAGTCAGGTACACAAATGAGTGATACTTGTTAATCCAAATATTCTGGAAAAGAGGCTTCTCTAAGGCATTTTTTTTTTAACTTTTGAATTGCTGATTATTTTTTTTTTTCTGAGCCAAACACCAAACTTTGGTCTTCCAGTGCCATTCTCTCCCTTCCTTCTCCTCCACCATCACTCCTCTTTTCTTCACAGGGAGACAAAGATTAGAGAAAAATCGGTGTGCCACTGCCTAGCCAGCTCTACAGACAATAAAATGAGAAATGGTTGGAGGTGGTAGAAAGCTAAGCTGAAGCAAATTACTTGAGAGGAAGTAGCGTGGTGCAGGGACACGAAGATGTCCCCACCACTGTGCAAGGGCAGCGTGAAAGGAATAAATGATAGCCCAGAGCTGGAGAGGGATGGGGCCACACAGGTCCCATCTGCTCCTCCAGGTATACCTGTGCTTGCTGAGAAGGCGGCATGAAATTTTAATTAAGTCTTTTAGCAGCTGCTGGCCCCACGCTCCCTGTGAAATGCACCTCCTGCTTTTCTCAGCCAGCATAGGCAGGGCTGTGCTGGGTAAACAGGCGGCTCCGGAGGCGCCAGGCAAGAAATCTCGACGGTCAACTGATGGATCTCGTCCCTGCTCGACCGCAACGGTGATTCATTAACATCAGTGACATCATGTCCAAAACTTCCACTTAGCAGAAGGCGATTCCCATCCAACACAAACGCTTTCTGTTGTATTAGACTTATGGATAATACAGCATGTTCCAGCTTTTATCTGTGCAATTACTCATTTCCCCTCAGGGCCAGTCTGCCACTCCCATCTCTCCCTCCTCCAATGCTTTTCCATTCAAAAGCAGTGTTTAAAAATAAATGTAATTTTTTAAAACATTAGAAACAAATGGAGCAGTCATTCTGGGTGAAATGCAGGAGTCCAGACACACTCTTCCATGGCTGCAGTGAGCTGAGTGTCATGGTTTCTACCTACAGGTATTTTTAAGATGTTGGACCTACAAGTGTATGTATAGTGAATAGCCAGACAGAGGTAGCAGCATGGGACAAGTGAACTCATTTTAATGAGATATGGGATGATCTGAAAGTTCGGGGGGAACACAGGCAGGATCCACACTCAGCATGTTCACTTCAGCCAGATGCGTTGAAAGGCGGGAGGTCCTGGCCCTGCTCCCAGCCCTGCTGGCGGTCCTCTCCTTGCAGACGCCATGAAACACTTGGCCACAGTCAGCTCTTTGAGCACTCGTGATGCCCTGTCCCTACCCCCATTCACAGGCTGGGCTGTGGCTGGCAGAGTTCAGGCACAACACCGAGCCCCTGAGAGGTTGGCTGGAGCCTAAGTGGCAGAAATGAGCCCTGAAACGTTCACCAGGAACTTCGTTCTCCCCGCGTTTTGCAGACCCAACGGGGAGACTCAATGAGAGGCAAACCTTGGCCATACCTCTGTAATGAAACCATCCGCAGACTTCTCACCTGGCTGACTACCACTCAGCACTTCCAAGGAAACAAAATTTTACGGGTTTTTTCCACAGCAGCAGCTGGAGATCAAGATTAACGTCCATATCCATACGTGTGGAGAAAGATGGTCACTGAGTCAGGGAACTTATAAACCTGCTGAGCAGTGTTAATCTCCCTGGCTGGAGGACGTGGCTCCAGCCACACACCCTGACTCTTTAAAGTTCGAGATGTTTGAAAAGCACTGGTTCAGTTCCCAGAATGCAAAAAGATGGCACTCAATGAGTAAAGATGCACATTTCAGATGGAGAAGGAGCTATTTATTTAGCCTCTGCTGTCCAGAGTTCACAACGACCTCTCAGAGAGCTCATCTATCATGGCAGCTTTACCGCACCTTGTGACGAGTCCGTGCTGCTAATGAATTATGGACAAATGTGCATAAGCTACAATATTTACATGTTTCATTGATTGAATATATACAAGGAAGAAGAGGGAGCGGCTGTGTTCACATAGCACATATTTCCTGGTCGTCCTGCCGTAAAAAATAAAACCACAGTCTTTCCGCTGGAATTGATGCTCAATAAGAGAGACTATAAACAATTTGCAGTGAGCAGCTATGCCAGAGCTGAGAGCAGCACACAAGCACTACAGCATCTGGATTTGGCTGGGACATCTAAGTAGCACAATCAAGAAAAAAAAGCCCTTTCCTCTAACTGCTTCTGACTGTACTGAGGGAAAACCACCTGCAAAAGGGACTCACAGATGGTACAAATCTACCAGCACACATGGTGCTTTCCCTTCCAAAATGGGAAAGAGCAAGCTAGCATTCAGGATCCAGCAGTGGGACAGCATCCTTGATCTCCTCCTGCAGATCTGCTTCTGACCAGCCAGGCTACTGTTGTCTTGCCAGTTATCTTCAGTATCAGGCACAGAAGCTGGACTCTCTGGTTGTCTCCTCTCTTGCTTGTGGCATCTGTGATGGGGCAGTGAACCCACAGAAAAAGTTGCTCTTATCACACAGATGCAGAACACTTGCAGGGTTCTCCTGAGCTCACATCAACAGCAGCTGCACATTAACACATGATTCCTGTCTGGGCTCTCTGTCTGCAACGTGCCAGGTCCCTGCTGATGCTTATCTCACTGCTCACAGGGTTTGCCAGGAGAAAGGTTTGTGCCTGATCCTGATGGTGTTCACTTTTAACCAGGAGAACTTTCCTTCTTTCTGCTTAATTCAGCCCATTCAACCTTGGGGCAAAGAGAGACAGTGAAAACTGCAAAGGACCTTTGAGGAGGCTGTATCTGCCCACACACTGTAGGCTCCTGCACATACACACTCACACGGGGACCAGACGTGCTGCCAACTTAACACAGCTGGATGCGCAGCCTCCGTAACTTGGCACTTCAGGGAAACTTTCCAAAGCTGGATAAACATTATCATTTATGGCCAGGAAGTCAGCTCACGAACATGCTCCATCACATCCTAAAGTCTTTGCCAAGATTTCCAGCTCACCTCACCTCTATCAAAGTGCTCATCCTGCCTTTCTGGGCAACAGGCACAAGAAACACAGGCATGTGCAGAAAAGAGAAGTTAAAATGAGAAACAGGGACCTCCCAGACAGGCCGAGACATAACTGGGATTTTTAATAGGGCTGGGCCAATTCACATTCCTTGTCTCCCTCTACTTGCATTTCCTTGCCCTGTTGCTGTCACACATCAGCATCTGGAGGCAGGACATGAGCAGAGGGACACACCACACCTCCTACTCAGGTCGAACAGATTTCTGAAGGAATGCATGTATTTTCTCATTGTAGGGCACTTCTAAGTATCGCTTAAGTGCTGCTTCTGACAGCTGGGGCCCATGACACGAAGAGACAGTGTGTCCTAGCCCCCACCTGCCTCTGCAATGCCTCTTTTCATGCAGCATTATGGCAGGTATCACCATGCTGGCTCCATGCTACGTCAGGGCAGGAGGCGTGGGATGACTGCCCAGCAGTGCCCACTTCAGTGGGAAATCTGGACACAGCTGCTGCTGGAGCCATGGAGAATGGCAGTATTTCACTGATTACTCACTATCTCAGCTGGAATTATCATATTTCTGCTGACTTCTAAGTGCTTCTGGGCTTGCTAACAGAGTATAGCAATGCCATGAGAAGTTCTATTTACCAGCATCTTTGTCCTGATGTATCCCAAAGGGCTTTACAGATGTTATGTGCTCACTGTACAAAGCACCCAAGTAGGAAATGTTTTCTCCTCCAGGCAAGTGCGATCTGTTCTGGGTGAAGTGCAACAGCTGCTTACAAATATGTGCTGCAACATTAGAGCACAGTGTGGGGCCAAGAGCGAAGATGCATCCAAATGAGAGTGGAGGAGGGGAATTCTGGGAGGCAGAGACAGTCATCAGCAGAAGTGGCATTGAACAAGGATCCCAACACATCTCTCCTCCCTCAATTTTCCCTCCCTTCCTGGAGAGCCCCGAGCCACCGATATACCCAAGAAATGTCATGACGTTTCTATATTAAAGAATCACTTTGTACCATGCAGCCCTTTTGCCCTGGTACATGGATGTACTGTGCATCCAGCAACACCAAAGTCTAAGACAGAAACAATAAAATTTCCGTTTGGCACACTAAGGCAGACTTGCTTACCAATACATCTTTGTTTTAATACTTAGCAGCTTTAACCTTGGCTGGGACTCACTGGAATTTTATTTTAGAAGATCCAAAAGCTCTACATGATCCTGATGAGAAAGAAATATAAGCTTCCCTCATCCAGCTGAATCTACCCATCCCTTTCATAACGGCAACATTCAGGCTACAAACAGATGGCTAAGAAGCAACACTTTCATGGTCTGAAGCAGTTCTTTGGCATTTCAAGTTGCCAAGGCGGATGGGAAGCGTCCCATGAGCCAAAATGTAACTGCTTTGCATGCTCCTGTTCTTTTGCAAAGAGTGGCTGTTTAGCTACGTATATAACCAATTTATCGTTCTTACGAGTAGAAATGGGCAGTAGAGTCTCTGGTTTCTTGGGAGACCTTCTATTTATGAGAGCATTGCCCCAATTCTTAAGAAGCCAAGTCGGAAGCAAAAGACTTCTCTGAACAAGTTCAGAAACTGGCCCTGGGCTTTGATGAGAAACCTCCATGTTCAACAACAGTATCGGCTTTGCGCACCCACCCTCCCACTCCAGCACTCTGCTCCCATGGGATGGCAAAGTTGTGGGCAGAGAAACCAGACCAGGGAGCTGATCTGGCTGAAAAATAGCCTGATAAAACATTTAATTTTTGCTACTTTGGCTGGACCAGTTTCTGATTTCGTTCTCAGGGCAGAGCCATGAACAACAGTGCTGGCACAATTACAAGTTCAGGTCAGGACACAACTCACACCAGCATCTTTCATTCTTAGCACAACAATTCAAACACTTTTGCACAGAACTGGGACTTTGAAAAATTACCTGTAAGGGTCATTAGGGTCTTTGGCATCACAGACGTCTGCATGGCCATGGCAGACACAGCGCCCTCCAATGCTGATATCTTTGATGCTGTAGTAATACTGGAAAGCACAAGAAAAGTTGTCCATTAATATCTTTACAAATGAGTTTCATAGCTGCCCTACTCAGGATTCAGCAGGACTTTATCCAGTAAAATGACCTGTTGGGATATTTCCCTTCCAGTGACAAGCTGGACCTTGTAGGCTGCAGTATCTGCCTATGGTAAGATCCCACTGCCACTAACAAAGCCCATTAGTCAGGTCTCCCAGTGCAACCAGAAAGCCACATGTGACACCAAGAGGTGTTTCCCAGTTTCACGCTGTTGCTGCTAAGCACAGCTCTTCTCAAGCAGCCTCCAGCTCCAGCCATGGCAGCAGTGGCATCCACTGCAGATGCCTTCAGCTTGGGCAGCACAAGTACAGGGACAGAAAATCCCACAGGCAACATCCAGAGATGTCTTCTCCCCAGAGGTGGCACGCACGCACAGCCCTCAAACACCCCCACCTCATTAGCAAGAGGTATCAAGGCCTGCCTTACCCTCCTTGTCACCGTAGGGTCCCTTAAAGCTTTGCCCATCAGGTGCCCGAGCAGAGTGTTTGTCTGCAGGAAGCGCAGTCTGATGTTGGTGGCTTTCGTGAAATTCCGCAGGAGAGGAGAGTAGGAGAAATTCATGGCTCCTGGGCGCCCATTTACCAGAGAGACAACAATCTGTGAATGCAAAGAGGGAAAACAAATCTGCGTGATCCTCTGAGATGGGAGGAAATTAATCCCTCCCTCAGCTGAACCCAATCTTTACCTCCCTTCAAGACAATTGAATCAGTTCCCTGTCAGTCTCATTTGATTTAACTGAACAGTTTAAGTAGCATCCAAAAGTCAAGAGGGAAACAATTAATAAGAGTACCTACAGTCACTGAGAAACCCTGGAAACTCCAGGGGATGAAAACATGCTAACGCTCACCTCCCCATTTTCTAAAGGCACAATCCGGGAGTATTCAGTAGTGCAGATGGCATGGTCATCCTTGGTGATGCGATCCACGGTTTGCAGTCCAAACTTCTCAATGCAGTCCCTCTTAGAAGCTGTTCACCAACCAGAGATGAGAGCAGTAAGAGAAAAGGGGCAATTCAGAGCCCTGTATTGATTTGGCCACACTGACCAACAGGAGAGAAGGGTGTATACTCTTTGTTAAGCATTTACTACTTACAGATTGCTTTGTATCATTAACTCTGTCATTACTAACATACATGTACTCCACTAAGGGAGGCAGTTACTATGAGAGTAATAGACATGGTCAGAAAATCCCCCAGATGAGCTCATCGCAGGAAATGAGGAAAGTGAGAATGGCCACTGTGCTTACTGTGACCACCTGCAGAGAAACGCACCCCTTAGTTTTGGCATTAAGCTTACAGTTTAAGCAGCTTGAGCTCTAACCTTGGTCTGAATCTGTTACCTTGCTGGCACTGGATTTGCTACACTGCTTCTGCTGAACTGAGGAAGGGCCGTTTGCTGCTAGAGCTCTGCTCCCGATATAGGAGCTTGTACCATCACATTCACACGGCTCCTTAACTTCTTGGCTAAGTCCCGAAGAGTGAGCCAGCACAGAACTACACAAGGGGAGCAACCACAAGGCAGAGCCACTGCTGCGTCATCTCTGTCCAGGCAGAGTGGATACACAGACATGGGGAGGGGGCTTGCGGCGTTTAGAAGAGGCAGAGCGACCGCCTGCAGGATGTCTCCTTCTCCCACCTTACTCTGAACTTTCCAATTGCTGTTAAACCAACGCTACAAAACAGAAATGCCAAAGCTGCCCAGAACCAGGCCTTGGGGACAGCAATCGAGGGCTCCTGCCACTAAGTGGCAATGCAAGGCTGGCTAAAGCCAGGGGACCAGCACGGCCAGGCAGTCACACTGCTGGCCCTGCAACCTGCTTTGGGGACACTGCATGCCAAGATTCTCCTTGCAGCTGTAGGAATGTCCTGGCTTCCCTGCACAGCTGCTCCTGCAAGTCCAGTGCCCTTGTGCCCAGGATGTCTGCCATCCCTGTGCCAGCAGAGCCAACCAAACCACAGTGAACGTGCTGGGGCAGTTCAGGACCTGACTGTGCAGCGTGGTAAGCACATTCATCTACCCAGACAAAAACCTACACAGTGCCACTTTCAGGCCACTCTCTGGGGCTGTTCTCCCAGAGAAGAGCCTGGGACAAAGGCTGCTGCTCCTTCCCACTCCCGTTTCACCTGCGCGGAGAGCTCTCAGCAGTGCGTGCCCAAGCACACGTCGCTGCAGCACTCCTGAGGGTGTTTCCAGGGGGAGAAGAGGGAGGGAAAGCCAGCCAATGCAACCTGCTGCTCCTGCCAGCGCTACTCAGCTCACACAGGGAGCTGATGGGGAAATGTTAGCCTAATTCATGGGAATAATCCTCCAAAATCTGTTGCCATGTGCCTCCAGGAGGCATGCCCCTCACTCCACGTGCTGCACTGGTAGGCTAAGCCAGGCAGGAGGAACAGGAAGGGGGAGCACAGAGAGCTTCTGCCTTCCCTGCCTTCACCTCTGGCTTGCAGCCGCCCACACCTCATCTCCAGCAACGTGGCCTCGCTCCATGGAACACTGTTTTGGCAACAGTAGGAGCTCAGTTGCATCCACAGGAAGATGATGTGGAAACATTTAACATCAGGTCTCTGGCCGCCAAGCTTTGCTTCACCAGGTGCTTTTTTAAAGGCGATTTATTCGGAAGCCCCAGGCAAGGAGCCTGTCACCACTGGCTTGAGATGATTGATTTCCAGAGCACTGCCACGGCTGGGCATGGAGACAGGATGCTCAGCAAGAGCAGTTACTCAGGAAAACCAAAAAATTCCTCCAGTTATTGCAAATCTACACAACCGTGTGAGCCAGAAGCCAGGCACTCTATCTCTGAGCTAAAACAGAGTAACCCATCAGACTTAAACCACAACAATGCTTTAAGGAAACAGCAAACTGGAGAAGCCTACCTTCAGAAAAGAAAAGGACAGAGCCTTGCTCTGCGCTACGGCTGCCTTCCCCCCTGCGATGGCACTGCCCAGCAAAGCGAGACGAAACGGGCTAATCCTGCACCCTGATCCTGCACAACATGATGAGCTGGGGCAGGCAAGGCTCTGTGGGCCTGGATGGACAGCTGGGACCGGGCATCTTTCATGTCCTGTCCCCATTTGAAATGCTGCATGGGGAACCCTTCATGCAGATAAACACCATCATAAATCTCTCCCCAGCGCTCCTGCTTCTCCTTTGGTGGCCAAGGAAAACGGTGCCTCCCTGCCGCAAAGCACGGAGAATTCGCATTGCCACAGTCCCTCCAGCCCCTTCTCCCAGAGAGAGGCCATCAGCTGCACTGACAGATGCTTTTGACAGTCACTTCTTCCCCCCTCCCGCAGAGCTAAGCCCAAAAGCACTTCAGCAGCCTGGTGGGGGGGCACAGGGCAGCCTGGGGAACTGAACACCTGCCACAAGGAGCAGGGTTCGAGGGGTAGTACTGAGCCGGCGGGGATCGTGTCACCCATGGCAAGGCTTGCTGGTGTCTCTGAAGAATGCTTACGTTTCTACCGGCTGCTTTTAACCCTCTTACTGAACTGACTAGTGTTTTTATTAGACCACCTACAGAATTCCCCATGCCAAAAATAAACCTCCGCAAAGGACTTTTTGTGCTAGCAAATCTGGCAGGTTTTAGAGCAGCCACCTCTTTATTTCCATGGGAATTTTCCACTGGGCTGTGTCACTGCATGTCACTTCTCAAGAAGGGTGGTAACAGAGCCTGATGTTGTGGGAGGGAAGAAGACTCCAGACGTTACAGCATTGCCACTACTCACAGGAAAAAGCAAGCGGGGCAAGAGCCCCCGGCTCAGCCCCAGACCATGCAATAACGTGACCGTGAAGGGCCCCAAGAGAGGCTTCAGAGCTGGAAGGGAAATTCTCAGAGAAGATAGAAAAAAGCAAAGCAGGCAATTTGACAGCAGTAATTCCCCACCAGCACAAAGCAGAGGGGAAAACATCTGCACTGGAGAGGAGCTACCACACTAAGGCAACACAACAGGCAAAATGGCTGCAGCTCTTTCCTGCACAAGAAAAGGCCATCAAAGCTAAAGCACGGGCTGACAGGTCAGCCAGAAATATGAGCCTTTAGGGGCAGCCCAGGGCAAAGCCTCTGAGTGCTCCAAGGTCCTTCCTTGCCAGGTTTTAAGCTCTGGCTGTAGATCTTAACTCACATCTTCTCCCAATTACTGCTGCTGCTTCTGGGAGGGGTCGGTGGTTAGTAAGTTCCTCAGAATCCAGCTTCCCCGTACACCCTTTGGGAGAAGGGATCTGTAGAACCAGATGTTTCTAAAGGGATCAGGTTTTAATCAGAGAACTGGGAAGAAATTCTTTCAAATGCACAGACTGGATCTCTGCAGCCACCTTTTCCAGCTGGCTGTGTCTGATCCCACCTTGCACAGCAGTAGGACAGCAGTTCCATGCCCTGCACAGGCTGTGTCTGATCTCCAGTAACTGGTAAGTGCAAGGGAACTGTTTTCTGCCCCCAGATTTTTCTGGTACAGTAGCCACTTGGAAGCGAGCTGCTGGTTTGCTTCTGGAGGAGCTGAAATATGCCAGTCTGGATACGGTACAGGGCAGACGGACAGAGGATGGCAGGGAGGAGACAATAGGAAAACTCATGTTCCAGACCTAGACCAGCAATGCCCAACCCTTAACACTAGTGCCAACTTTGGCACCCACAAAGGTTTGGGTGGGCACCAATGACAACACTTTAAAAAAAATACATTTAGCCCCAGAGAGCAAAAAAGTTTTCCTGCCTGGAGGAGCATCACTGAGCTTCAACTTTTGCAGCCTTCTTGGGCAGAAGAAACAGAGGACACGTACCACATTGCAGTGATGACACAGAAACAACTCCATACCCAGCCCAGTAGCTGCACAAAGAGCCGTCTTCATGGTGTCCTCACTACTTGGCACTAAGCTGCAGCTCTCTTATAACACTGCCATACTTACAGGCAAAATACTGCCAGGGCTCGTAGGTAAGGCCGAAGTCAGTAGATCGCTCCAGTACCCAGAGGTCAGGACGAGGGGAATTGGCAAATTTGATCAGGACATATGCCACGTGGAAGAGCTGAAAGAAAGGAGCACACAGTTAGTTGGCTGCTCGAGGCATCATGAAAACCAGGGAGAGCTTAGTGGGATCCAAGCCGAATAAACAAGCTGGCACTTTGCAGATCCACTGCTCACAAGCAGCCTGTGGACCAAAATCCTCCGTATCTAAAAGGATCGCAATACAACACGCCTGCTGGAGAGACAGATTAGGGAGCTCAGCTCCCACCAGTCCAAATGCAAACAAAACACAGACTTCGTGACTACAGGCGGTACTCAGGAGGTTGTGCTGGGCAACACCTTAGACTTAGCCTTGACCTGAGCAGGCAGCGCTATAAACCAGCTATGAAGCTGTTCTGGGGGACTTGGATTTTGGGCTGTTCTTGGGGTAACAGGTGACACCTGGACTGCCAGCCTGGAAACATCCGACTGCACCTTGCACACAGTATCACAAAATCTTTTTTTTTTTTTTTTAAAGGCTCTGTACATAGCAGCCCTACTTCACCCATGCGACCTGCGTTTTGAGCCCTAGCACAGCTCCTCTTCCCCATGTGCCACAGGGAGGGGAGAGCAGGAGACCCACTTGGCTTCGGCACAGCTCTAACACTGGGCTGCTCCCATTTGTCTGATCACTGACATGTGCATATGCACCCTTGCCAAGAATAAAATAAACGTACTCTTTTAAAGAGCTAAAATGTCAGTGCTAGAGAGAAACAAAAACCCCAGCAGAATTTCCCTTCCCCGGCTGGCACGGGCTCGCTCCAAGAATCCCCACTCCATCATCCTGTCACAAAGTGATATTTAAAGGCAAATAAAGTTCTCTTATCAGAGAGAATTCCTAACGTCAAAAACAACCCAAAAGGGAGTTTAGTGCTTGAAAAGCAGAGATTTATAGCTCAGGAGTCCCTCCTCATACAAAGCTGGTGCAGTACAAGCATACATCCCCCAAAGACTTGTCCCCCCAAAGGGACACTTCTAGAAGGGGACGAAAAGGACAGCTCCGTGCCCATCTCAGCCCACCCACCCTGGCCACAACAGCTGCAGGAGGGCCAGAACAGCAGCCTGCACCTCAGCCCTGCCCCAGCCACACACATTGTCGAGTCAGAGGGCAAGTATTATTAATAACATGCCTCCAAAATAGCCCTGCAAATCAATAGGAGACTTTCTGAGGGGAAAAAGGGACAAGGAAGAGGCATTTTAATGTACCAAGTCATCCATAAAGCACATGTCTTGCTATGGTCATTCAGATGAGGGGTCTGAGCACTGTTGTGTGGGTATGGAGCAAGAGGACGGGTGCAGTCCTGCGGATTGGCAACAGCTCAGTCTTCTCCTCAGCAGGACACACAGACAAAAACTTCTTCAGGCTCCTGCCAGACGCTCCTCTAGCTCCAGGGCAGCCTCTGCTCCACTTACCAGGGATTTCTCTGGTTCCCACCGCAGGCTGGTGGCACCTGAACTTTACCTGGGTGTAGGCTAAGGGGGCTCGAGAAAGAAGCTCGAGGAGGAGTGAACTAGATCTAGCTGGGAAATCTGCGTGATCCTGAAGCAGAGCAAGTCAGAGGCCATTCTCCAGCTGTGAACAGGCAGGAGGGTGGGATTTGTCACCACACTCAGGGTTTGCACTGGTAACGACTGGTGCCATCCAGACTGAAGAAATCAAAGTGGTCACCCAACACAGTTCCCTGCCGCCAAAAGACTTGCAAGCCCAAGCAAGGGGGAAACAGATATCCTTTTCAAGTTGCTAAAAACTGAGGAAAACCAGACCTAAATGCTGTCTTAATTCCCCTCTGCAACCTATGTGTTGTCAAGGCATACAAGACTAAGCTTTTTTTGGAGGAGCAGCATTTTCTGCCCGCTTACCCTCTCAGCAGAGCTGTTATTTGTTAGTGAAGCCCAAGAGGCTTCAGCTCAGGCAGCTGCTTTCCTGAAGGACCAGTTCTCACAGCTTAACATCTGCCTCTTGGCATGGGAACAGGGCTGAGTACCAGCCAGTGAAGTTACACCTTCCTTCCACTGCCAATCCTCCTCTGGCTTTATTCTACGGGGAATAAATCAATGCTCCTGCTGGAATCTGGCATAACCTTTAGCTGGACAAAATTCACCGCGGCTCCAGCGTACCTGCACCTGTTCTGGTCTCAGGCACTGGGAGAGCCTCTGCTCTGAATGAACAGCAACCACAAACATAAAATTAGAAATGTGAGGCATATCCCTATCTTCTGTATTTATCTTTTTGCAAAGACAGACAGCTACAAGTTTATAGTCAGTAAATCCCATGGGGTTTCTGGGGGACCCTCGTCGCTGTCCAGTTTCATGCTGGAAAGAGATGTTCCTAATTAAACGTCCTTGAGTCCAAACTCCTCACACACTCCTAGTTCTCAGAAGTCCCCTGCCTCTGGAGCACATGGGTTATAGTCCAGTCAAATTGGTGCATGGTGAGAGTCAGTTTTTGTACAAACACTGAAACTTGATGCAAAACCAAGCCTAGAGCTCAGTGCTTTACAAAGTGAAAACAACAGCCAAAAAAAGAACTAGCGCTGCTGCTTGCAAGCCCTGGTGTAAAGGTTCCTGGGACAGGGGAGTGGCAGGGTCAGGCAGTGCACAGTCTCATGACCCATACAAGCCCTCTCTAGCTGAAAGAAGATGATGTAGCTGGTTTCAGTACATTTTAAGTCATAGGAGATGTGAGTTTGTGCGTGTACGTACACACATTGGGCACTGGGGATAACTGTGTCCATGCTTGCTGGGAGCTCTCTGAAAGGCCAGTCCCAACCCCACTGGCAGGGTTAAATATCCAAGACCAGGGCTAGCATGCTAACTTTTTACCTTTTATTTCTGCTTTTCACAGGAAAGAACAAGAACCTCTGGGTTCTTGCTGGATATTGCTGGATCAGCTGCAGTATCTCAGCTGAAGCCCAGTTCGGATATTACTATCTTGCTCTTTCTTAAAGCCAAACATGATTACTCTGCTCCATACCCAAACCCATCATTAGCACTGCTGCATGCTGCTAGAGTGCTGCTCAATTTCATTCCAGCCATGACCGCAATTTTGGGACACAAAGCAGCCAGCCAATATTGCATACCCACTCCCCTCCACTCCTACATGGGGGCAAAAAAAATATTCAGGAGTCTGTGACCGCAGTGAACCCGATCCTGGAACAGGACCTGCATCCTGGTATTCAGAGGGATTTTTGTCAGATCTGGTGAGTCCCCTGCTCCTCCATCCAACATCCTTATCTTCCAGAATATCGCAGCCTGCCGGAAAAAATAAAGGCAGATTGCCTGCTTCAAGTGCATATGCTGAGAAAACTCAGAGACATACAAAGACAGAGCAGTAGCTCTAAAAATAGAGCTGACAGAAAAGCCAGACTTTTCATTCCATCTTTAGTTCCAGTAAAGTTCTGCCCAACCAATATTGCAAGAGAAATGGTTGGATTTTTTTCCAAAGCCTTTATTTAGCTCCTATTATCAGTCAGATGAATAAAAACCCCTATGCTCCCGGCCTCTTAAGCAATTTTTTTCCCTTCTCCCTGGAGGAAGGAGGTGAAGCAGCACATTTGATGCACATGCTTGTCTCCAGGCAAGCAGATCCCTTGCTCTCAGCACCTCTGAAAGTGTGCCAGGTACAACTCAAACCCCGACTGTCGCCTGGGATTTCATGAAACAAGTTTTCAGCCAGGAAATTCTGACAAGAGTATTTTAATTAGCAACCAACTTTCTTTGAAAATAGTAACATCCCTACATCTAGCTGATGTTGCTGTTAGTGGTTTTGAAGCATGTTTCCTTAGTAACAATCACTTGTGGCTGCCCCAGTGCCTGGAAGGATGGAGCAAGTCCTGGAGCCATGAGAGGAAGATGGAGATGACGGCATTTCCTCCATCTCCTACCCACTCCAGCCCTTCGCATGTTTGGACGGTGGGCAGCTTTATCTAGCACCAAAATCCCTTGAAAATATAATTCTGATTACTGCCCAGTGCTACAGTGCAAAGATTTGAAGAGTAAAACCAGGACCCAGAGAAGCAAGAGAAACTCAGCTGCTTTTGGAGCAGCACATTCTCTGTCTGTCCATCCATCTATCCTGCTGCATAAGTAGCACACGATGGCAAACTTACATATTTCTCCTATATTCCCTCCCTTGAGACACTGATTTCAGTTTTCCAGCTCTGGGAGGCACATGTGAAAACAAGACAGCAAACTGGACCCAGCCATATCCCATGTTTCTTTAGTGAGGGTTTTTTGGTGAAGTCTCGCTCATATTCCTCTGAGGTGCCACAAAGCCATACAGTAGCATTCAATAAGCAAACTAAATCTTCAAATAGTTGTAATATTGGCAACTACGTTTTGACAAACAGCAAGAGAGGCCCTTTTTTGGTCCTCTGACAAAAAGGTACGAGCAGGCTACGTTGGCCAGGAGCTATGCGCAGCTCTACTCCCAGCCCCGGAGTGCGCAGGAGTAGTTTATATAGTAAACCGCTCTCTAATTTTCTGCAGGACAGATTTATTACCTTTGGCGTTGACTTATTAAAATAGCACCATGTAAAAACAAAGTAGTTCGTCTCTTCCTAACTGCTGCTAAATATCCCCATGGAGCGCGTGTGTGGATAGCATTACCAGCGCTGCCGTATTCCTGCTTGGGATTTCCTGGAAGGATCGGATGGACTGCGTGAGCAGGTGCGGCTCAACGGCACAGCGCATGGACAATAAATCCCACTCTTAAGGGGCGTATGAGGCCTCCTGGATATGCGCAGCATGGCCGGGAGCGGTGGCTAGCAGAACGTGCACAGCAGGCACCTGCAGCATTTCAGGGCATACTGCGCCCCAGTCTGGCTCACTGCACTGCAGCTTCAGACATCCCCAAAACCTAGACCAAAGCAGAGAAAGCGGAGAAAACCCAGAAGAACCATTTCAGACAGGCATTGCTGCGGAGCAACTGTGGAAAGTAGTGGGGGTTTAAAATTTTTTTTTTTCTTTTTCCCCCAGAGCTTTCAACAGTGACTGATGCTTTTGCTTCCTCCCAAGCCCATCCATCCCCGAGGCACCAACTTGGGCCAACACTGTAGCCGCAAGCCCACCTGGAAGACATGGCAGAGGCCGGAGCCTGGATAGGGTTATCAGTCCACAGTCCCAGGGAAAAGCAGCTCCCCAGGAGCACAGGTCACCTCTGTCCACAGCCTAGGCACCAATGTTCAGACAAGCAGCTGCCCAGCTACCGTGGGCACAGCAAGCACTTGTCGGACTTGGAAATGCTTGGCAGCGCTGGCACTGCATCTGCTCTTCCCAGCAGTGGCAGAAGCTAAAACTAATAGGCGATCAAGCCTCTTCGTGCACCTTTTATCCCCGCAAATAAGCATGTGGAAAGTAAAAAAGCCCTGGAAAGCCAGAGAGCTTCTGACTTGCTTTGAATTTCTCTAGGTCAGTGATCTGCCCCTTTTGCATCTTTTGCCTGTAATCATTTATTCTCATTGAAGCAAAGGATTTACTCATTAACAGCCTCACTGTCCCCCTGCTGAGCTTCAGCTATCCTACAAACAGATTTATTTCTTCCTAGCCCATACATCAGAATCCTTTATTAAAATCTCTCACATTTAGCTGCTGGTCGGTACGTGCCGCCCTTTTATTTCCAATTACACAAGAACTAGTTCAACCCTTCTAGGCAGCAAAAAAAAGTGCTTCCCCTCCAAGCAGGCATGGCTTTTTATCCAGTCATTTTTTATAAAACACTGAAGCCCCTGAGACCAAACAACCCCCCCACAAAAAAAGCACAGAAGTCAGTGTTTGAAAGATGTGCATGTAATGAAACACATACTTTGCCCCCCTTTCCCTCTTTTGCTCACAGCACCTCCTGCCTCCTTCTTGTATGTCTGTGTGTCAAGTCCTCACTCCTTAAAACTGACATTTTTCCAAATTATTCATGCAGGGTTACAGGGTTCTGAATGATAAGGTCCCCTGTGCTTGTATCCCAAGTTTTAGAAAGAAACACCCATCCCCTTTCACCGTCTGCAGAGTCCTTTGCAACTCATCACACCCATGCTCAGAAACCCTTCACAGTGCCCCATTCCTCTCAGAGAGAAACCAGAGCTGCCTGCCCCAATAGGTAGCTTAGCTCTTATCTTCCTCCAGGAAGTCTGGGACAGGGCAGAGGATTGGGGGTAGCAGTGCCCCGGCTGCCCTGAGCCTGCAGTTTCTCTGGGAGGCGACAGCCAGCCCCTGCCTGGCGCAGGATGTGCACCAAAGAGCCAGAGCCCTGTGCAGACCCAAGCCCGAGATACCTGGAGGAGAGGTCAGAGCTGCAAAGCTGGAGCTATTCAAACACCTCTGCAGGGCTGGGGAGAGAAACTCAGGGGACAGGAAAGGGACTGAGATTTGCACCAACCCGTTTTCAAATTTTTCTCTCCAAACTCAAGAGTTTTATTGAGAGAGATCAAAGAAAACACTCTCCTGGAAGCGACAGATTCAGAACTACCAGCCAGTGTGAAACCTGTTCAGTGTCATAACTAACAGCAACAGCAACCCAATGTTTTACAATGTTATTTTCTAAACAGCGCCTGTTCCCTTTCTAAGTGGCTTGGCTTAGGTGAACAGCTGCTAGAGCATTTTCCACAAAGGATTTTTTCTTTAAACACCACTTCTGAGAAGGATTTGGCTCGTTCACTAATTTCACACACAGCACTGCTTTATTTTCACAGCATCCTCCTGTGCGAGTTGTCCCTCCCCAGCCAGCGCCATACATGCCTCCTGCCAAAAATCCTCCGGAGACCAAATCTGCGGCACTGGGCGCAAGCCAGGACAGAGCGGTGCCATCACTTGTGGCTTGCCGAGCCTGCACAGTGCTGAACTGAAGATTTGGATAGCCAAGTTTTAGAAATGACCGCCAACAGGGCAGCAGCAAGTGCCTAATACACAGCAGGTTCAGCTGGCTGACACTAAGGAGAGAGGCATGGAGGAGTATGGGCAGGACGTAGGGTTTGGGGAGCATCCCGTTAAATCCGTGCCTGTCTGGAGCTGCAAACAGCAAGTGCCACGCAGCTACACGTGCAGCATTCAGGGGGTGCTGACACACCAACCCGCACATGCTCAAACACAAGCTTGTGCTTAAACCCCAGCAAGTGGGGTCCCTTCTGAATTCAGAATCAGCCCTTTCTCTGTTTGCCCAAGAGCCACCCAAGTGTCACTTACTGGAGTCAGACGTACCCAAGGTGGGCGTAGGTAATCAGAGGCGTCACAGCAGAGCAAAACACAGTCAGGATGGAAGGGGATGGCTGGAATTCCTTGGGGTGAGGCTTCAGTCACTTACAGATAAGGACTTCGCCCACACTAGGCTTTCACTGTGCATTAGGAGATATCCTGCACTTGGCTGAGACAGCCTTTGCACTTTTTAGGTTGCTGGGAGAAACGCAAAGTAACCCCTTAGAGACAAGACTTAAATATTTGCCTTTTAGCTCAAACTTGAACTAGCACACCCTCAGGGAAGGGCTAAGTGGGCTTTCCTGCAACCACAATGTGGACAGCCTTGGGCACCCCGTAAAGGGGGACAAACACTGGCCCGCAAGGCTAGCCCAGTGCAGGAGCAGGCTGAGGCCATAGAACACAGTTGGGGCACCTGCTCCTCTCCTAAAGGACTGCAACCCTCCTCAGTTGCTTTAATCCTCTTGCAAACAGCAGCAGAAGCCCAGCACACTGGTGGCTGTAAAGGTGCCCTTAAAACTTCCTAAAGCTTCAGAGAGAAGACATGGTAACTATATTCAGGATTTCAGATTCTCAGACTATTTACCTTGAGGTGTCAATTGTCTTTGACTTAAATGCTTCTAGGAAGCTTCTGGGAATGTTTTTTGGGAGTTGGGTGTTCTGTGAAAATATCTACATCATAATTAGTCGCTGGCAGGATTAGTGGCAGTTCGTTCCGGGGTCTTCCGAAGGGCTGTGTTCCTCCCAGTAAAATATAGCATTTACTTGAGAAGAGGGGTAAGGAAGAAAGTGGCTAAAAGAAGAAAACTGGAAAACGAACATCAGTCTCTGGGCTTACAGAGGCACACTAACGGGTAGGCATCAACAGCCTCCACTGTGAAGTAACACGTGCTTGTTCCATGCTGTCTGATGTGCAGAAGTGAAGAAGCCAAACTGCCTGCAGCAGCTTCAGGTAGGTAAGTGAGCAACGAGCAGATGCCCCGGAAAGATTTGGTGTTGTAGAGGAATTAACCTGGAAGTCACTCAAATCCAGACAGCTAAGCAAATCCAGCCACCTACACGATGATGGCTTTGAGCAGAAAAAAATACCCATTGTTCTTGGGGCTGAATTTTCGAAGTCCCTTAGTGCACTGCCTTAATTCTTCTCCCTTGAACTAACAGGAGTTTACGACTAATTTTAGTAAAACAAAAACTATACCAGCAAAGACACTAGTAATCCCAAAACATACAGAACAACGTGCTTTTCTAAAATAGAAAAATCAGGGAGTTCCTGCTTGCTAATACTAACTGGTGTGCTTGCATCCTAAATCTGAAATTGCTAAGAAAAACCCTCAAGTCATGCTTTTAATCTGACAGCAGTTTTTTGAGACAGCAAGAAGCAGCAGCCTCTTCAGGGAGCTGCCAGTTCTCACATAAGGAAAGTATTATTTTTTTCTGTAACTCTGCAAAACCTAACCTACCTCTTTACTACATTATTCTTTTAAGTTTTTCTTTATGAATTTCAGCATATTTCTAAAATAGCATCTTGCATGTAAAATCTGTTACCTAATAGAATTCAGGGCATCTATTTTGCGTTATATTAAGTAGTAAATAAATAAAAACAATAGGCTATGAGATCTCTGAGGGAAGATCTTTTTGAGCTATTACTTCAAAATGGTTATTAATAGACAACCAGCCTTCTCTTCTTCTACGTCATTGCAACAGCTGGAAGCCAAACCCAATTTATAACCCAAGCAAAGAACAGCAACGGAGGACCCAATGGGCAGATCTAGTTTTATTTGTGCCCCACTAGCCTCAGAGATTTACTTTTCCTAATGGGAAAAAAACTGACACAGTTTTTAATGCCAGCTAGACTTCAAGAGGCTAAAAAAAAAATCTCCTCGGAGGACCCCACCCTACCATGGCAAATTTTAGAGAATGACCACATGCCCGACTTGGAAGGACACAGCCGGTCCCAGTGCCCAGGATGAGGAACTTGGTGCCTCACTGTAAGGTCCAGCATGGCACTGCTCTGCAAATAAACCTTTTAAGTCCACTTCACTCTGCATCTGTCTGGGTTGTTCTCCAATGCTCCTGTCCTCATGGATGACCTCCCTCCCAATACCACCTTTGGTCAGGGAACAATCTTACACCAATGTATCAAGAACATCAACTGGTTGCTTTGTGAAGGAAGACTTGAACAACAGACAATACACACATATATAAAGGAGAGAACGGCACAGTATGTTGCCACAACCTCTCCCCACATGGCTAAAAACACCATCTATCCATTAATTCTTGCTGTGCAGAGGGGAGAAGGTCCACCTTTAGAGAAAAAACTGTCCCTCTTCTCTTTCCCAGTGACTGACCATCTCTGCAGAGCAAGCACTAGCACAGCTGGGAGAGCCCAGGCCCTACCTACTGCCAAACTGTCCCAGCAGATGTAGATACGGTCTGTAAGGCCTCCCAGGGCATCCACCCCGGGACAGAGAAAGAATGGGCTTGAAGTTCAAGAGCTGTAATACTTTTAGTAACGACGGCCCTGCCTAGTACCTCCTGTTTATCAACATGCAGTCTAACAGGGTAGAAACTATGACCTTGAGCACAAGGAAAAGAAAGAATCCCATTAAAAGACCATGTTCATCCCTCTACCAGCCAAGGATGACATCACCGAGACAGGATTTCACCAAGAGTTTGCCAGTCAAAGCTCAGCATTGCTCCTGATCTTTCTCATCTTGTCCAAGTATAATTTAACAGCTCTCAGTTAATTTGGTTAACTGTTCACCCAGCTGCATGCATGCCGAGATGCAGAGAATAAAGCGTCTGCAGTCACAGATTGTTTGCTTTTAAAACATATAGAAGGAATCCGTGACTTCGGCAGCAATCGTGACGAACACAAGTCATTAAAACATGGCACATTCCAGACCCAGATGTATGGGCACAGCTGTGAGAAAGCGCAGGTCCACAGTCCAGCGCAGCAGAGCTCAAAGCCTCCGGTGTACTTGGGTCCTCCAGGCTCTGCCCATGCTGCAGCCTGTTCTCCATGAAACTTGCTGGGAGGAGGCTTGGGAGAGCAGAGGGGCTCTTCCGCATGGCTCCTCTGATTCCCGCGCTCTTGCAAACCACCACCAGTTTGGGGCAGGCACAATACAGTTTGCAAGATGCAAAGTGTTTGCGTCCTTATAAATAAAAGTCAAGGCAAAACCTCAACGGATGTGTGAGTGGAGCTGCCACCCCCGAGCCAAGGGCTCCCACACAACCAGGCAGGAATTTCAGCATGCACTGGGTCAAAATTCCTTAACTTCCTCCAAACAGCAAACAGCTCCTCGCTAAGGAATCTGGTCTGACCTTTCATACCTCTTCATTTCTTCTGGTCCGCAATTAAAAAGCAGCAGCAGCAGCGCACAATCATCAGTTTTTGCACAATTTCTGTATGTAAACAGTGTGGGCCACTGAAGATCAGCTTCGGAGTGCTGAAGTAAATCGCTGCGTGGCATAGTACATGGCACAGTACATGGCACCTACATTGTACTTCTGATCTCCAAGCTCAACAAACACCATTTGTAGTTAAAGTACACTCCAATAAAGACAGGGTGCCTACCAATGTGGAACCCCTGAAGGCATTTCAAGCCAAGCAAAGAAATTGGTAGAGTCAGAAAGGAGAGTCTGCCTGGTTCTCACTTTGGGTCCAAACTGAGCAGGAAGGTAGATAGCCCAAGCTCTCTCTCAAGCTCCTACGAGGTGTAATGCTCTCAGTTGTCTCAGAAAGGATTTTAGTTTGAATGTCGCTTAAACCCCCTGGAGCCAGTGTGACCCTGCAACTGGTTCCCATAGCTCATTGTATCTCCCCGTCATCACTCTGCCTTCAACACCTCCCAAACTCAGGCAGTTAGAGAAAGAAATCTGCAATGCAGACAGGCACGAGACCTCTTCCATTGGGTTAACAAATCCCTAACAATACAATGCCGACTTCCCAACAAGTTGGGGTGCAGGGGGTGGAAAAATCAAGACAAAATGCACAGTACAAGACTGATTAATTTCTCCTCTTTGTAGAAGTGTCAGACATCACAAGATGGATTTGTGGAACAAGAATGCAGGGGAGGAAAAGCTGAGGAAGGTACCTAAGAGACCTTGTGATTCAGGCCAGGTATAAAAGCAAATTCCTTCAAATGGACTAAGACTCAAAAAGAAAAAAAAAGTGAAGTAATGTACATGATGTCATACAGCTCTGAACATAATGAACTTGTATCTAACAGATGGTCCAAGTTAAACTAGATGCTGTTTCAGGTATGTCACAAGCCAAGCTGGCTGTGCAAAGCAGTCTGGCGAGGAAAATAAGCATCCTGACTGGGAAGAAGTTTAGATTTCCTGGAACTTTCCAGTGTACCAGTTCACCCGTATTCTCTGAAGTGCATTATGTGTGCTTGCAGAGTTTACTCCAGCCACTTATTGTCATCTTATCTCCAGTCCCTTCCTGCCCCAGCTTCAGAAAAGAACATTTAACATCACAGAACAATATGAATGAGCTAAAGAAAAAAAAAGTATATATATACACCAGTGCAAACTCTTTGGCAACCTGGCTATTCAGCACACTTGTAGAGGCAGGATGGGGTTTTGCATGCAGAGATGAAGAGAAACAGTCTCCCCTGGCTGATGAGGACAGGATAACTACAAAATTCCCCCAGCACCTTGAGCGCATCTAGTCACACCAGACATACCTACCTGTAGTCCATCACTAATCTCAAACTAGGCAGCATGCACAGGATTTGTAGGAGGAGAAGAGAAAAGGCAAACACATCTCAGCTGCATTTGTGCCAGGACCATAAAACATGGTCTGCTCTTGGGTATGATGGACTAATTAAGCAGCCTGTCTGCAATCCCTGGTGCAACCCTTTCAGGACAACAAACGTAGCAGGTGATTCCTGCAGTTGTATTTGTGAGAGTGCACTGAAAAGTGTTTCCCAGGAGCTAGGGAAAACAACCTTCCCTGTCTGGCTGAGGAGACCACATCCCAGAGAAGACCTCTTCTATGGACAACATGCATTCATGACTACTGGGAGAAATCTCTATGCCTGTCAATCCAGCAAGAGGGATCCCAGGTGGCAGGCAGCCCTCTCCCTTGACAGCATAGCAGGATGCACATCTCTGTGGGGGCACAGACCCAGAGCAGCAGTCAGACACCTCCAAGATGCCTTGAAAGGCACCTGAGCTGCCCCACTCAGCAACAGACAGGACAACAAGCCCTACAGCTCTTCTCCTCTCCCAGATTTAAAAAAAAAAAAAAACAAACCAAGAAGCCCCAAACTCCCTGGTCCCAGCACCTCCCACCATAGGCCAGGGCTCATGAGTCATGGCCACAACTAGAGCCCAGCCTGCTGCTATGGGATTTTTGTGCAAGCCTCTATCTCCCCAGGAAGAGCGCGGTTATGACACCAGAGGCTCCATTCGAGACAAATGTAATCTCCCGAGATAAGGCTTGTCTGTGGTGAAAGGAAACTGGCTGCTTTGTTTCAAACCAGACCTCCGTTGTAAGTACCTTTTTGCATACGCTTGCATCTCCTCCACTGAGCTGCTCGGCCCCGTGGGTCAGCACTGGGACTCATGCAATAGCAGAGCCCAAGAATAAATCACTGCAGCGGGCTCCCTGCCAGCACAGCCAGCAGCCGCGAGGGCTGCGGTCTTCTGTGAAACAGCCCTCCCTGGGACAGACTTAATTGGACCCTTTAGACTCGCTTCATATTTCCAAAAGAGGCCACTGTCCCCCATCACTATTTGCTCATTGCAGAAGCAAACTCAGGAGCCCTATCCATCAAAGCCTGATGCTAACAAAGACCAGCAACCAATTAGCAATCCCCCACTGCCTCATCAGGAGTTTCTGAAATGGAGATGTGCTGCAGGGTGTTCACCTACTCTGGCTACACTGCAAGTCTCTTGCAAAGCAGCTTCGAGGTCGTCCGGGCTATTCAAGTTTTGTGTTATTTTTAGGGCCCCAAATTATGCAGGGATATCCGGGAAGACTTCACAAATCTAGTCCAATTCCCACAGAGTTCAAGACCAAATTGCTCACAAACTCATTTTATCCTCAAGGGTTTTTTCTTAAAGTTTGGCTTATGCCCTCCTGCTTTTATTGGTATTTTAATTCTTTTTAAAAAATTCTTATTAAACATTATTTTAAAGGGAAAAACATGCTGCAGTCTTCGTGAGTGAAACAGATATTTTAAAGCATTTCCCACATTGGGAATGAATGTCTAGAATGTCCAAAAAGTCCATTCACATCTGCCTTTCCGATTAGCTTTGGGCTTTACCACAGAAAAGAGGGAAGACACTAAAAAGGATGGAGATATCTTTAAATGTACATAGGCAGGAGAGAGCATGACGGGTGATTTAAGCTTCAAGTTAGTCTTTGCAGAGATGCCAGTTACAACACAAACATTTGGTAACTCGCCTCAGTCCACAGGCAGCTTTCATGCCCGTTCCCACATGGGTATCTGCATGCCTCCTTATGTCCCCACACAACACACAGGCTGTGCGAGAGCTGTCCGTCCCAGCTGCAGAACAGGGACTGCATCAGAGAAACCTCAGCTCTGTGGCTCAACCACTTTCTCGCCTGCTGGGCTACTCCTTCCTTTCTTGTCTGAGAAATGCTTCAGTTGCATTTTCCAGCTCTGCTCTTTCTCTTTCAATCACCTCACCTCACAGCTGGGGCTTACGCTGGCTCATACTCCCTTGAATTCCAATTAGCCCATAGCAAAATTTTCAATATTTTTTTCCTCTCACACTAAATCATCATTTACAACATCAGACACTGCTGTTCCGCTCCAAGGGCTTATTCATGGATGTACCCCAATTATAACACCACTTTCAGCTGAGCCGATTTAGATAATAGGTTGCTGTTAGCTATCGATAACAGTCCTCTTTCTCCATCTCACATTGCCTTTCTGGAAAGATCTCCTCAGACCTAGACGCCACCGTTGCAGTCACCTCTGTGGGAGCCCCAGCCAGATGCAGCGACTACAGGCAGCAACTCTTGCAGATGCCCAAATTCATCTCCTCTAACTCCAGGCACCTTCTTGACCAAAGAGGGAAACTGTGCCAAGCTTCAGCAACTTAAATTACGTAAGATTAGCTGGGATAAGCACAAGGCAGTGTCCTGCACCCCTCCTATTTGTGGAAGTGCCCCAGCCACGCTGGCCTGGCCAAGATCGCTAAAAGCATGCAAGCTGGAGCATCCTTGCTATGAGCAAAGCCAACACTGGCAAAGGAGGGAATACTCTACAAAGCTGGAATTCACTCCTCCTCCTCTTAATCCAAAATAGTCCCATCACTGGCTCATCAGGCTCGCTCCAGAAGTCAACTGCTCTGGGGTCAGATGAGGAGAAAGAAGTCAGAGTGGAGATGTGCTGTGAAGGCAGCAGCGTGTTTGCTGAAAGCGGTAGCGCTGGAAGGTTAATGCAAAGGGGCTGCTAAGGATTGCTAATGATTTTTGCCTTTTTTTTTTTTCTCCAATAAATGCAAAGCTGCCTGAAGGCAGAACCAGACACTTGGTTATTGAATCTATACCCAAATAAAGTGACTGTGCAGGGCCTGGGGACAGCTGATGTATTAAGGCAACACCACAGCGACTCCCCAGCCCGTTCATCACACTGGCGTTCGCTCCTCACTGCAGCTGACTCAGCCTGCTGCATGCTGCTGTGTAGAAAACAAATGATACTAACTCACTTGTCTACAGCATATTATGTTTTGAAATATTTATTGCCACCCCAATCGGAAGAAAGAAACATTTCTCTCTTGGACATAATGAAGAACACATTTCTAGTACTTAACAGCTGGAAGCTGGAAAGGTGGCCAAAGAAAATCCCTAACTAATTTTTTTTTTTTTCCTTTAAAGTAAGCATCTGGAAAACTCATTTGCTGGGGAAGAGGAACCCTCCCAAACCAACCCAGGGAAAAAGTCAATTAAACTCGGTCACAATTCACAGGCAGAAGCTGATAAGATTGTATCATGAGTATGATATCAACAACGTGTTTTCTGTCTGCCCCTGGCAGCTCGACTCCAGTAGAATGAAAAGAGGCTGCTTTTATTTAATGAAATGCAGCATCTCCCCCAGGCAGAGATTTTCAGTATGGTTTCCATCAGCCACTGAAATATCAGGGAATTCTTTAATCTCCACCCTGCATCTCTTCAGCTGATACACTCCGGTTTATGCTAACGTCTTCCTCCCCCCTGGGATGGCAAGTGAGCCCCCTCCATCACCTCAGGTGTACCCACAAGCTTCAAGCTGGCCCTGGGACCAGCTCCTCCAGCCCAAGTCAGCATGAACAGAGGGAATGACAACTGGCACACACGCTTGCCAGCATGCATGCAAAATACTGCTTTGTCCAGGCCAGAAGCTCACACTAAACAACCAGGAAACCCCTATTCTTTCCATCCACTGTTACACCATCGCTCTCTGCACCCTGAGTGCACCCCAAGGTCTGGAGCCAGCTGCTGATTAAACATCGTGGAGCAGCGGTGTTGAGCCATGGTGGGAGGGAGCGGGGCTACATGTTATTTGCTGACACAGATCCATGCCCTTCATGTCTGAATCAAAACTTCAAGCTGGTGCCAGGCTGCCCAAACCTGCCTTCACTCTAGGCACCTCTGCCGGGGAGGCTATGGCAGGTCCTGCCAAATGGGCGCTCCCCAGGACAGCGCTTCTTGCCCCCGCACCTCCAGGAAAGCCCCGCTGTCGGATGCGCCGATTGCTTTTCCCAGAAGCACGAGCAGCTGACAAGAACAGAAATGGTCTGCTTTGGACGGGCTGTCTGGGAAAATGTTTCTTCTCTACATTTCATGACAGGTTCGAATTCTTTTGGAGGGAGGACTAATGTGGGGTTGTTTTTAAATACACACTGTGTTATTGTAACTAATAACAGGAAATTAATGGCTCGCTGTGTGGTGGGACAGAAGGCAGTCCCTCTGGGGCAGGCTGCTGACTGTCCCCACTGTGGCCGTATCCTGCATGCCAGCTGTCTCTGCTGGCTGTGTAGCAGACCACTGCCAAAAGCACTGGATACCCCTCAAAGGACCAACAGCAGATACACGGGAAGAGGGAAGGCGCAATCCAGAGCCAAAGCCTTTCCACGTACCCTATCCAACATTCTCTGTCTCCCGTGGCTGTGGGGCAACTGAAACCTAAAGCCTTTGGGTTTGTTGCATCTACCCTGGACACCAAAGGCACTTCCAAAATTAAATGTGCCACCTCCCCTGCTTTGGGGACAGGCAAAGAGACTTCCCCCTCCCTTACTGGATCCCTGGCTGCCACATACCAGCCACTGGGAGAAAAGCTGCTTCTGGCAAATGAAAGACGTTTCTTTTTGAGAAACAGAGTTAGCTCACTGTTTTCCAGCATTCAGTTATCTATCTCAGCAGGCAATTGGGCCTTGCCAGAACAAACAGGACATCAAATAAACAACGCATTAAGGCGTAGCACGCTGCGGACACGTGCGGTCACTCTGGTCTCGAGCCCCAGTGGCTCCCGCAGCTCAGACATCTGCAGCTGCTTTGCTTTGCTCACTGTAGAGCCCTGCTTTTCTCTGACCTGTCCCAGGGCTGCCTTGGACATACGTCACTGCAGAAAGTGGGTCTTGCTGCTGACAGACAAGCCCAGCTCAAATGCAACAGCTTCACTTAGCTGAGGACCGATGCTTTCAACACACCTCCAGGTATCCTGGTCAGAAGGGTTTCAGCACACAAAGGGAGAGGCCAAATGCAAACAACATTACTCCTGTAAGTGCTTCTGCTCAGACAGCATCGAGCCAGAAGCAGCACTAATCCACCTGCTCACATTTTTAACACCGAATTTCTGGCCGATGAGGCATGTGTGGGCCCCAGCAGCCAGGGACTAGAGGAAGATGTGCAGCCCAAAACTTCTCAAGCCCAGCGGTGTGTTTCGGGTCATGCTTCTGACCTAGTTTCAAATCCGGATGGTTTCTATTCGCGGGGAGCTGCGCCACGGCGCCCGGCTGTGCTGCCAGCAATGCACCTGTCACCCCCCTCTCCCTTTCAGCAACCTGACCCAGGGCCGCTACGCCACAAATGCGCTTGCATCCTGTCCCAGCCCTGGGGACACTGAGGCACGCGGGGCAGGAACACTGAACTGCACCAGGTCTCACTGCTGACGTGAGATGCAGACGTTAGGACATGGGAAAATAAACACCAAAGCCTTTCCAACACCAGTACCAAAGACAGCGTCCCAGTCTGCACAGCAGCCATCTCATGTTTCCTCCTTCCCGGTGGTGTGGGTACATGATAAGCGATCGGTCCCACAACTGCAGAAATCCATGCCCTTATCCACACTCCCTGCCCAGAAAATAGCATCACCAGGGGGATTTACACGAGAGAAAAGGACCGCAATTCAAGTACTAGTTATGGGTACAGCGTTAAGCATGGGATTACAAACTCAGCAGCATGTCCTGAACACCCGGTATGTCTCCTCACTAGAGAGGCATGGGACCACCAGCACCGCAGACACCAGTAGCTCACTTCCACCAGGCTCCAGGATTTGCTCTGCCGTTTGGGCAGGGACAGTGGAAGTGGCAGCCTGCATCCGCACACAGGGAGGTGCACGCTACCCTGCACTGCTGCTGATGGCCACCTGCATCTGTACTGCTCCTTTGAGCCATGGAGCAACAACGAAGGACATGAGGCTGTTATTTTGGAAGCGGCAGTAGCATTGCTGTAGCATGTCATCCTACTGTGAGATTAACAAGAAGCTTTTAATGACCTGGTGTGAATATCCCAAAACACCTTTAGAGCAGCTGCTGAAAGCAGCCATTTAACTTCTATCCTTTCCTGAACACTCACAGTTCTTCTAGAGGCAGGGACCTTGCAAGTGCCATTTAGCATTGAATACAGCACTGTGTATAACAGTGATATAAACACTGTGGGGTCAATAATAAGTGGTTGTTGGGAAGAAGTGGTATCCCTCAGCAGGATGCACGCTAACCTGAGCGGGTGTGGCTTATAAGCTGTTAGATAGCTGTACTTCACAGTCCAAGGGAGGCCACTGTACAGCTTTGCTCCCAAGGGGAGATTTATAAATATTTTCCAGGACAAACATTTGTAAATACTGTCTTTCAGCTTGTCTGAGACCAGATTCTTGATCTCCTGTTTTCAAAGAGAGTCATCATCTTCAAAGGAGGGGAGGCAAAGCCATTCATGCAAACAGGGTAGCTACAAGCAATCCACACTGTTTGGCACTCGTCTCCAAAGCTCTTGTGGTGGGTGTTTATACTAGATGGCGTGTCTACCAGGCGCAGCCAAAGCCTCCCCTGTGATGCCTCCCAGCACCGTTCCCAGGCGCAGGGTACATCGCCCTGACGGCCTCCGGAAATTGGATCTGCCTGGGGAAATGCGATCACCTCCATGCCTCTGCTGCTGAGGGACAGGGGTCACATTCTGCTAAGATCACAGCAAAGCAGACTGGCATCTGACTCCAAGCCTCACGGTTCATGAAATCAATATATGGGCCACGGTAGTAATTTCACCTCCTCTGCTCTTTGAAGAGTTCCCTCCCTTCCCCCTCTGCTGCCCATGAAAGTAGACTCTGGGTGGTCCCTTCCCAAGACTGTAAATTGGCTTGTTGAAAGCCTTAGCAAAAGAAAGGTCAGATGCCTCATAAACTGAGCAAAACCGATAATGCTATGCAACTGTTTGCACATTATTCAAAGGATATGCACATCCACATGGCTGCTTGCACCACAGCAGGCATCATACCTCATCCAGATACACCCATGTTGCACAGGTTTCCCCCAAAACAGCATGTGATGATGCAATTCTTAGCACCATGCCCCAAACCTTCAGCTCTGGCTACAGGATGGGGCAAAGGTGGTGCGAGTTGTGGAGTTGCTGCCCTTCACTATGGATGGTAAACCCCCCCACAGAAAATAAACCTGTTGGGAAGCAGAGCTCAGACTCAGCACTCTCCAACCCAAAGGGTCAACAAGCAAGTAAGATGTCCTTGCAAGGAGCAGCCATAAAACCCACAGTCTTTTCTGCAGGTTCAACCATAAGAGGGCAACACCATATACTCACATATGGACACACACCCGCACACACACAAAGTTGATCCAGAGCCTGGGGGCTACCAGGAGGTGACTGCATGCTGTGAAGCCACTGCTGAATGCTTACTGTAGGAAAGGGAAAGAAGACACAGAAGCAACTGCAATACTTCTCATCAGCAACAGTAATTTCATGAGCTGGGCAGGATACCAGCCACGTTGTCTTTGTAGACAGTGTCACATACGACCGAAAGGCACAGCAGAGTGCGTGGGGCTGCCCAGCCCCAGCTTGGCTGGAGCCACTGACTGCTTGGACAGCAGAGTCCTGTCCCAGCACCCGGAGCACACCAGGCTGCAAAAGTGCATATGCTTACTGGTCCCACAGTCTGTCCGGAATCACTGAAAGCACTTCCCAGGACTTCACAGTATCCTTATTGTGATGGAAAGAAGGACAAGGCCAAGGGGACAGAGAGCAGAGACAAGACCATACAGACACTTGACAGCAACCTTCAAGCCAGTTTTCAGCCCCTTTCCATGAGCTGACATCCACGGGAGAAACTGCAACTTTGTGCTGCATGAACATGCTGCAAATCCTACTGCCTCAGACCCTAAAAAAAATTGCCTTGCAGAAACCCCAACTGCCCAGCAATATGGAAAAACCCAACTGTCCTACCGGTACTCCTATTGCTTCTCAGTCTTGCCTGTTCCTGTAAGCCATACAGCATCACTGCAGGGCAAACATGCATTTAGAGCTTGCTCAGCCCCTCCTGCTTCCCTGCTCCCACTGCCCAGCCCTGGGAAGGAACAGAGATAAGGGGAGTGCTACAGAAAACACAAGGGCTTAAGAAAGCTGTGATTTAGTGGAGATAAAAGGTCTGGGTGTGTAAGCACACACCACTGAAAGAAAGACCACTGCTGAAAGAAGGAAGGGCATGTGTGATGGCAAGTGTCCAGGGTGGGGGCATAGCACAGGTATGTCATTTACTTGGGAGGTTTAAAACAAGTTTTTAAGCAATAGCTGCGTCGTAATTCTCACGGGGCCACAGTCTGATGAAACATGTCCAACTGGCCTTCCATGGAAGTGGCTCTCTGCAGATGGCTCGTGGATGTCAGAGTGGTCCAGCACGTGCAGAGAGGGGACCCACAGCTCAAATGAGCACCCTACTCCTCTGCCCCATGGCCTGGGGTAACCACTCAAGCATTTCAGGCAAAAAGCAGCAAAGAGGGAAGCAAAGCCACATGGGTCTTGCCTGCAGCACCCTTCCACCCTCCCTGGAAGCAGACTTGCTTCTCTGCCGGGCAGACTACAGCACCTGCCTTCACTCTGGTTTGGGTGAGCAGCGCATGCTGGAAAAGGCTGGATTTCCCTCTGCGTTTGTCAGTGCAGGAGGCCCAGATCTGCCCTTTGCTCACATTAAAGGTAACACACAACTGACTTGCCATTTCTTTGTGCAGTCCGATCACCTCCAGGGAACAGTCCCCAGCCCTTGTGCTCATGGTGTGAATTTAAGCTGCACTCTGGATTGCAAATGCGGTAGTAGAGACTGCGTGCTGGACTGGAGGAAGGAGAGCACTGGTGTAAAACAGAGGGTGTAGAGCAGCATCCTCTGACTTGGGCTGATGGTGTTATGAACCCAGCCTCGCCAAAAGCTCCCAGCACGCTGTTCTAACAGGTGCACAGACCTGCTACCAAAATTGTTTGAGATGACTTGGCTCACTGGCTGAAGAACGCTAACGACAAAGTGGTGGGGGAAAAAAAATAAGGAATTAACTGGGTAGAAAAATCACATCTCCAAACAACACGGGACTTGCTGTTACCAAGAGGCAATCCCATCTCTGTACCAAGCTCAGAGAGCTGGAGGGAGCCTGCTAGAAATGAAACTGCAACAACTGGTGCTTTGCAGAGTCCAAACCAGCTCCAGTCTCCTACCCAGTACATCTGAACCAAGCATTTCAGCTGCCAGCCCCAGGGATAACATAAGCCAGGAATAATATTTTGGTGTAGCCCTTACTCTGACCACACAATTGCCCAGGCTCCTTAATAAGGCATATTAATTTTTCACACTGTTAAGGGGAAAGCAAACAGCTTAGACATTTCTGTTCCTACATTAGGCTCTCAAGCACATTTGCTGCCTATCTTATCAGCACAGCTTTAGCAGCCTTTCTAAGCTGTTTCAAGACTTTGGCCTTCAGAAACCTGGAGAGGGGGGTGGAAAAACCCTCTATTCATACTTACCAAAGCATAGCACATTTTCAAGAGGACATTCCTACCATCCAGAGCAAACAAATATTCCCAACTGTACATTCTATGTCTTGTTTAAGTTACAGTAATACCAATCGAGGTTCACTGTGCAAGACAATTTAAACATTTTAGGAGTTCCTGGGCCAGTTTACAACTGAAATGGAAAAGCCAGACAAAAGAATACTTGTCTCTGCTTTAGAGAGCTTGCAGGATGGTTTACACCCAGAGTTTTACAAGCACAGCTACGTCAGCTAGGACCACAAGCTCGTTGGGACGGGTTCTCCAGAGTGTGCTAGGAGCTGTACAAATCTGGGACCATGACGTTCTCGGCCCGGCAGTTCTAAAAATAAAAAAATACTATAAAAGAGCTATATTAAAACCCTTTTTCGTACTGACAAAGCCTTGCTGATTTGCTACGTTTATTCATGAAGTCCTTGGGAAAATCATAGGCTGAAAAAAGAAACGAATATGCTTCCATAGGATACAAATAGGATTTTGTGCTTTAGGCACTACATGAGACTTGCAACGGCTCCTGCTCTTTTTGTGGTCAACAGTGAATTAGATGTCTGTGAAGTTCCCAGGGCTTTCTGGAGGACCTGGGGCAGCGATATAACGATCCCACCACAAAACAGCATGCACACAGATAAATGCCACCTGATCTACTATGACAAACAGATATCAAATATTCTATCTCACAGGGCACAGTGGGCAGAGCAAGCTGTTAAGAGCATCAGCCCAGGCACCAGCCCGCCACACTACCTGCTTCACCGAGGAAGAGCTGCCTCACCCTCTCTATACAGCCCATAACCCCATCACCCCAGAGCCCTGGACATCATTGCTTTGGCCATACCAAGGAGTTAAATAAAACCCAGACACTGCAATTCACTACTTTTCTTGCCACTACCATTACTGAATTTGTTACAAAAAGGCCTTCTGCAATCATGGCAGGGCTTGGGTGTCACCAAGAAGAGCGTCCAGCTACAACATACTGAATGGTGCAGGGGCAACCATCTTAACCACACAACTGAATTCTCCTAGAAAACCCAGGCCTCTCATAAGCTCAGCTCTTAATTCACCTAAAAAAACCCAAGACCGATTTTAACTTGACAAGGCACAACTTGTATGACTGTGTCACAGCAATTTCCCATCAAAGAGAGGATTTCAGACCCAGCCTGTCTGTAGCCCACCCAGGTCTTCTCTTCCCTCGTGTTTATGGGATCAAAAAAAAAATCCCAGTATCATGCATTTCACTTCCAGAACTGCAGGAAATCCACTCCAAGTTGCATGCCAGCTTCAACTCAGAGGGTTTCCTTGGGCTGTCCTTTCAGCGACAAGGAGAACAAAGCAATCTTGGCAACTGGCCATGCTACAAGCAAATATTTCCCCCATTCCCTTGAATGGAGTGGATATCCTGTCGCAAACCTGCGCACATGGGAAGGGTGAGGAGGGGAAGGAAATGGAAGAGGATGAATTAGCTAAAAATTGGCACAAAGTGAGAGGTCTCAGCTTGCCACCAAAGCCACTGAAAGGCTTTTCATTTTCAAATAGCCAAATGCCGAAGATGAATGACTCACACAAACCTCAGAGGAGACCCAACCTCTCTGGCCCTCAAGAGCAGTACACCTAAATCTTTCCTCCATTGGATTTGGGAGGGAATATGGATGCTCCAGCTCTGACACCTTATTTCTGTCTGCTTCTGACTCCAGTTCTAGGAGGTGGCAAATGCCATTTCCTTTCTGCTCTCCATTCCCTGTCTTTCTTACTTCCACCTTGTTCATTCCCAGGGCCAAGGAGTGGTTTTGGAAGGTCTCTTTCTGGACCATCATCAGGCAGCAGCTCCAGGTCCCACGTGTACAGAGAAGACCTGACTCCCACAGGAAAAGAGTCTCCCTTGCACTATGTGTTAGCTCCCTGCACCAAACCAAACTGAACCAAGCTTCCAAACATTTCAGCAACATTGCTTTTCTGTAATTCTGCATGGTTCCTGCAAGCCTTGACAACACTGGGTTTAAAGCTATAGTTGTTAGCAGATTTCAACAAAGCCAAACCCGACACGTGCAAGCAGGTTTATTCTTCTAAAAATCTGTGTTATAGCCATGCACTATGTTAACATTTGTCAGCAAGTTTCCCCACCATGACACTGCCATTCAGAGCTGGGTTAGCTGACCCAACAGCAGCGCATACCAGGGCCACAGCGGGATTAACATTCCCGATGCCATTGCTAACACCAGCAGAGATCTGCAGCTACAGCGTTTGCGCGGCAGTTCTTACCACTGTTCGGACATAAAAGGCTCACAAGAACACAGGTTTTGTACTCACAATCCCCCAAGTGCCCCCTTGTATTTACAGTCCCATTTACAGAGACTTGAAGTAAGCCTACTCCAAGGCAGAAAGCAAAGAAAGGAAAAACCAAAACCCATCCTGGAGTCCAGCCAAAATCTTTGTGCCCACTAAGTTCGGGTGGATGCAGACTTTGCAAAAGCCTGGAAAAGGATTAAGGAACAGCTTTAGCAAACAGCCAGGACAACAACAGTGAAGTCATGATGAAGCCAGTGATACAGATTTCTGTTTGCAGTCATGAGTCTGTGTTTACAGTTTGCAGCCATGTGCAAATAGCAGAAAGCCATTCTTTTCCCCTTCCCATCAGGGCTTGGCATCATATGCATTTAACTAGATCCAAGAGATGCCTACTGCAGCATGCCAACTGTTTTTTGGTCACGGGGCATGCTCCAATCCACAGTGACGGGAACTGGTAGGAACTCATAAATAGAGCTCAGCTGAGTGTGTGTGTGTGTGTGAGGGAGAGCTCTGTATCAAAGCAGACAAAGAAAGAAATGGGAAAGAGCAACAAAATGCACGTGTGAAAAATTGTGGCAACTCTCAGGGTTTGGCTGTTTGCTTGTCACTGCATGGGTTATGCAAACAAATCACTGAAAAGGCTCAGGATGCCAAGCAGGAGATGCAAAATTATTCTCAGGGAAAGCACACCAACTAGAGCAGAGTTATACGCACAGGCTTTGCCAGTAAATCTGCTCCATCAAAGATGTGGTTTTCAGCACACATAGGTACAATGGTAAAATCCATCAATGATATGCAAATCTTCTGGGATAAAGGCAACTTATTCTAAGGGAAACTGTTCTAACTTCCAGATAACCATGTACACCATGCACCACAGACAAATGTATCTCTGCAACAGGAGCTCAGCTAATTTAACCCTTCTGGCAGAGTCACAGCTCCTCAAGGTAGACGTAGTGGGAACAAGAGGTATGAAGCTTCGCACCACATCCAGGAGACTCACATGTCCCATGAACATTTTGTTATTTGACAGAGGCAAGGACAAGAGAATCAAACTACCATCCTAACACTGTCCTCCAGGACCTCTGACCGGCAAGCCCTGGCAAGTCTTGTTGCAGCAGCAATTGCTGGCCCCCGTTACCTGCTCCCCCTCTCTGCCAGAGGCTGTCACCCCTGAGCAGACCTGTCAGGAAGGAGTATGTCCCCATCCCTGCTGTTCCGGAGCCACCTGGCACCCTAGCAGTGGTACCACCATGCTGGCAGGCAGTTTGCTACACACCCTTGCTGTCATCAAGTAAGTGATATCCAGTCCACCTAGAGAACATAATGAACCACCTCAGAAGAGGACTGAGAAGGGAAGTGGATGCTGAGTCCCTAACAGCCCCACCTCTGTTCTCCCTGTCTCTGGGTGGCTGCCTTTCCAAAGCAGCATTCACGGGGCCAGGTTGGGGTGCTTGGAAAAAACAGGCACCATTGCTTCCTGTGCTGCACAAACAGGAGCTGGCACCATCCAGACCCACCTTCCATTAGCAGTGACTTCATGTTAACAAAAGCCTTTTTTATAGTCATGCTTAGCAAGTCCTTCTGCAGAGAACAAAATAACATCATTCCTCCCATCCTTGTCAGAGTCTCTGGTGACCAAGGTAGCCCCAAACCACTGTGCCATCCTCACCTTCTGCAGAGTCATCCATGTGCCACTCTCAAGGCCTTATCCTCCTCCCTGGACCTCCCAGTATGACAAATCCCTGTTGCAATTCCTCCTCTCTAACCATGCCCTCACCACGCCTTCAGAATCAAAAACTCCATTACCAGGTCTGTGTGAATAGGCCACATTTCCCTAATTAGCTGCCACTGATCTTGAGTCTACTCATAAGCCATTTAGAAAGACTCTTCCGTCCCATGACACTAGGCATACACCTCTCACCTTGTGTCTTCTTACTGGTCTCCCTTTATTTTCTATCAAACAGCAAACAATGCACTATGTATTGCACTGCTTGGCATCACACACAGGAAGGGATGTCTAGAATTTGAAGAGCACTGAATCCAGAAAACAGGAAACGGCTGAGGATCAAGGCTGGGCACAGCCCGGAGGCCCATGTTTATGACTATAATAAAAGGATAAGGCAGAGATGAAAGCAGGGCTGAGCCAGGCTTGGTAAAGCATCAAAAGAAAGGTGCAGGGGGCTAGAAGAGGCTTGAAAGAGCAGAGAAGCTGACTAGGCAGATGATCAGAAATGTATTTAGCATCCTCCCTGCCAGCCCAGTGGATCTGAGCCAGGACATAGCTGTGCAGGAGCTGCGGAGGGCAAGGACAGCTCCCGGAAACCTGCCCTGGGAAGCAGGAACAATCCACTTGAGGGGCTTCTAGTCGTCATCAGGACAAGCGTCAAGAACTGAACTGACTGTGCAATGCCACAGGATGAGTGTGACTCCCAGCCCACACCTGGGTCACACAAAGAGCAGGATGGGCAGCACTCCAGGCTCACAGCCCTCAGCTTTAGGAGCATGCGCTCGGGTTTGTGTTTGGGGCATGAGTTCATGGACAGCCAAGCACCTCCCACAGTGATGAGGGATGCTGTCACTATGCTGGAGGAAGATGACAGACAGAAGAGAAGGGCTACACGGGGCCAAGCCAAGAGCTCTCTTGGGGGCTCGACTCAAGAAATCATTCTCTTCAGCAAATGACTTTGTGCTTGTTGGTCTGGTGCTGGGCAGGCTCCAGCTTGGTACCAGGCTGTACACACAGAATGGACATCGATGCAGTATTGCCATTTTGGAGATGGGACAAGCCGAAGTGCAGCAGACACTAACCCGCCTACTCAGATGCCAGCATGCTCTGTCAGAGCTGTGAACCTCTCTGGTTCCACAGGGTACAGCGACCTTCACAAGATGCTCCTTGTAACATCTGTCTGAAGTAGGAAAACACAACTCTCCTGTGAACAGAGGCCTGACCTAGACGGTTCTGGTCTGTTTTAACTTGCCTGCTACAACCACAAACAGGCCGGACGAAGCTGACCCCTGGAGCACGCGTATCTGCACACATTCACACCCGATTCAAGGCACGCTCTTGTTTACCAGTCCAGCCAAGCAGACACTTTCCAGGAGAACAGCAAGAAATTACAAGGCTTGCCTTCCAGCTATTCATTACAAACTAAAGCCTCCCATACACCAGCTCACAGCTCGCCTGACCTCTCTCCAGCTCGTGCTCGCCCCGAGGCTTTCTCCTAGTCTTTGAAGAATCCCAGGGAGTTGAGCAGGAGCACGCAGCCTGGCAAGGAGGGGGAGCTCCATGGCAGGAAACCTCACCATCAGCCTCCTCGTTTCTCATTGCGCCAAAATTAAAAATAGGCAACAATAACTAGGGAGAAATTACAGTGGAAATCTTGCACGCGCTTTTTAGAAACAGGGTAATTATCCTTTCATCAGTTGTTACCTGGAGCTGTTCGGCGGGGGGAGGCTGAGGCTTATTTTAACACCTGAATTCTCCGGAGCTGGTTCAGGTCTAGGCAGAGCAAGCGCAGCCTCTGGGAAGATTAAGCCATTGAAGCACAAGGGTCATTTGTACAAGATGCAAAGGACGGGCAGAAACACCCTCCTTGGAGGCCACAAAAGGTGCCACAATGCTGAGTGATCTGCCCAGAGCTTCCTGCTCCCCTGAGAGCCTTCTCTTCTGTGCTCACAGCCTAGCAGGCGTGCAGCATGGAGGTCTTTCGGGAATCAGATATTACAAGTGAAATGCCATCTACTCATTGCAGCCCTAGAAACTGACTCTAAGCAGTACTGGTTCATGTCATCCATGATTTACCTAAAGTGGTATTCTGCACATCTTTTCCCTTACAGCAGCCACCACCAGCACTAACCAAGAGGAAAGAAATCTCAGCCTTAGCCGTTCTGGATCCCAGAGAGTGGAACTTGGCATCCAACTTGGCAAGGCTGTTTGAAAGGGAGAGGATGGGTCTGCTCTTGCTGCCAGAGGAGACAGATCCCTGCTTGATTAACAAGCGGGCACTCCCTTCCCGCTCACCTGAGCAGCTCCCACACAGCTGCTGGAGCCAGGAATCCGGTGGGAGCTGGCAGATATCACAGAGAGGTCGAGAAGGGCCAAGCAAAGGCAAAAATCTCCCCTTATCAGCACAAAAAAAAAAGAAAAAAAACCAGCTGCTGGTCCGGGTCAGGGGAACTGCAACTTTGAAGAAAACAGAACAGCCTTCACAAGCTAAGATATTTCAAACAATAAAGGGGAATATATATTGGGAGAGAAGAGAAGATCCATACACCTGGGCTCAGCGCCAGCTCCCAGTGCTGTGCTCTCTCTCACAGTCACACCTTTTCTGCTTTTCCCAGAAAAGCATTACAAATACGCACCCCACTTCCACTCGACAGTCATGTTAAAATACAGCAGCACTGAACAGGCTCTATAGTTAAAGGGAAGCCACAGGCCATTTTAGATCGGGGAACTAGGATTCTGAAGCCTATGAACAAGCAAATCAAGATCTTGATCTACTTTTGGAGGATTTTATGGCAATTGCAGAGGACTCTACACAGAAGAGGCTGTAGTCTCAGCTGTTGAAAGCAAAAAGGATTTCTGCTCAGCCTGCTTAACATGCTTTCTTTTAAATACTGCTTTTGCTCCAAGAGCCAGAGAACAATTTGGAGAAAGAATGTCTTTGTTAGAGATTTTACGCCCCAGCCCTTTACTTAAGGTGCAAAAGCTCACAATAAACGTCACTAAGCCTTCCTACCCCTTTCCCACAGTGGTGCCCCAGTACAGTGAAGAACAAGTAGTCCTTACAGTAAGAGAAATTAAAGTAAAAACTATGTACAAAAAAACTTACATCTGCACCCATTCTTGCAGTGCTCTGTGAAAAACACATGCCAGGCAGATAAGGCAGCCTGTGGCCCCAAGAGAAATGAAAGCTGTGCATTTTCCAGTGACGCGTGCTGGGGAACAGGATGCAGAAGACATCCCCAAGGGGAAGGAAAGGAAGAGACTGGTTTCAAGTCTCCCCCTGTGTATAGCAAGAATGAACAGGATGTCTCGGGGGTAAACGTAGGCAGCAGCTACGTCCCTCGGAGGCAGGTAAGAGCTCTCGCAACAATTGAAATGAAGGTGCAAAAGGAAGAAGGTGAAAGAAGGGAAAGGTTTTCAGCTGAAAATTCTTCTTGGATGACCATCACCTATATTCCATCCCAGGCTTAGGGAAAGCAACCACTAGGAGAACAGCTCCATTCAAGATTAACTTATGAAATCCCAAGAGAAAGCTTGTGGTTTTCTCATCAAGAAGGATTTTTTAAGTTAATTAATCCAGGGAATAAACATCAGATTCATCTGTGTGCTGAAGGCTTTTGCTGGGGACAGGGAGGTAAGCCTCAGCCCATCGCAAGGGTTTCCTTCCAGCTGCCTTTCAAAGAGGGCTCCTGGAGATCTCCACCAGGAGCTTCCATTACTATTTCAATTAACTGAAAATAAATGGGAGGCTAGAAACTGAGGTGAAAGAAGATTTCAGAGCACTGTAACACACAGGATACTATGCTCTGGTTCAGTGGTGTTCTTTTAGCATTAGGCCAGGTGGCATTTTCACCTACGGAACCCAGCCCAGATCTACCAAGGATGAGTAGGAATTTAATATTCATTAACAAGAGATCAGTTCACACAAAGAGGATTGACTTGTTCATGCAAGTCAGGCATTCAGCCACATACCCAGAATTTGCAAGCGCCCTGCACGTCTAACTGTTGTGCAAAGCTGGTCCCGAGGGGCCATGTTTGCCGTGCGAGAGGGAAAGGAAGTAGGTTTATGCCCTGGAAATCCACCGCAGGAAAAACACCCACCTCCTTCTGAAAGAAGTTTCACACTGAAAGAATAGCAGCCTGTTGGCCAAGGGCTGAAGCATCCAGTGTGTAGTATGCCAATGAACACCCTTACTTTGGTGCTAGAAGAGCCTAGTGAGCCTAAGTTAATCAGCCCAAAAGAGGTCAGAAAAAAATGGTAACTTTGGCAGATCCCACTGTAATTACCAGAAAACTCAAGAGGTACTCAAGGCACCCGGTAAGCTATCAATCTACTCCCTTGCCTAGACACATCTTACAGTGACTACAAAATACACCTTCAGACTGACCAGGGAGCTCAGCTCACAATCCTTTTCATTTCCTTTCTATCTTTGTGAGTTACCAATGAATGCAACTTTTTTTTTTTTTAAAACCCTAAAGGGAGCTGCATTTTAAGCAGCAACAGCCTGGTACTGTCCAAAGGAGGAGGTGCCTTTTCTCTCCTCGGTGGCAGAGGTGAATGGATGTAGATGTTTCTTGCTGGTGACCGATGTGTAGGGGAGACTGCACACCCTCTGTGCGGCACTGCCGAATTAAATACCTTTGGGGTGTAAATCAAAACTCCCTGCAAAGCTTCAGTCTAAAATTCTGCTGTTCTCTAGTGTCATCAGGGCCAGCAGACTCTGGGGATGGTGGGGGGGAGATGGGGGATGCTATCCAGCCACCTTCTCACCACAGTAATTAACCTCAAGCAAGCACTGGCACGAAGCTCCTGCTCTTGCATGACTGCAAGCATTCCTCTCCACAGAGTTTATCATAAAGCACCAACTATCCATAAACATCTCTGGGAAGGGCTGGCCTGTGTTCACCTTCATGCAAGGAAGATGTCAGGCCCTGGCAGGAAGCCAACCATTCATGTTTCTTTAAACCTCCTGATTTTTGTCAGCTCTGACTCAAACGACCTTCTTGAAAAAAATAAAAAGAATCTTCCATCACACCCTTTCCTCCCCTCCACCCACTGTGGCACTTAATCACAGCTGGATCACAGGGGACAATTCCCATGGGGGCAATGAGTCATGGTCTCCTATCCCTCTGCTCCCTGCACAGCCCCTTTGCAGCAGAGGCACTTTCCCGTTTCCAGCTGGTCTGAAGGCTCCGGGCTGGAGAGGAGAGAGCTTGGAGCTAAGCCGCAGTGGGGCAGGCTTAGGAGCCTCTGTCACAACATGGGCCTTTGCCCTCCAAGCCAGGCAGAACAGGACGGGCAGTTTCAGGGACAAGTCCAGATTGTCCAGCAATGCCACAACACACAACAGCATCCTCCCAGAGCATGGCACCCTCCAATTCTTCCACGCTGGAGAGCTGAACCGTGCTTCGTCATGGTGCCGCAATGTTGTATTCTGCAGCAAACCCATGCAGTGGCCCAGCCATTCACCCTAAATATACTAAAGCTTTAAGCACAAGGTCAAGATTAAAAGCAAGAAAGAAAAAAACATTCCCTCATCATACTCCCTGCCCCAGCAGCTTCTAAAATCCATTTAACTTCCCTCCTTGAAGACGTTTGCCATATTTCTGGCTCCCAAACATGTGTCTGACATGGGAACCCTCAGCAACTTTTCCTCCCCTCCCAGCTTTTTCCCCCCACCAATTCTGTAAAGAAAAAACATCCATCCCCAAGGAGGCAGGAACACACACGGCACCAGCGGGAGCAATTCAGATCCAAACCCCCCAGCAGATAAACAGACACAATCTCTTCCCATGCTGTGGTGGGAGCTCTGATCCGCCTTGCCAATGAAGTCATTAAGATTAGGCCACTGCTGACACTAAGATGACATGATGCAAGTGTTTAATATACTCACGCCAGCTGGGTGGCCAGCCTGAGCCATTTTTTAACTTATTTGCTGGCTGTGAATGATATTCCTGCCTCTGTCCTTCCCATAGGATTTTAACATCCCCGTGAGGAGAGCAAGCTCCCAGCCAGCAAAAGTAAAGACCAACAGGCTGCTTAATTAACTGCCCCTATCCCAGTTGCCAGAGCCTTGCCAAATGCAGGAGAAACCTGATTCCAGCAGGTAATTAAGCACTTATGGCTTGAGAGGGACAAAGGCAGCAGGGAAGCACAGCAGTGAAGGGAGGGGGCTGACACCATCACCTCCTGTGCCAGCCCCTGTGGTGCCCCGCCAAAGCACCATGCCATCAGCACCTGCACTCCAGGCACTCATGATCCCCCAAAGCGACAAAAGCTTTTAGTGGCTGTCAGTCCTTTAAATTAAATGTTAATTGGTCCAAGAGCTCCCTAGAGGGTTACATGGAGCAAGGAGAGGCCTTGTTTGCCAGCCAAAAAAAGCCCTGCTTTCAGACATGCCTTTGAGGGTGTTACCTGCGCTGTTTCACAGGTATCCAAGGAATTTGCAAAGCCTGGCTGCCAGGTACACTGCCCTGATCCTGCACTCGCCCTGCAGATCCCACTGGGTCCCAAGAATTCCTCTTTTTATCTTCAATCCTTTCAACTAGCCTCAACTTCAAAAGGAGGAAATTAGCGATTCTGTAACATTTCATCTTGTTTCTATTGCCCGACCTACCAAAACAAAGGAGGGAAAAGCAAAGAACTGACTCTCACCAGGAGCATAAACAGGTTATTATAGCAATTACATACAATAAGGGCATGTATAAAGAGGAAGCCACTAAAAATGGGGTGAAGCTTTACGTTTGTGCTCCTGTTGAGACCAGCTGGGCAACTGCTTACTTTGCAAAGGTGGCAGGGAAGCAGAGGATCTGTGAGCCCAGAGAAACTCCCCACTAGGTGAAGCAACTGCAACCAGCACCACACATGCAAGTTCTGCTGCAAACCTGGCAGAAACGGTGGCGCAATCCCACCTCCCAGGGTAATGAGAGCAAATACAGAGGCTTGGGAGAGAAGGGCAGGAGAGAGAAAGTAAACTTACACCAGCTCAGTTTTAGCAGTACTGCAGCCCCCCCCCCCCCCCCCCCCCCCAATTATTCCAGGCTCTGCCTCCCAGCACTGCAGCTCTGAAGGCTGCAAATCCCCAGGTGAGCCAAATGCAGCAGCTTGCAAGCGCACAGCATGGCTGCCTTAGCTCTGGCCTGAAGCCAGAAAGTTGCCACAGACAATGACAAAGAGGAGGAGAAACTCTCAAGGAAAGTTGGTCTTTGAAAAACCCTTTCCAGAGAAGCGGCGAGTGATTAGAAAGCTGTGCTGCAGGCTGGCCCTTGGTCCAAGGAGGGAGTGCAAGCGATCCACCCACCCAGCACACCCCTGCCAGCTGGGAAGTTCCTAAGAGACACAGCAGATGCCACCTACATTGGCTAACGGGATCAGCACACTGTGTGCGGCCTGGGGAGGCTTTGCCCACACAGCTATTATGCGATGCATCATGTGCCCCCGGTGTTAGGAGATATTTTGCTGGCGCTGTGTATAGCACAGCTTTAGATAGCTGGCACTCATGGGAGAGAACAAATTTGTGGAGGGTGTTTGAGAGGCTCCAAGCAAGTGCTACAGCAGGGCAGGGAGCGGATCAGAGACAATCCTGGGGACTGAAGTGTGTGTTTGAGGCATCTGATAGAAGGGTATCATCACCAATACATCCCAGGTATCTACACCTATAAATTTGGACTCAGACGCCTTACAAACAGCAGTGACAAATGAGCCTTTACTCCACCACAGGGGGTGAAAAAGCCACGTGCAAGGTCAGTGCAAAGCTTCAGTGCCCAGCAAGGCTTGAAATCACTGCAATCAGTGCAAACTCCCAAATAAAGGGGCAGTGCACTCAGCCCCTGAAAGGCTGCCTGAGCAATCACAGAAGCCACATCTCCTATGCAAGAGGTGAGCTGTCCACAGCTGCACAACTGCCCAGTCCCACAGACCTTCCAGCCAAAGAGGACCCAAACTTGGCCTTTGGTGCTGCAAGGCTGGTAGCAGAGCTCAGGGAAGTGCAGCAGGGGAGTGCCCTACCTATTCATGGGGGCACTTCAGTAGTTAACTGCTGAACTGCCATAGACTACAGAGCAAATGCTCTGAATTCTGAATTACAGGGGCTAACTGCTGCCAGCAGACAAGGCTGCATGGCACTGCAGAGGAAGGGGTGTCTCACGCACCCCCTGTCCCAGGCTGAGGACTGAGGAGTTCCCCCATTCAACAGCCAGAGTGATGGCCCCATACCAGAAAGCAGACCCACATCCTGCAGCCCTTCATGGTTTTTATATATATATATATATATACATATATATATAAAAATAAATAAATGCGCTGGCAGCCATGCTATTAAAATGTTAATTCCCTTTGACTTGCCAGCATTAGAGACCAAACATCCATTGTAATTCTTTGCCTTTGTAGGAAGATCTTCAGCACAGACTTGCTGTTTTTAAAGAGTTTTAAACACACCACTTAAATTTTTACAGCACAGCCTTAAATTCCTCAGGGCTGTATTTTTGTTTTCTGGGGTGAAGCCTGGCTAACCATCCCCCTTCTGGAGCCAGGTACCCTCTCTCTAGGGGAATGGTGCCTCCATAGTGTGGTAGGTTTCTGTGAGTGACTCAACTTTCAGGGAGAACCTAAACAGCAATAGCAAATAGCACAGACTGCAGTTAATACTACAAACAGACAGACAAGAGATTTTCCCTTCCTTATTTTAACCAGAGCCTCCTGCCCTGTCATTAAATGAGCAGGTTTTGTCCCACCCTTCCAGCAAGGACCACTGAAGGATTTTTAGAAGCAGAGGGGCAGGTCCTTCCTAGTATGGTCTACCACATAACCAAAAAGGACTTGGGTTACCTGTCCAAGGTCCAAAGTGACGTTGACCTGGTTGAACTCCAGCCCCCGGGAAAGAGGGGGGCTTTGCCACCAGCGCTCTGTCCCATCGATGGCATTTGTTATGGGGTGGGCCTTGTTGCTGTTAGCAGAGGAACAGATGTCACAGTACTGGCCCTGTTGAAAAGTACAAAAATAACATTTAACTGTAGCCAGAAAAACGTGGCACAAAGCAGACAGGTAACACAGCAATTCAGAAAATATAGGATGTAAGCCTGCTAATGCAAATCAATATGTAAACTTTTTGTTTGCACTGATTGAGAGCACGGGTGGAAAAAGGAACAAGAAAAAGCTCAAAAACCCCACAACAGCAACCCAGTGTAGAATTTGGGCTGCTCTAAGAAGCATCCCTTCTGTATTTCACAATGCACTGAGCATTGGCAAAGGGACACAGACACAAAGAACTGATTGCCAGACACAGAAGAGTAGGCAGAGGGAGAAGCTGCACTGCAATGGACAGCAGTAGCTCAAGCTCCAGGGCCACCAGCTCCTCTGCTGAGGCTGCCACTCACACCCCTGCTGACACCCAGAGATCCTGACCCGGACCATTCAGTCACTCCTATGGACTCAGACTGGCAGTTCTTCTGCTCAACTCCCTGCAATCTGTTTCTTGTCAACCTATTCACTTCACAAGTACAGTCCTTTCAGTTACATTTTCAAGCTTAATAGTCTAGCAGCCAAGTTCCTTTTGCTGGTGATGCTGCAATGCAAGGGCAGAAAGGGACAGCCCCTGTTGTCAGCTGCCAAGGACCTAGCTGCAATCACTTTTCTGCCTTGCTTTTATGGTGCGGGTGGCTTTGTCAGCTCCATGGACACGCTGCCAGAGAAAACAGCTCTGCAACTTTAACAGCACCTCCTGAGCAGGATCAGACAAAGACCTGAGTTGTTAGGGGCAATTCTTTCTTTCCCATTAAATGCACAAATGAATCTGACCCACTCTTAAGGAAACCTGCAAATAGCCCTGAAAATTGGCAAGTTATTTGTTTTGTGGAGCCACTGTTCTGTCACTTAAACTGCTGCTACAAACAGCCTAGAAGGGAACTCTGTTACAGGCAGTTTTCCTTTTAAAGGCGCAGTTATCCCCAGGCAAGCAAGCTGCCCTTGCCTGTCCCGGCTGCAGCCAGCTTTAATATTATACCAGGTACATGAACTCAAGACAAGCAATCTGCTTCCTGTGTATTCCATCTGCATCCCTACAAGGGCTAAGGCAAGACAGAGCCACCGCAGAACGTGTGATTTTCCAGATGCCCCAAACTCTGGCAAAATCTCAGTGCAAAGGAAACACAGATTTCACAGCATTCTTCCCCAGAGCCATGTGCTATGTTACTTGCAGGCAATTATGGAACGCAAATTGTCCTGAACAAGAACACGGTTTAATTAACTCCTCTAGAGATATGAAAATAGTGGACAGGCAAGCACAAGGCCAAAGAAAAGGGCAGCTGAAACCATCCAGGTAACCCTGATGCCCATTCAGGGAGCTCCTGCTGTACAGAGAGGTCAGGACAAGGCTCGTTTGAACATGCACCGAGACAGGAGGGAGAGCAGACCAGATAAAACTGACCCAACTCTTCAGCTCAGACCTTTAATGGGAACCGGTGCAACAGGTTGTGTGGAAATTTCTGCTGCACAATACACAACACTGAGGTGGGGGGAGAAGTGAGGCAAGGTTACAAAATGGGGATAAATAACAAAAAAAAAAGTGTTTTCATACTTTAAATTCTTGACACAGATGTGAAAACCATTTTGAACTCAAAGTTCACATTGATGGGCAACAGTCAATTCAAGTTTAGTAAGAGGGGACTAAAAATTAGGATCAGCTGCACCACATTTGTAATGCTGCTGTTATCCCTCCCCACTGCTGTGCAGCCTGCATGCGTTAGCTGCCACAAGGCTGGTAACATGTCAACAGCTGAACAAAGTTTGCTGTTGAAAGTGCAATTAGCCCCTCTGATGCACCAGTTGCTCATTAGTTGTTTCATTAGAGCCAGACCTAAACCTGATGAGAATCATTTCCAGCTTTTCCTATTTTAGAACAACTCAGGCTCCCGCACAGTGCATCAGGTCTCTACAGGGAAGAGAGAAGTTCTGACATCATCAGAGGATTTTAATTAAAAAGCAATTGTGAGCCACAGGCTTAGTGGAGACAGCAGGTTGCCAGAGCAGGAGAGGCGTGGACATGACCGAGGTACACTAAAGAAAGAACTTCAGCAATGCAAGACCTTGCAAGGCAGCTTAGAGAACATAAAACTGCCACTATCAGAGCAAACTGCAAAGGGAGAGAGATAAGGAGGAGGTTTGAATGGAGGGCAGCTTCCACAGACCTGCAAGGCCTGATCCTGTTCCCCGCTCACATCAATGAGAACTTTGAAGTTTCCCCTGAGCATAAAGACTAGCCTGGCACCCCGCTGGCATGGCTTGCCTCCGGGAGAGCAGATGGCTTTGTCCCATTTTATCTGGCCCTGCCATGACCCAACCTCAGCTCTCCTCACCTAATTTATCGGAAAACCACAGGGAGCGTGACCGAGCCTGGGCCACTGGGGATGAGGTAAGAAGGGCAGGAAACACGGGGGCAAAAAGTAGTATTTCAGACAAGGAAAGTGCATGCTTGCAAGCTGTTACCAGGGCTGTCCTTGCAGATCAAGTAACTGCTCACACAGAGTTAAGCAGGTGCTATCTCACCAGATGTCTTTTCTGTGGGCAACAGCAACTTGTTCTAAAAACTATGTGTCTTCAGCTGCAGTTAAACCACTGAACTCAAATGCTATCATATATGCAAACACAGAAGAGACACATACAGAGAGATACAACACCAACTGTCATACAAACAGCAGAGAGCCCTGGGCTGAGCCAGCTCCCCACTGCCATGCAGCGCTACGCACGAGACGCCACGGGATAAAGAAGCATCATGCCAGACGGTCACTGATGACTGCAGGATATCCAAAGAGAATGCCACTTAACTCAGAGACATTCAGGTATGAAACAGCTTCAGATCTCATCTGTTACCAACACCTGGAAGAGTGAGAGGACAAGACCTCCAGTAAGCACCAACACTGCCCAAGCAAGCATAGCTCAGTGCCCCAATTCAACGTGCAAACAAAGCAAAAGCAGCACTGATTTGAAATCAGTGAGGTTTGTTGCACATTTTTAAATTCTAAGGTCTATAATTGCTTCAATTAATGCTAGTAACTTCCCTTATTGTTATACAGCTAATCTCCTGAAGTAATCATCTACAACCCTGCCTCACTCCAAGAGCAGTGCACAATCCCTGCCGGCTTTGGCAGGTCTGTGGAACAGCCCCCAGGCAGCTGGGTGGTATGGGGAATATAAGCACACAGCTATGCCTTTGCAGATCCATCTCTGTCTTGGAAGGCAGATAGCTACAAGCATCTTCAGTAAAGCTTGATCAGAAAAATAAACCTGTAATCTCTCTTTTGCCTCATCTTCAAGACATTATCATTAAGGTAGGATTGCCCATGCTGATTAGTGGGTGGGACAAGGGAAGCAAACCTCCATGGCAAGTCCCTTTCAGCACACCTCAGCATCACATCCTTGCAGACTGAAAAGCCCCCCACAGTTAGAAATGCTCTCTTCTGCCAAAGAGCCCTGAATAAAGCAAAGGAAACTCCTTGAAAAGGTTTAGAGCCTTCCCACAAGCTGTGCCAAAAACACTGCAAGGGTCTTTAGGGCAGCATTATTTCAGAAAGCTTAATGATTATTGACATTTTAAGACTATCATGTTTTACAGTCCATGAACTCCCTTTCTGAAGTCTTCTACAATGTCAGATGAAAACAAACAGAAAACAGAGAAATTACTGAACTCATTGACTAGATGATTGTATTAATGTTTACACTAGGTCTTTAGTCAAACAAATGTCCCTTCACCACCACAGCATGTGGAAATCTCTTGGAGGGTCCCAAGAGGCATTCTTCCAGAATTCCTGACCAAAACCCCCTTTACACCACAGCCACACTGAGCAGGTGAACGGAGAAGGGAAGGAACTCCATCCAGCGGGACACGTGGGCAGCGAGGACATGCATGTAGAGTTCATTATTGTCATTTCAGTCTGCTCCAATTGAACACTTCCCTCCCACCTCCCTCATTGCTTTAGTCACCGGGTGGTGCCGAAATTCCTAAAGGGGATGAATTGGGAACTCTGACCTCTGCTCTGATGCCTCCTGTTTTCTCACCTCCCTTGCAGGTGCTGCCTGTGGTCATGGGAAGGAGCCACTATAAAAGGATTTTTCTAAAGCTTTCAGACTGACCAAAGACCACTGGCCTGGGAAGTGGCACTCAAATCAAAGCGACCCTGTGCCAGAGCTGCAGAGGAGATGGGAGGGGGTCACTGCAGAAATCCGTGGCTGAGGAATCCTGTCCAGCAGTGGGGGAAAGCCAGGAGGATGTGCATGCTCTGCGGTGCTAGGAAAGGGCTGCACTTGAAGGATGAGTTACAACTGCCCCCAAAGCTGGTACAGCCTGACGAAGGGTTTATTTTAGTCACCAGCATCCTTAGTGCAGCGTGTCATGCTGAACTAGCAGTGTGGCCAGAGCACAGGTGGACAGATGTAGAGCGATAAATGCATACCCACATTTGCCAGCTTTTTCCAAGTGGTCTTATCCTCCCAGTTTTGCTTGGCAGATCATTCACATTTGTTTGCAAGTGCACATAGTAGCAGCTACTTCTTTACCTTTCCTTACTACCTTTGCCTCACTGTAGGCACAATTACTACATCTGGGTCCCTATAAGTCTCCTGCTACTAATACTTAAAGCAAAGCTTCTTCAGGTTACATTATTTTACAGTGCAGCAAAGTGAAACAGATCTCTTTAAAAGGTGGCAAAACTCAGAGGAAGATATGTCAGCTTTTTGCCATCCAATAACATCTTCAACAATTTCTACTACAAACAGGGCAAAATTCCATGTCATAACCACACAATAGCCAGAAAATTCCTAGTACAGCACTAACTCGGGAGAATGTGGCCAGAATGAGAAAAATGTTTCAGAGATCATCTTATAACAAAGCCACCCCTACCAAAAGGCCAAGGCTCGATCCAAGAAACTGACAGTTTTCCCTCGCTCTTCCTTACTGTTAGGTACAACACGGACAACCCTATTACTCCATCACAACAGGTGACCTGGCACTGTGAACCTCATAAGCAACAAGCAGAAAATGCTGGCGAGCAGCAGCTGGCAGCTCTGTGGCAGGCTTCGGGCTCCAGAGCAGCTTCAGGGCTGCTTTTCCCAGCTTGGGCTGCTCTGAGGGGGGCAGTGGGTCTGGAGTTCCTGCAACTAGAACTAGTGTTTTACAAGCCCGTTTACAACTGTTCTTTCCTCTTTTCAAGAGCACCATAGCTGTTAAACTGGACAGCAGTTTTTACCGTCTACATTCCTGGCTGCAAGCTCCCTCTGGTCTGCTTAAAATGAGACCCCTGAGATAAGTCAGCTGACATTCGCTTGTAAAATTCACCCTCTTAACTTTCTCCTCTGCTCATCTGAATGCCCCACTGAACACACAGGGAATGGCTGATTTAAGACCCATAAAGGTAAATATTATCACATTTATGGTAATGATTCCCTGACTGGAAGAGCTATTTAGGAGCTGGTTTGCCCAGGGTTTTGTAAACATAAAGAACCAACAACTTTAAAAATAATGCCATGGGAACTCAGCAAGCCGCATTTCACGTGTGCAACTTCTGGCAAGGCTGGGAGAGAAAGAGCACGTGCGTCTCATCATCCCGCTGCTCCGGGGGGCTTCAGATGGGCTCCCGGCTCCGGTGCACAGGCCTGGGCAGGGGAGGATACCCTGGGGACCAGCCCTGCCTGCCCTATGCCCCCACCCAGAGCACCCCACCACTAACCTACCAGCCAGTTGGTGGTTACCAGCTCTGCATAAGGTCTGGCTGTGGTGGCCAGGCAAGTGGGGATGTGTGGGAAAACAGTGGTAGTGGGGGCCGTGGGGCCCTGAACACCGCTTGCTCGCCCAGCTCTGAGCTGCCCCACTCTTCGCTGCAGCCTCTGCCCTTCCCAGCCCTCCCAGTCCCCGGCGAGATCGAGCTCTGCCTCTTCTCGCACGGACGGCGAGAGGTGGGGACGAGGGAGCGATGGCCCGGGGAGCACAAAGAGGGGCTCGGACCCTTCTGTACCACCCCCCCCGGCCAGGAGGCGGCTTTGCCGCCCCAGCGAGGCTCCGCAAGCCGCCCGCGTGCGGGTGCGTGTGTGCCCCCCCGCCAGCCGTTACCTGGATGGTCTGGTTGGGGTCCCCCCCCGCCACCGGCCCCCCGACCAGCTTGCAGTAGAGGTCCTCCACGGCGCGGCGGCTGCCGGCGCCCGCCGCCTCCTCACCGCAGGTGGCGGTGGCGGAGATGCGGGTGCCCTCGGCCAGGTTGAAGTAGGGCGGGTGGAGGCTGTGCCCGTTCACATCGCTGGGGAAGGAGGCGGGCGGCCGGGCGGCAGCGGGCAGCAGTATGGGCAGCAGTATGGGCAGCAGCACCGGCACCAGCAGCCCCATCCACGCACCGCCCCGCTCCGCCGCCCTCGCCATCTTCACCGAGGCTGCCGACCGGCGGGGGCGGGCAGCAACACCGGCCTCCCCCGTCCCGCCGCCTCGGCACTGCGCGCCGCGCCGCCGCGGACGCGCTACTTCTGTCCCGGCGGCGGGGAGGGGCCGCCCGCCCCATGCGCGGCCCCGCCGCCCTTAACCCTTTCGCTCAGGGCCGCCGCCGGGGTCCTCTGCCCCCCCGCCCCAGCCGGCCTCGCCCTGGGAACCCCCCCAGCCCCGCGGGCAGCCGCAGCCTTGTGGGAGGAGAGGCCAAATGGGGTGAAGCGATTCCCCCCCCCCCCCAATAAAAGGGGGATAGGATCCTCAGGGAAACAATGTGCCTATTGTATCTGCGGGGCTGCGCTGCCTTGGTCGCGCTCGCTGGTATTTTAGTACGTTAAACTCCATTAACCGATAGATCGGTTTATCTCCAGGAAAAAACTCTATTACTAATTAACAAAACAGTAGAAGGCTCCACAAAATCCAGTTTACTCTCCTCGGGGTATGCTGTTGGTTCTCATTAAACCTGGACAGTGAAAATTTGCTTCCACTTTTCCCAGAAAGGCTGGCTTTCCGGGAGAGGCTTTGCCTTCTCACCTAAGGGGGAAAGGAGCAGCTCGGCGATAACGCAACCTTCTCCCCATCCCTCCGCTACCCACGGACAGTCCCTCCGTGGTGTGACTTGCAAGGACACACACACTGCTACTGGGGGGAAGACACTTTAGGGATAATAAACTGAACATATTACAAGAAGTTATATATAACAATCCACAAATTAACTCAACAAAACACTACTTTGATTTTCTAGCACAGACAGACTTTTTTAAATCCAAGAATTGAACGATACACACAAAATGTTGTGCCTGAACTGGCCAATACTGTTTCTTTAAACTAAGAAGATACAGAGTAGACCAACAGAGACCAGGTCTGGACTCCCTACAGTTGGATTGCCACGGTATGTGAACCTTGTTGCCTCACATCATCCTCTTTGTTTCTCTTTTGTGGACAGCCTAGCAGGAACCAGCCCTCTTGGAAAAGTCACTGTCTTAAATATGAAAAGCTCTTTAAAAAAAAAAAGCATTGCGAGGTGTGTAGTTCAAATACATAGCGCCACAGACTGCATTCGCATATGGCGTGTACCTGGCAGGCTATGCAATTACTCTCATTTCAGCTCTTTCAAGGGCCTTTGAAAGATCCTTTTTACTGTATCTAAAGCACTGTACATGGCCTATCATATAGCGATATATCGTAAGATTACCGTACGGTGAGAGTGGAGCCCTGGTCAGCGCAGTGCCCTGTGCTGCAGGCAGTCGGACACTCGCAGCCCTCCGGTCAGGTGCTGCTTGGGAAAGCTGATCGGTCCCAACATCGGGAGGTGGAGGACTGCAGACCCACATGCCATCACCAACCAGGGAGCCATCCAGTGCCAGCTGTTTCTCTCCTGGCACTGCGCAGTGTGAGATCGCGTTAGCATGACATCAGGACTTGTGAACGCAGGGTGGTGAGAGGTGCCTGGTTCCACATGGCGAGGAAGCACTGAAGCACAGCCGCCAAACCCATTCAGTTAGAAAGACTTCCTAAAGGGCTTTCAGACATCTTTTAACCCCTTCCTGCTTGTCCATCTCTTTGAGGATCTTTCCCCTGGTTTCCCCACTTAATGCAAGAACTTATCACTCAGCAGATGAATGTATCCTTTAAAAGCTAAATAGAACCTTTTAAAACAAATTCTTATAAGGAGTACAGGCAGTTTTTGTCCTTTAAACTGTGCTTGAAAATGGGTAGCTTGCTCTGAGGAAAGTGGAACAGCCACCTTTGAAAATACTTGTGCTCTGCAGTAATCGTTAACTAACATGTTTACGTATGGGAGACCAATACTCCACAGGACAGGAATTAAAACTTCCTTAAACTTTCTCAAATGCCATATTTAATTAGCTACTTACACCCCATGGCACCTGTGAATACGTAAAAGAGTTAACAAGGAACACAGGGCACAGATGAGGAAAATAACTTTCTCCCACCCCCACGAGAGAGTTACAAGGCAAAACACTTGGGCCAGGCTAATATCCACAATCCCTCTAGCGGTAACGTTGTGGCACGTAATTAATCACCCCTCCAAAATGCAATTAAGGAAAGTGAACAATCCATCCAGAGTGAAATCACAGTTAGCACGTGGGTTTTGTGGCGTGGGCTCAAGAGCACCATGCTGAAAAAATGACCCTTCTGCAGTCTGAACTGGCCTTTAGTCAACCACAGAGCTGCTTTGCAAAGACAGTTTGAAGACTGAAAACATACTTAGGCTACCTATACTGAGGGGATCTGAAGTTTTCCAAGAAGCAATGGAAATGGTTTAAAGAAAGAGGATCCTGAGGGGTTTTTTCAAGTACAGAAAGAAAGGGGCAGAGGGTTTCTAACATAGCTAAACATCTGATTCAGAGGTTAACCAAAAAGTTGAGGTTAACAGCTTGAACTCCTATTCTGACGCCATCTGTGGTCAGCCACACTCAAAAAACCAAGACATACTTTCTATTCTGGACTGGACACAAGTCCCGTCTAGTCCAGCATCTCATCTGAGAGTCACCACCAGCAAACATTTCAGGTGAAAACCCCCGTGGGTGGACAAGGAATACTCTGCTCCCCAAAAAGATGTTCCCTGATCTATAACAGCTAGAATTTAGCTTGAATACTGAAGCCTTTCTTCCATTTAAGAAGCTTTTCTAAGCATTAACTTTAACAGCCCTGGACATTTACTATTCATGTTGTTATCTGCTCTGATCCCTCTTTGAATTTTACTAGTTTCTTGAGCCTAGCAATGGTGCTTCTTGGCTTGGCTTCACAAAGCTGCTGGTCATAGTGACACACTCTCAAGTAGGAGGTGGTGAAGCAGAAGAGACTTCTCTGTTTAGAACTCATCCACTGCCAGTGAATGGAAAAAGAACTGAAAAAAAAAAAAAAATCCAGCCTGTAGCAATCCTACTCCAATCTTCTCTGAACCTACATATAGCAACATGACTTCAGCCATGCTGCTATCCATCTGCAACCGTTAAAGGCAACTGAGTTCCACTGAATTTTCTACTTTTGCCTCCCTAAAAACTGCAGGACCATGAGGACCTTGCCAGAAGCTGCCGTGAGAAACCGCAAGCTCCTTCTTCAAGCAAGCTGTAGAATGACAGAGGGGTTTTGGGAATGTGGAGTCACAGGAAGAGCATAAGAGATCCGAAAACAAATTCAATGTTTGGGCTCCCAACAGCTTACCTTGAGAAGGGAACTCAGTTCCTAAATCTGAACAAAGATTCAGCAAATTACAGGCAAGAGTTTTCCTATCTACACATGCCCTTTTCACCTCCTGCGGAAGTGCAGGGAAGTGTCCCACATACAGAAGCAAGGCCTGTCGAGTAATTCAGTGGCAATGCAGACACATTCTGCTTGCTGTGAATAAATTCTCTGGTTCTGTATTGTCTATTACATAGAGAAATGAAAGAAGTGCTCCTCACTCTGGGAAAACCAACATATGGCCAATGGAAAAAGAACTGTTGCCTTCACGTGCAGTATTTCCTAGCAAGGTACCGCCACAGTCAGAGCCATCAGTAAAAGCGGTGCCTGAGCCAAGAGAAATAAGTGAGCATCTGGTTCTTGTACCGGGTATTGTATAGGGTCCAGAACCTGCTATCTTACAGAAGATTTAATTACTTTTCTACTACCCTGCTGCAAGCAGTGTGAAGGAATGCGTTTCCTGAGCTTTGCTGTGTGGTGACCTAAGAACATTATACCAAGATCACTATTTTCATAAGCATGTCATGTCTTGACACAAGTGTGTCAAGAACAGCTACTAGAAGCTAAGAACTAATTCCACATGAGCTGGAATTGAACCAACACAAGCCAGAAGAGAATCGATATCCTTCAAGCACATCTCCAGCTTTATAATTTTACAAGCTTCACAGGCTGTACCTGAGAAGACTGTAAAACGAAATAAAAAAAGACATAAGCAGGTTTCAAGTGAGGCTCGCATTGAGTTTGCTCAGTTCACAGAGGCACAGAAAGAAGTTCCTCTCTTGTTCACACAGACCCCCGCACACATGCACATACAGCCAGTTCTGCAAACAGCCCACAAACAGAGACCCAAAGTACATTTCCCCTGTTTGTTCTTCAAACTGACAGCTCAATTACAGCTTTTTAAACCCTTCTGCATAGGGGGAGCTAAGGCACACTTTGAATCTACAGTGAGAAATGGCTGAAGAGTTTTGTTGAAGGTATGAGGAATTTGACCAGGATCTGCCTCATTTTCTTAGACTGGTTCTTACGAACACATAAAGCCAGAGGCCAGAAGGGATGATAGGACTCACCACACTACCTCATCTGCTATCTACTACAGGCCATAAACATCTACCCCACAGTGTTATACCCAGCACAGCTCTGCTTTTATTAAAATGTTCCTGATGCTGGTTTTGCAATGTTAACAGGAATAGTTAAAATGGGACAAACCAGACCAGACTGGTAAGGTGATGCAACAGGGAGCAATTCTGGGAAAGACAGCATCCTTTATATCTTTTCAGAATTGCATTATGTTATGGGAAAATGCAAATCCCTAAAACTGACAAGCACCACATCTGGAAGTAACAACTATTTTCCCCCCCTCTGTACAATTACTTTAATGCATCTTATCTTTGTTTCCTTGATAGTGTTCGCCCTTCAACATTTCTTCAAATTTGAGAAAGACTGTTTTGATACACAGCTGGTCAATTTGCCATGCCTGGGCAGCACCTTTTAGTTAAAAACAGAAGAAGGCATGCATCTGTGTTTTGTCTGCTGCGGACATTTTCACTAAGAGATCAAGAAGTTTCATAATGTAGCAGGACACGTTACTCTACACCAGAGAATTCAATTCACTTTAAGGTCAGCCTGTACCTTCCCTGTAATCAAATGGTTCCAAAACCCTCCCAAAGCCAGAACAGGTGTTTCATTCATACTGTCTGTCTACCTGGCAAGGACCCAAATACTTTCTTTTAAAGCCTAAACTCCATATTACTCTGGGGCGCACTGAAAACATACATATGTGCTCTCGCCAAGACATGCTTCAGGCTTGGTCATCATTAGCTACGTGTTTTTCTTTGCACAAATCAAACAAGAACACAGCTGCTTTTATGTTAATAACTAAATCATGCTTTAAATTTGTGCCATACAGCTCTCCCTTCAGCCAGAAGGGCCCTGCAGATTTAACAAGCTGAAATGTCAACAGAGATCAGTTCACCCACCAGAAAAGTGCAGCTACTCCTCGGGTGAGACATGGTAGCTGTTTAGCACCACAGGAAAACGAAGACGGCTGTGTCAAGTTGAAGCCACAGAGGAAGCAGGGGGATGAGCGAATATGCTTAGGATGAAAACCAGTGCAATGAAGGGAGTTAATGCACCCACTCGAGTGTGAAAGAGCAGCAGGGGCAAGCTAGAGACACACAGAACATGCTTTTACTTCTTGTCTGAAAGGTGGGACATATCCAGCACTGCGAACAGGAGACTGACTCAAGCCTGACTGGGAGAATAGGATTTTTCCTACTATGTCATTATAACTTCTTTGAATACTGGGAAGTTCATTCTCCCACAGATTACTTCACCCGGGTTTGGTTCTGTACCCTGTGGCTATGTGCACAAATATTCTTCAGGCACGGGGTCATGACAGACCCTTGCTGGCTTCCACAAATATCAGATCACAACCAATTTTTCAAAATCTAGGTGGAAATTGTTAGTGGCAAGGAACTTCAGGTATTTCAGAAAAAAATAGCACTTTAATGCAAATACACACATTTCTTTGAAGGAGGGGAAGGAATGATTCATGCCAATAAGGATTGCTTGGGTTAAATCATTCACTGTGTTTCCATTCAAGAGGTTTCTTTTCTCCTTGCCATTCTTGAGAGCTGGTGCTAATGTCACAAATAACTCTGAAAACAATAGGTTCTGGAGAAAGTTAGTAGCTAACATGGCAAAAGGAAGATCTCGTCCAGATCAGAAAGGCAAGACACCAGCTAACCATTGTACAGTTTGACTCTGCCTGCCCTCGCGACTGCTTTTTCATTAACTGTGCATCTGTTCAGCTGGAAAGCTGCGGGTTCGCTTAGGTCAGGGAAATGCTCTGATTTCATTACTACTACTAAACCAGCACAAAATGGAGCTTGCATGCTGTGTTTGGTAGGTAACACGGCTGTCTGCAGGGAACACAGCGCTGATACAGATACACCTGCCCTCCAGGCAAGCACAGAGGTCCTACAATGAAAACAACTTCTACCTTCAAACTGGTCTTCTGTCAGTAACTTTTGTCACTTACACTTAGGGACTTTAAGGTCAGATTTCTCCTTTCCTATAATCAGATTGATCCAAATATACTCTTCTGGTTTTGCTTGGGAGATCTTTCTACTTATAATCTAGATTTAACTGGAGTCATGAGATGGTGGGGCACACACTCAAATACCCAGTATGAACGTAAATGATTCCTGTTCGGGCTAATTACACTATCATATCATATAGAACCAATTTCCCCAGGACTGATGAGACCGAAACCATGCCTTAAAGCCCCTCCACTATCAATTTCTAGTACATGGACTTCATGGAGAGACTATCTTCTCTGCCATACAGGATAGTAGTATTGGCATTTTCCTATTAAGTCCTGTTTCTTTAATGAGAAATAATACATAGTTAACAAAAAGTGTAATTAGGAACAAGCAACAGACCCCAGCAACATTACAAGTGCCAAGCTGGCCCCAGAGGAAGGATCATCTCAACAAATATTCCACACCAGCAGACGTCCTTTGGTTTTCACATGTGTTTTGCCACCTGAAGGGGATAACCAGTCCAACAGACAGTGGCTGTGGCTCCCCAAAGGAATCAGCAACAGCCCTCGTGTCAGTCACAAGGAATACAGTCAGAGGAAGGTGCACAGATCCAGCAACCCAATGGACTTGTTGGACTTGGCAGAACAAACATTTAAATTTGGAATTTCCCTGTTACCTCCAATCTGCAGTTTAGCTTGATATTTAAAAATGCACAAAACAGAATGAAGCAGCGGAGACACATTCCAGCCATAAAGCTCCAGTTTTTGCTTCTCCCCAGCAGCTTTTCTAATTGTGCTGCACATGTTTTCCCAGATGAAATGAGAACTGTGGGTCTTAAAAGAGTGCCAGCTGGTAAAGAGGTTATAAGCAAAGTTTGGGGGGAAAAAAAAAAAAAGGTTAAAAATGAAGGGTTTCTTCCCTCATCCCTTTCAAAGCAGTTTTTGAATGTGGGAAATAACCTCATTCCCCATGTCCAGGAAGTTGAATGGCCAATACCAGCAGCACTGGTATAATGAGTACAGGGGGCCTCTGACAGAACGTCTCTGCCACACAGGCAGGCTGTGCTGGGGTCATCAAGCAGACACAGGGCTTTGGCTGCAAGATGGGAAGCAAAGACCAGCCACCCGCCACCCTGCCTTGTGCGTTACTTGTCAGAATTATAGACTAAGACCGTTATTGGAACCTTCTGCGTACAAGCTGTCAAGGCAAAAACCTACCTCAACGCACAGGTTTTGTGTTTTCTTCTCACTTCAGACAGGGCAAGGGCAACAAAAGGTGAGGGAGAGGATAATTCCTCTGGAATAACAAAGATCAATGCAGACAAACAGAAGGAGCTGGTATCCTAGGTAGGCACCATCGACGTTAAACACTCTTGTGTTTGCATTATTTGATTTAAGCACATTAGGAGACATAAACGTGATACCACTAACTCTGCCCAGTAGTCCCTGTCCTTTACCAAGGCAGAAGCTGCAATGCAAAGAAAAAAGTCGACAGATATTTGTGTGCAGTGCCTCAGTCCCCACGACCGGGTAAGGTCAAAGAGCCTCTGCTTGCCGATCCCCCACATGCTGGCACTGGGGACGCGATTCCAGCAAACGCACCAATCACAGCCACAGCAGTTCGGTGTGAAGCGGGCCCATCTGGAGCACGCTGGCCCCTCTGTTTGAGGGTACCAGCTTGTACTGGTGCAAGCTGTGCTGCAGCTACACTGAATGGAACCTGGCATGGCACTGCTGCAGGGTGTCTTAGCATCATCTCAACACAGATGAGGATGAGTTCACACCTGTGTTGTCCAATTATTTCAGAGCTGGAAAGAGGGAGTTAGTTACTACCCTTGAGTCTCCACAGGGCACAAGGCAGTGCTGGATGACAGACAGAGTTTAGTTCCAGCTGCACATTGTGGGCTCTGCCTATGGGGAATGCTTTACTTTTTTTTTTCTCCCTGGGATACACTCAATCCAAGCACAATATTGACAATAAACTCTTCTTTCTGAGATTCCCAGTCCTAATCCGTGGGACTTGCAGAGGGTGAAAGCATTGTAATGAAATATTAGCAAGAGTTGCCTTGGTAACTGCCCAGATGAAGCCCTCTTATATTCACTGAAGTTCTCCCAGCGTGACTAATACCTCCTGGGCTGTAGTTACACCACTCCGAACGTCCTGAATGCATGACCAAGTCAGCAGAGCAAACACACTCAAGCCCCATTTATACAGTTATGGCTTAATCTGATTATTTTGTAGTTTGACTGAGTGCAAGAGAAATTTGCAGAGCTTCACTCTGCAATCATTAGCTCCTCACTTTCATCTTGCCCCTCTTGCTAATTCAAGGTAAGATTTCCCACTCTGCATTTCCTAAGACAGAAAAAATAGCAGCCTAACAGCTGAGTGCAAATTGCAGTCATCTGTTAAAATGCATTTGGCAACATTTTCTTTATCCTGTTAACCTTATCAGTGAGCGTAACACGTGGGGAATGTGGAGGGCCTTCATGCAATGCAAAGCAAGAAGCACTCCATGTACAGGCCTCGCCAGCCCCTCTACTGCAAAATCCAGATCACAGTTTTCAGCAACTTAAAACGGTTGGTGTGAGAGAAAACCAGAAGAACCATGGGACACAGAGAAAGGCACTGACAGAGATCCTCACATGACCTGAACAAGCCTTCTGCCCCCACCACTTCCCTCCCCACAAGCTCCCTGGCACTGCATGCACACCATTCCCCTTCTGCTCAGTGGAATTTGAATTGCTCAGGTACGTGTCCTTGACCATGTACAGCTTAAGGCTTGCACAGAAGAGGTTTGCTTCTGCTTGAGCAGGGGCCTGCAAAGGAAGCCCTAGACTGCACTCCTGCTGTCCCCAGGAAGGCTGGCACCATCCCACCCACAGGACTGTGACAGCAGGGGAAACTTAAGTGGTTCCTTTGTAAGCTGCAGCTGACAGCAGCAGAGTACTATCATTACTCCAAACTTGGGCTCACTCCATGTGCCGGCTCCCTCCATCCCAGCTGTCCACCCAACCCTTAATTTTCCTTTTGCAAAGCTCCTTTCACTGCCAGGACTGAGGGTTTATAGGTCCCAGAGAGAACAACTCAGTGCCCTGATGTTCCCTACTTCTCACTCTTGCTCTTATTTCTAGGAGTACGATTCATTTCCCTGAGTGGGATCGGGGGCAGGGTGCCTGCAAGAGAGGAAGACTTGCAAGATCAAGAGTTCTCATCTATTTAAAACTTTTTGGAAATAATTTCCTTTGGCAAGATAATCTCAGAATTTAGACCCCCCCTATTTCTGTCCAGCACACCAAGCTCCCAAGACTCCTGCTTTAGACGTGAGAGAGGGCAATTGCAGTATCAGAGACAGAAAAGGTTAGGGTGACAACATGCACTGTGACATTTTCTCTTCAGTTAAATGAGTAGGGATGCTAGTAGCTGTCCAAGCATTCGAGCTGAAAGACTGAGCACAGCTCAGCGAGCCCTGTGTAGTTCCTACAAGGTAACCACTGAGCTATATCTTATTGTGGCTACAAGATCACTTGGATCGCCACACCTGTCTGTGGGCTTTCATCTCCAAGTGGGACATGAGCCATAACCATATCCTCTGCAGAGATTAGCCTCAGCCAGCCAAGGCCTTGCTTTCCCGGTGAAAGCAAAAGGTCACAGAAGTTTTGGATCTCCTTCCTACAGCTCAAGGCGCACAATAAAGGGTTGCTGCAAGTCTGCAGTTCCTGCAGACGTACCTGGCTTAGCTCTGAAACAAGCAGCACCAGAGTCTCCAACAGAACAGCTGCTGCAGGGCAGAGCTCCTTTCAGGCTTCAATATTTGCCTGACCACCAGTAAAAACTAGGACAGCTGCACTGCATGGGTTACTTGAACCTCCTGATGCCTGCCCTGGACTCTGCTCAGCATAGCCTATTCCTGAAAAAAGGCTTCTTTAACAACAAAGAAAAAGTAAATATAGCAGCACAATCTCTCCTGGCACTAGGGACTCACGGTTTGGATTTGTGCTTCACTAAGTTGCATATGAACCAGCTTTTAAGAGTGAATTCATAGGGGATAAAGGAAAACATATTATTGCCCACTCTTAAGCTGTTCACTAGTACCAGCTGACTCACCCTCTAAATGCACACCGCAGTCTGGGTGCACTGTGGTAACAGGGATATTTATGACTTTCATTAGCATTTGTCCCTTGTGTGCAGCACAAGTGAGTTTTCACACCTGTGTCCGCCGTAGATAAGAACTAGCCATGGTCTGGGCTCCATATCAGGAAAAGATTTTACATATTTCCATTGTCACAGCCATTAATCTGAAATCTAAATTACTTCCTATTTGGGAAAGCATCTGAGTTTTTTCCATGCAGATTATTCCTACAGTAGCTTAATAGCAACAGCTAGCTATTTTGTGCTTAAAAATAATTCCTCCCCAGTAGGAAGAGATAGCAAACAGGAAAATAGGTGCTTTCTCCAAAACAGAAGAGCTATGGAGCCTGTTTCTCACATCACAGAGAAAGATGGTGCCACAGCCAAGAACCTAGGCTATGGCTGAGGCTCAAATCCCATCTCTACTAGTTTCCTGCATGACCTTGGACACATCACTTAACCTTCTCTTTGCCCGTCTTCATCAACTCAAAATGAAAAGTAGCAGTCATGGTGTATGATGAGAATAAAGGCTGTGAGATGCTCAACCATCAAATGTAGGTGCATTTTTAAGTTTGTAAAAAATGGATTTAACATCTAAGCCCTGCTTATTTTGTAGGTCCAATAAACTTCAGTGAAAATCCCACACATTCTGCACAGCCTCTTCAGTTCACCTTCCAGGAGATTAAACAGCAAGCACGAAAACGTGACAGGTTTGTCAGGATTTACACAATTCAGAAACGTAACGGTCCCTAAACTCAACTCCAAGGGCTGGTGAATGGAAAAGCCATCACCAGCTCTCATACACAGGGCAGCCGGGAGATTCTCCAAGGCTATGAGCTCAGGAAGTTGTGGCAGGCTGCTACAGCAGCCTCTCTGCAAACTGCCCTGCTAAGCTGGAGATTTCGGTTCATTCCAGAGGACGAGCTGGTGTGCAGAATGGCTGCATCCCTGGAGGTCAGAAACCCTTGTTTGTATGCATGGGGAAGCACTTTGGGATCCTTCAATGCAAAATTTTGAGTGCGGTTTTCCAGCCATAACACTTGAAATAAGGTAGCTGGAAACATAACAGAGAGTAGTCCTAGGTTCGTTCTTTGACTACTGGTTTTCAGCATGAGATTTTTCTCCCTATATAACCTCCAATTTCCTCAGCACTTTAAGGAAGGTTTGTATTGGGCATAACCTTTGCACAGTCATCCAGGTAACCAAAGAAATCTTAAACTCAGAATGGCTGGTTTGCTGGGATAGATCCTGTGACTGCTTTTAAAGACTTCGCATTAATATCGAGGATAATATTTTAAATAAAGAAAAAAGAAACCTCATAACCACAGCTGGGCTATTTGCGGGAGGTTTCTCCTCAATTTTCAAAGATCCTTGCAAAACTGGCAAGGAAGCCAAAAGCTATTTTACTTTCTTTAGGAACACTAAAGGGAAGAAGGTACTTTGCGGATTAGGAGATTAAAATTACAAATACACTGTCTGGTAATTTTATAGTAATTAAAGTCATTAACTTTATTGTATACTGCCATTTCAGCTGGTTTGGGCTTTTAGAATTTTGTTTAAAGGAGCCACATTATTAAAGAGCTTCAGATGTGGAATTACTGCTGAAAGGTATCCACTCTGGATTGATCCATAGCTCTGAACTTTTAAGGGCTCCCAAGATGAAAGCCATTTGGAAACTCCTTATGTGATTTATGCATATAGTGCCTGACTTCCTCATCTTCATGCTAGGGGATTTATTCCTTCCCTAATGAGGTGAAGGTCAGGCATGCCACACTCGTTCTGGAAACAGAGAGGGTATGGGCGTGTGCCCATTGGCATTCTTGCCTTGAGCTCTGCACTTCAAGCATGAGGTATGAATAAAGGAATTTAATTAGTTCTTGCCTGCTTCTATTAAACCGCTCTAGAGGGAGGGATGCAGAGACAGTATAATAAAGAGGGTATGTGATTTGCATGCTAATAAAGACACATACACTTTCTCTGGACAAGCCTTGACTTGATACCAAGATTAGAACTTGCACTAAACCCAACTTTGTTCCAAAGTGAGCCTGCCACACACAGCAGTGTGAGTTTCACAGGGTTTTAAAGTTAATTACAATCTATTCTGCTTTTGCCGTTTAATGTCTCTCTGGCTGTTCCCTGGCCTGCGGCTCACTGAAAAAGCAGATTAAGTGCTTTGGGGTGTTTATCAAATCCTTATTATTACAGGCACTCGCTGGCTTTGGGAGAGGAAGCATCAGATTCTGTTTTGCTATTTGTTGATCGTGTTTAGGGCTGGAGAGAACGGAGGAGACCCGCTCCCCACACGGGAGGGACCGAGGCCGTGGCTTGACAACATGTTGTCTTTGGCAGCAGTATTGACCTAATCTGTTTCTGCCCTCCTTCCCTTTCTGGTTGTGCCAACAAAACCGTTCGTGGAACCAGGCTGTGAACTAGAATAGGGAACTGACCCAGCTACAAAAAGGGGTGTAAACAATTTTTGTATAGTTTGTTTTTTTAAAGCTATCTTAAGCCATTTAAGAAACAGCCCTCCCTGTGAGACTGCACGAGTCAGACATCTGGAAACACAACTATTTCTGTACGAGGCTGTTAACACAGGTAAGCACTAGAAGTCGTTGAAAGGGACATCCAGTTCTTGCTGATTTAAGACAGCAATTCCTAACATTAAGAGCAATGATGTATAGCAAAGTGGATGTCACTAGGCCAGAACTGAAAGTGATCCATCCATTTTGCGGGAGAAGATGACAGGTCAATGCACTTAGAACAGAGTTTTTAATTCTTGGAGCATGCACAAGCTATGCTGTTTCAGCTAGCCTTACAGATCTTGTTAGGGCAAAATCCCAAATGTTTTGCTGAAGTAGTCTCCAGCCAAATCCAGATTTGCAATAGGGACAGCAGAGTTAGTCAGGAAATACAAATCAACTGCAGTAATCAGCAGCAAAGGAGAAAAAACAAAAATATTTTAAGTGCTTATCTGGGTGCTGGATTGAGTCCTTGATTTTCATGAGTTTCCTACATGGTCTTGGAAGAATTGTGTGCCTGCACCCCAGTTTCCCAGCTGTAAGACAGATACGATAGCACTGCAGACACAGCAGATGAGATGTTAGACACTGAGGTAAAACACTCTCCTAGGATAATTGAAAAAAGAGACTCGCGTAACAGCACATGACATCAGCAGAGGACAGGCAGCCTGTACCCACTGCAGGGACAAGGCAGCAATGGGATCTCCTGACAGGGGTTTCAAAGCACAGCCATGTTCTTAGGGAGAGATCTGGGTGGTCTCCAACGCAGCTTGCACTGGTAATTTGCAACAAAACATGATCTTGGCAACATACACCTTCTTACTAAATGAAAGCCCAACTTTGTCCCTGGAGCATACTGTTCAACCTGACACAGCTGCTCTGAACACAGGCCAAAGGCCCTGCAGAGGGTGGGAGGTACATGGGAAAACCCTGCAGAAGTGCAGGTGAAACAACCTCCTCATTTCCCCCAAATCTCTCAGCTTACAGGCCAGGCATGGCTTCTGCATTGGTGGTTTAACCACACTACAATTGCTCGATGGGTTCGTTCCCAGCAGATCTTCCCTGCCCCACTGAACTGCCTGCACCAGCTGGACTTGGGGTCTTCACCCCGCCACCCCATCCCAAAGGATGGGAACATCTCTCTTGTTGAACTGCATCCAAAGCCTCCCCAAAGCAGAGCTGTGTGAAATGACAAGCTTGGTGAACTGCTGCTGGCGATTCGCCCGGGACCCCCACCGAGCTCCGCGGTTTACACCCAGGGAACAGGAAGCAGGAGCCAGCCAGAGGTTTAGCTCTTCTGTTTTACCGCCTGCTGTGCATTAGCAATCAATCATTAACCTCCTCCAGTCTATCACGAGCCTCCGAATACACTATTACAGATGGATCTCAAGACCAACAATATTCTAACTCATAGGTGTGGGCAAGACTAATTTGAATGCATTTCCCCCTCCTCCAAATTACATTACTATCACCAGCTAGCAGAAACTTACTTCAAATACAACAAATCCCTCATATATGCAATGAGCTGGATTTTTCAAAGGCTGCAGCTGTCATAACCCAGTTCCCAACTCTCCAGTTTTTTGAAAGATCCACCTTCACACTTTGTAACCCCAGAGTATTTTACAAGGTGTACTAAAGGACTGAGATCTTTTTGAGAGAAGTGACTGCAATCCAAATTTGTACACTTTAAAATGGTTACATTTTAAGGTAAACCATGAACTTCTGAAAATCAGACATGCTACACCAGACACTCAAGATCAATAGCTGCGTCCAGAAATGCTACCTTGCATGCAAAACATTAGAAGAATAGGATCGCACATGAATATGCTGGAATGTATAGAATGACAGAGGGCTGCTGTTCTGCCATATAATATCGACGCTTCACTGTCAGACTCCTTCCCTGAGAACATCACAGTACCATCCAAGCCAGCAGTAAATCCACAAATTCTTTGACAAGTACATACATCCTGTTACTCTGCTTTACAACTGCAGAAATTAAGGCAAACAACAGTCATGTCATTTATACAAGGTCACAGTGAGTCCATGCCAGATTTCTTTAAAAATAGCTGAAAATCCTCCACCAACATCTCCACTGTCTCCAGACAGCGAGTTTGAAAGGAGATGAGCTGGGGAATAGCACAAGCTCCACCAAAGAAAAGGAATCCCTGCAGAATTCCTCAGGAATGCAGAAAAACCCTACAACTCTTCCCAATATTTTTTCTACTCTCTTGGTGATTACTAATCTTTATGTAGTTTACATTCCATCTATCATTTTTATAACCAGAGATCACAAAGGGATTATGACTGGGGGCTGCAAGCTATTCACACAGGGACCCTGTTTATCTAAGCAAAGAGAGCAGCTCTTCTACTTTAACTATTTATAAGGTGGCAGAAACATTACCATTCAGGACTTGTGCAAAGCTAATTTGCTGTCCTACACCAGTAATTTAGGTAGTGCCATTTATGTCAGCAGAAGCATCTCTAAATACATAGCAGTCACAAATAACAAGCACACCCTCCAAGCAGATTGTCATTTTTTCACCCAGTTTACATCCAGCTTTTTTTGAAATTAATATCAATAATTACATCCCTTCTCCCACACTGCCGGGAGTACGCTGGGAGCTGGAAGTGCTCTGACGATACAGCGCTGTGACCCGAAGACCTCCGGCAGGCGTAATTTAGAAAAGTCACAGTGTCGATCTAAATTCATACTAAAGGTCAAATCATCCCCTGGGGGCTTGCTGGGGCCAAAGCTCAGCTACAAGAACCAGGCTGCCCAAATTGACCAGAAAGTAACTGAATTCCAGCCCACGCTGCTGGATTTAGTGCGTCTCAATCACCAATGCCTACTCCCTTGTATGAAAAGGTTGGTTATTTAAGTTGCAGCTGCCGCTTCTTAACAGTAACAATGATGTTTGAAAAGGTTCCTTTGATTCTCAGCAAACATTACAGCCCTGATATCAGAAATACTGTAGCTTTTGTTTTGAAGCAGTAAGTGGTATCACCCAGCTTCCACTTCCCTTTGAGCCAGAAGGTTAAAGAAAAAATTTAAAACAACAAAAAAACCCAAAACAAACAAACAAACAAAAAAACCCCAACAAAAACAAACACCAAAAAGGAGCAAGACCTTAAAAAAAGGCAATAAAATATCTGTAAATATTCAGTGGCTAAGAAATTAAATTGATTCCTTGATGCATGACAACATCTTCTTAAATATCAGCAAGAAAAGCATCTGCTCTAATCTAGAAACTTACATGTAATAAGAACAAAGCAACTGATGAAGGGAAGGAAAAGGGACCTCAGGAGACTTTGGAGCAGGAAAGTGTTCCAGGTTATGGCAAAAAGGGAGAGTCAGGGATTTAATGCTTGTAAGGTCTTATTGCAGACTTTCTGGGGAGTGGATTCTCCCCTAGTATTTGCTTGCAGAGTGCCCTGATACCCTTGAAGTACTGTATAAATAATACAATAACCAAGAAGAGTGGGACTAAGTGGCCTGATAGTGACCCTGGTTTAAAGACCACTCCCTCTATACAGATACTTGCATATTACTTCCAAAAAAGCTGGCATCCACTCATTTTTCCTACCAGGTGTGTTTTTCATCTCCTGCCTAGCTATTGTCTCTGCTAGCATATTGCAGCTCATATCCTCAGCAAACACAAAGCCTGTACAGCCCACCGATGGCTGGATAGCAGCTGCCCTGCCTGTGCACAGACGGTGAATGGGCATGGGACTCTTCTTTTGTCCTTTGCTGTAAGATAAGCCACACATACTAAGGTGCTATAACATCTAAAAACTAGCATTAAAAAGAAAATCTGAACATGCATGCCCAGGTCTTTAGTTGATGGGGAGAGGAAGAGTTACTTCAAAACAAAACCCGACAGCCCCAACCTTTAGACAGGAGCTGTCTGCCTGCAGTAAGTCAGATCTGGGAGGTTGTCTGCATCTCAGCAAGGCTACTAGCAATCTTCTGAAGCGGCTCTCAACCACCCTCAGCAAATCCAGCACTAGGGATCCCTCCCCAAAAACGAATCTTCTGTGGGTTTGGGTTCATCTAATGCTGGGACCCCCGGGGCAGAGATGGGCTGTACTGCTGCTCACTGTAATGGGAGAGTGCCCCTTCGGCTACAACACACCCCTGCAACAGAGGAGCAGAGGCTTTCCAGGGCACTCTCCACATGCTCCCCGCTCCCACCCCTGCAGGTACGAGCACCCACTGAAATCCACAGCCCCTCCCCACCTCCCCCGCAGCCTATTGTTGCATTTGCAGTCAAAAGCAAGCCTTGGGGACAACCGCAGACAGCTCTGGGAGGCAAAGGTTACAGGTGTGCCCCACGCTCCCTCCTGGGTGAACCGACTTCAGCAGAATGATCTCCAGGCCCCGGGGTGACAGCTTGATAAATGACATGCCACATCAAGGCTGGCAGCTTCTTTGCCTGGGAGGAGCAGAGAGGTTCATGAGCATTTTTCTCCTCTGAAATCATTCACCTGCCTGACTGCCATTTCTAGCCCCTGTAGCTCATTTTTTCCCTGATAAACTGTTTTAAAGATAAAAGGTACCAGGAGAAGATCCCCTCCTTGAGATGAAGACAGTCGGCACTCCAGGAAACTCTGCACTTTGTGGCTGGTGGTTTCCCCAGTCACCTCCTGGCATGACAAGGCAGCTGTGGCAAAGGGGACAACTGCTGCAGGGGACCTGGCACCATCTTCTCACCCCTTTCACCATCTTCTCACCCCTTTCACAGCTGTGCAACATGGAGAGATAGGACAGATCCTCATCCCACAGGTCACTCCTGGTTCTCCAGATCATTGTGGTTAGTGGGTATCTGGTTTGTCTTCTCCTCAGCTTGGACACTGGCTCTTTTTAGCTCTGAAAAGAAGCCTCAGGAGCTGTTCTGGAGGCTGGTGACTACCCTTCATTTCCAGAACCAGTGGGAGAAGAAATCACTGAAGCACAAGACATTAACTCCAGTCATTCTCTTACTTCAGGCAAAGCAGAGAGATACTGCCTTATTAAAATATAACCCTTCAGAGTCCCTTTCTGCTATAGACAGAAGCGCTCTAATGTAAGCAGGAGACTCCCCAACCATATCAGCAGCTACGGATCAAACCCAGAGATCTGTTCTTCAGCCCATACTGCAGCTCTGTCAGTGTCGGATCCTGCCCCAAGCGTAGTGCAGTGCCATCACAAGTACCACACAGCACCACCACGCAGCCTCACAGTTCCTCACTTCAGCTCCCCTGCTCAGTAAAAAATCTGCAGAAGAAGTCAAGTCCATGTAGAAAAATATCTTTCTTTTTTGAAAACTGAAGATGTAAAATAAGTGAGACTGCAGAATTCTTTTTACTAATGGAAAGTAAACAGGGCAAGAAACACCAAGGAAGAGCGTAGATGCCTGAAGCTACAGGCATCACTCAGACAGCTGTGTTGTAGCATGGACACCAAATGGATGGGGAAAGTACAGCCTGCAGCTCTCCACCACATCCAGGAAGGGCCAAGGCCCATCCCCGTCTGTTTTGGCAGTTTCAAGTGACATATCCGACCGACCATGGCTCATAAATCTCAGCTAACCAGGGCATTTCCTTAGGCCCCCGTATCTTTGTTTAATCACTTTCTCTAGACCATGCTGACTTTCCAGATCTTGCATGCAATAGCTCAGCAGTTCCAGCAAGTGACATGAACAAACGTGCCAGCCCTATACGTCACCCCCACGGCTCGGGCTGCTGCTGCCTTCACTCACGCGCAAGAACAGGCATCTGCAACTACCCTGCGAGCTTCGGTAGGGCTGCTGCACAGCAGTGCCCCACACCAAGAGCTGGCCTGGACAAAGGTTTACTGTTAGATATGTCCGCTTGTGCGGTTTAACATGCACCATCTACCACGCTGACAAAGATTAAATGAGTCATCCTTTAGCAAGTGTTCAGCTGGCCAAACTCGATCTCGTGGGGATCTTTGCCTGTAACTCAAGCTACTGAAATCTGTTCTACATTAGACTCCTGTCAGCCAAAATGGCTTAATTTAAAACGTATGTTGGGGTGTAATCACACCTTTCAAAGCAGACTTGATAAAACCCAAAGGTGCTTGAAAACCCAATGCGGTACAAATGACTTTTCATGAAAGCCTTCTAAATATGTAAGCCAAACAGTCTGCTCTTCTGAGAGAGCAGGAATCTGACTCAAAATGCACCTCGGTTAGATCATGTCTCTGTCTGATACTGATCCATGGGAAAAAGTTGGTATTAGTACAAGACACAGTAGCAAAGAGTTTAAATTGTCCATGTCTGGGGACTGTTCTTTGAGTTTTCAGTGAACGCCTGCTATTAAAATCCTTGTGCTGTAAATAGTCCAAAATCAACTATAATTTTAGCCTGTGACTCAAGCAGAATTTAAAAAATATTTTAAAAGCAAAACAAAAAGATGCTTCACTTTCATTTCTGAATTACAAACCAGCTGAGTTTGGATTGGGGGAGGGGACACTAATTCACCTACAGAAATAATGAGTGAGACAGTGGGTTACATTTCACAGAGTTTTAACATATTGGCCACAAAACTCCAGGGAATACAATGTCCCATGCATCCTGGCATTTTCCATCATTGGAAGACTCTAGCCTAACATTTAAAAATTAGAGGTTGGTATTTGCATGGGATAATAGTTTAATCTTTTTAACAATGAAACTGCCTGGCTGGCAGTGGTGGTGAGGATTAGGTATTAAGATGCATTTTTATAAATGGGGACAATCAGTCAGAGCTGTCAGGATGGCTTTCGTTAGGATTACCAAAGTGATATCCAGAAGTGAAGGTGTTCATAGGAAACCAGATGCCAAATGCAGCAGTGTTTTGCATTGCAGCAATTAGCAAACAGGTAAAGACTCCTTATAAAAGTCTCACATAGACATGCACATATTCACAAACAGAAAAAAAAACCACAAAATATACTGTCCTAATGACACTTTCAGAAAGCATCTAATATAGATCTCACACTTGTCCCAATCCCACTGGCTTCCCTAACCCATGCTGAATACATAACATAAACCCGTTAAAAATGATGCCCTGCGTGTTAATGAACACCACACTATGACGTGATGAGATACTTCTACATGCAAAGGACTTACATTTGGGCAATAAACTGCATAGGCAGTTGTACCACGTTTGCCTCTACACTTGCTCCTCCCTTGAGTGAATGTGCTTGGAAAGGGCTGTGCTGTGGACAGCAATCTCAACTAAGACATAACCATAGCAGGATAAGGTGGAGAAGCTTTTGAACTCTACTATTTCTGAGTGGTGTCTCCTAGACCAGTTCCTGAAGCTGGCATGAATTCCCACAGGCATCTCTCCGTTCAGTTCAAAGACATCACACTTGTCTGAGCACAAGTTAATCTTTCAGAACACTTGGAAAAGAACCGCACCACAGATGGTACAAAAAGGATATTCTCACTTGCCTCCATACCAAACACTACAGCAAAAACATAGAAATACATGAATGGGGTGAAGTCAACGTACACAGGCAGTCACTGTCTGTCATCAGCAGAGCAAATGGCCCCTACAATTAAGAGCATGAGCTCTGTCTGGTTTTGGCATCATTCATTTTAATGGCTGCTGCCATATAACATACAGATGCTGTAGGTGAAATTAAACCTGGAACACCATGACAATATATCATTTTTATCCCAATCACTGATGTGAAAGGTATGCTCATGCTGGAATGCAACAATTTAAGTGTTGTTCCTGTCAATCTTCAAAAGCATTTGCAGTCAAATTGAGCTGCCCAAACTACTTTACTCCATTTGAAAAATTATGAGTAATAAAAATAGTGTTAGATGATGAGCAGAGGAGACAGGTGGTGCTGAAATGAATTAGCATGTAAAGTCTTGGGGACTCATCTGTATCTCCTCATCCTGCAAGAAGCTGATCCTTGTAGTATTTTGATATATGTGGTCTTGGTTCAGAACAGAGGCAAGTGGAAACAGTAGGAAAGAAGTGATGTCTGAGCAAGTCTACGTCTAAACAGTGGGAAAAGAACAGTTTTTGTACAGGAGAACCTGATCCCTGGGGGGCTTCCCTGATGGGTGATGTGCAGAGCCTCTCCTCCATGGTTGTGGTAGCCAAGCAATTCCTGTTACACAGGCGAGTGACTTTTCCTTCCCTCACAATTGCCCCGATTAGCCTGGGCGATGCAAACAGCAGAGAGCACACTGTGTTCACAGCCACATACACTCCCATCCCCACACACCCTTTTTCCACGTGGGAAGCCTGAGGGAGGCCAAACAAAGGGATTTTTCAAATCTCAAGTATGTACTGTTAGTACCGCAGCTACACAGGCTAAAAACAGGAGCCAGCCTCTCTCTCCACTCAAAAAAAACTACTGCAGAGGCATTGCCTGTGCCAGTACAGTTGCATAGCCTTTATCTTTGCAAACAGCATCCTCAGCTCCCCGTTCAGCCTGTTACATCTAACACAGGATTTAGTTAATCATATACAGCAAGAACACAGCCCTCTTTGTCAGAGCCCTGCAAGCGTAAAAGACTATTCAGGCAATGGGTGGGCATCACTTGAAATTATGACACTAACGAGGGTCAAACACTTCTTGTTTCCCTTCCATTAGTCACATGGAGCCTGTGTAACACAGCAGAAAACCTGCATCTGCCCACCTTCAGGCGCTGAGCAGGCCAGTGCCCATAGAGGGGTCCCTAACGATGCTGGGGCTGGTCTCCAGACACCGGCAGGCTGGAAGCAGTGGTGTGTGGCTGAGCACACGGTGGCTATGGCTCCCTTCCCCAGCAAGGGACACCTGCACATGGCACCAGGAGGCTGAGAGAGGGCTACCGGCCTATCAGCCACTTCCAGTACATTTGTCTTGGAAGGTAACTTAAAGCATCTGTCACCAGTGCTACGAGACCGGCTGTCACTGAAGCTGGTGCCTTGGGCGTACAAAAGTCTGTATACGCCTGTGCCTGGCAACATCCCTCCAGCGCAGAAGAGATGGAGCAATTTGGATTCCTACCACAAGCTGTCATCCAAACTGCAGCAAGTTATTTCATCCCTCGCCTTCCCACTGTATATACGGCCTCCCTGCTTTTGGGATGGGGCTTGAATGCTTCAGTAACATAAAGTGGTGTTTGATGTAAGCTCCACCAACCTCCTGTCAACCAACTACATCATGACACCTCAGCTCTTCAGTTGAATATCTGCTTGAAAACTTAATGGATTTGGCCTGCTAAAGTGGCAGCAACTCAAGCAGCAATTTCTAGAAGTGCCTCTCTTGGGACTGAACCTCAAAACAGCCAAAACTGCTCCACAGATGCACCTCACACCCACTTGTGTTCAACCACAAAGCTTATGGGGAGAGCTCAAGTCATGATTGCCTGAAGTAAGCCCAAAGTGGACATGGTGACCCGGAAGTTCTGTTCCCTACACTCCCATAACAATGTTTTCAAAATCAAAAATTAGGAATGAGCTTATGTTGGCTTGGGCTGGTAAATGGCCACAGGCTGCCCTGTGTGGGCCGACCTACTGTCATCCCAGGACCTACAACAGCCAGAAGAAATGTGCGTGGGTAGAATTCCTGAGTCCACAACTGGCCTCAAAAATCAGATAATATCATGGGAAAACACAGGGATGACCCCTGGGGGAAGCAATCCTGTATCCCCAACAGCCTTCTTGAGAGCGACTAAAGCTGTCTTCACTGCACATAATGCCATTAGTTTCTGTAGCTGCAGTAAATGCCTAGTTGTTTGAGAGCTGACTACCAAACACATTGCCTAGATCTGAGCAATTAAAAAAAAAAAGTATATTCTACCAGCCAACTGTTTAATTATCAAGGGTATTAAGCACAGTGTGCAACTAATAGAAAAGCTTTAGGTTTTCAGAACAACCTCTCTGCTCTGTTTATTGGAAAGAATCAGAGTACGTAAGAGGACGTGACTGTGATACATTCCCATCGGTACCACCCATACTGTGGGCTGCGATGGAAAAGCCACAGGTCTGCGTACATGCTCTTTGGTATGCTCCCAAGGGAAAAAGTGGACTGAAATCCTTTTAAGAATCAGGCAAGATTCCCATTATGGAAAGAATTCCCTTGGTAGGTTTGTACTACCCTGTTACCATAGTTGGCTTTATGTCATCTCTCTGACCCCCCTGATCTGCAGCGGAGAGTTTTTGGTGGTCTGGAAGAGGGCAGTGCTGAGTCCTACCGTTTCCAGGGGATCTCACACTCCTCTGGCACTGGAAGCTCTCCAGGGAGATAAATGCTGTCACTGAGCGATGAGCCCACTAGGACTGCTGACACAGCATTTCTTTTCAAATGTAAACAGTTGTTCATGGTCCAAGAAAGCATTTCACACTGCCCAGCCCAAACATTTAACCCCCCCCTTCCTCTCCCTGAGCCTTGTTTAAGAATCTCAATTTAATTTTCATTAAGTTAATGAACTCTGGTGTTTTAATCTGCCTTTTGGTTTCTGGACCATCTTTGGGGTGTATTTCAAGTTTTTCCCTCTAGACTTCATGAGTAGAAATGCAGTTTTTTAAAAATGGAAGCAGAAAAGGAAGCTGCAAGTGAAACATCTGATATTGCAAGACATGATAAAATCACAGGAGCTGGCAGAACTGGCAGGCTGCCCCCTCCTCCTCCATCCATGGCCTACGTCCCTTTGTGAATTGGCCTTTGTTTGCTACAGATTCACTCTAGCGGTTTCTCACATCAGAAATTAAGCCCTATTTTATCCAAACCTGGCCCAGAGGGCCTTTGGTTCCTAGCCAGAACATACATAGCATTTCTTTTTGTTTGCTCTTCCTTTCTCAGTCTCTCTCCCTTCAGGGTCCTGTTATTATTTTTTTTAAAAAAATCCTGGATTTTACTGATTAAAACGCTTACTTTCATGTTGATACATTTGTTTTGTACTGCCTTTGGGGTCATAAGGAAGTACAAATTATTTTGGATTTAAAGGGAGCTGGGAGAAAGCTGAGGAGAAAAAGGGATATTATCAAGCATTCCTTTGGTACTGACACACAGGCACTGATATTAGCCTGGTGATGATTCAGGACTGGGGAGGGAAATGGTATTTGGATAAAATGAGATGGCCTGTGATGTGCCTGCAATGGGCTGAGGTAATACGCTGTTGTCAGCAGGGCCATGCCAAAGGACATGCTGCGAGTGTGGTGGGACATCGGGCCCGTCACAGCTGCTGCTGGGCTGGATGCTGGCAGCATGCCTGGGAACACGCATCTGATACAGGGTGCATTGTAGCCCAGTGACTCAGCCAGGGCTGTGTTTCCTGAGCCCACAATACATGCTGCCATTTCCCTTAGTGCCATAGCTTTAAAATTACAGGGAAAAATCACACCCAACAAGCTGGTCTCAGCACAAGCCTTGCATTCCAGAAGGGAGACAGATGCCTGACACCAGGGACAGTCACTCCAGACCATGCCTCTGCCAGATGTAGTTGCCTGCATCTGGCATACATGTGCAGCCAGTCTGGGCCAGACTTCTTGTCCTACCTAGACATGTCCATGCTGCAAGCTGCTTCCCACAGGGCTGCTCCTCTTCTGCTGCAGAACACTGGTGTCTTGGCTTCGCCCCCAGCGGACTTCTAGGCTGCTGCTGCACAGCACCACCTTCCCAGAGGCAGGCACAGAGTCCTTTGCTGTTTTGCTGCTGCCCTGAGAGTTAAGAAAACATCAGATGAGGAATCTCTAAATGGAGACTGTCTGAGCAAAGCTAAACCTGCCCTCTCAACTGGGTGTAAATATAAGTGGCTTCACAGTGGGATGGAAATCTGCATCTGAGATCCAATGAATTCTGCTCCTCTTCCAAGTGTGGAGGCCTGAGGTCAGAGACCTTTCTGGTGCGCAGCCCACAGGTGCTGCCACCTTCCTAATTCCCAAGGTTTGGAGAATGCAGTGCCAGTGGAGTCATGAGCATCCCAGAATTCACTTACTGTCTCCTGCACACTCACCCCGCACAACATCTGTGCTCCTCAGGGATGCCAGCACCTTGCTCTGACTCTGGCATATCTTTCTGGCTCTGGTTGCTCTGAGACACCCCAAGACAGAGTGAAATCTCTGAGGGGGGAGAATGACAACAATCAAATGGGGACATATTAGAGGATTGTAGGACAAGAAAGGTTTTATTGAAAACTTACAGGTCTTCCTTCCCATCCTCCTCTTATCTGCTCAGTTCCTTCTTCATACCTAGTTACCATTTCCACCTTCAAGTTCTCTTTCCTGATCCTAGAGACCTGACTGTGTGCAGGCCACCTCCAACAGATAACTAGCTCCTACCTAACCCTAACCTAACTGATTCTTTTCCTTCTTTTCTGCCTGTGAGATGAGACCTGCTGCAGTTGCCTGGTTGCTCTCCCCTAACGGCTGGCTGTACCACCTTGCCTTGGTCTGGTAAGACCTGGACCCTGTAAGCATTTGCTGAAAGGCATGGAAAAAATAGCTACATGTATGAAGACCTCAAGCAGATTAGAGAATGGTATCTTTATCCAAATCTGGAGTCAACTGTCTTTTTAAGTCCATTTAAACTGAAATAAGACCCATTCCTCCCTTGTTCCCTCTCCAAAAAACAGCTGTAATCACAGAGCACTCTCAGTCTAGCAAAGGCTGGAGACCAGAATGCGCCTCTGACGCGAATACTGGGCAATTTATCACAGGAGATTACACTCGGGGAGGGTGTTCATGTGATTAGGATTTAACAGTCAATTAAATAACACTGACATTTCTAACAAAGAAGCTGGGTTTAAGGAAGAACTCCAAAATTACTCCTTTTCCTTCCCAACTCTGATGCCAACCTTGGGAATCTCCCTGTTATTAACCCAGATGTTCAATTAAAGACAACCGGAACAAATAAAATTGCTTCTGAAATTTCACTGCAATGGGAATCAGACGGTCATATCTGCCCTCGAGGCAGCCAGGCCATTAGGAAAGCATGCATAGGAAGCTGTCCTGTGTCTTGGACTTTATCAAACGGATTCCAGACAGATGTTTAGTGCAAGTGATTCCGCTGTCGCTGCTCAGGTCAGGGAGGTACAAGCAGACAGGGAAGTACTACTTCTTTTCAAGATTAGCCACTACCAGCCAGTGCAGATGAATGCAGCACTGCTGGTTAGAAAATACACATTCAGCTGTGATTGCCCACGCATTTAGAAAGAACACATGGAAGTGCAGTGCTTGCACAGTGATCTAAATGTCTGGGCCCCATATAGCATACGAATACACAAAAAACTCCCTTTCCCAATCTCTTCCAGCAGGCAGCAGTACCTCCCTCCAGATCTCAATGCTGCTTTCCTTGAAATTTCCCCCAAGTCATGACCACTGAGCACCTCTCAGTCTTGTCAGCTGCTCACTCCTTCCTCACCCCCTCCTCCTGCCTGAATGTGTCCATTGCTCCTGCGTTTATCCTGCTTTATCCCTCCTTACAAGCAGGGCAGGTCAGGCATGGGGAATCAACAGACCCACTCCAGATGCTCAGCAGATCTCCTGTTCTGGTGGCACCAGCTCCAGTTTCGTGGCTTCCCTGCTCTTTATCTAAGCACCAAGCCACTCTGCCTCTCTTCACATCTCACCTCTTGCTTTCTGTTGTGGTCCATTTGCCCTCCCTTCTTGGCCATGAAAGAGGCTTGCATCCAGCTGTAAAACATCTCATGCATCTAGCGCAATGCATTTCAAAACAGTGCAGGAAGAAATGCGTATCACCCTACCATCTCTTCCATACTGTGTGACGCTGTATTGGGATGGTTTTTAAAGCAAGATCACAGGCTCAGCATTTCGGTAAGCAGCTCGTTTCAGGACAGTAAGAAGAGTTTGCTGCCCAACCTGTATTCACCTTTCACTAAACACAAAACATTTCCATCTGCTCCTTTCTTTCAATGACTTTTTACAATAGTAAAAAAAAAAAAAAAAAAAAAAAAAAATTGTGTCACTGTTTTCTCATTTTTTCTCATTTTATCAATTTCTTCCCCTCAACGCTGTTCCCCAGAGCTGTTATTTGGGAATACCACTTTGCACTGTGTCATCCCTGGTGCCAGAGCTGTTACAGCACTGGGTCTCAGCGTACACCTACTATTCTACTTAGGCACAAACAGCCTATTTAGAAGTTACCTGGATATACAGGAGGACAAAGCTTTTGTGAGCTGAGTTTCCTCACTGCAGAAGTCAGGAAGGCGATATCACACACTTGTGAAGGTAGCCAAGATGCTGAACCTTTTTGCATGGCAGAAGAAACAACCTTCCTCTATCCCCATTCACACTGCAGGCTGCCATAGAGATTTGATGCGTCTGCTTGATTGACATCAAGTCCCACAGGTTCATGCCTCTCTCTCTCCACTTTGTGGGGTGAGTCCAGAGTCTTGTTTTATAGGTTTATCCAAAATGTCAGAGTTATTCCCAGCATCCTGTTCTGGACAGTTCATCCCAGCAGTGTATGACATGGTGTTTTCTCAAAAGAGTATTTTATGAGGTGATTTCATCATATAGTCCTTGTTCTGCAAGGTCATTCAAAAGTCATGACAGTGGAGGCAAAATCCCCTTATGCTCTTATTGGTGCATTGGAAACTACAGAACTTTGCTGGAAGAGACAAAATGTGGCTGAAATAAATCCACAGAATTTCCCCTAATAGAGTTGCTAGAATAAGAGCAAGGTCATGACTCCCTCTCACTCTTAGCAATTGTTGCAGCACATCCCTAAAAGGGATGTCTGACCACAGTACAAATTTTTTGTTTTTTTTTTTTATGTAGCAGGAAGGAGTTGTTGAGAAATCACTCGGAGCACATGAGAGTCAGCCTAACACTGTACCTGGAACCAACTACTTGCCAGGGATGTTCATCATCTCACATCTGCATCATTCTTTAATAAATCCATAGATTTCTGTAACAAAGCTGTGGGTTTTTTTTCCAAACAGTAAACGTAAGCTTTCTCCCAAAGGTCTGCCTCATTTTTATTAAGTCATAGTACTTCAAACCAAATGCCTGAGGCAAAACCAGAGTTAAGACTACCATGGTGTAGTCTCATGTCCTCCTCATGTAATCTTCATCTGCCAAGACACAGGGTAGCTCTGCAACTGCAGAGAAGACACCAAAAGTGTGACAGTGAAGGTGATGCTATCCATGTGTTCATGCTTCAAGGAGCATGGGGTATTAGGTGTCTAATTACAAGTCCCAGGAGAGACACTGGCACTGTTTCTTAAAGGAGACTTTTCGTATTCCAACAGACACTTTGCATTAGAAAAATCAGATCCCAAAGTCAACATTTAAACAACCTCCATACTTCTGTCATGTTGATTTTGCCAATATACATTGTTTTACTCATCAGTGCATTTCCCAGCCACCCGAGTGACAACCAAACAGTAGTTGGGGTCTGTTTATTGGAAGAGTAACACATTCTGCTCCTTCTCCCTAAGGCCACACAGATACTCAGAAATAGCACCCCCACAAACATTTTCCAGGAAGTAGTGACTTTTGGGAACCTGAAAGATAGAATGGAAGTCGTTGATCAGAACAAGCAGCTGTAGATCCCTTGAGGCGACACACAATGCAGAACGGGATGCTGCCTGACACTCTGTTTAAATTGGGTGGATTTATGAGCTTCTCTGGTAATGACTGTTATCTGGAGCTAGAATCAGTTACCGCCCCCTTTGCTGGAATTTCTCTCCGTTTGTTCTGTTCCCAGCTCTGAGTACTTCTGGAGAGTGTTTGGTGTAGCTTTGTCATTGTCTTTTGCAAATTCACGAAGATGGGAATCTAAGTCTGATGGTACCCAATGAATTTGCATTAAAGGCTCGATTTGCATTAAAGGCTCGATTGACCTCAGAGATCCAAGAAGTCTTTACACTGGGCCAGAGCAGTAGGAGCAAACATGGCAGCTACAACTGTGCACCTTGGAGTAGCATTGGATTGTACGATGATCAGCCCTTTGTGCCATTCGTGAGTCCTGGGTCCCAGATACTGACAGAAGAAATGGGTGACTGCGAACAGGCTCCCTGCAAGCATTGCTTTTTGCATTTTGGAGTCCCCCGATACCAGAAGCATTATCTCAAGCTGCAGAGCATTGTAAATCAGAGTCACTCTTTCCAGCAGTCAACTTTGATATGACCCTCCCTCTCATTACTCACCCCCCTCTAAAGGAAGAAAAAAGCTCAAACAGTTCTACCCCCATAAATGGTACTGGATTCAAAAAGAGAAAAAAAGATGTCCAGAAAATTGGTGGTGTGAAATTTCCCTGCTGAACAGAGGCTAAAACCAGGGGTTAGAATAGTAAATTAGGACACTTGCCTCTGGCCCAACTCTACTGAGTTTACTGAAGATCTTCTTTAAAGTATATATTCCTTGTATAACAGTTATATAAAGAACTGTGCCACCTCATACTGCGTTTTCTGAGCACTCCTCAAATCGATTCAAAGCTTCCTACTTTTTTCATCGCATTAATTTTAGAGATGGGTAAATTCTAATATAGGATGTAGCCGTCGATAGGTCTTTCTCAAAACAAATGTCCCTGTCAGAAGTAGAAACTAGGTCTCCTGAGCCTTGGCCCCAGTGCTCCAGTTTTTCTGAATGCCTGTGATGCACATTTCATGGGAAGCATGCCAGGAACAGCTTTCTGCTCAGCAGAAACAAATAGCACTTTTTTTTCCTTTCCCCCTTTTTTTTTTTAAAGGTACTGAAATCAATGGGGGTTGAGTAACAGAAGATATGAGCCACAAGATATCTGATGAAGTGACATAGTTTGAGATTTTTACATAACCACATGGAAGGCTGTTATACATATATGTGTATGAGACTTTCCTGAATATTTAAAGTTTTCAGGGAATTAAGCCTTACAGCAGTGAGTCAGCACTGGATCCAACAGAGGCAAGGATTAACTCTGCCATCAGGATAGTCTCAAACCAGCTTGAAAAAGAAAACCCACAGAGATACGTGACAAAGAATATATTCTGGAGAATAAAAAATTTGCATCTGGGGCCTTAAGACCAAACCAGGTCTGATATCAGCCATTCAGTAGCCAAGATCAGAAGTGAATGCTGGCCGCAGTGTCACTGGCAGGAAGGTATGCTGCCACCTTCCCACACCTGCAAAGTTTCCTGTTCCCTAGACAAGTGTAGCATTTGGGAGAAGGTCAGAAAAATCTTGTAAAATTGCCTCCCTTTACCCTGAAAGGGTTTGTGCCTGATGTAGTCACACTTGTATCGCTCGGTAAGAAGGTGACTGCTGAGACATCAGTTCCCTCTGTGATCAAAAGACTCAAAGCTTGGCGCCATTATCTTCTGCAGGAGGATGCAGGCTCCCCAAAGGCAGTGCTGTGTCAAGATGTGCTGGGTTTCCAGAAATATGAGCTCTGTGCTACAATGATCAAGCTCCCTCTCAGGTAATATACTTTGCAGCCTGAAAGCTGCTTCCTTAATCTGCCTTTTGTAGTTCACATTTTAATCAGCACCATCTGGGATTAGCTTCCTTTTATTTACTTCTTTTCGGGTACAGGCAGTCTTAGATCCTCAGATTTTGGTCAGCCTGCCTGGAGACTCTTCCAAGTTTAAGATTACCAGCTAATGTACTGAACTCTGGGATGATGGTTCCAGGCACTTGAGAGCAGACACAAGACAGCAGCAAAAGTGACCCATCAGCAGACACTGAAATAACTGCAGCATCGACTTTTTAAGGTCGTTATTTCCTCAGCACAGCTGGCTTGTGGGCTGTACAGTCACAGATCCAGCTCATGCGCTTGGCTGAGCGATCCGGCACAAATGACCCCATTTTCCCAGGAATGCAGAGGGAGTTTGCTGCGAGCATGGCTCCATTGGCCAGAACAGAAACCAGGCGTGTAAATCCCTTTCTTTTAGCCTCAAACTAGTCAAAGGGAGAATTAAATCCCCAGCCTTTCTAGCCCTTGTAGAGGAAAGAACTGAATGAACCAGGGACAAGCTGCAAGTAATGATCTCTGCCACCGCCCCAGTGCACTACCTAATTTATTTTGAAGTGCTATTTTTATTCAGCCTCAGACATTTGAAACACTTTGCCTAGAGCATGAACTATGACATTTCCCAGCTCAGTGAGCAACCCATATAGGGCTGTGCTAAACACTTTGTGAAAACGCCGTTTTGTGAAATAAAACACACAGTATCTTAGCATTTTTGCTCAACCTTACTTGCCTGATAGGCACTGCAACTCATGAGAGTGGGCGACAGTCTGAGTAACTTCGCATCAGGACGCCAGTGCATTGCCTTTTGGTACTCATCGATAGATGGATCAAGGTGCTTCTCAGGACTCTCATGCCCTGTGAAAGCAGTGAAAAGATTAGTGCATTTACAGCCAGATAAGCAATAGCTTAATTTCGGTGTATGTGGCACGTCCTAGTGCACAGTTTACAATTGGCTCATCAAAATACGAAGCGTGACTTTTACTTCCATCCCTGCAACAATCCCCAGTTGACCCCAGCAAGCCTGGCCTCCCTGCACAAGGATCATCCTCCATTCTCTCAGAACATCTGCCGTGGGTTAACAGATAACGTACGTACAGCTCTGGGGCTCCCAAGACCTGCATTTTAATCCTGGTGCTATCAGATGTCTGACAGATGGCCATACCTCACTTTCGGAGCGCCATCGCTTTCCCAGGTGCAAAAAACGGGTAAGTATACATATGTCCCCATAAAACTGGTGGAGATCTGCTGCAGGAGAAGCGCAACGCAAAAACAGAGCATTGCTGAAGCCCATCACCAGTTGTCGCACCAAAGGTTTTTATTTTAACTGCCTTTTGATGAGGATGAGAGGTGTGCCCGGTGTGGGTGCCCAGGCGTCGGCAGGGGGGCCTCTGTGAGGAGAAGCAGGGCCGCCTCACACCGGACACAGCCGGTTCCAGCCGGCTCCAGCCGCCCCGCCACAGGGCGCAGCTGAGCCCCTCAGCAGTGCTGGGGGCATGGCTGGGAAAAGGTGTAAGAACAGGCAAAATGGGTGAGGTAAAAAAAGTAATTGTGAGAGACAGCCCTGAGAGCACTGGGGCTGGGGGAGGACGGGGAGGTCCAGGCGCCAGAGCGGGTGTTCCCCTGAAGCTGAGCCTAGGAAAAAGGGGTGGTAGGGGTTTCTCACCATCCAACTCCGTTTTAATAAGCAATACATTAATTTTCCTGTTTTGCCCATGATGGTAATTGGTAAGTGCTCTCCCTGCCTTCACCCACAGGCTTTTCCATCTTATTTTCTCTCCTGTTGAGGAGGGGGAGCAAAGGAGCAGCTGGGTGGGTGCCTGGCAGCCAGCCATGGTCAACCCGCCACAGGGCTGCAAAAATCAGCGGACGCTCTGCTCCCAAACTGAGAATCCCGAATCCTCAGCAGAAGAGGCATGTATCTGCTTTCCTTCACAGTCCCGCTCCAGCAGAAACCACAGAACAGAATTAATTAACAGACTAAAGCTTGGGTACGTACGCTGCAGAATAATATGCTTGGTTCAGCCTGGCCACATTTGTTTTACTCGCTATTGGCTATCTGAGAATTAAGTGTTAAAAGAATACTTTTTTCATCATAACACATTAAAAAAATCCCACATTGACCTTATTAATTGTTCTTAATTCTTAAAATCTCAGTACCTGCAGTTCCTATTGAGGATTTAATCAAGGAGAACTCCTGTCTGATATTAAACAATAGTGTATTTCCCAGCAGGAAAAAATGCCTAATTAGTTTTCTACATTTTTTCCATGGCTGATTAGTTCAACATACATATGGGGAAGCTGCCTTCCCTGGGATGCCTCAACACAAACAGTCATCAATGAATTAACTGAAATCAAAACCTCCCTTGACCGGTTCAAAGTAATATTTTCAGCAGAGGTGTTTTTATCTCTGTGTATCATAAAGAGTAATAGCAACTGAACAAAACAGGTGGGAACAGACAGCTCCCCCTAACATCCAACTGAAAACAAAATCGCTGACGAATCTAGTGTAACAGCTTAGCTCAGTCCTCTAGGTAGGCTTTCAGCAGCCTCCAGCATCACTGCATGCTTTAGGAAAATAAACTATATCCCTCGCAAGCTGTCGCAGCTTCCTTTCGTAGGGAGCACTAGTGGGACAGCCTCTGCTCCACAGTCTGCGTGGCAGCTTGTGCCAGGAAGCAGAGAGCAGCAGTAACAGATATACATGAAGGCAAAAGACAGTCTCGGCCCTTTTCATTCCTCTTCTGAGTCACAGCGCTCCTTTCTGCAGTGAAGTGTAAGTGATGCCAGGGAAGCACGTTGCCTCTTGTCTTCTCCCAGCCTTGGCAGCGTTTTGTCTGTTTGACACCTTGCAAGCAAAGCTGATGTTATCAAAGCTGCTAAGTCTGTGCCCCCAGCAACAGAAGATGCAGTGGCCTCCTAACCCCAGACCTCTGATTACAACGCACTTACAGCCCAGATTGACTAAAGCAGCTTTTCAACACCATGTAGTTCATTAAAAGAATGTCAAGGCTTAAAAGAAACCCAATCAGCATTGAGACATCTACAAGCTCCTACCAACAAACAAGGTGTTTTAAGAAGTAGACAGGCTCTGCCTTAGCAGCAAAATTTTGGACAAAGACACTAAAATAGCCCCAGTTAAATCAGATGTCTTTAGGATGCCACTGCCAAGTCCTCGTAAGTAACAGAAAAGAATTTCACGACTTGGTGCAATGTAACCATGTAAGGGCAACTCTGTCCATCTTGTACAGTACAAGTACAGTTCATTCCCTTTCATGGCTCTAGAAGATCTGAACTATTCCTGTCCCAGGAAAACAAAGAACATTTTACATCACAATACTAGAAAATGCAACTCAAAATTGATTTTTAAAGGGACACATGTCCTCCCTTGTTAGGATTCTGTAGAAATTTTTCTAAGACCTCATGTGCTATGCAGCCTCCCTCGTGAAGACAGCGTGAACTTCAGGAAGCCTTTAGCACAGCACTAATCGATTTCCAGTTGAACTAGGTTTTAGGATACAGCACCTTAACATTTCATAAGCTTATTTTGACAAGAAATTAATGACGATCAGTATTACAAAGCAAAGAAAGTTTTAGATTACAACATAATTCTTAAATACTTAATCAATACAGAAGTGTAAATTTACTATTGCTGTATGCTAATGGAGTTTTATTGCTTGAAAAACCATCTGAGAGACCGCAAGTTCATCTTGAACTTTTAAGCTGTCAGTTCACTTTGCCTTACGGAGGAATTCCACTGAAATCCACATGGATGAACAGAGCCCCAGGGGATTAGAAGCAAGTCAACAATATTTAAACTCTTTGGTAAACTAGGCATTTATCAGCAGTAAACAGTTACTGGTTTTATTTAAAGTTCTACCCTAATGCCAAGGCAGAAGCAGCTAATTTAAGATATGTCAGAAAGAAACATCAAGTCCAATTAAAACTTATCTCCTTTTACTGCGTACAAAGGAAAGTAATGAGGATTGGACATAAGCCAAGCTGAAATCTCTCCAGTTTGGAGACTGTATTTGTCTTTCCAAAAAGTATTTTCAGAGATTTATCTGCTGGAAAAATGAATTATTTCCAGGAGAATCACAACTAACAGTCCCTTTTTTTTTTAATGCATCTTTCATGGTTGACTTAGATGCCAGAAGAAAATAACTCAAAAATAAATTGTGGGTTCAATTTTTTTTTTCTGCTTGCAACATTTAAAAGGTATCTCCCTTGCATGGTTTCTGTATTATTAAGTTCAACATGAATTCAACATGAAGCCTTTTTTTAGTCGTTTTAGCTGAGTTCCCCCTTACTTGAAACATCCAGGAGTTTATCTTTAAAAGTACTATCAGCTTGGAGGACGACTAGTAAATTCAAGTGTTATCAATGGGAAGACAGAATGTGCAACCAAATATATTTTGGTTTATAGCTATGCTAGAAAAGGCTAACAGCCTGCCAATTTTGGTTTTCTCTGCTAAAACTGCTTCTGAAACAAAGGTTTAGTTACATACTTCATTATATCCATACAGTGGCTTACACTTGAAATCCTAATTCACTTAATGATTTGAAAAAATCCTGATTCAAATTATAAAACCACACCACATTGCAACTACACATTAACATAGCCTGATTTGCTATGCCTAGATTCAATAGATATTCATGGTGTCAAGACAGGATCTTCCAAAGAAACATGCTGCATTTTGACATGTCTGAGAAGCAAGAAAAATACAGATAAGGAGAAAGATACACTTGCTAGTTCAGAGGTGATAGCATCCTTATTCCAGGCTCTCCTGAGAGGCCTGAGGCTTAAGTTTCCCACACCCACATGCATCCACAGCAACTTGCAAACCAGTCAGAAATAAGCCACAGGGTAACCAGCTCTACACTGAGACAGCTTACAGCACAAACAGGAAAACATCACCAAAACAGTTTCTGTCATTCGAGAAAACTTTTTGAGACAGGGCCTATGCAGAGATTTGAGTAAGGACATCTGCAAACATTGTCCTAGAGATGATCACACAGGAGCGAACATGGTGAAATCTGGATATAACCTCTCTCACCAATTCTTCAGAACGCACAGATTAGAACACGCTCTGAAAGACGGCCTGTGTATAGCTGTAGGTATTATGAAATCAGTAAAATGTGGCTGACAATGGAAGTTTTTGATACTAGTTACATGACGCTGGCATATTTTAAAACTACCAAAACCACAGATGACATTCTATTTAAGTGATAAGCACCAATGGACAAATAAACCTGCTGTGTTCAAAGTCCACCAACACAAAAGCAGCACCTGGAAGAAAGGATACAGCATTTTCTTGTATCCCTCCTGCAAAACAAAAATCTAAGAGATATTATACCACTAGAAAAGACACCATACTTTTAAGTCCTTGTGGAATTATAGCCAAAGTAAATCAGTAATCTCCTCTCCCAATAGAGGTGCCAATGATTTTAACTAAACACTTGAAGACACAAAAGTATGACATGTCTACTCTTCTCTGAACACCTATTCTTTCCCCTACCTTTGCGCCAGCAGTTGCTTCTAGCTTAGCACTGACTGCAATCTCAATTTCTCCAGACAATATAGGAAAATAAAGATTGTGGAGAGCTTTTGCAATTTAATACAGTGCTGTTGAGACATAACAAAGTCGTAATACTGCCGAAAGCACTGTGGCCCACTAGAATGACACATGAGAACCCGAAAGTTTGTTAGTGCAGCTGTAACACCTTGAGCATGCAATACCAAAGCCAAATGTGAAGAGCTGACTGAAGAAAAAAACTAAAGGCCACGAAACAACGTATTTCTGGCATATTTTGGCACACACAGCAGAAGCAAGTTCAGAGGTGTCAGAATAAAGTACTGCAAGGTCAGGATGATTGTAGATTTTTTTTTTTTTAAACACCTAAGTTTGACAGCACATCTATGATCTCAGCCCTGCAGGGAAAAAAAAAAAAAAAATCAGCCTTATTTCTAATCCAGTGCCTGAAGTTAATGACTGACGATAACGCAGCAAAGCTTGTGGTTTGAGTATCAGTGTAGTCTGAGCCAACAAGTAATATTTTTCTTTCACAGTAACTGCTTCGGGTTTACATTATCAGAAAACCAACCAGTTCATACTAAAGCTAAACACCTGGCGTAGAACAGGCAAAATCTTGAAGCAACTCTTTCAAACTACATTATAAAAATTTGTGTGTGTGTTAGGCCAGAAGCGTGAAGCGATGGAAATTAGCCAGAGACAGGGAGCTGACAGATAGCAGATGTACTATCATTCAAATTGCTGGCATCCTCCCTTGGTTCTGCGAGTAAGATAGCTAAAAAAAATCAACCAACCACATCAGGAGGTAGAAAGTCTATTTAGCCATTAAAGGGCTACTAAGTAATTTGCAAAAATATTGCCAAATATTTAAAGTTATCTCTCCTTATTTCCCTACTTTTCAACATCAAGATCTTAAATAGTAAAAAGGTAAAACTTCAAGAGTCTCTCTCACATGGCAATCAATCTGCTAGCATGCCAAAAAGTATTTCTGTTGAGAGTTTTCCATGAATTCCAGTTTTAATAATTGACTTAAAGAATGTGTCAATGGCAGAACAAATATTGTGAGCCTCTATCAGCAGAAAAACCACTGAACTTTGATATCATAACCAAAAGAATCGCCTTAGTTTTTCCAGTGAAAAAGCAGCAAGCTGAATTAGGTTGTTACATTGCAAAATGTTCCATTACAGATCAAAAAAGGAGCTGAGCTACAACTGCAAAACTTATTCAATCTGGAAAAGAAAGATGATAGTGAACCAAAGAGTGAAGTGGACATTCTTGATTTTCAACTCTGGCACTGCTTTACAAGCTGATTTGTTTTAAGAATTCATAATCAGAATCTGCATAACTTTTGAAGACACACATTTCTAAGTCTTTTAAGACTAGCTATAATAAATCCACCGATGTTTATGACTTGAACAAAAGACGCAGCACAATATACGTTTGAACTGTTTATTTTACGTCAGATGTTCCATACCAAAGTTTCTTCAGTTAGAAGTTCCTAGAAAAAAAAAAAAACATTGTTACAAATCAGTTTGCTTCAACAGCTCAAGTAAATATTTTTGACCAACTGTGTAATCATCCTGTAAATTCAGTGTATACATTTTCATCCTAAAAGCTGAATTTGGATACGGAAGTTACCCCTGCAAGAGTTAGAGGATAAGATAAACATACGTACTTGGAAACAATTCCATCATTTTTTGCCAGACGCAGAATGGAGTCATCTGATTCACCCTTTAAAAAAATAAAAGATGATTCTGAAGTGACCAAATAATTGCTGATACACATTGAAAAGAGAGGCAGCTGCAGCATTTAATGCTGGTAATGAAATGCACAATGCTTTCCACAGATCACTACATTTTATATGCACAGATTACCGTTTTTAAAACAAGCTGTTAAATTATTTGTCATCCCTTAGGGTAAGAAATAGTTTTAACTTGATAAAATATACACTTGCATTAACAAGATATATTTCTGGATAAGCAGACTTCTGATGAACTCTAGGAAGCTCCACACCATGTTTAATTCTTGCAAGTGAATTTGTTCACGTCTTCACTCTTTCTTCATAATCCCCACAAAAGCTCTTCCTCTAGAATAAGCTGAAGGCACATCGTGATTTCAGGGCCGAACATAAATCTAAAAAATTACCCATCTATATAAAGGGGAGCACAATCATTTTGTAGGTCAAGAAAGTACTTACCATTCTACGAATTGGTCCACAAATGGCGTATGTTTTGAACTGGCCATTTACTCTGCCTGTTACCTTGTCAACCTGTAATTACAAGCAAGTTACTCCAAACAGATTCTTATAACATTTTATGCTCTTACATCACACTTGCCAAGCACCCAAAGAAAAAAATTACTTCTTAAAATACTGCAAATATTTTTCTGTGAACTACAAAAACCCAAGGCAAATACTGAAGTTAGGCAACTATAGCGTATCTTTTCACAGCAAATTTATAGTTAATTACATACTGCAGCTATAAAATTCAATGGATTGCACAGTATAACAAGAACACAATACAAAATGGTGGCTAAAAGAAGAAAATATTTGAGTTCTGAAAAAATGGAAAAATTTACTTGTGGATTTTACTGCCTTTGCTATTTTTTTCATGTTTCTTTAAATTACAGTCAGTATTATGGAAAATTGAAGTGAAGGGGGGAAGGGGACAGTCTTGTTACACAGGTACAAAAATGCCCAAGCTGAGAGACACAAATGGTCTCATTTCCTTCAGTTGCTGAGGAATTTAACAGGAAAAGAGACTAAACAATATAAACCATGAAATTAAAGTGCAGTGAACCCTGCAATACCGTGTGGGTTTGTTTTCGAGTTCTGCTAATCCCTGATCCTTTGAAAACAAGAAATAGGATCACTGAAGGAATGAAACACAGTGAACAAGAAAAGTATTTGCCTTAACACATACAGGAAATTGCAAACAGAGCATTTTTAAAAAATTATTTCTTTAGTCAGACAGATAACACAAGAGACTCAGTTGATTAAAAATATGGGAATGTAGTCTTGTGGTCTTCCATTCAAGAAGAAATAAATCAAGCTATATAGCTCATAAGCTATAGAATCATTGTGTCCACAGAATTCTGGCAAGGTGAATACCAATAAGCAAATGGGGGAAAAAAAACATTCTAAAAGGAGTTTAACTTAACTGGACCCCACATGCATTAACTGGGATCCTGCAGGAGTCAAGGTCTACTGTGGTTTTCTCAGCATATATGTTAAGCTTGGAGGGATTCGCAATAATGCCACCTTGAGAAGATGAAATTAAACTTACACAAGAACAAATTCCTTACGTTGCAGAAAGAAAACTAAATGTACAACACCAAGTCAATACAAATAACCAGCATGCCTCAGGAAAAATTCTAAGCATGTAATACCCCAAGCACTGAGTTAATGAAATGATAATGCTGCACATAAAACACACGAGCAATCTTATTCGTCACCTATCAAGAGCAGCAGTGTCAAGTATTAACAGAAATTATTCAAGCAAAACACGGAAGATGGCATTTTAGTTAAGCAAAGTAGAAGAGAAAGAGAGTTCTGCTCTGGAAACTGTATCTTAAAGTTTGGACAAACTAGAAAAAGCACAGAGAAGATCAACAAGAATAAAAAAATTAAAAAATAGGGTGGACAAGGACAGACTGAAGAATGGTACTTTCTTACAGACAGGTGAAGGTAGAAGAGGTAAGAATCTCTCAGAAAGAAGCATTTCTTCTTCTTTCCTTCAGGACAAGGAATTCCCTGATTTTTAAATCTAAATACCTAGAGTTAGGAAGTTGTATGTAGTCAAACAGTTAAACACTGGAACAGACTGTACAGAGCTTTATGAATTTCCCTCTAATTAGTGTTTTCCAATAGGTTGAAAAATAACCAGGGGTAACATAATATACTCGTGTGTTTGAAAGCCCTCAAACTCTACAATTATATGGCCTCTAGTCAATTATTTGGAGATGCATCACAAGCTGTTGCATTTCTTAACTTCTATCAAAAGTTTAAAGGTGTAGCTCTGTCATCACATAGTTGTTATGAAACTTACCTCAGAAATATTTATCTGAATAGAAGCATGATCCTTAGCACCAATTATTCGGTTGCTAGCAGAGCTAAGGAATAAAATAACAATATGCATTTAAACAAGAGGAAACAGACAGCGACAATGAAAAAAAAATCAAATCTACATGCAAATTAAAGCTGCACAAGAAGTTTAGACAGTAACAGTTCAAGCTTTCAGTGGTCAGAAAATTAACATGCAGTTTTAAGTACATTTAAAGGAGACTTTCACTTTGTAGCATCACGCTAAGTTGCCAACTATCCCTTCGCTTCAGTTTTTATATGCCCAGTTCACCCCTATACAGTGCACACAGCAGCACATGCCTTCAAAACACACAGAATATCAAGTATTTATTTTCTAAAGTGCAAAAAATACAGCAATCGAGGTAATTCATGAGAATGCAGCTTCTATGCCTTTTTCCTTGGGAGCCATTACAGCTGCCAAAAGACACTCAGGCTGCAAACCCTCAGAAATCACAGATCGTAAAAAATGTTTAACTTAAATCTAATAAAATACATACAAATGATGTCTCTCCTAGTGATTTTTTTTAACACACACATTTATAAAGAGTTTCTCACTGTCCATTTACTATAATCTCAAAACTGTATGTAAAGCGTGCTACCAAAGCAACAAGCAATCACTTAACGGGTTCACTAAGAGAGCTTGTGGCACAGAAACACGAGCATACTAAACGCACGTTTACTTCTGAAATGAACCCGACGGGAGCTGTCACTGCCACTGTAACGCTGACAGTTGTGCAAAAGAAGATGCACAGTATCCTCCTCAACTTTAGTCTTTGCTTCACGTATTTCACATAAGATATTTACAAATACAGAAACAGACAAGAAACAGATTTGTGGTTGTTTTTCCACAGATATTTGCCACTACACAATAACCCGCTTTTGCACAGACCGTATCGGCCTCTGGTCCGGTTCACTGCCGAGGGCGCAGCTCCTCGGGGCACACGCGCTGCAGCCCCGCCATGCCCCCCGCCGCTGGAGGGCCCCGCTCACCATTTCCGAGGGACGTAGAGGTCCACAAACTCCCCGGCGTCGTTCTGCATCTCCTTCGACTTGCCGCTGAGGCACAGGCACCAAGCGGTAATACCTAGAAGGCGCAAGGCAGGGCTCAGGGGCCGTCCCCGCAAGGCCCGGCTGGCGCAGAGCGCTACCCCCGGTCCCTACAGCCGACCAGCCCCGCGGGGAGCGGGCCCGGCCCGGAGCACACCGTCCCCTCCCCCGCCCTCACGGCAGCCCGGAAACCCAGGAACCAGCACCCCCTCACCAGCCGCCGGCCCCCTGGGACCCCGCCAGCCCCCACGGTGCCTGCGCGCCGCCGGCTCGGGCCGCCCCGGCCGCTCCCTCCGGAGCAGCGCCGCGACTCCACTCCTACCTCGCGTGCGCCGCGGCGGAAAAGACGGGGCGGCAGCGGAAGCGGAAACACGCCAGAGGGAGGGGAATACTTCCGGCGTGCCGGCACTACGTCACCAGCGCGGGCGCGCGGCCGTTAAATGCTCGTGAGGGGGCACCGCCCCCGCGCTGAGGCGGCCCCGGGGAAGGGCGGAGGCGCCGCCGCCGCTCGGCCTGCGTCCCGGCGGCGGGGAGTCACGGGGCGGGGCGCCGTCTCCTCAGGGGCCGGGGGGGTCCCACCCCCCCGCGGGCCACCAGTCGTTGAACGGGGGTCACGGCGCCGTGAAGCGGAGGGGAGGTGCCCGGCCCCGGAGCGGGCGGGAGCCCGCCGCAGGAGCGACCCTCAGGGAAAGCAAAGGACCATTCCAGAACAGGACGTTTGGTTACAAAACATGTATCAAAACCGTTTTTATTTCACAGCATAGTAATTTCACAAGTTCATGGGGAAAAAAATATGGAACAGGCTACGACTCAGACTTTAAATAAGGGGGTAAGACAAAAAGAGAGCAGTATTGTTTACAGAAGAATGTACAGCCTCTTATCAAGAGAGCTCTCCGCGCTGAACCGACCCAGCAGCATCTCTACACGGCGCCAGACCACCCCTCGGCGTAAACCAGCCCTTCTCTGCACAGCAAGAGGAGCAGGGCTGTGAAAATGCAAAGCCGGCAGAGCCAGGGGTTGTTTTGGGTCCCACCTTCAGTTTATTAATGGATAATGTAGTAATAGTCCTTTGCCACATGGTGGCAGCTTTTAGGTGAAAAGATAAATATTCCCACAGAGGACTGCAAGCTACACTCTAGAAACAGAAAAATCAACACATGTACATACACACGTTACCGTATCTCTGCAGAAGGACTGTTTCTGCACAGATACCACACCAGAGGTACCGATGTACAAGCCCCAGACTACGGCTCTGGACGGCATCGGCCCCAAAGCCACGCTCTACCAGAGACTTCGGTGCAGCGTTGTTTTTGGCCTGTGCTCCAAACGGCTTTTGAGCGCAAGAACACTGCATGTGTCAATGTTTAGAGTAACCTTTAGGCAAGATTCAGCATTCTTTAATTTAATGCTCCTTATCCTAACTTGTTCTTCTGAATGAGAAAAACAAAAGTTTGCTGGTTTATGACATGAAACCATAGCTTCTGGGAGTGTAACTCCAGCCCAAACACCCACTGCAACTAGACAAACTTCCACTGAATAGAGACTGCAAAGTGTTGCAAACTAAAGTGCATTTTTTTCCTTAGATGGTCAGAAAGGAAAGTTAATTTTGTTATAGAAAACTCTTTATACACTAAACAAAGAAGTTCCTGGAGAAAGGCATGTTCTAACTTCATTTATACTAACTGAAGCGTTTTACTGTTTCTGGAGATACTGTGTAAGAAGTTTCTTTGCTCAGTTCTACCTCTTTCCCCTCCCCTAATGAGTTTAGGAAGCAGTGGACCACTTCAGTTGCCTTCACCACCGTTTGTTAATTTGAAGGCTCATTGTATGCTAGATGCTTAGTACATCACTATTTCTTGCATGCAAGGACAGTTATATTCAGTAGAAAGTTTAACTAGTAAGCAATTTTTTTTTTAAACCTTTTGAAAGATAACTGGCAAGCTTATCATCTAACTTATTAGCTACCATCTCACTTATGGAGACTGGAAAGTTCTTCTACGTTAGAGAGAAGTCACAAGCATATTAAATTTTACACAAATAACTTGAAGCTACATACAGTTGAACACAGTTACAAAAGATTTGATAGTCACTGTAATTATTATATATGAAAAATACATTGAGCCCTACTTAGAGAGGAAGGGGCTCCAGTAAAGTTTGCTGCAATCCTAATGAAGCCAAATTAGCTTCAACAAAACACAGCTGAAGCGCAAAGATTCAGCTTTGTTTTTGGCTACAACCAACATTTAATACAAGGAACAGGAATTTACATTACTTTACATATTAGATAGCAGGTCCCTTACCTCAGTCTGAGGTCTAGTATTTCATTTAGGATTTAAACTTAAATTACAAATTTCTCAGTCGTGATAGCCAAGCATCAGTTTTGTTCCTTGCAAATGGACACAGTTACTTGCATCATAATATTGCTTCAGAAAATAAAACCAAGAGCCAGTATCACAGAAGGTTCCACATATAATCAAGAGTTCATTCCCAACCTGGATATTTAAAAGAATAAATGAAGGAATAGCCAATGGTCAGAGAAGTTATTTAACCTCTGCATAAGCATCAGAGTGCTGCTGGGCACCAGCTGTTAAGTGGCTGTTCAGATGTGCAACAAATACCGGTTTTGTGAGGACCATCACAGTGATGCAATGCTTGGAAGAACAGAGTAAAAAAAAGTAGCATTTTAAATATTGAGCATGCTTTGTTTCATTGGCTTAGTTTGGCAGCAGGAGCTCTACTGACTTAAGTATTTGCTCAGAGCATGTAAGACCATATATAATACAGTCGTACTAAAAAGGTGCTTATTTCACGCTAGGAAACATTGAAACAAATAAAAATCACAAATGATACGTTTGACAGCAAATTGCTCTTAGTCAAGCGCTCATCTTCCATTGAAGAGTGAATTAGGATGGCAATTGCTTTGCCACAGCTACTTTGTTCAACACATGGTATTTCATGACAAGTTCTCAATCTTTCCCTTTTTAAATAAAATGTATATTCCTAAGGTATTAGTAGTTAAGTAAATTGGAACGGAGTAATTTCAATCTTGCTACTCACAGACCTACAGTATAGTAGAGAATAGATGCCCTGTGTATCATTAGTGCAGATATACTGGAATTGTTTTCCTTATATGCAAGGCCAATGCAGGTAAAGAATAAATGGCTATACAAATTCAGGATTCCCTACTAAATAACATAAGTAACTTAAAAAGCACTGGTACCAGACCAGCCAGTTTTAGGCACATCTTTAAAAAAATAAAGTATGCATTTCATTAATGTAAAAATGCAAGAAGATTCTTAGAAACATCTGAACCTTATGGTGCACTGGAATGGAAGTTTCAAGGAATACAATAAAAGTTTAAAAAAACCAAAACAATACCATAGTATTCTTCATAGGGAAGAACAGTTTTAGTAAAACCAAAAAGATAAATAAGGAATAATAAGCAGCCATGACAGCTGACTGGTGAATATTTGTGCTTTAAAGGTCCAAAAGAAAGTGAAGTTCAATAACTCTTCTCGTACCATCCCCCAGACTTGGCATACGTGTCCATAATGCACACCTCGATAGTTTAATAACACACTGCAGACTTCAAAACTAGCTGTAGCCGTGGCAGGATGCACACAGCGGCACAGTAGGCCAGTGGCAACTTCACCGGCAGCGTTCAGTGATGCGATCCCCAGCGCCACTGGCTGTCAGCTGGAACGTAGCTTTGGTTAAGACTGTTGTGTGAGCCGTCTGTAATGAGGTAAAACTTGGTTTTCAGGAAGATAGAGAGCCAGTTCCAAAGCTACAAGGACAGTGAACTCAAAACCGATGAGATCTCTTCTGTTGAATCTGAATCTCTCTTCTAGTTTCTATGATAGTAATAAAAAAAAAGTGAGAGGGGGAGAAAGAATCCACAAGATACCAATGCATTGTTAGATTAGTCAGCATAAAACAGGAGTCAGTGATGCATGGCCAGAGCTGTACCTACAGAATCAGAAGTGTGGCCAGGGATCAAACAAGCAAACCAGCTTATCAGCTCAGCTGTGACACCCACACAACAGCTACGTATGTTTGCCTGAGAAGCAGTAAGTGCAAAAATAACCCCACTGTAGCATCAGTAGAACATTAGACTGCACCAGTCAGGTAGTTTTAATGAATTAAAAAAAAACCCACATCAAGGAAGAGCCCTAATGAGACATAAAACTGACTGAAAGATCTGGTCTTAAATGCAAGCATGCACTGCTGAAAATCTTGGCTTTAATCTTTGTCTTGTTCTATGCAATAGAGGGTTTTGACAACACCCAAACAAGTTTCATAGTACTTACATCTATAAGGTGTTTAACTTCATGTTTCCTGAGATCACTGCTGATCTTGGCTGCAAGCAGAACGCAAGCACCAGCGCACAGTTTGCGGTTCTGTTTGTTGAGTTTGCCTTGGAGGACGAGCTTCTCAAAGTAAACATAAGCCATGGAGACAGTAACCGGCTCCAGATTGCACTCTTCACTCAGGTTCCGCATCTCTCTTTTTAAACTGGGAATAGGAAAAAAGACACCCTCTCAAACATGACAGCTTTTATGAAATGCTGTAGAAACACTGCAGCATGGGAACTCAGAAGAGCATACGGGCAAGACTCCTATTTGGAAAACCATGATGCATATTATCCCCGACTGGAGAAGCCCAGCCAGCAGCAAGCTGGAGCTGATGCACGAACTGATTTAACCTGGCTGACAGCATCTACCATGGAAGAACAGTTCCACATCTGCCCATAAACACCAGGGGCTTAGCTGCCCCACTGACACACAGGCTATTGCTGTAAGGTTGCCTCCAGGCTCCCAAACTGGTTCGTGATTCATATCATAAGACTGAACAACCCAGACCCACAGAACACCACATCAAAGCCGTGCGGATCATGGCAGCTGCTGCATGGAGACCTGTCTACTACACACCTCATGGAAGAATCGGGTCTGAGGGGGAAGGCGGACTGGCTTACACCCTTCCCACAACGGCTGGCCCTTCACTTCAGCATTAAGGCAGACTTTATGGTGGATGCTACCTCTCATGGCTGCCGTCCATGGTACACCTGCAAGAAGATCCCTGTGCAAGCACACTACTCAAAACAGCTACGAAGAGGAGTATGCAGGATGCTGGCAGAACACAGACTCTGCCTGAGCATGCCTTCCACTCAGAGCTGGGAGTTACACATAGCCCTGGTGATTCAGCAGAATCGTGTTTAAGCCGGCTATTTCGGAAGGCCCTGATTGCATTAACCACCATGGAATACCGGCAAGATTACAGCTCTCAGAAGGCGCAACAGTACATCTCGCTGATGAGCAGCCAGATGCATTTCTTGGAAGATGAGGAATTCTGTGTGACATAGTCCTGCCTTCACGAAATGCTTTTCTTTATCGAGACTCCCCAGACCTAACGCCTTTCTTTATCCTAGAATCTTCTTCTTAGAGTCCACGATCATCAGCGAGTCTGGTAACTGAAAGGCGAAAACAGCCAGAGGGTCCAGAAAGACAATCCAGTTAGAGCAGGACTGCACTACAGCCAAACAATCAGGTTACAAGTATTTGTTTCAAGGCTAATGTTGCTTCACTGTTAATTGGCTATGAGTGTTAGTACACCGCAGTTGGTGAAACAAAACCCTTTTAGGCTGAACTACGAAAGCCAACTGTTACCCTTTCTCAGCATCCTAAACATTCCTGTACAGGGCTGTCATCCTACAGTCAGCTCAACTGGCAACAAGAGATTAGTGTTTAATCATATATACTATTAATAGACCTAGTATTTGCTCCATACAAGTGTAAGATAAAAGTAGCCTTGTACAGCATAGATGTTCTCATGATTCAATGCTTGTTTCTTACCTCCTGATTTTGCTCAGGGTCAACTTGATATGAGGAAACTTCTCTCTAAAGGTTTCATTCATATCCTTTTTAAGGTCCGAGGGTTTTACGTATTCTATGACTGTAGTCTGAAACGCAAGAGGCAGAATTTATCATTTCTCTTGCGAACAGTACTGAAAGCCAAACGAGCCTTCCGAAGACACTAATGCAATGGCAAACCCGAGTTCTGTTATCTTATTACTCACAATTTAACATTACTGTAATGTCCTAAGTAATAGACCATGTTGAATCTCAACCACAAAGTCTTAAAAAAATAGTAAGCAAATGGTTAAAAGAAGCAAATGACAACATGGAGATACATGGTCCTCAGCAAGCTGAGCATGCAAACTCAACTCTTGGTATTTTTCCTAATCAATTCCCAAAAAGCCACAAGGAAACCCTCTTCGTCGAGGGAGGAAGGAAGCCTTCTTTACAGGAGGATCTTCCAGGCACTCACCCATTCCTCTGTTCAGGTATGCCAGTCACTTACCATGTAAGAGGCAAAGATGAGAACACGTTTATGTTTTCCACAGGGCCATTGAGGATCGTCCAGAAGATTTGGATCATACTCCGCAGCTTCCCCAGCTTCACTTCCTGAGGGAATGAGGAAAGCACAACACTGGGCCACAAGATGCAGAGCTTTAAATTCCCTGTTTCCTCCTTTAAAAAGTTTTCAAACAGCAAACATTAAAAGTGTCGGAAGATCCCATAGTACAGGCAAACTGCAGCTACAGTCAGCTGTTTGCATTTCATAAATGCACCAGTCAGGTATTAGAATTATTAACACACCACACAAGCTCTTTCTCCAGCATGTGCCTGGCGCACCATTTTAGACTCAGTGCAAACTAAGTTCGTCATCCACAAATATGCACAGAAAACAACTGCACAAGACTGAATTCCTTTGTGTATACTCTAATCTAACAGACAGCACAGTTGTCAGGTTTGCTCTTTTACACAAGAGAAGGGATTCTTATCACAAACTCTTTGGCTTACGCATCGTTACTGTGCTAGAAGGCAAGGAGGACCACCTGTATCCACGTACACTGTATGTTTCTTGTCGAGTAATACAAAACTTTGCATTTCCAAGGAAACGGCTTTGCACTCCTTGGATTGCATAAACAGAACCAGGCCAGATATACAGAAGACGTAAAGAATGTGCGTAAGTCTCAGTCTTAAGGCTCATCGTTTATACTTCATTAAGGAGCCTTCTTTGTTATGCTGTGCTAAAACCAGTCTCCTTCCAGCTGCAGCACACCCTTCCTAAGAACGCACTCTACCACTTGCAATTGTTTCAGACAAATATATTCCTTTTATGCTTTTCTGCTGTGTGTCACAAATGGTGACAAATCTGGCAGCTGTACTTACCAATCTCTGTTCCTGCTGGTATCGTTTTTGCTGTCACAGGTTTGTATCTTGATCCAGGAAGACTCCGTGAAGCACTAGCTCGACATGAGGGAACAGCACTATGGCTGTCAGCTTTGCGAACAACTAGGGCGTTGGTCGGATACAAGAATTTTGCATAGGACACAACCTTAAAGAAGAGAAAAGTTGTAGCAGTTATAGGGGAAAAATTATTGAAAAGCTTATTTCCAAACTTCTCAGATTTTCCAACTTGGAGTCCCCTGGAGTTTGTATTTGGGAGTGGGGACCTTGAAATTGTGGGACAGGAAGAAAGGGAAAAGTTGGATGAGGAATGCCTTGCTTCCACAACTTCAGTATGGAAGTGTAGAAGATTTGGTGGAGTGGCAAAGGGGAGAATCACATCAGTAAAATTCTGGCAGTATATAAATTTAACTAAAGGGGTATAAAATTTGCCCATATTTCTAGTGAAACATCACTCCCATGTTGCCTGAGATATCAGAGTCAAATCAATTCTCCAGAAATGGAGGCAGAAGTGATCACAGGCTTCAACAGCCTCCTCAGAAGAAGCATTATCACAAGCCAAACATTTCAAATTAAGGATCTAAGCAAATTTCCACTGCTCTCAAAAGTCACTGCCATCCAGAACGTGAGAGCTAAGCAGTGCATAAATTAAGTGATTTGCCCCAGCATGAAATGGTCCGTCCCAGGGTGAAAGCAGCCAGCTTACCCACCCGCTGTCCCCTGCTCCGGTCACTGGTTTGGTCACTGGCATTACAAATCAAGAGACAAAAAACCCCAGAAAGTATTTCCTTACCTTGCCATCAGCACCCAGCTCTACTCCTTCCAGTCCAAGCACCATCTCAGTGGAGACTGAAACTCCCCCAGAAGGATGTCGCTGCTTCTGTCCTTCCATTTTTAGATCACTAAATGCAGATAAGAAAGTGCACTATTATAAAATGCAGCACAAGCCCAGCTGCTCTACGGTGAACACCAGGTCCATCCACTAGCTATGGCCACCACCACCACGTCAGAGTTCTATGTGGGAACAGGGCAATCCCTCAAGCCCACCTCCAAGAAAGCATTTATTTTTAACTACTCTTTTCAAAATGTGGAGATGTTCATTAACTGAAGAATCAGATTTAATCTCATTTTAACTCAAATACCTATCAAAAGTAAACTGTTTTTTTAACATGGTCCTTCTGCATAACACCATATGATTCCTAACACACTAATGCTCAAACACTTAACATCAAACATGATTTATATTACTAGTATTCCAGGATTAGAAACTTGCCTTTCAATTGCAATTTTCCAACCACTGTGCACACAAGCTCAAATTAAGAATTAAGGCTGCTAGCAGAACTCTGCTTCAGCGATGACAGAATGCAGCTTTGCCACCTATATTCCAATGCGAAAAAGCAGCTTTCAGCTGAAGAACTGCATTGCCAGCTTACAACACAGCGCTCAGAACTGCTCTAAAATAGCTCCAGGGACTTTGCTGCTTTTCTATTAAGTGAGAGAATATTTTCCCATCAACTATTTTTATGGCAAGTATATTTGCATACAATACAATTCCCACCACTAAACATCCGTTTCCTTCATCCATAAGTTATGTACGGGACAGAAGTGACAACACAATTGTTTTGCCAAAAGTGGATTAGAAAAAAAATTAGTATTTTCTGTGGTGTATTTGTAGATCACAGGCCTTCACAGAATCAGCTTAGACTTCACAAGGGACTGAGCAAAGCTGCAGGGAAATCCAGTTAGCAGGTTTTGTTTCTCATAAGTGATCATATTGACAGTTCTAGACAAAAATGTGGTACAAACACTAAAAGCAGTTTCAGTCTAAACTGTTTCTATTTTTCTTAGATTGCAAATAGTGACGTTCATGGCTTAAAGCTGAAAAACAGAAGAGCATCTTAAACTTTAGATGTAACTTGACTATAAAACCTTGAAGGTTTCCAGTAAAGGCAGCAGCATCCTTCCCTGATGCTCTGTATGCTTTTTTGCTGACACAGTTGTTTGTTGCACTGAAGACAGTTGATTTCTGACCACTTTAAGAGTACAGGGAAATCCTACACAGCAACAAATCACATCATCTGTTCAAAGTTGGTTTCAGGGATTTCACAGGACTGGAGTGCTTTAAATGTGAATAAACACCTGAAGAAAGGCTACCTTTTCCACTATTTTTCTCTTGGAGTTTGAATGAACACTTTGACACCGTGGTGATGTCCGATTTTACTGCTCTGATAGCAAGCTCTTGTCCTTACACATAAATGGTATGTTAAATAAGTTCACCTGCTTTAAAACAGGAGACCTACCCCAACCATACTCATTTAAAAAGATCTTTTGCAAACAATAGACCAGACATTTCACAAAGCAGTTGAAGATGACTCACCTGATCCGTAAACTCTCCCCGTAAGGTAGGATAGAAAAAGCCACACACAGTGTTCGTTTAGCACAGATTAACACTATCCTGTAAGCAGATGGGAAGAGATCAGGATATGAATTAAGATTCCTAAGTTACAAAGCAGCTTTTTATGGAACACTAACACAAGACTCTTCTTACATTGCTCTGCAAGTCACACAGATACTGCCATGGATTTTATGTTTTCAGAAAGTAGCACAAAAGCAGAGGTTTCATCCTGACCCTGTAGGTCCTTAGAGGCAAGCTCTGTATCAAAACCCAGCTGCCATCACCTTGGGAGCTCCTCAGAGGAGATCCTAGTCTTTAAGTATAGATCTATATTTATGTAATTTTTACATAAACCTTGTGAAAAGATGTAGATAATATTTTACATTTAGATGAAATCTCACACCTCTATTAATAATAAATATGAATGCAGCCTCCCCTTTCTCTTTTGCCCAGCAACTATGAGCCAAGAATTTGGCTAAACCGAGCCATTCTCCTCAAATCCTCCTCAGCTCTGACTTCTCTGGGTGCTAGAGATAAGGAGGGTGTTAGAAGAGAATCATTTAACCTCCTCAAAGTAGGATGGCAGAACCATCAGAATATTGCTGCAGATGTAGCAGATATGAGCACCTACTGCCTTCGATAGAAGTATGTATAAAACTAACAAGAGCCCAGGGACATCACCTTATTCCCACTGATATTAAATGGCTAACTGCATCGAACTGGAGTCTACACCTGAGTACAGGAGGCACCTTGATCTCCCGAAGTTACCTGCTGTTCTTTGTGTCATACTGCCTCATGTTCTTGATGAAGTGCATCTTCTTCAAACTTTTGTGTCTTGGAGACCCAGATATATGCTTGGTTCTGCAATTATAAAAAACAACACCTGTTAAGTAGTCTGAAAAAAGTCATGCCAGTTGTATGATCAGATGGCAGCACTAGCATGCAGGACCTCAGATACTGGCGTGGAAGAGGGTGGAGGGAGGAGAGGACTGCATGCAACGAGTTGAGATTAATGCTGCTTTTGAAAAAAGTACCTTCGTACACTGGCATATTCCACTATGTCTTCTAAAAAGTCTAGAGAGCAGCGCTGGGAGATAAAACGCCTTCTGTAAAATGTACAACACCACGAAGAGTGAACAATATTAGTTCATGGCCTCTGAGTTTATGAACTGCAACAGATCTATGAGCTCTTAGGACAAATGGCAGGTTTTTTGGATTGTTCTTTTTTTGTGTTGGAAGAGTGCTTAACTAAGAGTTTCAACTTCCTAAAAAGGCCAAGAACTTGTGTCCCCCTCCAGGACCCTTGACGTACATATTCACACCAACGTCATTAACAAGAGCATTCACTATCTTCAACACATAAGAACACCTACCTATATGTTAAACACCTAAAATGCTTGCAAATACTCATTTAAAATCCTACAACAAATATCACACCCCCTCCATCAAGGCAAGGAAATAAGTAATTTTATATCAATCTATGGACAGATACAGATATATCTGTATGATGACCGAACATCTGTGTGTATTCTTGATTCAGAACACAGTTGTCCCCAGCTGTAGGAGTCAGCAGACTGAGAGGCTATGATTGTAGCTCAATAAAATTGACAGATCTCTCCGGAAAACAAGAGAGCGCTATTAGAGGAAGCAAAGAGTATTCCATACCCATGTAAAATCCCAGAATGGAAGATGCAAGGAGAATAATAGTAGGAATCATATGAGTTAGTGTAACAGTAATAGGATATTACATTTAAGAAAAAAAAATAGACTTTGCCAAAGTAAGATACATTACTATTGTCAAAGTCAAGTCAGTCTTTGTTGGTAAAGATTTACAAATGAATTGTGAAACTATGACTGCAATTTCCATAGGAGCAATGCACTCAGATTCAACTGCCATCAGCAAAACGCTGACACTACAACTATCAGATTCCGTATTTTCTGCTTTTGTTTAAGCATACATTGTGTTACATTTTTAGCACAAGCCATATGCATTCAAGTCCAAGGTTTTCTTCCACGGTGATGTAGTAACTCAACTAATGAACAATACTGCCATGGAAGTCAATGTAGAAGCAGCATATAAGACAAAAGTTGCAGGACTCTGGTTTGACAAGATCCGCTTTTGGGAAAAATTCAAGCTTTAAACTGCATCAGAGCTCTGGCACCCACGAGCAGCCAAACCGCTCAGACAGACCAAGGCCACGCTCTCACACCTGGAAGTTAACATCCAACACCAAAGCAAAAGCATGGCACCTTGGGTGGGTGCAAGGGGCAGAGGGGGAGAGGTCAGGAAAAATGGGATTTATTAATAATTAACAGCTATGAAAGTTTTTACACAGCAAAGCCATTTGCAGCTTCAGTTGATCGAAGTTAAATACCAAAAATAGCTACTTGGGATTAAGTCTGGTCTTGAAGCCCAGCACTTCAAGATTTTGAGAAAGCTGGACAATCTGCTCTTCTTGGTGACTTCACCTTTCCTCCTCTCCAGCCTGAGCTGGGTTCGAAACCAAACCACACTATTTTGTTGCTACAGAAGAGATACACTGGAGTTCTGGACACGAACAAAATCTGTACGCTTTTTCTTACTCATGGTGTCTAGAAACACAAATCGCGTGAGTGACAAAACGCGTGCTATCACCTCTTTTCCCCCTTCTTGCAAGTTATTTCTTCTCTTCTGAGCTACTTGGAGCTATTGCTAGAGCTGCCTGCCAAGAAGTGTGCCAGTGAGATGCGGCAGTTTCCCTCTGCATGGCACATCGCCGTCACAGGCAGCCTCGTCAATGCATTGGACTTGATATAAAATTACGGATTCCACAAGCAGATCACCAGCAACAGGAGCATTTGCCTCTCCTGCTTCAATCTATACTTTGCTTCAATCTAAAACAGCACTTCAGAAAAGATGGCGTTCTGGTATTCTTCCTTATACATTCACATAAATGTTACTTAAAACTGCTGATCTGCAGGCAAGCCCCTGCAATAAGGTCTCTGAAGTCATTCCCATAGATGTACACACCAACGATTATCTAGAGGTTTTGCAAAATGACACTTCGGTCTGAGTATTCCTGAAACCAGGTTAGTCCCTCATTCCTCACTACAAGTTCAAGAGAAACAATTTACCATTTTCTCTGTATTCTCAAGTACATAAAAAGAATGAACACCAAACTAATGATCATTTTTCTTCTTCCCAAAGCCTGCTTACAATCTCCTTAATAAAATATAACTAGTGCCCTTTCTCTGTGAATTTGTAATAACTTATACTCCTATATAAAACTTTATTTTTCCCCCTAGAAGGAAATTGTCTTCAGATTCTCAGCAGCAGCGTTCAGGCATTCTTAAAAGAAAAAAAGACCACAACTCAAACAAGTAGGAGGATGAAAAATTAGTGTCCCTTTCTGTAAGCAGAAGAGAGGTCAATCCTCCCACAGGACTAACACCTTCAGTATTGCTAGAGACTGCCTCCTACAAGTCAATGGCTATTAAGGGTGCTACTGAAGAACGTTCCTGGCACAGCTTTAACACCCTTCACCAGCACTCCAGTTTTAAAATTATGATTTTTTTGCTTTTCAATGAGAACTACACAGGAAAGTTTAATGCTTTCACATATACATGGTGTTCCAGTCTACTTTGGCATCTAACCTGCAATAAAAAAACCCTTCGTGAAATGTGGAGGCCAATCTCAAACCTCCTGGCATGAATGCAGTTGGTAACATCCCCAGTCTTCCTCCCCTCCCGTGGGAGACCTGGCTGGCCGCAGACAAAGACACCGTGTGCTGTGAGCAAAGGAGAAACACAGCTGATGCCAATGACAATAGGCAATGGTACAAAACCCCCACGTACTTCTGTAAAAGGATGCCAGGGTAAGTAACTGGACGGATTGGGAGAGCCACGGCTAGACCTCACTAGTGACTCCGCAGTGCTGTAGGTGCAACTGTCCTCAGGGTCAACTAGCACAACGATGGTGGAGACCCATCCGGAGCGTTACACCTTCTGAACACCACCTCGTTTTCTCAGTAACAGGGACAAAAGTGACAAACACCTAAACCTGCTGCTCTGTAAGAGCATATCTGGAAGTAAAAACCTGCTGCAGTGAAGGGAAGATCCTGCCCCTTGACTCAAAACCACAATGACTCATCCCCACTCTGCCAACAGGAAACTCTGCTTTTAGCTACGCTTGTAAATAATATTTTCTGTCCTCAAGTGAAGCTGCCACCTTGGAGGAGTCCCAGATGCTAAGCAAGACACTCTCCCTCAGATCTCAAAAGAGGGTGTGCAGAAAGAGGTCTCACTAATCCAGTTAGAGTACCCGAAATACTTTGCATGCTCAAGCCAGCGTTTTACAGCAACACAGCCCCCTCGCCGCAATCCAAGAGAGACTTGCTAGATTCCTCAGTACCACTACTGTACAGAACTTCTTTATTAGGTAGTGCAGTACTTGGAGTATGCTGCAAAATTTAACACCTTTTGACTAGTCTGCACTTGTTATGTATACACACACATATATATTTTCTTTAGTTTGAGTGCTCATCTGATGCAGCCAATCCACACTTCAATCGGCAGCCCAGGATCGCTTCAGCGGCTGCTAGCTTCCATGAAAATACGTTGAGTCACATACCCTGTGCTAAGCAGCTTCACTAGGATAACACTTCTTGCTTGTGCTCTGATCCACTGGAATTCAAAGGATTTTAAGTAGTTCACACAGAACGTTTGTTGCCAAATGCAACCAAAATACTACGATAGAATACCAACAGATACACACGCACTGCAAGTTACCTTACACACACCCTTACCGACGTGCTACCTGACTATTAGAAATCAAAGTATCCAGTATTAAAATGTCAAGGAGTTCCGTGGAGCAGGCTGTAATTTCAACAGTATCCTAAAGAAAGTTGAAACATGCCTGTTCACTGATACCAGCTATTTCCCTGACGAGCTATAGAGGGGTCTGCTCATTTGTATGTCCTTGGCCAGGAGCTCACTTTCGGGTGCTTCCCCTCCCACACTATTTCAGGAGCCAATAAAGCAGGACCCTCCCAGAACTTCAACATTAAAACCAGCAACTGTGTTTACACAGCCAGCACCTCCGAGGGGACCCACCAAGAGAGAAAACACGCGCAGCACATGCTGAGAGATAAGGGGCTATCAAGCAGAGGAATTCTGGATTACGCCTTAGCTTATCTCCATGTGCACACATGGACACACACAATCCAACACCGCTGCCGAATCCCCAATGAGCTAAACACGCACTTAAAAAAACCCCACAAAACCCCTTGTGTTCAGATAAAACCCCATCAAATTAAGTTCAGAGTTGCATTTTGACTCCCATCCTGGGAAGCAGTAGCTAGCCCACACATTCATCCTTTCGGATGATCTCCCACTGAGGAAACCCAACTTCTGAGTGCTTCCAGCTTCAGACTTGTCCTCTTCTGGTCCTGCCGGTGCCCCCCCGAGCGCTGGCAGAGAAACCCTCCGCAGAGGGCAAACAACAGACAAACAGCACGCAGGATCCCTGGCCCCGAGGTTGACACAGCTCTTAAGTGTCCCCAGCAGAACAGGACACAGCGAAGAGCAATCTATGTATAGCATGGGTAATCCCTACATGTCCCGTCTTACGAATTGAAAGGAAAAAGCTGGTTAAGTCACAGCTCCAGATTAAAGAACACTGACCTTCCCGATGGCTTGCCAAGAGTATTTCCCCCTTCCCACCTACGGGCTGGGCTACCTGCAGGCACCCAAGAGGACAAGGGTAAAGTCTGAAGGCAGTTGGAAATGTCCAAGATGCCCATTCTTCAGCAGAGGTAGTTGAATGCAAAAGAGATACTAACCCTGTGCTGTCGGACGTGGCTTCAGGCACACGCAAGCCTCTGCCACGTGGCTCCTGGGCCACTGCGTCCTCTAAGGGACAGTGGGGCAGCCCTTGGGGCACCCATGCCCCTGCTCAACACTCCCAGGCTCCGCTTCCAGGCTTGGAAACAAACAGCCCTCATGAATCTCATTTTATCCCCTAATATTGGGCCTTACAGGGGCCAATGATCTTACTTAAGCCTCTGCACGCAGCTGCCATTTGGCCGTTTTGAAGCTTCTCCCTGTTTTGCCCTTCTGGTTCCTGCATGTCTGCCAGAGCAGGTGAGCGGACAGGCTGGTCTCGCTCCTTCCTGAAGGGCTGAATCAGAAGTTTCTAAAATCTTACTGGGATTCTCCTCCCATCCCAATTAACCCCCACCTCTCGCACGGACGGGTTTGCACTCGGAGCCAACCACGCAGCCAGAGTTCAATCAGCGATTTTCACCAACGCAGCACCTCGAGTTCATCTTCTGCCGTGACTTATCCTCATCGCTCCCAGGATCGCCAAGCCCTGCGACACAAGCGTTCAAAGATGCTGCAAAAGCCAGACAGTAACGTGACTTGAGACCTCCTCCAGCCAAAGGGACGAGCGGGGCGGATTTGTTTCAGATGGAGTCACATCCATCGCCCTTCTGCCGGGGGAAGGATGCCACGCTGCAGGCGCCCAGGCAGGCACGCACCCCCAGGCACTGGGCTAAAATTAGCAGCCAGGCTTATATCCTCTGTTGCTCTTTAGCCATACGTACTGCTAATAGATGGGTGGAACGTGGGAGGTCAAGGATTTTTAATTGCTGTGTAAAATTAGGGCCTAATAGAATTTGGTTTCCTATTTCTCACTTGAAAGAGTTTTATTTTAATACGGATGTCCCTCTGTAAGGTCCTTTACAGGCCTCAGTATTATCACAGCTGTCAAGGGACTGAGTTATTAATATAACAAGAACAAAAATCATTTACTGGTTTTTGGAAGCACTAGCTTAGTAACGACTGTCAAAGGTAATTTGCACAAGAAATCCAGATCCCAAATCCTGTTTACAATAGGAAGACATACCTGTCAGATTTGTTTTGCCAAGACATATTTTAAAGATTAAGCTGTATCATTTTCCTTCCTTACGGGCGAGCCAACAACCCGATCTGAACTGTGCTTCGGTTTGACTAGGTAAAAAATACTGGCATCAAGGGATTAAGAAAACCAGTTCCAGTTTTTAAGCTTAATTTTTCGCAACTGCCATTACTTACGCAGCCCAGGAGACATTTACTGTTTTCAGGCTTGCATTTGAGAGCGTACAGGTATGAGCATCCCTATTCTCGTACCAGCGCCCCATCCCTTACCACCCTCGGCGCTTACATTAATGAGTTTCCTGCTCAAAAGCAGATCGAGTACAGCTCACCAGTAGCAACAAGTTCTCAGTAATTAAAGCCAAAAGAAGTCAGGGACCACATTTATACCGAATCACCTTCAAAACCACATATTTGGCAAAATAAATTACTTTAATGAAGAATCTACACCATGAAGTGCCCAGCACCGAGCAAGCCATTTTCATGGATAGAGCGTTTCAGCTCTGATGTTGGAGAGGCAGCGGCAGAGAAGCCACCCTGCACAACCGATAGTAAGCATATAGCTAAGTGCTCCTTCTTCACAAAGTCAGCTCCTCACTGTTCTATGGCACCACAAACGTGCAGTTTGGACTGCAGGCCAGTGTCGCAGGAGCTCGTTCTGACATTTGTTTAAGTATCAGACTGCCAGAGAATAAACACAAGTCTCACAGCAGGGCTAGTTTAAGTTATTCCTCCGGTAATCTTCATTTTAACGAGTAACCCCAAACTGGCTACATGAGCATGGAAAGTACTTTTATGCTTCAGAGCGGGTCCCTCTGCGAGACCTCAGGATGAGGGGGGAGGCCCAATTCCTACACCTTTGTGTTCTTATTTGAGGTTTGCCTGCAAAACCCTTCGGTTTTCCTGGTCCCAAACAGCCAAGAGAAAAATCCTGCTCTCCTCAAACACCAGTAAAGCCACATGCAAGGAAAAGAATATGTCATGCAGCCTACGGGACAGGCGAGAAGGAACAAAAATGAAGTATAATTTGAATGAAGGTGGAGGCAGAGTAAGTGGGAAGCTCACTAAGCCTGAAGAGTTTTAAATACTAACAGGGAGAGAAATTGGATACTCTTCACAGCGGCTGCTACTTCACTGCTGATTCACAACCACAGATGATTAAGACCTAACACTACTAAGAAACGAGCTTTGTATTCATTGTGTTTCATAAATCACATTGTTTTGGTCCTAAGAGTGTTTAGACAATCCAAGGATCAAATAATGCCTTCCAGTAAGTATTATGAAAGCCATCTGTTGCAACAGAACCACCAAGCCAGACGCAAGGTTTGCCATGCCCAGAGCCCACTTCTAAAGCCCACTCTTAAAATCCCTGCTGCTTCTCGCCAAGCAAACTGGATGTGCTGGCCAGGACACAACCCGTAACTCCATTTCCCCAAATTTCTACCAGTTTCTGGAGGTGTTCCTAGCTCACCAACCTGGTTCCCTCTGTGCTTTGTGCTCTGCTCACTAAGCACTCAACCGCTGACCAAAACAGGCAAGTGAAATGCGAAGTCTGTCCTTGATAACGCTGTGGGCATTATGCTAGAAATATTCATGCACTTCCCTGAGAGATGACGCTGCTATTTCATCATGTGCCTGGTTAAAATAGAAGCCTTCAGCACAATAGAACTCCCAAGTTAAAAAAAAAAAAAGAAAAAAGAAGCTTTTAACTGGGAAGAAGAAAGAATTTCAAACAGGCAACTGGAGGAAGCCCAGCCAAAGAAGGCTTAGAGAGGTCTCCCAGTGTTTTTATTGCCATGTGGTTCTTCCCACCACAACATCTGTCATCCCCTCCAACCCACAATCAGGAGATTGTAGCTTCACCAGGGCAAAATTTTATGCTTAAATTGCAGTGACCACAACAGAGCAAGTGCAAATCTGTCCATGCTGTACAGCAAGCAGCTTCGACCAGCAGCAGCTCAGCCTGCGCCGTGGCTGGCTAGCAAACGAAACGGCTACCCAGCAGGCTACGCCGAGCTTGGGTACCACCACCGCCGCGCTGAGCGAGAGCTGGCGCAGGAGCAGCGCTCCCTGGAGAAGGGGGCTGCACAGAGTCCAGAGCTCCCAGGGGAAGGGCTGCTGGATCACAGCCTCAGGCAGCGGGGTCAGCTGGCAGCAAGCTTTTAAGGACTCAATACATCTCACGAATCAGAGGGCTATCTCGTGAAACACTTTGGCTTCGCTTGCACTTATGAAACCAGTTAAAGGTTCTTCATTTAACATCTTTTTCAGAGGTTAGACTATAACAATTTACAGTGTGTTATATACACAACAGCTGTAAACCAAAGGTTAGGAGTTTAAAGCTCTGCATTTGAAGAGCTAGCGTGACAGAGTGGCTTTAGCTGAGCACCCTCCATCTGCAGTCACCTGCTTTATCAACAATACCTCGTGCTCATTAAAGAATCCAAATTTCATTATTCTTGTGTGCACAACAGATTATGCATTTTTAAACTCAAACTACAGAGCCAGAAGACTTTGGAACACTCTTCCAAAGAAGGCTCAATAGCATCTTCAAGCTCGCTCAGCCTGACAGCCTCACAGCTTTAACTGGTTGACAGATGGAAAAAAGGAGGAACACAAGACAGCTGAAGTTAAGTCTTCAAGATTTAATATAACTAACACACATACTGTGGGAAATTAAAAAAGAATTAATAGAGAATTTTGAGAGTCACTTCCCCTCCCTCCACCTTTTTTTCTTTTCTTCTAAACCAAACCAACCACACCCAAACCCAGAGCAGAAGAGCTTGTCTGTAGCTCAGAACTACTCTTGAAAACTGAAAGCAGAGATCCTTCCCTCCCTGCCTCATCCCACAGTTCACAGTAAATCGCAAAAACCCAAGAACCACCGCTAACAACTCTTCTGAACTGGTTCAGCCACAGTGCCATGAGCCCACAACAGCCCTGATGAAGCAGCTTCACCCAGAGCCAGGTGAGATAGCTGTCTGGTTGGTCAGCAAAGCAGATGCAAGTTTGGGCAGCCCACCTCTCTGCAATTATCAACAAGGACTTTGGGGCTACGCAAAGTTATGGTGAGGAGCCCCGACAACCTGAACACGTCCTTTTCGCCGACACCCACGGTGCTCAGCATACAGCTGCTGCTCAACATGAGCTTTGGGAGCTCTGAGTGCTCAATCTGAGAAGGAGGCACGTGTTCGCCGGCTGAGATCTGGGGGGAGGAAGGCAAGGAGGAGAGAGCAGATAACTATTTTAGACTGTGAATCAAAGAAACGATGTTTTAAGCCAGTACACCAAGATCCTGCAGACTTCAGAGTCAAGAGTTACATTTGAAAATAATGGTTCAATAAAGCTTGCATTATTTTTTCCTAACTCGAAGGAAGCTTGTAAAGTCAATCTTGCAAGTAAAACGTTAGAAAACAGACACAAATGCTTTGCTGCTATATAAGGCTTTGGCAGTACATTCAAGTCCGCAGCAGAGAAGCACCAGGATAAAGAAGCTCCAGCCGTAACACTCCTATAGGACTTGCTTACTGGAGGTCCCACCAATTCCTCCCCAAAGTTAAGCTATTCAGCTTTTTACATTTCATTTGGTAGCATCTTCCCTCTCAGCTGATGACTTCTTGACTTGAAGACAACATCATTCCGACCACCCTCATCACCTCCTGCATAGAGGAACTACGAGCTGGCAGCGAGGGAAAAGGAAAGGTGGAAACAGCGCTTCCAGAGCATCCACTTTCCCCCAGCATTCCGAAACCCGCTGCCAGGGCTCCTGCCCAAGCGCTTTGAATCCATCCGCAGGGAAAATCAGCTGCAGGTACAGTTAATTCTGTACAGACTACTCCTGCCTGGAGATCAAAGTTACTTTAAAAGCCTCTGGACTCTTAAATGAAGAGGTCAAATAACCTTGGTGCTAGCAGTGTTTAGGATTGTTTGACCCAGACCCATTTGCAGAGGTGCGCAGGATACAAGGACATGGATTTTCTGATCTCCAAGTTTCCTGCTAAGCGTACAACTTACTTCTGATTCATATAGCTGGCCAGGAATGTCAGATAATGAATACTACAGAAAGCTATAAATTATAAACATTTAATATTGGACACACACAATTCATGTGCATTTGCAAATACGAGAGCAAACTGCCGAAGCAAACTGTGCTTGCCAAGGAGGAGACTGCAGCCTTAACTTTTCAGCTGACTTTTAAGCAAAGTTCAGGTTTAGAATATGTTCATTTTCAGCCCCGAGCAGCACATCCCAGCCTACTGTTCACCTCTGAAAGGTCAAAGCTTGCAGGCTCGGACAGCTCTTGCTGCTTCCTGAGAAGCACCATGTGTGCTCGGGCTATTCCAAATAAGGCTTCGAAATGAAAACTAAGACTTTTAAACATTATATTTCATCCACCTCAACCAAATCTGTTTATTAGCAGAGGGTTGGTTCTTTTTTTTAGTATTTATACTTCTCGAAGTGAAAACAACAGCTAAGCTGACAGTAGGACAAAAACAACGCATTAACCATCACAAGCATAAAAGCCTGACCAAGCCTTTCTGCCATTCCACCCAAGGAACTAATTTGATCACACCTATGTCAGCAATCCGGCATCCAATTAACACTTAAAAGCAGAGTTGGTCCGAAGTGCTGCTGTTATCAACTACTGTTTAAACTCCCCTCTTTAAAATGACCTAAATTAGCTCAGTCATTTCTGATTTATCAGCAACCATGAACATTCAGTTCAGCTCCCTGACCACTGAACACCAAGGACATTCAAGCATCAGTTGCAAGTAATTTAGTCTCCGTATTTATTCTTAGGCCCAGCAAAATGCAGCGAATGTATGACAAAACCAGCTGCTTTACATTACACTATACTGAAACCTCAGAAGCACAACAAGCATTGACATTCAGGGCTGTTGTTCCCATTCTTCATGCTTTTGTAACCTGGCTATTTTCAGGGCCCTCTGTTATCTGTGTTTCCCCAGAAAGCTCTGCCAGTTTCAGACCCAGCTGCAGAAATTCATTAAAAATCTGTGAATGCCGATTTGTTCGCTGTTTGCTGCCTCCCTCCGCTGCTTTTTGTGAAAGAACAAAAGAACCGAGCAAGGTGGAAAAGGAGAAGAGAGGAGGGATGGCAAGCAGGTTAAGCAAGCTGGTATAACACAGCATTGTAATTTAAGATCCTGTAAACAGAAGATTCCTTAGGAAAACAAAAGTGGCAGGTTAAAGCTGTTAAGTTGATAATGCTCAGCCAGCAGCGCAATGAAACCAAGCATCCAGACCGAACGGTGCCTCCGAGGGAGCGCGCACCGCTGAAGTTTCCATCCTAAAGGACCTGATGGCTACTGAGCAACTCAGAGAAACTCCACGTTACATCAGCTGAGCAGATCACTTATTCCTTGGGCTGTACTGACGATCCTGCCTGTTGCTAATAAATAATAATAAATAAGCACCAATTCTAACAGAGGTGCTGTCACAACCTGCCCTGACCTACGCTGGTCAGTCTCATCAGCATCTCGCAACTTCTCGACCAAGTCAAACAAGATCAAGTTTTGTAATAAAACTCTGCCGGTTCTAGATAAAGTGATCTCCTCAGATTGGGGCAAGCTCCAGCGCGATGAAATCCCTGGGCATGGCACAGGACCGCAGCGGCACCGGTCACCAAACAGGGACGGAGCAAATCCGGAGACCCTTCAGCCCTGTGCTCCTGGTGCATTTAAGGGAGGTTCCACCGGGGGCAATTCAAAGCAGCTCTTGACAGTGACTAAAAAAGGACTCCGAGGAGAGCAGCTGCCTTAAGTGGGCACCAAAGATTAGATATCCAGAGTGGCAGCACAGATTCCACCTCCCCCTTCCCTCTGATCACTTCATACGCCTGTACATTCGCATGATGCACGCAGTTAACCTATCTAGAGTAGCAACATTACCGGATGGCACAACGATACCCAGATTCCCGAGTCCCAGTAAAAGAAAACCCATTTCGCAATTGGTTGTCGATTTCTGAATCTTATTTTGCAAACAGCACGCCACAGACAGAAGGGGAAGAAGCATAACCACCACCGTCCTGCAGGAAAGAAAGTCCCCAAATCACTCCTCGTGTATTTGAAACAAGAGGAGATGCCGCCATTCCGCAGGGATGAAGGGATGCTCTGTCGCAGAGCAAACCATGGAACCGTCCAGCGAAAAATAAAGTGCTCCAAGTCCCCCACCCTGCCAGACGCAGGTGAAACTGTAAGTACAAAGGGATGGTCCATCTCACCCACGCCTGGGCCCAGCGTGACTAGGAGTAGATACGCTGGGTCTAACACATCCCCCCAGGCAGCGCAAAACTGTCCTTTCGTCAGAAAAATGTTATGTATCACTATGTGAAGATGAGGATCTTCTGCCTGATAGTTTCAGCGGATGTTCTCCAACCACTCTTTTCTTCTTTAAATACAAAAAATAGATGAATTCTCACTCCAAATCACCCTCATAAGTAGTATATAAAGTGATTAATGCAGTAACATATACCCTTTCAGCCATCTCTTTTCCAAGCTGAAAAATCATGGTCTGTTTTGTCATCACTCACATAGAAGCCCTGTCATTCCCCCGATTATCCTCCTCATGTTTCTCCCTGCCTTTTATTTCTGATTTATCATTCTTTTCAGGTGCATTGATTAGAATTACAATAGAACATAACATCTAGAATCAGATGCCAAGTAGAAAGGTGGGAAGGACATCAGATGAGAAGATCCCAGGAATATGTATTAAAGAGTGTTTTCTTAGTGTCCTCTTGACTTGGCGTGGGAAGGGGAAGGACTGAATCATTTACACGCACTCCATCAGCCCAGAACTCAGTATGCACAGGCACACCGAACATCACACCCACAGAGGTAACTGTGCTCGTAAAGCTCTTGATGCAAGATCTGCCCTCAAGAGCTTTACCTACAATATTAAAAGCAATGAAATGAATCGCACAGCAGCCAGCGTGCTGGCTTTCATGGACCACGAGTGCTAGGAAGGAGCTCTGCCACAGCAACACCCCCACTTCAGGCTTTCCTGCTCAACAAGCAGCATACAACACTACAATCTGAGCATAAGGGACATCCCCGTAGCAGGTCCAGCTTCAATTTCTCCAAGAAGTGAGGAAGAAAGGTCTCTTCCATTACAAGAAGGAAAGCAAAGGTGGCAAACAACAGTTCAAGAAGGAAAAAACCCAGAATCATAGAATAGTTTGGGTTGGAAGGGACCTTTAAAGGTCATCTAGTCCAACCCCCCGAAGGGGCAACACACAAGAGGACCCCCACACCTTACTGACAAACAGCTACTTCTCTCCAAATTCACTTGAACCTCCAAGGAGCTGTTCCCTGGGGATGAACGGGACACCTCCATCGCAAGACGTACACTGAAAGGGAACAGCCATCAACTGCATCAGCAAAGCTCCCCAGTTTTAAAGCACAGACAACGCCTCTATTTCAGCTTGCTAACAAAGCTCTGGAAGGCACTATGAAGACCACAGAGACTTAAAGCCTTTGATACCGCTTTGCCTATCTGCAGGCTTGGAGGGCCGGCTCACTTTACAAAGCTGTCTACGCAAGAAACAGCCTGAAAAGAGCTCCTTCAGAGCTCAAATCCCCCAGATCTGAGCAAGAGCCCGCCTTCCAGCTGATTAGAAAACCAACACTTTCAGGCTGATAGAATTCCCTTGGAAATGCAATGGTAATCCTGCACTGAAGGCCAGAACATCCTCCCCTGAGGCTGACTCAAGGCTCCCAGCGTACAAGCGTTTATTAATATACGGAGTTACCGCATGGACAAGCAGCAGAGATTAGGAGGAGGCACTACATCAGCAGTGTGGCCGTCGCACGGAGGAAGAGTCCTACCTAGCAACGACTCTGTCCGCTTCGTCTGGAAACAGAAAAACGCAAAAAAGCGGGCCAGGGAGAAGCGGGAGGCAGGGTCCAGGATACCGCAGAACCGCAGCCAGAGACTCAGCGGGTGAAATACTCCGCAAATCCCCCCCGCAAGCTGGGGCACCCTCCGCACCGGCAGCCCCAGCGCTCCCAGGGGCGGCGGGCCGGGCGGAGCAGAGCCGGCAGCGCTCCCCGCCTGCCTGCGAGGCCCCCGGGACACCTCCGGCAGGGCTGCCCCGCGGCAGGTGCTCCCTCCCGGGGCCAGGCGGCGGCGGGGCCGGCGCCGCCTCCCACGGCCGCTCTCCCCGGGGGCGGCCGCTTCCCATGCCCCGCTCCCCACCCCCCGGGGGCCGCCGGCCGGCCGAGGGCCCTGGGAAAGTCCGGCTCTTCCCAGGGCCCCGGGGGATGCCGCCGCTTCCCACGCCCCGCGGGGTCGGGGCGGCCCCGCCGCCGGCGCGGGGGGAGGTCCGTGTGCGCGGGCTGGCCCGGCGCGCCCCGTCCCCGCACTCACCTCTGCCGCTGCGCCTCCAGCGCGAAGCCGCCGCCCGCCGCGCTCTGCGTGGGGCTCAGCAGCCCCGGGGCGCCCGGCTTGGCGGCCGCCAGCATCCCCGGCAGGGCGGGCGGCGCCGGGGGCGGCGGGCAGAGCGGGCCGCCCAGCAGCAGCCCCGGCAGGAAGATGCCGCCGCGGGGGGGGTCCGCCTCCCCCTTGGCTCCGGCGGCGGCGGCGAGGGGGGCGACGCCGGGCAGCAGCAGGGCGGGCGGCGGCTGGCAGGCGGGCGGCGGGGGCAGCAGGCGCGGGGGGGCTCCGGCCGGTTCCGCCGCCGCCTCCTCCCCCTCGCCCGGGCCGGCGGGCGGCGGCGGCGGCTTCTCGGCGGGCGGGCAGGGCGGTCGGCCGTCCAGGGAGATGTTGTTGAGGAAGAAGAGGGCGGCCTGCCGCCGCCGGGAGTCGCCCCGCTTCCGCGGCGGCGGCTGCTCGCGGGGCGGGCGGGGAGGCGGGGAGCCGCACGCCGTGGCCGCGGCCATTCTCCGAATGAGCCGCGACCGCCTCGGCCGCCCGGGCGGGGCCGCTGGGAGCGCAGCGCGGCCGGCAGCTCGCACGCTCATTGGATGCGTCGCGCCGGAATGTAAATGAATCCGGCAGCGGCCCCGCGCTCATTGGCTCGGCTTCTCATCACGGGGAGCCCCGGCCTCCCCTCGCCGGCCGGTGGGGCTCCGCCGGGTCCTAGCGCCGGAGCGCAACGGCTCCGCCGGCCCTGGCAGCTCGGTGGTGCCCCCGCCGGCTGGGCAGGGGCTGCCCCGACAACCGAGCCGTCCGCGGCCCGGCACACCCCCTTCCCTGGCCTTCTCCCCGGGGCCATCACGCAGGCAGCCCCTTCCTCCCTCGGGTACTCCCTTACCACAGCCCCGAGCCCACCGTGTCCCCACCCAACCACCCACCACGTCCCCACGCAAACGCTCACCGTGTCCCCACGCGAAGACCCGCCGTGTCCCTTTGTATGAATTTTTTAAAACTTCTCCTCCCTCCATCTCCCCACCCAAACGCCCTGTGACTCTGACAGTTGCCTGTTCCCAAGGTCTCCTGGCCTTCCTGCGGGCAGGGACGACACATCTGCTAAAACCATGGGCTGTGCGCATCAGACCGCTGCCACAAAAGCAGATGAAGGCAGTTACTCCTCTCGCTCCAGCCTGGCAGCCTGGGATCCAGCCCTCCGGCTTGCGGGGCTGGGGTGGACCCCAACCCACTGGTCCCAAGGGCGCAGATCCCCGTGCATGGCGTGGATACCCTGCACGGCCCGGAGACTCACCGGCAGCCCCCAGAACCCGTGCGGAGGGATGAATCCCAATGCCTCCCGGCCCCTGAAGCAAAGCTGAGGCAGCGCTGATCGTGGGTCGTATATGGGCAAGGCAGACCTGGATCTGGGAGAGCATGAATTTAGTATTTATCTCCACAAAGTGACTCAAGGCATTTCTGCGCAGCACGTGGCTTCCCGGACTGGTGTGTTTATACTGCACAGAATAAACATACCCCTTAGGCACTTGAACTGGTGTCTGCCACATCCCGGGATGATGCTCTGACGGCTCGCCAAGGAAGAAAGCTCTGCCCTTTCCGCCAGCCTCTGAGGATGTTGATGTGCACTGACGATGCCCGTGCCACTGGGCCTGGCAGAGGAGGTTTGGGGGCTTCGCTGGGCGTGATGAAGCCTCTGGCACTGTGAACAGCGGGGTGTGGGTCTGGTGGCCTCCGTGTTCCTCTTAAACCGAAACAGCCCTTGTGCAGTCCTGTACTTCCCACCTCACATGCTCCGAAGCAGCTTGTGCTCCCGAGCAGGATTTTGCCCATAGACACGGACATATCAGACCAAATTTGCCATTAACAAGAGACTACGGAGATGTTTACAATTAAGCAGGTATTAATGTATGTAAAAGCTTTTGCCAAATACATTTAAAGAAGCTACATGACGACTCCTAATACTGCTTGCGGTTTACACCAGCAATCAAACTGATGTCTGATGATATGACCTGAAATACGGGCACTGAATAAAAGATAGCTTTTGAAACTGTCCCATAGAACACATACAGGTTCTGCGTCTTTTCGTATGGCTGTTTCCCAAGATCCTTTTTTGCATACTGTTGCAACTGGGACATCAACACTTGTCTTATAGTATTAATAGTATTTAATAATAATAATAATAATAATAGGATTAGGATAGGAAACATAAGACAATGTTTTCTTGTAGGCTTCCATTAAAAAGCCTACAGTGAAATATAAACTCCGCTTAAAATCCCAAGAACATCCTCCGTATCTTATGCTATTCAATATAGGTCAGATTTTGAGCCTAAATTATGTGGCAGAATAATCTTATATCACAGCTGCGGAAAAAATAATTTGGGATAAAAAGGAATTAAAATCCTTCTTGCTGGCAAGCTCATCAAATAAGCTGAGGAATAAATGGGCATGGAAACCTAGCTAGGCTTGCTGCAAACAATTCTCTAGAACCCAAGATTGGATTTTAAAAAATAAATTTTGCTTTTCATTCTTTCCTTGTAAAAAGAGCGGTAGGATGTAAATCGTCCCACTGAGTCAGCGCAGGATGAAGCAGCAAGAAGCCAGCCTCCATAGCGTAGTGGGTTGCTAACTTCAAAGCTGAATTTAGCGGTTTGAGTGTTGCTGCTGTTAATGCTGGGGAGCTTTCATCTACATCTGACAAGCAAACTAGCTCACTGTGTGTGAGTACAGTGGGCATGTTGCTGTGTTTCAAGGAATCTGCCGCTAAAACAGATGGGTGGCACATCAGCGTGATTTCCACAAATAGCAGGGGCTGGGTACAACCCCGAGCAATCTTTGCTCCCTGTTTCCTGCAACGAGAGAATCCCCGCAGCGGGGGGGTGGAGGGGGCCTGAGCTTCGTTTCGGCTGAAGATGCTCCTAAGTCATACGCAGGGATGCTGTTTCGGAGAAAGGCTGGACTTGCACGGTGCTGCTGCACAGCAGCTTCCAGTTCTGGGCTGAAGCGCGCTCCAATCTTCATTTCTGCAAAACCCCCAGCCAAAAGGGAAGGCAGGTAGTTTTGCATTTACAGCAGCGTTATTGCACAAATGTAAAGCGTTACTCTGAACCTCCAATACCTAACTCACGCTCATTTTGCTCCTGGAGCCCCTGCTCTACCTTAAAGGAGGCCCTGGGCTGTCTGGATACATGTCTGAGCAGTCAGGGGTTGCTGGAATAAGGAGCTGGTCTGGAGCGGGCCAAGCTTGCAAGCCCTTTTTCCAATATTATGTGGGGAATAGAGTCACCAAAGTCACCAGGATTCTTCTGCATGCAAGAACTGCAGGATTTGGTCTAAGCATCTGATATGAGACAGCATTTTAAAGTACATATGTGGGCTGGGTGTTACATTTTTTGCAAAATCATGGCCCAAAATCAGGCAAAGATAAACAGGTCATGAATATATTTAGGCTGGGAACCAGAAGAACAGTCTTCCAGTTGGAGGAACTGCTAGTATTAAGATAGGGCACCAGAAATTTCTGTACCCTTTTTTCCAGCCTACGGAGGGAGTGGGTGAGGATCCAAGAGGCCTCACAGGGGACCAGGGTGGTCTCTGGAAGCTTGGGAGGGTGACGAGTAAGTGCAACGTGCACCCAGAGCTTACTGTTCCCTCTCTCCTGAGCAGGCTCTAATCCAAGGTCCTTATCCCAAGGATCCTATCACAGTTCACCCCTGTTAAATCCTCTCCTTAAATCAGCACACCCAGGGAGAGCAGCACTCTTTAGAGCTGAGCTTCACACTCACCACATCCATTTAAGGATCAGCCACCGTGTTTTTGGGACTACGCGCTTTCCTGAGCATGTCCTCCCCCTCCTATTTAATAAGTCTCAGAAAATGCCTGGAAGTACCGTTCCCTACATATCTTATGTATGTAAGAAATTATGAAACCCTTCCTAACTGCACTCACATGTTGGACCACTCCTGCTCTCCACTGGCACATCCATCCCCATCGCTCTCCTCCTGCATCCCAAACCCGCGAGCGAGGTGTGACTCAAGCTGTTGGCCCCACCGGTACATTAGCCGAGCAACCTGCACTGGTTTTAATCCACCTCCAGTCTGTTCCAGTTGGGAGTCCTGGTTTCTCTTGGCCACTGCTGGAGAGGAGTGGCCGTGGCCTCGGGATTCCCGGCTGCTCACCCGCGGCGCGTGACGCAATCCTCAGCTCTCGCTGCAGATTTCCAGTTACAGCAAAATAACATGCTGAGCCCCAGGAGGCAAATGCTGCCAACAGACCTCTGTGCTGATAACTGTGTGCCTTGGAAAATGACTCAGGCTCTCCTGCGTGACACAAAGTATTGAAAAAACAGGGAGCTGATTGATTTAATCATATAGCTCTGCACTCGGGAGGGCTGTGTGCTCGCTTCATGAAAAATGTATGTCGTGTTTACATGAGGATTCGTGAATGAATGAATCAAACCCACTCCCCTGAACCACGCGGCGCTGCACTACGTGCCGTTATTAATGGATCAATAATTTTCATGGGAGGATCTTGTAAAATGTGTTTTCTGGAGAGGTCCCACTGGAGACCAGCACATCTAGCAGCGAGTTTGGTAAGAGCACAGCCCTGCCAGAGAAAGAGCAGCAAGCCGTGATGCCCAAGGGATGTGGGAAGAACATGCACTTTGGCTCAAAAATTCCTACAATAAACTTTGCTCAAGTTAAAGGAGCAAAGGAACTCCCCAAATCTGTCCCTTCCAAGAACCACCACTGCATGCTGGACTTGCTGAAACCTATCCATGACTTCACAGCCTCCTTTCAAAAGCGTCATCCTTGCCCTTGTGCTCTGTTCTGGGCACCCGAGTTGTCCCTGTCCCCTCCGAGCTCCCAGCTGCGCACCGCAGAGCTGCACGTGAGGCTGCCCGGGTGCGGGCTCCCTTTTTCACACGTGCAGGGTGCATCTGACCTTGGGAAGGACCTACACAAAATGCCCAGCCCACTTAAATCCCCAAAACGGGACTTAAGCAAGACTTCAGTAGTGCCTGGAATGAGTTTTCCTGCGGTGAACTGAGGAGTGAAGCTGTGTTTCCAAAGCCAGCGCTATAAATGGGCATTACTTACTGATCAGATCTCAGTTAAAAGCGTTTCACTACAGAGAAGGTGGTGCTCAGCCTCAAAAAAAGGACGTGAATTAAGACACCTTTAAAATACCTATCGCCATAGAGGCAATACCACCGCAGAAGATCGTAAGAGGAAAGAATCTGGTGTGCATTTCTCTATTTTTGGTGCTTTTGGTTCCTGACTTGCAGCTGGCTGTGTCCCCAGCACAGTTCCCTTTTGCTTTGAGCTCGTTGGACTTCCTACTGTCCTGCGCAGCACCGTCTCCGTCACACGTGCAACAGAGGAACCTTTGTGCACTGGCGATTTTTTTTTCCCGAGATGGAGATTTTTACTCATGGGTAGACTTGCCCAAACTTACTTCTTATGAAATTTTACAAATCAGGACTAGCGAGTATCTGAAAATGGCAGTTTGCTGCTGAGTTTAGTGGGAGGCTGATGCACAGGGAGGATGAGGGGGGTCTGCAAGCTGAGAGCAGCTATCTGTGCTGTGAGAATGATTCAGCATCTACAGATGCTTAAGGATCAGCAAGCAAAAGAGTTGCAATAGTCTGTTACTGGAACTGTTTTGCATGACAGACAATGAGGGAGCCAGTCGTTGCTATTTCGGATGGACTAAAAGTGAACGGAAATACTTACACTGTGTGCAGTTTCAAATCCAGCCCCTGACCCGAGTGAACCCAAGCTGTGCACTGAGCCTGGTCCTCTGGGAAATCAGCTCACCAGCCCAGGCGTCCTACCTACATCGCGTCACTGGTGACATCAGAGCTATAATTTGTCTGAACAAAACAAACGGGAACTGCCAGCCTCCCAGAAGGACTAGTCTGTTCACGGGACAGCTTCTCTTCTGCTTTATTGCTCTGTGGGTTGTAACTCTAAGGGTAATTTCAGTGACTTTTGGGGATCATTGTGTAAAACGGTCCTTCTTGTGCTGAACGGAAATGTGGCAACAAAAGTGGTTTAACTCTGCAAAAAGCATAGATCGCTGGGTCTGGTACACAGATGCCCCTTGGAGTCATTAGCCAAACTCCAGTGAAGTTGTTAAGCGGCTGCTGTGCTCTCAGGAAAGGCAGGATCGGCCCCTCGGGCTGAGCGCTGCCCAGTGTGCTCCTGCAAACACGTTATCTTCAGCAGAACTGAACCTGCATACGGAAAATCTCTTGAGAAGCTCCGGGCTTCCTTGCAGGTCTCAGATTTCTTCCTTAGAGCAGAATAGTTCAAGTCTGAGGCTGCCTGCATATCACCAAATCAATACATACATGTATCTGTCAAGAATGACTTGAACAAGAGACTGACAGGCATAATTACAAGAATTAATGGACTTCAGCAATTATCTGTGTTTCTGCAACGTGTGTGGGGTGTAACAGCAAGGCAGGGGCTGGGTAGGAGCAGAGTTTCCAGGGCCAGATCAAGTGCAGCGTATAAAGTTTTATTTCATTTCAGCAGGTTGCTCGGATGAGCACTTTGCTCAGAGCTGAGAAAACTACTTTTTGTTTTTACAGTTACGGGATTGCCCTAACTATGAACTATGTGTCCCTGCCAGCCCCTCAAACACATCCTGCACAGCGATACGGGGCATCAGCTGAAAATGCCTGCTGGAAAAAGGCAAGAAGCAACATAAAAGAAAATAAAGGTCCAATAAATGAAGGTGAATTCTGTGGTGGTCTTGTGCAATGTGAGGAAAAGAATCTCTGTGGAAAAAAAAGAGATTGAAGAGTTCATTATTTTTGGCAGGACTTCTGCACGTTTTGCTTATCAAGGGATTGTCATAGGGAGAGGATTATTTTAAGTTGCATAAAAGTTCCCTCCCTCCTTCAGTTCTCCTGGTCCCAGGCTGCCTCCCTGCAGTCTGAGGGGCCTCTTTACGGGATTACATTTCAACTTCTTTTTTTTTTTTCTGGATGAGGTATTTTTAAAAGACAGATTTATCCAGTTCATCACGCGGGTTCCAGTGCTCCGGGTATTGCTGCCCCCTGCAAGTCAGTCTGAGCAAGGGACAGATGCAGTGCTGGCTGCCCGGGACCGAAAGGAGAAGGTGCCAGTTGTGGCCCTGATCCACTTTCCACGGCCGTGATCCGATGAACGCTTTGAGCTGGGATGAATCAGCCCTGCAACCCCACCAGCCCCCCAGCTGCCCATCCCCTCTTCGTGCCAGCGCCTGTGCGCTGTGTCCACGTCACAGCACTGAGATGCAAAATGAGAGATGGGCGTTACCTGGGCTGAGCTGATCCCCAGGAGAAGGTGCTGTGTAATTTGGGGTCTGCCTATCGGGTGGTCGTGCATTGAGAGCCCCAGGGTCCCTCCTGCGCTGCCCACCCGCCTTCCTCTGCTTCACCTGGACATGGGGCATCGCCAGCGCAGCTGGTCCTGGGGATGGAGGTGCTGCTTTCTCCGTTCGACCCATTACCACTTTATAACCTGGACATCTCAAGCATTTCTGAGCACAGACCTCCAGGACATTGATTCCCAGAATAGCCACTGCTAGTGGATAACTCACAAGCTGGGACTTTGCTCCTCGGCGCAGACCATGACTGAAGGGTTGAGCCCAGAGGATCTTCTCCTGCCGAGCACAGCCTCTACTGCATGGCTTTTTCGGGGGGAAGTGATTGCCACAGCAGTTCAAGTGAGATACAAATTCCTGCTGTGACCCCAACCTGTCAACCCTCGCTCTGTTTTTCGGGGTCTGGCCTGGTGTCAAGCAGAAGCTGCTTAGAGATGTGATTGAACGCAAGGAGGAAAAACCCATCAGCGAGGGACATGAACTCTGGCAAAGGGTTACAGTCCACCTGGGACGCGGTGAAGGTAGGAGCGCGTTAACCCACGTGCTCTGCACAAGATATAACACCCCGTCCTGCCCCGCTGCTCTGCCAAGGGTTATTTGGAGGCTGTGCTTCCACAGCCACCCTGCCGCTGATGAAGACACCCCGTGGCATCCAACGAGCTCTGCACAACCGTGGAGATGGAAGGAAGACGGGAGCTGTCTGAAGAATTTTTCAGCTCGGGAAGTTTAGCTGCTCTGAATTATTCTGGCAGCAACTGTCCCGGCGGGACCCCCCCACACCCTCCCTGCTCCTTCCCTGCTCCCGGAGCTGGCGGGGCCCCCCCAGTCCCCTTCCCCTGGCTCCACAGCCCGGGGCAGACCCTGTGGTGCCCCCCCCGGGGGCTGAACAGCATCCCCCCCACCCTGGGAGCAGCCCGGCCCGCAACACCGACTGGACCCGCCACCCGCAACCGTTCCCGCGGGGCTGAGCCCGAAACATCCACCCCCAACCCAGCCTGGCTCCTGGTGCAATGTCATGGCTGCAGGGATCCTCGCGGCAGCCCTTCTCATCCCATCCCCGGCTAGAGAGCCCAGTCACTTGATGCTGAAGGAAAACTTGCCCATGCTTAACACATCAGAAAAAATTGTTTACGAACAGTTTATCCATGTGAAAACAAGCTCCCAGCAATCCTGCCAAGGTCAGTGTGAACTGCAGAGCTGGCGCTCTGCTGTGAGCCGCAGCTGGGTCTCACACACCTGCCTTTTCCAGGCGCGCAGGACACCTTGGGGAGAAGGAGCACACGAGCCCTCCCTTCCCATGCTCTTCTCCCTGCGCTCTCCAGGGACATGTCCCACCTGCCCACCCATGTGCTTGCTCCTCACTTAACTAGAAAAGAAAACCATGGGCTTTCTCCAGCTCAAACGAGATCCACACATGTATGAAACCTGGGTAGGGATTTAATCAATGCAGGTTTGTGCATGGGGCCCTGCGATGTTCGGCTTGGTCACCACGCTTCAGCCAGCCGCCGGGACGTCGTACATGGGGAGCGGGTTCCGGGTAGTCCGTTCTCCTTGCATGAAATCCCAGGGAAGAACATGGTCCTGATCCAGGGTGAGCACTGCAAAGAGGGCGTCTCCTCTTCCTCACACCAGTCTGCTACGGCACAGGGCTGGGGGTCACTGAATGCGCTGCTCCACCAGCAGTGATCTGGCTGCTCCAGGTATCACCTGCACGGCTCTTCCTTGCCCAGCCTCTCCCAGGGCACCGCGTGAGGATTTTCAGGGTGCTCTACTCATTAATGTGTCCTTACGAATTCCCTACCGCCCAGCACGGCAGGAGGAGCTGCTCTCCCAGCGTGGGTGGGATGCTGAGGTCTCCGAGCCCTCTCCTTTGGTCTGCAGCATCTGTGACGCTTCTCATCCTGCCCTGCTGTTAGCTCTCCTTGGAGGTATCATTGTGGGAAGCGGAGCAGTTCTCTGGTTCCTTCACGATCCCTGCTGAGCACTGCTCCACTTTGACTTTCTTTCTTCCTCTCATTGACTTCTTAGCTCCTGTAAACAGCAAGATGACCACAGGAGTTAACTACAGAGTAATGGATTTACATGTACGAGGTCAGCATGGCCTCATCCCAAAATAGGGACAGCGCGGGAAGAAGCAAAACTCCGCAAAGGAAAGATGAAGAGAAACCTCTCTCATACGTGAGATGCATGGGTGCCTGGGGGAGGCTGTTGTGACCCTGGCAACAGAAACAAGATGTGAAGCAGAAATAGGCAGAGAACCACCTGAGGCAGGAGTGTGCCTGAGAGGGTACCCAGACCAGCGGGATGCATTTCTTGGATTTCTCCCCCTCCCAGTGTGGTACATGGCACACACCACATGCTGAGAGAGGGGTTATGCCCCTCCATCACCCCATTCCTGCCACAGGGGCATCCAGCCCTCACTTGGGACATGCACATCCAGTCCCGGAGGGTTGGATGGTGTCCGCCGTGGGGAGCACAGGGCAGCTCCCTCCCCATTGCTCTGAGCAGCTGGTTTTGTAGAGCAAATCCTCTTCTGGTTAAAAAAAAAAATCCTCACTGCATAAAAAACTGGCTGGGTGGCTGAGCCCAGAGAGTTGTGGTGAGTAGAGTTAAATCCAGTTGGCAGCCAGTCACAAGCGGAGTCCCCCAGGGCTCAGTTTTGGGACCGGTCTTGTTTAATATATTTACCGATGATCTCGATGAGGGGATCGAGTGCTCCCTCAGCAAGTTTGCAGATGACACCAAGTTGGGCAGGAGTGTTGGTCTGCTGGAGGGTCGGAAGGCTCTGCAGAGGGATCTGGACAGGCTGGATCGATGGGCCCAGGCCAATTGTATGAGGTTCAACAAGGCCAAGTGCCGGGTCCTGCACTTGGGTCACAACAACCCCAGGCAACGCTACAGACTTGGGGACGAGTGGCTGGAAAGCTCCCCCACAGAAAAGGACCTGGGGGTGTTGGTCAACAGTCGGCTGAAGATGAGCCAGCAGTGTGCCCAGGTGGCCAAGAAGGCCAACGCCATCCTGGCCTGTGTCAGAAATGGTGTGGGCAGCAGGAGCAGGGAGGGGATCGTGCCCCTGTACTCGGCGCTGGTGAGGCCGCACCTCGAATCCTGTGTTCAGTTTTGGGCCCCTCACTCCAAGAAAGACATTGAGGTGCTGGAGCGTGTCCAGAGAAGGGCGACGGAGCTGGTGAGGGGTCTGGAGCACAAGTCTGATGAGGAGCGGCTGAGGGAACTGGGGTTGTTCAGTCTGGAGAAGAGGAGGCTGAGGGGAGACCTCATCGCTCTCTACAACTGCCTGAAAGGGGGTTGTGGTGAGGGGGATGTTGGTCTCTTCTCCCAAGTGACAAGCGACAGGACAAGAGGAAATGGCCTCAAGTTGCACCAGGGGAGGTTCAGGCTGGATCTTAGGAAAAATGTCTTTCCTGAGAGAGCGGTGAAGCACTGGCAGAGGCTGCCCAGGGAGGTGGTGGAGTCACCATCCCTGGAGGTGTTCAAGAATGTGTGGACGTGGCACTGCGGGACATGGTTCAGTGGGCATGGTGGGGTTGGGGTGGTGGTTGGACTTGGTAATCTTACAGGTCTTTTCCAACCTTAATGATTCTGTGGTTCTGTGATCCTTACTCAGCTGCGGTGGTGTCCCCCGAGCAAACAGGCACCTCCGAAGGTCAGGCACAGAGCAAGGGGCAGTGCTTGCCTGTTAAACAAGCTCCCTTCATGCTTAAGCAACAGCCCTCTCTACATTTATAATGGGGTCAACACTTCCATGTCTTTACTGACAGTACAAAGGGGGTTAGTAGCAGGGTATTTCTGACAGAACGCTTTTTAAGGCTTGACAGGCACGCTGTCCTACCCTTGCCCTTATCAGGAGCAGTTTTCTGCTTATTCACCTCTAGGAAACAGGGGTACAACACATTCCTCCGTCAGCAGGGAAACCTCCACAGCCACACTGGAAGATCAACAGACTTGGCAGAAACCTTTCTCTGAATGTCAATAACTCACCCCTGGGAATTTGGCCTTCTCCAATCACCACCTCCCCGACCGGCTAAGCAAACACGAGGGACTTAGCCCTGTTAGCTTAGGTGCTCGGGAGTGCTCTCCTGGCCACCCTGCCCAGGCTCCCCTGGCTAACCATTAGCGGGGGCTCCCCTGCCTGGAGACACAACCGTTGCCAAAACACGGTGCAGCATGTCTTATTGCAGGGAAACTAAAGACTCCACTGTATCACCTTGGGCAAACATTTGTTTGCAGCATGGCATGCACTCAGCGGAGGAGCACCCTCCTCTCCGCTGCAGGGAGTGCAGTTGGTGCCCTCGGGTGTTTCTTACAGGAGCCCCTTGGGAAGCAACAGAAGTTGTAGCCCTTAGCTGATGCCAGAAGGAATTCCTCCTCCCTACCTTTTGTCCAGGGATCCTGTCCTCTTTTTCTCTTCTTCTGCAGTACATGAGCTTTGTCTTTGGTGCAAAAATATTTCCCTTCAGCCTGCGCTTCTTGTAGGATGTCATCTTCATACGGGGCAGCAACCTACACCAATAACAAGAGCAGTCAGTCTACAAACTACCCTGCTTTCCCAGGGAGCTGATGGCCCAGCGGCATTGCTGGGGACCTTTGTGACTATTGCTATGGAGTGGTGACAAACGCTGTTGTTCGTAAACCCTCTTGACTAGCCGGAAAGAGTGATAACTCTATCCTTCAGCAACAAGTTGGGTAACAGTGTGGGAATGGGGTTTGGCACCTCATGTAGGAAGAGCCATCACCTCCCAGAGTGAGCTCGGGCGGGGACAACGCGTCTTATGCCTCTCGGACCCGGCAGCCTAAGCTGATGGCTGAGGAGAGCAAACACACCTCGCTGTCTGTCGTGTCTGGCTCATCAGATTCCTGCTTCCCAGACTCAGCGTCATCGTCATCTAAGGAAACACAAAAGGAAGGGGTTTTTTGGCTGGCGGGGGGCCCGACAAGCTCCCGAGCAGATGCAGAGCTAATGTCCCAGGCTCTGAGAGCCATCGAGGCAGAATACAGATTCAGCAACAAACTGTGTTGCAAAGCAGAGGCACTGCGAGCTACGTGGCTTGAAATTAATGTTTATGGGAGATCCAACAGGACTCTGCTGGGGAACCAGCTCCCAATAAAGCTCTATCTGTAGGACTTTGCTATCCCAAGGCTCCCAGCACTGCCCCAAAGTCTGTGGCCACGTGCAGGTCGGGAAGCTGAGGGGTATTTCAAACACCAGACTGCGCCTGCCCGTTTGAGACCCAGGTGGGGAGAAATGTGTCTGGGTAAAGAGGCCGAAATGCACGATCGTCAGGTTTGCTGCTGGTGCCGGTTGGTGGCTCTCGGCCAGTTTGCTGCTGGTGCCGAGTTGCAGAGGAAGGAAAGGTGGGAGAGCTGCTTTCCTGCCCAGCAAAAGGATTTTGCTGCACACAGGCCCCCAGGCTACGCAACCCCAGACACGTATCTGCACGCACCAGACACGCACCCGAACTTTGCACAGAGCGAGGCTGCCCGGACCAGGGACCGAGCCTTGCCAGCGGTAGCATCACCCTGTCTGCACCCACAGCAGCACACCCGTGCTGGCCGTCGAGGGGCAGAAAGGGCTGGGGATGGAGCTGTGCCCTCTTCTGAGGGGCAGGGGCATTCCAGGACCTCAATACTTCTTGCTCCTGACACCCAGGTCTTGTCAGAGGGGGACTGTCAGCAGGGCAGCCCCCCTTGCTGCCCCTGCCCAGGTGGGAGAGCAGACAGTGCTGCTTTCAGGCACTCCTAGAGCCCTGTAGACTGATCCCATCCTCATTTTATCCTTCTGCAGGTTAAGGTTCACTAGAAAGTGCAGAAGTATTTGTGTATTGTTTCCTAGGCTTTGTGTCAACCTTAAGGTGAGAACTGAAGAAAGTCCTGTATTCCCACACCCAGAATGTAATCAGCTGAAATTCTTCTGCTATGATGATATCTCCTTAGCATGTAAATCACAGAGGACTCCCCTTTTTTTTTTTTTTCCACCGTGCAAAATCCTGCTCCGGAGAGTGTTCCCAAACCGCTCCGACACGCCCAGACCAACTAATCCAGGCGAGCTCAACTTTCTGGCCGAGCCAGTAAGGCTGGTACCAAGCAGCTCTCGGCAGACGTGCTTCCCGCTCCGCTCCCCATGGCTGCTGCCTCCCACCCGCCGGGCAAACCTGGCACCCATGTCCCGTGCCGGTCGGCCAGGGAGAAAGAACCGCGTGTCCCCAGACTAAGGGCACTGCTGGTTTTGGGAATGGAAAGGGCTTTTAGGAGAAATGGAGCAGGGAAAGGGAGGAGAGCACCCTGTCCTACCTGGTGCAGGTTCCAGCATCCCTTGCTCCATGCTCAACCCTACGTGCTGTACCAGCACGGGGCACGCTTTGGAGCAAAGGGGCACAGACAGGGATGGTTTTTCCACTGCTAGTTCTGCAAACCTCTTGCTGGGGTGACTTCTGAGCTTCTGCTTCCCTGAGAGGGGCAGGTAATGCTGGAGCAGCAATGTTGTCTTGTCGTGGCTCACAGTGGAGGGGGTTTTGTGAATGGGTCGGTGCTAAACTGACCTCTTTAGCTCCTGGAGAACTCTGTGCCACCCAGCAGCCGAGTGCAGGGTGCTCTGCATGGGGTGCAAGGGCACCCCACGGGTGGCTCCTGCTCTGGGCTGGCCAGAGATACTGGGCTTTTCTCCAGAACAGCCGGGGTTACTTTCTCCCTATAGATACTGAGCCTGGATTTTGCGCATCCCTAGGGTTGAAAATTGAGCCCTCAAGGACAGAAATGTGAAACCTGAATTTCCCCTGATGGTCCAAACGAGCTGAGAGCCAGGAGTACCTGGGTCCCTGGAAGGGTTTCCCGTCCTGGTTAGCTACTGCTTCGGTCGGCGGGGATTGCAGGTGTGTGCAGAGCCCAGCACAGAGAGCTCCCGGCTGTACCTTCACCAAAACGCACCTTTTGCTCTTGCTTTCTCAAATGTCATGTTTGCCTCGGGCTTTTTACCTGCTTCTCCCTTCAGTGCACTGACAGCCGGTCTCACCCCAGTCTCTGGAAGGGCCTCCGTGTCGCTCGGTGTGGAGTTGTTTGCCGGATGTGCCCGTGCGAGCGCGAGCTGTAGGATACAGGGAGCACAAATGCTGCTTTCGCCAGGCAGGGGGAAAGGGCCGTCCCCAGCCCCTACGTGATGACTGTGACCCCTGTGGGGATGAGCATCGCAGAGGTGTTTCTATGCACTGGTGGTGTGTTGCAGGGGGGCCCAGCACACCTCCTGCACCAATCTGTGGGACGGGGCTGTCCTTGGACCTGCCTGTCCTTGGACCTGGATGGAAACCCCATGGGCACCGGAGGGGAGGGGAGGTGGGGAACGAGAGCCAGGGCTGAGTGGCTGTGGCTTTGCCATGTGCAAATATGTCCTCGTAGGCTTCACATGCAGCAAAGCCATCCTCCCATGGGACATTAATGGTGGTCATAATGCTGCTAGCATCAGGGTCGGACACCCTGGGGAAGGGAAGGGGCCACGGTTGATGCTAACGTGAGCTGTACTCACCACAGCTGCATCCTCCTCCTCCTCCTCCTCCTCCTCGACAGCACCAGGCAGTGCCTGGGTGGCATTGGGACAGTGGTAGGGAAAGCGCAAGTCGTCCCGCTCTGCCCCATGTCTCCCGCAGGGGCCGTGGGCTGCTGGCACAGCGGGGTTCTCCCTGAGGCTCGGCCGTGGGCTGCCAGCCCCCCGCGGCTCCCAGCGGTTGTGCCAGCCTGTTTCCCTGCCACGGCCGGAGTCTGACAGATCCAGCGGCGCGTCTGCACCATCGTCCCTTGCGGCCTTCACCTTTTCTCGGAGCTCGGAGCTGTCCCGGCTCAGCCAAAGCTCCTTCTCTTCCTTCCCATCTGCAGCATCCTCCAGGAAGGACCTTTCCTCCTTGCATCCTGGTGTGATGCTCGGCCATGGGGAGAGGGGCCGCTCCTTGGGTGCAGGCTTTGGGTCTCCATCTGCCCGCTGGCCTGGCTGGCACTGCTGCATGAGGAAATGCTGCAGCCGCTCCCTGTGCTTGAGGAGGTGCAGCTTCTCCTCCAGGTGCTGATCCCTCACATACACCATGGCAGCAGGGAGCTTCAGCAAGGCTGCACGATCTTCCCAGGCATCACGCGACCGTGTCCTGCCATCAGCATCTTTGGCCCTGAGCAAATGGCTGGAGAAGCTACCGCCATCCCGGTCGGCCGAGGTACAGTTGCTCGCCAGCCCCAGCTGGTGCAGAGAAAGGTGCTTGTGGAGGAGGCAGAGCTGTTCTCTCCGGGTGGTCAGTTTTAGGTTTTCGTAGGATGGAGCAACCTTGGAGTCCGGTTTGCTTGCTGTTAAATAACTAAAAGAAGCAGGAAAAAAATAACCATGTTAATTAGAGAATTTTCCTGTGATTTCCCAGCTCCTGCAGATGATGTGCATGGTCTCTCCTGTCCTTTCCATGTCCTGTTGCAGCTCTTGGCCTGTTCACCATGGTTCCTTCGGGCGCTGTGCTGGGGAGGAGGGTCCCGGTGGCTGTGGGGGTCAGGCAGCCGGCAGCGGGTCTCCGCACTGTGCACACCGCAGGAAGCCATCACCATCCCACCATCCAACAGCGCTCTCCTGTCCCTGGGCCACGGCAGCTCCAGGCAGGGCATTGAGCAAGTGGGGGATGCAGTGACCGCTCATGTCAGCACTGCTGCCGAGAAGTCACTTCTCAAACCATGCCTTACAGCCAGAAGCATCCTAACTACTCCCCATTGGGCTTTCTTAGCGCCTTGGTGGGCCTGAAGACCTCCAGGACGGAGGAACAGCACACCCTCCCTTAATCTCACTCAATGGGAGATTTTTACAGCCACGCTAAGACGGTTGGTATGGTGCATGAGCCTGCCCTGCAAACTGAGTCCCTGCTATCGCTGGTTATTTGGCAGCTTCTGAGTGTGCGAGCTTTTCCCGGGAATGCTCCCCAGATCTACTCCCACTCTGGGAAATTCGCTGTCTCTACAGGTGAACTCACTGGCTTTGCTCAGCTCTCTGCGCTTCTGAAATCAATGGGGAGGATAATCCCCAGGGAAGTGCTGAGCCCTGCAGAAAAGCCCATTAGAATAGATAAGGAGGAGCAGGGATTGCTGCCTGCCATGAGGCAAGTCCTTCTCCTCCCAGCTGGAGCTGGGGGCACCTGGTTTGCTTTATGGGTCTGTCTGATGAAGCTGGAGTAACGAGAGGCTGATCTCATCGTGCTGGATTCCAGCAATTTTTTTGCTGGTGTAAACTGGGAGACCCCCCCCCCCAAGAGAGGGAGAAGTCTGGAGGAGAAGGTGGGCAGATGCAGTGAATACCGGCCATCTCATCGCAGTCTGCCCCATGGGACAGCTGCAACAGGCCATGGATCAGGCCCACACCGCAACCCATGAGCAGGTAACTCACGCCTCAAGGCTGGGGCTGTGCTCGCGCTCCGGTGGGAGAGGAGTTTTCCTTGCTGGTGGGGACACTGCTGCCCCCGAAGGACTTTTCTCCAGGAGGCAGGGTCTGGAGCCGGGTCTCACCAGGGCAATGGTTCCATGCAGCTGGTTGGCGATCCTCTGGGATGCCTGCAGCAGAGGGGAGAAAGTCCGTTCTGCCGTGCACCCCAGGCAGCGCATGGCTAAGGGGAGCCCCGCCGAGCAGAGAGGAAGCTCTTCACCCATGTGAGCAAGACAGACAGCTCCTAAGTGCTCTGTTTGACATGATTCTGGTCAAGAGCTCAACCATATTTTTATTGGTTTTCCCAGGAAATTTCCCCTTCGTGTATTCTCACGGGATCTACAGCACTCTTTATTTTCTGGTTGCACTGATTTGTAGCCCAAGAGGTCTTGTGTCTCCTCTCAAGTCAAGCCATGATTCAGTGGCTTGACCCTGCAAATTCCCTGACCCCTAGTCAGGCCACTAGACTTTATTCATGCAAGCTCCTGGTGTGCACTAATTTGATGGGTGTATTTCCAGCGGAGTACCTGGCTGTGAGGCCAGGACATCATCATCTCCATCTGCTGTCATGAAAGACTCACCACGTGTTCTGACTTGACTTTTCCCTGCCCATCTGCAGATGTCACCATCCCTTCCTGCGATCCCTATTAATTATCTTCACAGCCTGCCTGCAGCCTTACCAAAACCCCTTTTCACCTGCCCTTTCAAGTTTTCTGTGGTGTTCAGGTAAGCCAAAGCTGTGCCAAAACAGAAGCATCTATGTGGGTGTGTATGTGGGCTGGAGTTCCCACGACCCGGAACAGGGCTCCAGGTCCTGCAGTCTCATCTCCCAGTGCCCAATATCACCATATCACTCAGCATCCCTCGGCTGACACACACTCTCTGTGTTTTAAAGGCATGGCAGGCTTGCATCAATGCACAAAATGGCAACCACTGAATGCCAGGCCCTCTGAAAATACCAGTATTCATTATGCTGCAGATGGAGAGACATCTGTGATGCTCTTGGGCAGGGCTGCTGTGGTGTATTTGTTCTCAGTACCCACAACTCCCACAGTTTACATGTCCTCCTGGCTTTTCCATCATTCATAGTGCTCCAACTTCTTGCTCGCCCGGAAAATGGAGACCTGACTCTATAACTCAGAATAAGCTGCACTGAAATGTAGCTCAGCACAATCTCCCGAGGTCCTTCACTCCTCAGACCTTTCCCCAGCAAGACATCTGGGAGAGGCACCAGAGCGATGGGCAGAGGACTCAAGGATGCTAGACATGTCATCGTGGAGGATAAACACAGGAGCAAACAAAGATGTGCATGCTCACAGCGGGGAGAGGAGCCTGTGCCAAACTCCAAATGCTTTGCTTGCAGTGAGTGGCAATTTCTGCGGAGACGATGCATCTAACATTTGCTAAGTGTCCTCTTTGGCTCTGGCAATCACAAACTGCCCAAGTCCGGCTAATTATTTTACCCCCTAAGTGCCTTCTGCTCATTCTCTATACTAGTCCACCCCCTTTGATCCAGCTCAAATGATCACAGTGGTGGGGAGAAGGCCTGAGGACATCAGGCTGCCTCTGGCAACTCACCATTTCTGCGAGGCTGACTTCTTGCAGGACAGGGCTCGGGGAAGTTCTGCTGCTTGGAGAGCTTGTCTGTCTTGCAGGCTTTTCTGCAAAAAAAGACGCAACCAGCCACCGTGACGGTCCCACAGAGCTGTTGCAGGCTGCCCTGCCGCGTGCTGGAGTCTCGCAGGCTCCCGAGCACGCCGCTGGCTGGCACCAACCACCTCCTATTGAGGATTTTGAGCCAAAATTTCTGTCTGTCTCAAGCCACCACCTGATTGAATGTATGCTCCATTGCATATGAGGGTGGCAGCAAGGCAACGACATGGTCTCCACATGAAATGGGTGGCGGGTCCACACCTGCACAGCACTCATCTTACAGTAAGGGCACCCAAGCACTCTTTTGCTCTAGCGCAGAGCAATGTGTTTCTCCCTTGACATGCAGTTTCCCCCCCAGCAGCTATTCTGGCCATGGCAGTGTCCATCTGAGCTGCCAATAGCTTGGTCTTTGCTCTCCAGACCCTTTCCCAGAGCAGCTTTGCACCACAGCTCAAGTCACTCTTCCCATCCCCAGGTCCCCTGAGGGTGGCGGGAGCCAGCAGCACCCACCTTCTCCCAGCTCGAGGCCTGGCACGTCGTGGTGGGCTGCTTCTGCTCCCCTGTGAGCTCCTTTCTCGCTGCCGGCATTCCTGCTTGCTGGGGACAGTAAAGGCAAGGGGGAGCTGGGAGTGGAGCTGCTTTCTCTGGAGGTGACTCCTGGGTGCTTTGTCCTGTCCCTGTTGAAAGGAGAAAGACAGGAATGAATGAGAAGTGGTAGAAGAAGGAAATCACCAGTTTGAGAGCCACTGTGCTGGGAGCTCTGAGTTATAGAGGCTGATATATAAATATTTATATACACATGTATGTGGATATACCGGATCCTCAGACTCATCTCCTTCCATTGCAGCTTATCGCTAGCTCAGCTGCAGTCTGGAGCATGGGACAGAGCCAGGACAACAGCTCAAGGTCTGATTTCCCCACCTGGCCGTGGGTAACGTTGCAGGAAGCCACGACGTTGGGTAAGCCAAAACCCAACTGCGGCTATTGCAAAAGGTCTGTGAGAATCTGTATGTCCCTGGCTGGGCTTTCAGCCTGATGTAGGGGTGGATTCAGCATGGGGATGTGGCGGCTGTCACCCTTCACCATATCGAGCTGGTGGGGATGATGCTCTTGGTCACTACGAGGGAGGCAATGTGAATCTTGGTTATGTCATGGATCACGTCCTGGCTGGACCCTGGTGCCAAGACATGGGTGTTTGGCTGGAAATCTTCCTATCCAGCAGCCCAGGGAAGAGCAGAAAAGCAGAAAAGGAGAACTCGGTGCTCAGCAAACCCAGCCCAACCTACAGCTCCAAAACTCCTCAGGCCTTGGGAAGAATCAGGGAGTAAAAGCAATAGTTTCTCTTTAAGTGGATGGTGCTTCTGTGTTCCAAACAAAACACATTTCTAAACTAATCCCTCTGTGCTAATTCCTCTGGACCTTAAACCCTTGAGGAATGAGCTGATTTGTATATATTGGCCAGCCTGGCAGGTTACTTGGCTTTCAGCACAGCGCTTTGCTGGGATATGAACCTGTTGGTGCAGATCGCTTCTCCCTCCCAACCCTGGCTCAGTCCCTTGCATGTCGCTCTCCTTTCCCCAAAACACAGCCTGCTTCCTGCAGACCCTCTCTGGCTGCTGCAGGAGGGGAGCTTGTGCCATGGAAAATCTACGGAAGCCCAGGCTGAGGTCCATGGCCAAGGCGAGCAGCCCAGGGCTTTGCTTCCCCTGAATCCCGTGGTGGGGTGTTGAATACCCTTGTTCCCCAAAAACTGAACCCTTGGATGCAGGTGAACAGGGGAGTGAGCAAAGGTCAACAAGAACTTAGAGACCATTACGGGTGTTTCAGTGTCTAATATCTACAGGAATCCATAGGAATTAGATGCTAAAATACCCCTGAGGATACCGCGGTCTGGACGTAGCCCTGCTCAGCTGCAGGGATGCCTCTGTTCTTACCAACACCCCTCGTAATGAATGAAACCCAGGAAAGCACTTACTCCAGGTTCTGGAGCCTCTTCAGTTCTTCCTTGAGAGTTTTGTTCTCTTCCCTCAGGCGGTTCGTCTCGTTAGCTGCAGAGACACGAGTTGTGCTGTGGATTCAGGCACTGCAAGCAGAGCGCTGATGCTCCTCACAGCTTGCTGGGTGCACGGGAGAGGAGGAAGGAACGGCACCAGGTTTCGGAGGGATGCCAAATTTCCTTCCTTCTCTGAAAACACCCTGGGGACTAAGCGATAAAAGGGAGCAACTTTCCAACCTAGGTTTGGTCAGGATTGGGTCTGCTTGCAGCCCATCCAGCTTGAGGGGAGAGCGTGACGCAGACGGGGCAGTGGCTGCAGGACAGTGGGACTCTGATGAGCGGGTGCTGTGTTAGAGGGAGGGCTGGGGGCCTCAGGGGGGATCAGGTGAAGGCTGGGGGGAGCTGTGAGCACCCAGCAGCCGGGCGCCGCAGCGAGGAGGCAGCGAGTGAGAGCAGGCAGGCTCCCAGGCGGGGTGGGCTGCCGCCTTGGCTGGCTCCTGCTCAAAAGCTACGCTCAGGGAGCAACGGTGTAACAGGGGAGATAAAGCAAGGGCTGCTGGCACCTCTCCGTCCCTCCTAATTCCTTATCTCCTTTATCCCCATGACCCTCCCTGGGCCAGCCAGATCCCCAGAGAAAATCACCCTGAGCCTGAGCGGTGCTGGGAGCTCTGCCAAAGGCTCGGGAGAAGATCCATCACACGTGTTGCCTGATTTCCATTTACCCGTGCCGAGCTGCTGCTGTGACTTTCTTGTCTTTGCCAGAGTGTTGCTTCTGCAGCGCTAAATGCGACTTTTTTCCAGGCAGCTGACATGGCCTGGCCAGCCCCGGGCTGCTCTCGGCATGAGCATCTCTCATTTTTCTGGAGGTAAGGAGGGCTGCAACCCTCCAGCTCCGCTGCTTTGTGCAAGTGGTTACCTCTGCTTGAGGGAGATGTGGGCTGCCATCCACAGTCCTGGTCAGATCTGGTTTTTCAAGGCCCCCATACTTGCATTGGCTGCCTCCCTTCTCCCCATCCCCAAACCCCTCCTGGGTGCCCGGTCAGCGCGGGGGGCTCATGTGCAAATATCTGGGAGAGGCATTAACGGAGCAAAGACCCAGCCAGCCAAAGCCAAGCTTACAGCAGGCAGCAGTACGTACTGAGGATGAAGATGTGCTGCAGGCTCTGGAAATGGGAGGTCTCATACTCATTCTGCTTCTTTTTCGCCAGCTCCTGGGTGACCATGCATCTGTCACAGAGACCCGCTCGCAGCCTGGAGGAAAACCCCCGGCCGACAGCTTGTTACCACACGGTTCCCATAGGGAAAATAAGCTCCTGCCCTCTCCACAGAGAAGCGTGAGCACCCAGCCCATCACCCAGAATTGATGAGAGGGGTTATCACCTCTGCAGCCCAGCCCCAGCCCCAGCCCTTCCACCCCCCCCCGGATCCAGTCCCGCCACCGTCAACTTAGGAAAGCTCCTCTGTGCTTGCCCGGGCTCCCCCAGCTCTCCCAGCAGCCGAGTGTGAGCGAAAAAGAGGTTCATGTGCTACAGCCCACTCCTGGGAAGAGAGCAAACCCCAAACTCTCCCCCTAGGAGGGTGTACTCGCTGCCACCGAACAGCACCCTATTGAAAAATAAAGCTTACCTATTTTCCAACACCTTTACATTTTCTTTAAGGACCTTCTGTTGTTCTCTTAATTGGTGATTTTTAGCAAACAACTCTTCAATTCTCTGAGCATCACTAATTGAAGACACAGAATAAAGAAAAGAGATTTACTAGATTTCTCCCCAAAATCCATGCCTTTGTCTGCAGTGCCCTGTCAAGGGGAAGGATTTCTGTCCTGAGCCCGCCGTTCTGCTCACACCGGTATGGCTTGTGTGGCAGGAGGGGAAACAAATGTGTTTGAGCCCAGACGCTGCCCTGCGACACCCGCCCTTGGAATTAGCAGCTTGTTTCATCCCGTTTTATTGCTTCCCAGGAGAGCAAGTGCCTGCCGGCACGAGCATCACTTGCCAGTGGGAAGGTAAACTGGAGGTGGGCTGGGCTCACCCCAAGCCCTGCCTGTGCTGGGGACTTGCATGGTGAAAAAGTCACCAAAAGGTTTCAATTTGGCAGAGCCGGAAAGGTGAACTGTGCTGTCTAAGTCAGACAGCCTCAGAGGAGTGCCCGGGAGGTCTGAAAATGAAGTGGCGTAACCTCTCCTCCGCCCCCCGTCCCGCCACAGCGTGGGTAGAGCAGACGTGGTGTTGCTCACCGGCACTTCTCTGTCGTCAGCTCCGTCAGCTTGCTTTGCAGACCTGGAATAATTAACAGAGATGGAGAGGTGGGTATTTATTGCCAATTGCCCGGCACTTAGGAAACAAAATGCAATGATGGAACTTCAGGAGGGTGCCTGGCTTTGCAGAAACCTCATCAATTTACAAATGTTATTTCCAAGAAAGAATAACACATTGCCTGTGTTAAACATTATCACAGTTTAATATAGCTGGAAAAGTTGTACAAAATGTGAGCGCTTTTTGTACTTCCACTATTTAATGAGTCCGCATTTCCCCCCCACCCCCAAAAAGTCTGTTTTCATTTTGTTTCTACTTATTTCTCGTTACAGCACGCATTTCCCAGGTGGGCAGTATTTTATAACTCTCAGGGCTGCAAAGCATCTTGGAGGATATTTACAGCTCAGCAAGAACGGCTTTCGTTGATGGATCTGCAGACATTACATCTTGTCAAATCCATTTTATGCAAAGTAGATGTAAACATGTGGTTTAAATTGCTCAAGAGTTTCCTCTAACTCTCACATGGCTTGAAATTACACAAGAGAAGAATGAATTCATAAGCCAGAATCCTCCAAAAGCGCTGTTGTTTTGTTTGTAATATTGATACTGGGAATTATTCTAATAGGAAAACAATTGGATTTGGCGTTTGGTTGCTTAACCTAATGGTTCTTTTTTTAATAATGTATGACCCAAGGAATAATTTATTCCCTAGAGGAATAAACTATCTAACCTGACTCAAAGGTTTTCTTTAACAGAGCCTCATAGTCCTGCTGCTTCAGCCTTACAGATTATTGCATCTTTCCACTTTCCCTTTGATCCCTCAGTATCCAAATATACTCCAATCCACGTCGCTCAGAGAAGATGCCCAGCGGGTGTGCATGTCACTGCTGCAAACCTCCCAGTTCAGCTTTATCATCGGCCACAGCAGCAGGAGCAGGAAAAGAGCCAAATCCCCCATGTTTAATGCTTGGAGCAAGTGGGATTCCCGCAGGTGGGATATCTCCAGGGATATCGGATGCAGAAATGCCCTCTCTCTCCCACTCCTCCTCATCGTCCGAGAAGTTATTGATTTTCTCCATCAGGATAAGATGGATAAATCATATCAAGGTGCCATCGGATGGTGTGGTCCCCTGAGGGCCAGGCTGTGACCCTGCGTCCCCATCTGTCCCCGTGAGTTGTCCTTGCTGAGCCCTAATTCCCAAAGCTCCCTAATCCACACCCGCTCCTCCTTCCTTCGGGTTATTTCAAACCAAACAGATCAAGGTGGCATCACAAAGAAATGGACCTCCGCTAATTTTTACTAAGGCTTCTCGTGTCTCCTTACCTTGGACCTCTTTCTCATGGATTTCCTTGAGCTTATTCAGGAACTCTGCAAAACTCTCCGTGGTCATGTTCAGGGCTGTGCCGCACGCCGGGCTGCTTGCAGCGCGAGGATGTCCTTTCGTTTCAAATTATTCAGGTTTCAGCCTAAAATAGAAACAAAAAGTCCAATAAAAGAGAAGTGTCTTGTGTACGTGGTGTTCCGGAAAGTCTTAGAAACAGGACAAAACCCAAACTTAGAAAGTGAAATCATTTGCTAAACCACGGACATGCACACAGCAGCAGGCTCATCCGGGGAGGCATTTTCAGACCTGTCCGCCCTGCCTCAGCCCCAGGCTGGGGGCACGGGCAAAGCAGGGAGCGATGGCTCGGAAAATGGAAGAACTGAAAGCCCAGCTGAAAAATCAGGCTTTTCCTCTACTTTTTGAGTTGATTAAACTGCATTTCTCTGGGATGACGTGGGGCAGGGCATCCCCTTGAGGAAGGGAGTGCAGGGCTCGTGATGGGACCTCATTGCTGGGGACTGATGGTGGGAAAACTCGCAGCAGTTTTGGTGCTCGAGCCTGATAGACCCATCTCCTGCTGTGTCCTGAGATGCTCCTGTGCACCCCTCCACCCTTTGGCACCATGCACAGCTTCTATGGAGGCAACGCGTACCACCCAGCCACCCTGCTGTCATCGCCCAGGCTCCCTGCGTGGCCTCTCTGAACCCTTGGGAGACACCAAACTGAGTGTTATTCACCCCATTTTACAGAGAAACCTGGAGAGTGATGCGCAGAGCCGAGCCCTGCAGGAAGCCTGGCGGGTGCAGAGCGGGTGTAGGCACAGCACCCATGGGGCTGGAGGTAAGCTGGGGCACCCCGGGGTGTGCTGGCTGCCCCCAGCCCCTCCGTACTGGGAGCAGTGTCCCAGCTCCTGCCTCAGGCTCAGGTCTCTGCTCAGCCTGCCCCTGCCTCAGTTTCCCCATTGATGTTACGGGGTTATTAATGCTCCATCATGCTGAGTGCCATCACTTAGTGCTGGCAGTAGTGTTCTATAATCCCCGAGAACAGATAAAGTGCTCTGCTTTCCAAAAAACCCTTGCTTTTTCCTTTTTTGGTTGAAAACTCCCCCAAAAAACAGGAGAGGTGGAGAACAGCCCATGACACCCCCAGCTCAGTAAGCTGGGAAAGGCAGGAAGTAAACAAACAGCCTGAAAGTAAAATCTATGTTTTTTAAGAGTTTTGCCCTAATTTTAAGACTTTTGCCCTAATCCCAGTGATCATAAATTTTGAAATTACTAGCAGGAATGGAAAGCAGCAACTCTGGAGATGAGAAAGCTCATTACATCAGTGATGACCTCATTCCTGATGGGTGCTGATGTTGGGATAAACTCTTTCCTTTCCATCAGCCAAAGCCTCGGGGAGTCTCAGATCCCCCGGCATAGCTGTGGGCCCAGGTCCCTCCTGGACCATGGTGGTACCGGGGAGGAGCGTGTGTCCGAGCATCCATGCAGAGCATCGTGGAGGGTCCCCTGGGGTTTGGGCAAGAGGGGTGTGCAACCTCCCTGCCCCCCTGAGCAGGACAGCAAAGCCCTGCCCTCCCCAGGGTGTCCTCCAGGACCACCAAAACCATGCTGGGAGAAGAGGGACTTCCACGTGAGGGCATTCAGCACCGCCACATGGGAGCTTCTCCCCTAAAAGTCACGCCGGGTTACTGAGTCACTGTCAGTAATCCCGATCCCAACAAAGCACCTGGGCACTCAGCCTTCAACCATGCAGAGGTGACCAGGGAGAAAATCTCCTCTCCGTGGTTCGAAGGTGAAAGGCCGGGTGGGACCCGGGTTTTGCAGCCCCACGGCGGCATGGGGAGGATTCTGCTGTGCTCCGGCACGCTCCCAGCCCGGCTCCCTGCCGGCAGCCCGCCTGTGCCTTTATCTGCATGCAGAGCAGAGGTGTGCCGGATCGTCTGCATATGCAAGATGTGGGCACACAGAGCTGGAAGAAGAAACTTTCCCCTAAAGCGTCTGATTTTCAAAAGAAATTAGGCACGCGCCGGCAAGAACAATCAGCGAGCTCGGCTTGTGTTCTCTTAGCACGCTTGGATCAGCAAAACAGCTTCCTTGCCTTCTGAGCAAACAAGCAGAGATCTCGCTGTCTGGAGAAACAATTAAAAAAAATATTCATTGCTCCCACTTCCCTGGGCAGAACCCACCCTTTCCCAGGGCTGGGAGATCTCTCCCAGCAAGTAAAAGCCACCTGAGGCACGGTGCGGCTTGTTGCGGCTCGCGCAGCTTGGGATCGGCTGCCGTGAAATGGGATTAGGAACCAATCTCTGCTGCTCAGCCCCAAGAGCCATAGCTGAATAACGAGCCACGGGAAATAATAACCGGATCTACTCCAAAAAAGAAAAAACCCAAACCCCTGATGTTAACGGGAAGCACTTCCCGGCATTGCTGAGTCCTGAATTCGACTCTGCCCTGGGCAAAGCACCTCCCCAGGGCCGAAGGGATGTTGTGAGACACACCACAGGGCTGAAACCCTGAGTGCCGGCTGGGAAGGTTTTGAAGTGCTCAGGCACTAATTCCCATTGCATTCCCCAGTGCTGCAAACTGGGAAGGGATTGCAACTGGGAGCAGAGCTGGCGGCAGCTGCGTGAGCTCCCTACGATGCTCGCTGTTGCTGGATCAGCCCCTGCCCACCTTGGTGCTGCCCTCTCCCCAAGGCTGGGGTCTCGGAGGGCTGAGCAGCACTTGGCACTTTGGGCCATGGTGCTCCAGCTGGGCCATCCCAGGAAGGTGACATCCAGGCTGGGACTCGTGCCAGCCCGCGGTTCAGGAAGGCAGGGCTGGGCTTGGATGTGGTGGGAGGCGGCGGGCGCAGGGGCAGCCCAGGTCCCCAGTGCCGGATCCGGATCCCTGCTGCTGTGAGTCAGCGCTGCGGGCAGAGCCCAGCAGATCAGGATTTGGGGTTGGGGTGTGGGCAGCAGCTTTGCCTTCCGTGCACGGCTGTGGCTGCGGTGCCACCAGCGTTGGGGCTCGCTCCTGGTTTTCTTTTCCTCAGAGCCCCCAGGTCAGCGGGGATCTGCGACCTGCTGATCTGATCAGCGGGGAAAAGCTATTGCCATTTTCGGTGCTTTTTGAGACGGCAGCATTCGTCCCTGCCTGCAGACGGGATTGCCACTCTGCGGCAAACCTGGCAAGGACTTTGGGTCTCTGGTCTGTGCACACACGGTTACAGAGATGTTGCATGAGCATTCCCCCCCCCCATATCTGTACCCAGGATTCGGCTTTTTGCTGCAGCAGAGCAACCCCGCAGACAGCCCAGGCTCTCCGAGGGGTTTGGCTTTGCTCCCTTCTCGCCCGGTGTGGACTGGCTAAGGCGTGAAGCCACAGACCCCTGTTCCTCCGCCCCACTTGAGAGGATTTATTGAGGGAGATTTATTGATGAAGACCAGACCACAGAGTCCCTCAGTGTGGAGCTCGCTCCCTGAGACAGGGATTTCATTTACAGCCCTGAGCCCTTTCCAGAGCTGTCACTGTAATATACACCCGGCGGGGCCGGATGCAGCCCCGCAGCGGGGCCGGGAGCAGCCCTTTGGCGTGCCAGCGGGGCCGGACGTATTTCAAAGTGACAGGTGCTCTCTGCAAACAGAGCCCCAGTGTCGGGGACCAAAGGCAAACTCCTCATCCAGCCCCTAAATCTGGTGTGTTTGGAAAGCCCCAGCCCCTGAGGCAGGGCAGTTGCTGACGGCTGTGGATTTGCTCACCTGCTCTCCGCATCCCCCGATGCTCAGCTCAGAGCGGGACACGGGGTCCAGGTTGGGGCACGGGGTCCCCGGCACGTCGGCTCTCACGCACGGGGCTGGGACAGCCGCCGGCATCGCCTGGGTACCGATGGCATTGCTCCTCGGGGCGGGATGCTCCTGACCGCGGCTGTGGAAAGCAAAAGCAGCAGGGAGGTTATTTCCTATCCCATGCCAGGGGGCTTGGGAAGGGACTGACTCGGACTGCTGGCTGGGACAGCACAGCCATCCCCCTTCCCCGGTCCCTGGGGAGTTTCTGGCCTCTCGTTACCATTCCCAGTGCTGCTGGCCATGCTTGCATCCAGCCACAGCACATCCTCACCCTCAGCACTGCTTCCTTTCAGAAGAATAAAGCAGCTCATTAGCTAAACAAGCTTAAGACGTTAAAAAAAAAATAAAAATGGCAGGACTCTGAAGTTCTGATGCTGTCGGATCAGCGGAGCTTAATGGATTTACAACCAGATATTTCCCCATTAGCAGCACTGGAGTTGTTCTGCTTCAGGCTGGATTTATGTAATATACCTTTCGCTGGGTGATTGCCGGGCAGGGCTGCTTTCACCAGCCAAACTTTCTTTTCTTGGCTACCCTACTATGTTCCTGGTCTAATTTTAGAATTATAAATTAAATTTATACCCAGAAAAGCTGCCTGATCACTCATGGAAAATCTGCAGTGCCAGGAGTATTTTGCAGGCCAGCATGAAGCTGATCAGTTTTGCTGATGTACTGTGCACTTGGCAGATCGGAGAGTGTTTTGTGTGTGTTGTGGGCTTTTTTTGCTGGCCATTTATTTGTTTGTATGACTTAATGCGGCACAGGCTGTCCCAAAATGGAGCCCAGCACTTGCTCTCCACCGCGCTGGTGTTGCACCCGGGTGTTAGATAGGGGCTGGCAGATTGCAAAATTACCCCCCAACGGGTGAGACAGGAGGAGCAGCTTTGGCTCTCGCCTCGCCAGGGAGGAGGATAAGGTGCCTTCCTCCACCTCGCACAACCCGAAAATCCTCCCCGAAGCAGGGCAGCCGCTCTGTGCTGCTCTGCCAGCCTGGGGGCTGGTTTGAGGAGCCCTCGCTGCCCCTGGGTTGCCTCTGCTGACTTAGGATGGGGATCCCACCCAGGCAGTGCGGAGCCGTAGTGGGGCTACGAGCTGTCTTGATGGCCCTTTGGGTTTGCTGGAGACTGGTGTTGGTCACAGCCCCCTGAACAAGCTAAACAGGACCAGCAGCACCAGGGAGATGCTGTCCCTGCTCACGTGTGTGCTGACGTGCCCCATTGCAGGGAGAGGAGAACAAGAGCGAATCCTCCAAGACAAAGCGCAACCCTCAAGTCCCAACCTGCACACCTATTTACTTCAACCCTACAAAGTGTGTTGCCATAATACGGCGCAGCCCCGGCTATCACAAAACCAGCATCTTAGTTTCTCTCCCGCCACCCTGGCCCTTTGGCGGCAGCTTCTGCTTCTCTAACCGCCGTGGCAATCACCAAAGCAACGGGGATTTTCTTCCATTACCTTATTTCTGCTCAAGAGACCCTAGCTGGAGAGTGTCCCTGTCTCCCCTGGGCACAGGGACATCCATCCTCCCAGAACAGAATCTTTGCTGCCCTGGTGTTGCAGGACCACTGAAGCAGGAGAAGTTGGTCCTCTGCAACACCTGAATATATCCGGGAACCGGAGTTCGGCTTTTATGTAGCGGGGGGAGCAGTTAAGGGTCTGTTCTTGCACCGTCCCCAGCTGGGAGAGAGGCTTTGTCCTCCTGCTCCCCCGTTCCTTCGATGAATAGCTCCCTGCTGCTTTGCTGAGGTTTAGCGGTAAATATTTGTCCTGTTCCGCGCTCGGGGGACACACTCACATTTGGACCCGCTGGCCATGCCGTGATGCTCCCTGGAGCGCGGTGGGCTTTGGCTGGATGTGCGGGCAGGTCTGCGTGCCCGCATGGGGATTCAGAAGATGATTGAAAGTAGCCACTTATCTGCCTGTGCATCTCAGGGTAACCACAGCTTCTATAAACATTACTTAATTAACACCTCAAAATGCTCTGGGAAGTTGGTAATGAAGCATTATCGCATTTTTCAGGTGTTTTAATTGAGAAGTGGTGAGGCTCAGGGAATAGCTCAAGGCCCCGTCGGGAGCGGAGGCACACAGTCGCCGCCTCCACCCAGCCCAGCCAACACAGTCCCTCTGCCTCCCGCATCCCCAGAGCCCGTGGCTGGGAAAAGCGGGCGGTAAATACCCTGGGAAGCTCTGGTAGACGGCGGTATCACCTCACGCTTCGGTCGTGATCCCGTTACGCTGCACATGGCACCTGGAGAGCATCTCGGTCTCACTGCCTCCTCCTCCATAGCAGAAGACCTTGACAGCAGCATGCCTCGGAGCCCACGCTGCTCCTGACGGATGGAGAATCCGTCATTCGTGGTCTTGCATGGGCAAGAATGTCTCACGTAGGGTAAGGGGCATGAAGATCCATCGTAGGCACGCTCACAAACTGGCATCTCTGTTCCTGCTGTGTTAGGGCGTGCGTGGGCATCCTGAGTCAAGCTAATGGCCATGCAAATGAAAAGAATAAATCTCTCCCCTGGATACAGTGCAGGTAATGAAGTCATTAACTGAATCAGCTTTTCTCTTCAGCACTATTTAAAAAAGGGGTTATGTGCTAGGAAGATTCAGTCCTGCAAAACCATCCTGGGTACTTGGGCCCCACTGGTTGAACCAGGTCAGGCGGATGGGGGTGGGATGGCCTGCGGCACTTCTCCTCCGTGGGAGCGCGCGGGGCCTCAGGGTGCTGGATCTGGCCCTACCCCCATGGCCAGGGCAGTTTAAAGCCACTGGTGGTGCAGGTCCAAGAGCTGAACTGGGGGGTTGGGACCCCCTGACCATGGGGATGCCCCCATGGGGGATGCCTGGGGACCCCCTGCCAATGGGGATGCCTCCATGGGGGATGCCTGGGGACCCCCTGCCAATGGGGATGCCTCCATGGGGGATGCCTGGGGACCCAGTTTTCAGGGGGCTGGGAGACCACGTCAGGCTTTTATCCACTGATGTAAGGCTGAAGTCTCGGTGGTCAGTAAATATTTCTCTTTTATAATAGCAGGAGCTGCAGGAAAGGCTCCTCTTGCTTTGAAGACCCAGGGCAACATTGCTGTGTTTGCTGTTATTCTGCCAAACAAGCTCCCCACCCACTCACCCACAAGACACCTGCATGGGACACAGTCCCCTTGGCCATTGGTTACTGCGAGCTGCTGGGACCATGGTGGTGCCTGGTTTGGGGTGAGAAGAGGTCAGGGGGGCTGCGAGGGACCCTTTCATTCACTACGCTCACTGCTCCAGTCTTGGGCAAGACTTTGTGCCTCGGGTTTCCCCAAACATCCCACATGGCTCTTCTAAGGCAGTGATGGAGCAAATCTCTGGATGCTGCTTCTCTGTTTCAAGACTCCTTTTGGGCAATTTGAGCAATGGCAGGGTTTCAGGCATCATTCAGCTGAGGCATCCCCAGGTTGAGCACAGGGGCGCCTGGAAGGGTGGGTGTTTTATCTTCCCAGCCTCGGCATCTGCTCCTGGTGAGGTTTGGGAGCCAGGTTCCCATCGCTGAGGTGGTACAGGAACATGCTCATGGTGTTGGGCAGCTGGAACAAATGAGCTGCCTCCAAAAGCCCCGGAGAAGCTTTGACGAAAGATGCCAAGGACTAATTCTACCAAATCTCCATCCTTTGGGAATTCTTGCAGCTCACATCAAAACAGGTGGGAGGTTCTGCTTACCTCCCCACTTCTGGGGAGCGAAAGTGCCCAACACCTCTAATTTGGAAGAAAAACTCACCCAGCATGGCTTTGCCTTCCTCGCAGCCATACGTCAGTCCATCCAACTGCAGGCGCGTTTACCAAGCAGAGCTAGTCTGCTCCTGAGCACAGCCCCTAACGCACCACATATTTGCAGGCTAGCCGGGACATGTGCACCCTCACACCGCTCCCGAGTGGATCGAGGGCAAAGCTCAGTAGGAGATGCCGTATTTGGGAAATATCTGCTTCTTCGACAGGCTTGCACGGGACCATGCTTCCCCACCTTACTGGGCAGATCTCTGTCGACTTCATCCTGCGTCTGATCGAGATCAAGTGGTGACTTGATCCTCTCCAGGTCAGCTCTGCTCCACCTGGGCTTTAGCCCACTGTGGCATCATGGATGGGTCCTCTATTACAAGCTCAGCCCCACGCTGTGCTGACCAATAAGCGGGACAGCCACAGCCAGGCATTTTCATGGGCTAAGGCATCTCTGCTTGTCCCAAATGCTTGGTGACACACTGGTGTCGGAGACACTTTGCTGCCCAGGCTGGGTTTTGAATCAATAACCTGCATCAGTGCGCTGTGTTCTCCACTGAAGCTATGGGAGGATCTGTGGTCATCTCCCCTGTCAGTGCTTTGAGGGCATTCCCCATCGCGCGACCGTACCAGCAGAAGGGACAAGGAGCAGGCGATGTGGACAGTCCAACCCACAGCGGCAAAATCCCTGTGCAGGGAGGCATCGTGTGTGGACACAGCCTCCCCCCTGCAGCAATCCCCCCATCGCCTCCTTCCACCCAAATTTAAGGTAGGGGAGGGCAGGGAGGGGGACGACAGCCCCCATCAGCACCACACCCCATGCCTGGGGCTGCCCCTGGAGCTCCGGCAAGCTCCAGCCTTGCACTGCCCACAGGAGCGTATCTGCCTGCCCTGGGAGGGCACTGGCAGGATGCCCCATGGGGAATGCAATGGGGACAGGGGGTCTGAAGGTGGGGGGACAGAGGGCCACCTTGCCCAGCTAGCAGGGGTCACTGCAACCCAGCTCCCAGCTGCCATGGAGGAAAAAAAAGTTCTTAGCCCTGGCCATAGAGATGTGGTTGATTTAGGGTGGGAAACCAAGAGTGGGAAAGGAGCCCCACGACCCCACTGAAAGTTATTTACTGCCGAGCGTGCACGCAGTTTGGTGCAGGCCAGCGCTGCGCGAGATGCTGCATGGGAGGTGCATTAGGCATGAAAGGAGGTGATGCCCCCCCGGTGCCGGGCACTAACGCCCGGGTGAGTGGTGCTGCCTGCCCGGGACGGGCACCGCTGCCAGCCCACATGCTCCCGCGGTGCATCCTGACGTGGCCGCGGACCCGGCTCCGCTCGCACCGCGGCTGTCGCGCACCCCGGATGTTTGCTCAGAGAAAGCTTTGATGTTTGCTGCCTCTGGTCCCTGCTCTCTAGATGCAAACGTGACCGTACTCCCCGGTACTCACATAAACCCTGACACCCGCAAACTGCTCTGACCCTCGCACAGCAGTTTCACCTCGCCCGAGCTAGAGCTGGATGCCATTTCTTTGCATTTCAGGTTCCAGTGATATCTCATTACCTGTCATGCTCAACTGGAAAACGCCAGAGGAGAAGTTTTTGTTAGAGGAGAGGAGAGCCCCGGGGTCCCGGCTGGGCAGCAGCCGCGCAGCCCGGGCTGGTTCGGCTCCTCTCCCTGCCGGCCCCGCACGCCCACAGAGGCAGAGCTGCCGCTTTGCAACAAGCCATCAACTCCCCAGCTGCTAGAAAAATCCTAATTTCCTCCACAAACTCCGAGAGGGGACAGAAAAGCAGGCAAACCCGTGACATGACAGCCTCTGCCCATCAGATGGGAGCTGGAGCAGGCTCCGGCTGCCAGCACCAAGTGACAGCTCTCCCCAGCGCGCTGCTGTGTGGTTTTTGGGCAATTCTCCACGCGCAGCTCAAGCCAGCTCCCTTCCCAGCTATGTAACGCTGCTGAGGATGTTGGGGACAGATAAAAATCAGTGCAGGCACAATACTCACATTGGGGGGTTGTCTCTGCGTGTCTCTCCCTCGAATCCTCTGCCTCAGTTAAGCTGTGATCAAGAGACGGTCATCTGGGACACGGGAGACAGGAGTGAGCAGTGTGGGTGAACTTGCACAGACAATAAGCCATAATTTTTCTTTGCAGTCTGACTGGCTCTACTGGTTTGCGTTTCTTTGCCCCAGCAGCAGAAAGGAGGCTCAGCTTAACTAAAGCTGCCCAACAGGTTCTGCTATAATAAAAAAAAAGTGGCAAGACCAGTATGGTTTGAACCCAGATAGAGATTTGATTGTTTTCCCATAATTACAGTTCAACCTGTGCTGTTGGTTGAAGTCAATCACATTAGCAAACAGACCCATTTAAATAATTCACCCACCATTAAGATGGGAATTTTTTCATTTTATATAACTCGGTTCTTTCAGAGAGGAAGAGAAAAAAAGAAAAATCAAATGTGACAGCAGCATCCTCCTACTAAACCTTTATGCACTTGTTTGGCTCGCTCGGAGGGATGTCACCTCCATGGAGCACTCCGCCGTGGCCTTTCTGGGAGGGTCATTTCCCGGCGGTGCGGCTTGGACGAGAGGCTGCGTTTGGGCTTGGGACCCTGCTGGAGAGTGGCACGGCCCCGGACATGCAAGAGGGCTGTGCAGCAAACAGCCCCCGGCCCAAACATCTCAGGAGAATGGAAGGAATGTGCCCAAACTGACACAAATGGCTACTTGCAGGTGCAGGATGAAAGCCTGTGGTCCTCGACTGTCTCCTGGGGGCACTTTGCAGTGGCTGGAGATGCTTTGGGGACCAGCGGGGAAAGGCTGGGTGACTTGGGTGCTGATCCTGGCCGGCAGCCCCGGCTCAGCCTGCATTGCCTCCTGGCTCCAGCTGCTGACACAAGCAGCTTCCACCCCGAACCGTGGGCTGGTGGAGCTGAAGGCAACATGGACACGTCCTGAGCCTTTGAAGTGCAGCTATTTCAGCATCCCCCAGGAAAACGCTGGCACCAACTCCCCTGCCTGCCTCTGCCAAAGCTGGGCAGGGACAGCCTTCCCCCACATCGCTGCAGACAGCAGCAGCACGCAGGGGCTGTGAAAACAAAAGGTGCATTTGCTCACCATTAGCACAGCACCAATAAAAAGCAATAAAATTTGTTGCCTACGTATCTGAGACCCAGACCGCACGTCCTGCTCGGCCAAAAGCTGCCTGGCGAGCACAGGGACGCGTCCATGTTGCTTAACAGGACACGTAAGCTGGGGAGGGTGGTTTCCCTGTGATATTTCCAGGGCTGGTGGACAGGGAGAGCTCCTGTGGAAGGGGATTTGGAGCAATGAGGTTGAGCTCCTCCGAGTCATCCTCTGGGGCAGCCGTGCTGTGCATCCCCGGAGCTCAGTCCCCCGCCATCAGGTCAGACCCTCAGCCAGCATAAAGTCACATCCATCCACCAGCAGCAATATCGCCATGCTGATTTACACCCCAGCTGCTGAGCTGGCTCCTTAAGTAAGCCCAGCGCAGTCCTGAGCATCCTTGGCAGCGTTTCCCCGCAGCAATCGCATCACCCATCTGCAGCTCTGCTGCCAAATAGTGGCTTTGAGCTTTCTTCCCTGCGGACGGACAGGTCGGGCAGGCGGGGAGCAGCTGGGGCTCCCAGGAATGCAGCTGCACGCCCATGCTATGGAAATGGGCGGCAGGTAAACAAGCAGCCGCTCGGTGAGCAGTGGTCCTCGGCAGACCTGTAGGGACTGTTTGGTGGTTGCTCTACATGCATGAAATTCCTGGCTCGTTCCTCTGCAAGAGGGACATAGCACGGGGCTAAGGGGGGTTATTTACATCCAAGGCTTCTCACAAGCCATCTGCAATGGGCAGAGGGAAGCTCTTGGCCTCTTTATTCCCTTTCTCTTTCCTTTTGGGCTTTTTGTTTTACTGAGGGATATGGCAATTAGAGATCAATTGCTCGATATGGTCCAGTACCTCAGGCTGAGGTGATGTTCACGGTGGTGGAATTAATGGCAACCACATGGAAGAGAGATCCTTGCTCGGACCAGCCTGGTGATATCATGGGAGTGGCAGTGGGGTAACAGGGAGGCGTGGAGCTTGGGGAGATAACCTGCAGCAGCCAGACCTCTGAGCAGTGGCAGTGGGACACGCGGCACAAGCCGTGGGGGCACCACCACCGCCTCTCACCTGCCTCCAACAATTCAGCGACTGTTCTATCTGCAGCATCTCCCACAGGGGCACTGGGAAAGGAAACACTAAAAGGAGGGCTTAATGGTAGCGGCTGCTTGTGGGGAGTGGGGAGACTTGGGGCAGGAGCAGCTGCCTGGAAGGGTTGTGCTGGTGCACAAGAAGGCAGGATGGACATTTCTGGGAAGCAGAAAGTGATGCACTTTGAAATAATCTCCGCCTTGTCTTGCAGGTGTCTATTAGAGATCACGAAGACTGCACAGGAACCATGATTACACCAAAGATTGCTCTGCTTCTAGGCTGAAAAGCCAGAAGATCTGGACAGGACATCAGTTTCTTTACAACTGGGAACTTAAAAACAAAAAACTAATTTCAAGCCCTTTTTCTAGAAGAAAAAACAAATCTTCTAAGCAAAGAAACACAAAACCACTAATGCAACCTGGAGGTAATCTGATCAAGACTGAGACAGATGGCTGCAACTGGAGAAGCAGCGACAGGAGAGCGTTGCTGCACAGGCAGGTGGGGAAGCTCTGCAGCACCAGGGCTGCGATGGGCGGCATGGAAGAAGGGGCCATCAGATAATTGTATCTGGGAAAAAGCAATCCGGTTCAGAGCCAGAGCTGTCAGAAGCTGCTGCCAAAACGTGTCAGCTGTTGAAGAGGATGATCACTAGCTGGACTCAGGGCAGAAATCCCTCCATAGTCACTATGGGCTTGTGCTGCCAGGAGAGTGCCGTGAACCTGTAAGAAACCTGGAGGAGGGTATTTGCCAGGGTGGGTGTCCAAAGCAGACTCCAGGCATTAGACTGAATGCATATTTAAAAAAAAAAAATAATATCGGTCCTCCCCTGAATTGATTCTTTCTGTACGTTCAGGCACGTTTTTCCCTTTGTAAGCACACTTCTTGCCCTGCCAAATTCCAGCTGTATCTTTACTGCACAAGACAAGAAGGACCTTCAATAGATTTCAACCTACTCGCTGGACGGCTGAAATCACAGCGGGAGCCCTGCCCTCCCAAGACAGGCAGCCCAGCCGCACGTCTGGGAGATCTGAGTCCCACGCTGTGGGAGCCATCCCCATCCTCTGCCACGACCCACCCAAGCCAGGGCCCAAACAGCCGTATTCCCAAAGCTGGTTGTTCTTTGCCCATAGCTTTGAAGACTATCTAAATAGGAGCCTAAGGGAATGGGGGCCAGGGAAGTCCCTCTCCTGCTACCAAAGAAAGCCACCCTCATAGTTTTCCCACCACCTTTTTGTACCAGAGCACTTGATAACATGTTAAAGAAGAGCAAGGTAATTGGTCTGCGAGCATCAGCTCAATATATGTAACAGGAAAACTGTTTTAATGGTGAGAAAACCCATTCCCTGAGTTGATTCATACTGACCCCCACCCAAAAATCAGAGGACAAATGTGATTTAGGCTTTCAGGGAAAAATGGGTGCCACAAATAACATTTATTAGGGATGTAGGTTATCCTTCTTTCCACGGATTTCAAAAGAATGGGAAAAGTTCCTATTTCATGGAAGAGTTCCATGAAAGCACATAATTGTTCCCACTGAAAGGGCCGCCACAGGGGGCTAAAGACACCCAGTGATTACAAGGGGGGGGGGGGGGGGGGGGGGGCGGGGTGTCCTCCCCATGGGCTGGGCTGCAGTACCTGAGTGAGGAGCAGGTTCATCCAAGAGCCCAGGTCACCAGGTGAGTTCATGGTGACATGGCCAGAGCTGGAGACTGGCATCCCGCAGCATCACTGGGACAGGGCCTGACAGCCCCACGCTGGGCTGAAATGGGCTCCTGGGCCAGGGTTGTGGGTGGAAGCCCCAGGTGAAGCTGCTCAGGGCTGTTAAAGCCCATTAGTGCTCTCAGGGCCCTGACAAAAACATCCCCACATCATTAGCAATCACTTATGAATGTGAGGAATCAGGCAAACAGGGAGCAGAGCCCAATGCCTAATTTTAGGGTGCATCCCCAGTGTCAGCTGCAGTACGTGTCAGTGATATGGGATCCAACTTCATCCACAGCAGCCCGGGAGCCGGTGGCCCCGCAGTCTGCACCTCCCCACCTGTTAATGTAACCTCCTGCGACCCCATTGCCATTCCCATGAGTATTTTGAGGCCAAATAAAATGAAATAGAAACTCAGGCTGAGAAGCCAGAAGTGTCTGGCAGCTCCAGGGCAGGATGAGCAGCAGGAGCACCCGCTGCAGTTCTGGGTTGCATTGCCCTGACCTTCCTGCTCCATGGCATGGTCAGCCAGCACAAAGCTTTCCTGCCCATCCTTACTTCTATTTAGATACTAGGCAAGGTCACAGCCTCTGTCCTCCACCTGCCTTGCGAATGGCTGCGTTTTTGCAAGAAGCACGGTCCTTATCCCTGTTACAGTGTAAGTAAATAATAAATTGGGATTAGGCTGAAATCAGGACCTACGGGTGCAGCTTCAGCGGGGCAGGCAGTGCTCCAGATGTCTTTGGTGATCTCAGGTTGGAGATCCAGAATAAAAAAGCCCATGTAGGGTTTCTTGCTGCCTCCTCTGTTTCATTCATATTAACAGTCATCTCAGTGCAGATTTAAGAAACTTTTTTCCAGGTTTGCAATCCTCGTTGCCTTGTTAGCAGGGCTCTGGCATTTTTGCAGCCACGCTGAGCACAGTTTCTCTGAAGAAACGTTGGCGTGTGTCACGTGAACAGGAAATTTTTGGAAATACATCCTCTCCCTTGTTTGAAGGCAAGTGATGTGGGGTCTGCATGCAGAAACCTTGCTGGGAAGCAACTGCTCCACCGGCACAGATTTCCTGGGAAGCAAAGTGAGTTGAACGCAGTTGTCTGTGCCACGTACAAATCCCTACTAACAGGGGAATAAAATCTTCCCATGGACTATGCAGGGCTTTTTGACTTGGTCCAACAGCAAACCCCGACCTGGGGGTCCCTGCTGATAAGCCGAGAGTGGAGGTGAGGCGTGAAATGTCTCCCTTGCTCAGGGCTTCAGTGGGGTTTGTGGTGATGAGGATGAGCCTGACCCACTACGACTGAGGTTGATGCCTCCCCATTTCTGGCCCTGACTGACCGATGTTGTTACTGGACATTCGATATAAGGCTGAGGGCACTTCAGAGCCTGATCTTCTTGGGCTTTTCACAAAGCCCCGTAAGAGCAAACCCACCGGCTGATGCCCAGAGCTCTCCCTGGCAGGAACAAGCAGACGGGAGCAGCATCACCATGCTTATTTTGGGAAGATGCTGCTCTGCAGCAGACATGCAGAAACAAAGGCAAAAAAAAAAAAAAAAGGAGAGCTATGTAGATCCAACCAAGCAGATGTTGCAATAAGATAACACATTTTTCCCTGGTTAAAGCCACTCCGTCGTCCCCTCAGCGGGCAGCCCGCAGGCAGCACACATAGCAGGCAGCATCCACCAGAGGCTGCTCGCCGGCTTCCGAAACGCCGCCGTTGCCTGCAGCTGCCTGCACCGGACACGGCCCCGGGCATTGCCTCGGGCAGGATCCGTGCACCCGCAGGCCTGGAGGGGGTCCTGGCAGGGCAGTCCGGGCAGCGCTGGGTGCTGGACCCGAGGGATGGATGCGTCATCCCCTGGAAGACCATTGCGAGGAGGTTGCTGGTTGCTTTTCTTGCCTTGCAAAGGTGGAAAGGCTCTGTAAAAGTGGGATAAGGAGAGGCCAACCTAAAGCAGTTGTTTGCAGGTGCTATAAGCATTTAAATAACTCTAAATAACAAAGGCACCCTGCTTTCGTGTGCTGTGGTCACACCTTTTTTTTCACCCTGGGTTTGCATGGGGTGGCACTGGGTGACACAGGGCACAGGCGAGAGGGAGCTGCTTTAACCCTGGAGGACACCCACAGGTGTCCTCCAAAACCTGCTTGGAAAACCCTTGTTTTAAGGCATTACCTACTTTAAATATCCATTACTAAAAGATATAAAACCAGATCAGCTGGGAGAAGAGCGGCCACTGCAAGTGTACTGTTGGCACGGACAGAATAAATTCAATTTTTACACGGGTTTTCCTCCTGCCATCTGCTCCTGGAAAGCGCAACTCGGCTTCTCTGAGTCATCTTACTGATTTCAAACCCAGGAGCTACCTGCTTGCAAGCTTCCTGTCATAATTAGCAAACTGGAGCAAAATGCATATTGAGGCAGAGGATGAACTTTGGGAAATCTCTAAACGTTCAGCCCTAAGAGCTTCACGCCGACAGGGCAGCGCTGCGGGCAGGGAAAAGCTATTTCTGGAAGGGATGTTCAGTGTAAGGATATCAGTGCTTTTTGGGCAGGTCTTTCCTGAATCAAAGGACCCAGCCTGCATTAGACACAGCCATGGAGATTCCAAGCAAATGGTGATAGCAGATAAAAGTGTTGTGCTTATGCAGCCCCGCTCACCAGCAGATCGCCCGGCTCTTTGCTCTGAAGTGGGTAAAGATCATTATTCCCCTTGCAGATGCAGAAGCTGCCGGTTTGAGAGATCGGAGCGATTTGTTCGAGGTAACGGAGCTCGCTCGTGGCCCTAGAGACCACCTGATGCCTCGTGGGAGGGCGGCCGCGGCGCTGCGGGGTCCTTCGTGCAGCAGGGATGGATCCAGCCCGCAGCCGGCATCGCTCCAGTGATGCCAGAGCTGGCAAACGTGCTATGCAAAACCAGCGCAACAACTCTGAGTCACTCCGAAATCAAGCAGCCAGCCAATTTTTATCCTTTTACCTCTCAAAATGGCAATATATTGTCCAGACTCATGCAGAAAGCGGGGAAATTTCCTGCAAAAAAACCTCTTTTCTTTCTCTTTGGACCAGCGCTGCCAGCTCTGGCCCTGGATGCACGCCGGCGAGCTGTGCCCGCGCCCCAGACCTCCTCCCATGGGTGCTGCATTGCCCTTTAGCTGTAATTTTTCTCTCAGTTGGAAGGAGAAGCAGATGAGTCCTTTCTGCTCCGGCTCAGTTTTGCTTCACCTTCTTGAACCTGCACCATCTGGGTTGCAAACACCCTAGGCGAGCAGCTCTTGCCTTCCAAGGTGCTGCAAACGTGCAGGAGAGTACAAAGACATCAGCAAACTGGGTGGCAGCTGTTCTCAATGAAGTGCAAAAGGATGATGGAAACGTAACTGTCGATGTCAGGCTTTGGCACAACTTGTCCGGTCAGGAAACACGTTGTAAGTTTTCGTGATCCCACCTAAATTCACCTGTTCCTATTGCTGTTGCTCAGATTTTCCCAATGGCTCAATGTATGAATATTTAATACCCTAAAAAATACAGTCTGGCCCTGTGGATGGGGTGGTTGCAGGGTACACTGGTGCCTGATGCCAAGGACCGGGCTGGGCCAGAAGTTATCCCCCTCTCTCCCAGCAAATCAGCCTGTTGAAATGAGCGTTTCTTAAACTTGACAAAAATGTGCTCTTTTTGGCTCATCCATCACATGCGACCCCTCGGCTGGCAGCGGCTCGGCCCGGGCTGGGGAAAGGAGAACGGGCTGCACATGCTGGGGTTCACCTCCCCTCCACCTCCGCCTTTCCCTCCTTCTGCAAGGAGGAGATTAATGCAATCAGGTTTCTTTTAACCATTTCCTCACTAATGTAAAAATGCGCAGGCAGCGTTCACAGCTGGCTCCTGCCTCCCGGGGATGGAGGATGGCCGGGCAGCCCCTCTTCCAGTCCATGTTCCCATCCAAGCTGGACCAGGAAGCTGATCTTGCCCAAAATTGATCTTTTTTTCTGTGGGGAGAGGGGAGCCGTGTCCGTTTTCAGCTGGCTCCCGCTTGGCTGAACTGGGGAGGACCCCATTGTCCTCTGACATGTCTTGGCTCTCTTTTAAGCGGTCATGACCCATAGTTTGAGAAACTCTGCACTTAACAGTTCTTCCTATCTCTTACTCCTCCACCTCTGCTCTGCCTCCTACAATATCCATTTTCCCTTGCCCCTCCCTCCTCTTCTGGCCAAAAAGAAATAAAAAATTAAGTGTGAATTTCAGAGCCAAAGATGCTTTTGGTTTTTTTTTAAGCAGACACCGAGAAGTGGAGGAAAAACCCTTCCCGTAAATTATGGTCCCATGAAAATGGCTCCAATCGCACGGAGAGCTTGGCAAATTACAGAAGATGCAAATGTCAGTTGAAGAAACTCTGGCAGTAAATATTTTTCACAACTGCTTCGTTAGCAAAGCTTTTCATTGGAAAGGCTCCTGCTCTCAAGAGCTGGGGAAAGATGACAGCTCTTTATTTTTTGGTAGGCTTTAAATGGTTTACCCATAACGCACAACTATGTCATTTATCCCTCTGTAATTAATTCATCAATAATATCGCAGTCTTAAAGACAAGAAAACTTATTTTGAACTTCATTTTTGGCACAGATCCTTGGAAAGAAAGATGCTTCATTGCTCTCCTCTTCCCGGCTCTCCTTGATGTGTTATCTCCAGCGGGGCAGCACCTGAACAACCAACATATGAACCCTGAAAGTGCCGAAGTTGGGTTTTTTCTCACTCTGTTTCCATCTCCTCTTCCCCATAATGGAAAACCAGCAACGAAGTGGTCACACCACAATAAAATGCAGGAAGAGATGATTTGCCTCAGTCCAGTTGGAGCGGAAAGAGTGAATGTCAAACCAGCTGTGGAGCATCCAGTGCCACTAACCCGTCACTGGTTTCTCACCAGTCTCCTGATATCTAATGATTTTCTTTAGAAAAACCATAGAAAACCCAATTCTTCAATTTGCAGTGGTGGCTAATCAGCTCTTAGGCAAGAAAAAGTAGCTCTCCACCAAGTTAGGCTGCAAAAACCCCTGGAAGATGTTTCCCATAGCCTCCAAACCCAGAAGGTGAATAAAAGGACTGAAATGAGCACTGCGCTTACACGGACAAATTGCTAAGCTGGTGCTACCAACGTTATGTTCTCCTTCTGGGGCCAAAACCTTTGGAAATGTAAGACTTGCCCTAGGGCCTCATTGCTGATCGGCCGTTTGCGTGGTGTAACACTCGCAGAGTGGCGTAGGCCGTTGTGCAATGCCATAGCTTGAGCTGTGCGAACCCGTGATTTATGTCCCTTTCTCACGGGCACAAATAAAAGACAACGTCGTCTGATATATTTGCAGTGATCTCTGTGCAATTTCCTTCTCCAAGTGCAAAAGCTCCTTTGGGGAACATGGTTTATTTGGGCCAACTTCTCCCCAGCTCACGCCAAGGGCTGTGTCCAAATCACGACTTCCCAGCTGTGGTCTTTGCGAGGTCCCCTCTCCCGGCTTGCTCCCTTGCCTTGGCGTGGGAAGATGTTGAGCAAGTGTGCTCGGCACATGAGGGTGGCCGGGGGGACGGCTCCTGCAAACCCTCCCTCTCCCCTACATCTGCCTGCCCTGCCTGGAGGGATCCAAGCACACCCACCCCAGCAGAACCACTGCAGCCAGGCACTGCCGGGTGCCCCCCAGGAGCCCGGTCCTCGTGCAACTCCTTTTGGGAAGTATTTTAGCAAGTTCCTCTCCATTACCCAGTAAAAGCAACAGCCGCTCCGTGCTCTTTGCAGAAATGAACGTGCAAATAGAACCTGAAGGTGAAGGGCTTCGCCGCCTGCCTCCACGCCTGGCCTGGCTGCTCCCAGCCCCGTGATTTATGCTTTGATTTGTGAATGTCTTTTCCTGCCAGGTGATCACATGGGCCCTCGCCTGCACATTATTTTCAGATTTGCTTTTGCTTCCCTCCCCTCCCCGCCCCCCAGCCTCCCCCCCTACCTCAAAATGGTTTTCATTTTTATTAAAGCAATTTATTCTTGCGGTTGCCAAAGGCTTATCAGGTTCGGCATACGTTCAGACAAGTTGTGGCTGGTGATTTTGGAGGGGGGGTATGTTTGAGGGGAAGAAAATGAATGAAAGCAACTCCAAAAGGGCGGCCGAGCGGGGCTGGAGCAAGCGTGGCCGGGCTCCAGCACCGAGATTTCAGCTCCAGGCAAGGGTGGAGGTCAGGAGTGAGACAGCCTGCGCGGAGATGGGGAGGACCAGAAAAGGGGCAAAGGGGATGGGGAGAGATATTTACACCCCCTCAAGCTATTTGCAATACGGCCGCTGCCAATCCGGAGCTGTTGGTATTTAAAATGGCATGTAGAGAGGCGTCTCTCCTCCCTCAAAGTTATGTTAATGAGTACCCCGTTAAGAAACTCCTTGGAAACTTCAAGGGAATACAAATCCTCTTGGTTGATGAATTAATTTTCTCCCTTTCCTTGACCTTTCATCCCATACTGCCAGCAACGTTCCCATTAGCTTCGGCGGAGTTTGCCAACATTTGCTGAGATCCAAGACCCATAGAAATCTACTGGAGTCTTTCCATGGATCTCAAGGAGCTTTGGGTCAAGTCTTCTGCCTGCGGGATGAGGCTTGGGGTATGCGCATTGGCTGCCTGCTCGGAGCCTGCCGGTGAGTGATGAGCTGTTGAACAATGTCTTCATCTCTGGGCAGGGCCAGGAGGAGGGACGGGGATGCTAACTGGAACCAGCCTGGAGTGAAGTCATTTGTTTCACCGCGCTGTTTCCCTTCTGAAGGCTCCCAGGGAGGGAAGCAGAGCTTGCACGTGGTGATGTCTGCAAACCCCCAGGACTCTTGTTTCGTTGTGTTAAAGCTTCACATTCATCCCCAGCCCTAGAAGAGCTGCTCAGTCCCTGAGGATGTTACCCACCTCCAAAGATCAACCCACAACATCAGTCCCACCACAGCAGACCTCCCACCGCTGCTTTCCTGCAAACACCACAGCTCTGCCGGGAAAGGGCCATGGCAAACGCCGGCGGCACCGTGCGAAGCGCGGCCCCCGCGGAGGCTGCCCCATCCCTGGCCAAAGAGAGTGAAATATCTCCGAACCGACAGTTTTCAAGCGCTCCTTGCGAGGCAGCTAAACACACATTTTATCAGTGTATGAGAGCTTGCAAAGATAACACTTCAAAGAAAACACGTTCTAAATACACCTTTAAAAGCCTTAAAATGTAATTCCATAAATGTTTGTGTTACTCGGGCAAGAGATAAAGCCAAGTGGTATTACTGAATTGTAGTGGGGCCGAATACCCGCAAACTTCCCTCGCGTCCCTATCAGATGAATGGTTCACTTATTAATCTATACCTGGATACAGTAGAGCCCTTTCCTTTCTCAATAATCTTTTTCCCCCTGTCTCTGTGTGCTGGCTGCTTTGCTGCTCTGGCAGCACCCGGGTGTGGGTGCAAATCCCAGCAGGAGCGTGGCGGCTGCACGGGCTCCAGTTCGCTGCAGAGACCCCGTTCCTGAAGCTTCACCCCGCTCCTGAAGATTAACTGAAAAGCAAGGTTGCAGAGGAATAACGAAGGCCAATTCTTGTTTAACTGGTGATGCTGGCCCCACTCGTTTGGAAATGGTTGATCCCTTTTTCCTCTGCTGTTGGTGGATCAGGACCGTGACGTCTCCCTGTCCCAAAGGATGGACTGCAGTGGCCATATTTCAGCATTATAAAAATGCTAGGAGAGATTGGTGGCATCCGAGGATTGCAGAGCTGTGGGGTACAAATATCCCATTTCAGTTTTGTCTTTCGTGGATATTAAAGAAATAAAGAAAATCAAAAAGGCAGGACTGAAGCAGTCTGTGCAAAATTCTGAATTTAAATCCTTCACAGCACGCTGGTCAAATGAAAACGATTCACACTAACACATGTCCAGAGAGACTCCCCCCTGCCTGGAGCAGGAGTGAAGGAAATCCCTGAAATCTCTGCTTTTCTATGGGAGAGATCTGCTCTGTTGTCGCTCCGGGCAGCCGGTGACCTTACGGCGGGTACGTGTTTACGCAGGGTTGTAACTCTGGGGGGAGACCGATGCAGTTTTCCAATTAATTTCCCTGCAGCTTGTTTAGTCCCTGCGATGCTTATCAGGGAAGATGGCACGCTGTTTAACTGGCCATCGCAGCACATCATAACAAAGCATCATGCCGACACCTTCGGAAATGTTAAACCTCGTGAGCACCAACCCCAAAAAGCTATTTTAGGAAGCAAGTCTGCTCACACTGGCATACGTGCAGCCCTCCAGCCGTCTGGGATGGGAACAGGATTTGGCCGTTAGTGGAAGATTTCGTGTCTACTCACCAAATCCATCCTTGACTTACACTCGGCAGCTTTCCTGAAGCTCAGTATGGGGCATCTGTCCCAGGGTCCCAACACCCCTCACCAGCGAGAGATGACACATATGAGCCAGGCAAAGGGACTTGTCTCTGAGGGGCTGCACAGCCTCTGAGGTTTTTTTCCTACGTGAAGAGCGGAGATGAGGCCAGAAGTTTTCCGGCAAAGCTTGCAGCCCCCACCCACGGGCACGTCCCCCTGGCAGCACTAATGGTCCGGGAGTGGAAATCAATGGCAATGCAAAGGCAGCACAAATTGATCCAAACTCTTGTCTGATGAACAAAAAATTCTTGGCGTATTGTTCAGTGCACTCAGTCTTAAATAATTAACATGATTCTTAAGGTGCTTTCTTCTTTAAACCCCCACATGCACCTTTCTCTGTATTTAATCTATGCAGACCACTTTTCAATCTCTATCACTTTCTTTCTCCCAAAACAAAACCCTCTGGATTGCTTTGGATGCCAGAAAGCAAGAGTTTGAATATTTGGTTTAGATCCAGAAGCATTTCCCTCTCTCTAAGCCAAAGAAAAGGCATTAGCAATTTTTTTGTACCGCACAGTGCAGTAAGACGCTTTGAGAAAGCGGGGCGAGGAGTGGTCCAGGGTGTGCCATGTTGCCAGGACCTTGTATTATCGGAGCCACCACTGGCACCCAACAAACTGAGCAAAGACCACAGGGTACCAGTTTTCCCCCATAAAACCTGCACAGTCTATAGGGAACCTCGATGATGATAGGCTTTGCAGGGAAGGCAACTCTACCCTGCAGAAAGTGTCTCTGCAAGCCCCGCAGCCGAGCAAGGCAGCCAGGAGCCACCCGCCCGGTGGGCTGGGAGATTGAAATCAGGAGTCAACAAAGATGAAGAATGGCAGAAGGAGAAATCCTGTGTTTTCTCTCAAGTAGATGTTTTCTCTCCTTTATCTAGCGCTCAAGCTATCTAGGCTGTGTGTACGTTTAGCTGTCAGTGCCTGGGACGCTTAACATATTCCCTTCTGCTCAGCATCCGAGGGCAAATCCAGCAAAGGCAACGGCTGCAGCAGCACCATGAGCAGCACAAGAGCTTTAGAGAGCCAGGGTAGTAAGCCCCCATCCTTCTCCAAAAGTCCCTTTTGAAGCCCAATTCTGTGCTTGCCCAAGGGCTCCTCTGGCTCCTGGTGCTCAGGATGAGTCCCCAGCATGTGGGGCTGACAGATCAGCACTCCAGCTTGGCAAACCCAAGTCACTAATAGTAAATAAAGGCTTAATCATTTGTGTCATCTTTCCTAATTACCAAAGAAAAGCAACTACTCTGAGCCCACCCAGAGGCTCCAGTGTCAAACACTTCTCCCCGTGGTGATTGATGCTGGTTCCCCAAAATTCAAACTGATAGGAGTGTGTTGAGTGAATGCTGATGGGCAGGAGAAGGCACCCTGGAGGGTACACGTCAACCCGCAGCTTTATCTTCAGCCCAGAGCTCCTCGGCCCATGGCTGTGAGTGGTTTCTACCAGGGCAGTCAATCGTGCTTGCTGGGACTCTCTGCTTTGAGAAGAAAACATGTTACAATAACATCCCTATCATTTTTGCACGTAAAACAAGACTATCTGTGGCTGTGGGTGAACTGCTTTTGGGTGCAGCTCTGGAGGAAGGGGCTAGGTGCATCCCTAAGGCACGCTGGCCTTTTCCCCAAGTCCAGCAGCACCCACGGGATGCTCTGGCTGGCTGGAGATCCCACGGCAACAGAGGCACGGGGGTTCCCCCATGGGTTACGTGACCACGTCAACAACTGCTCTTACATTGTAATATCAAGAATGCAAAGGATCACCACAAAGGGTTAACTAATTAGGAATTAATGATCCCTTTTGTCTGGGTTATGGGGCAGAGAGATGCCTATGATGTACTCAAGGTATCTGGAAGGGCTGGATGTGGCTCTGCTTCTGCAAAACTCATCCTGACACTACCCCAACCCCGCTGCCGAACAGCCAAACCGCCAGCAAACGTCCTCTGCCCACACCAACTGGCAGGGCTTTGCTCCTCTCGTGGTGCTGGCAGCTCTTCGGGCAGAGCTCAGGCAAAGGTCCCCGCATTTTTTGGCATTCTTGGCTCCTACCCCTTCTCTTACCACTGTATTCGACTCAGACCATTGAACCGGGGCGTCTGTGGTGGGATGGATGGAAACCATTAGACCAGAGAGTAAGTGAACACGGCTTTCCTGAAACGTACGCTGATGAGGAAAATGTGATACCTGCTGTTTGCGGAGGCAAACGGGCTGTTCTCGGAGGCAGACCCGACGGGGAAAGCCAGCAGGGCTGGTCACAGACTGTCTGGAGCCATATTTACACTTCTCATGCTTCAAATGTAACATGGCTTGTACAGGACTCGCTGCACCTCATCCCAAATGCAATGAGAACAAAATGTCCTGCAAAATGCCAGTCCCAGGAGGTGATGCTCCTCTTCCTTCTGCCCAGGATACCCAGTTTTATTGCAAAGAAGCTACTTCTTCTTTCATTTTATCTGGCTGTTACATGCTTTTCTTCCTACAAGAGTCAAGTTCTATCCACTGGTGCTGCCCAGGTTTTCATGTCCCTATGTCCATTCAGTCCTCAGTGGAAATGAGGGAGATACTTCTTTAGTTGTGTGACATCTTTGCAGCATGAATTGCCTCATGTTTTACAACACTCACTTGCAGTCTGCTGTGCATGCACACTAGCACTGGTAATTTTTTGGCTAACGGTGGTATTAAATCATCAAATAAAAACTAATGAAGGAGAGAGCCAGAAGATGTGATGATGATGAGTGGGAGGAATTCATAGTAGCAGAGGAGACCAGCCATCATCCAGGCAGGGCTGCTGAATTTGTCTGTGTTAATTAACATTTTGATTCATTAAGCATGGCTCATTATATGGCTTCATTGATGAGAAGGCAATTTCGGAGCTGGTGCCAAGCAGAAAGAAGTTTTTCCAGCTCCCATCCTGCCCTTGTTTTGCTGGTGTAGGACAGAAGTGGCTCTTAATCTTAAATGCAATTAAAAAGAGAGCCCAAACGGAGCATGTCTGAGGGCCCAGGCAGCCCATCGACTGGCCAGAGCAAATGCACGAACCAGGCTCCCTACCCACGCCAAGTTTTCTGGGGCATTGCAATGGTTAAGAGAGCTTGCCGAAATCCAGCATCCAGATCCCCCAGCCTTCATTTGTATATACAGAAAATGCTGTACATCTTCTCCTGGATGGCATTACATGGCATAAAGAGGTTACTGCTATAGACATAGGGATGGCCACATTACTCATGTGCAGCCAAGTGCTGAATCATCTGGGTCACCTTATGAGATGTCATCTATACTTGTCATATATATTTTACAGAAGGAATATTTCCAGGATGTTTTAGAGAGCATTAATATCATTCATATGTATTGCTTCTTTTATCCCTTTGCATAAAAAGCCAGGTGTATTTTTTTTGCCGTGAATCCGGCCACCCGGGACTTGTAAGGAGAGAAGAGTTATAACTCAAACATTTCAGAAATATCTCAAACGCACCTGCAATAGTTTCCTCATCCATCACCACACTGTTATTTTAAGCTTCAGCATCTTGGGACTTCCCAAGCCTCCAAGTGAGCATTGCATGTCCTCTCTCCACACCCTCCCAGAAATTAATAACTACAATGAAGAAGGTGGACCAGCTTCTCCATGGGTGGAAATCAGCCCAGCACCGGTCCAAGCCACCACGCCTTGCTATTGTACACCAACAGAGGACCTTGCCCTATGCAGCTCTAGACTTCAAAATGCTGAACCAAGACCAGAGGGACATGAATGATGTTTCTTGAGGCACTTCAATATCTTCTCCTCTGGCTCTTAGAGTAGGAATTACAGGGACTCATAAACATGGAAAATAACCTGATTAATTCTATCTGAACATCAAGAAATGAGGACGTCAAGATCAGAGATTGGTACTTATTGTGTCCAGCCTTTTTTGCCCAGTGCCTGGTGCCCAGCTTTTTTACTGATACTGCTTTTTCACTGATACTGCTTTTTCTTCAGAAAATACCCAGCCAAGTTGCTCTGCTGGCTCACTGTACTTTTAAGAAGTGCATTTGGCCTCATGAGAATGCATCAAAATTTTGATGCTTAGCAGAAAATAAAAATATTTGCACTCAGTTCATTTATAGAGCTGCACATAAAATGCTCCCCCTCAGGGCATATCCAAGGAAAAGACTAGAAATAAAATATAAATTCTAAACAGCAGTAAAATGTTTATTGCTTTGGGGGTTATGATTGTTCAGCTTTTATTACTACGAAAATCAATTTACTGAACTTGGGTTTACTGCAAAATCACAAAAGTGAAAACCTGAATTCATTCAGCATCTGCGGCTTTGCTGCTTCTCCCTTCCTGTGCCTGGGAGAGCTGTGTCCTGCACGGCCCCGCTCTCTGCCTCGTCCCCACCGTGGCTCCTCTCCCCATGATGCCAAGCCGCCCTCCGTGGCTGACAGCCTACCTGGGCTCCTTCCCGCTGGACCTCTCTGAGAAGGAGACCAAGAGTTCAACCTGAAAAAACAAACCCTGAAAAAAAAGAGGAAATGGCCCATTTCCTCCGCCAGGATTTTTGGTTGCGTTTATGGCCCCGCCATGAGCCGTAGTTTGGGATGGGGATGCAGGATACGGCCAAGAAAAGGGGCTGCTAAAGGCAGCCTGAGTGTGAAAACCCTCACGTGAACTTCATTGTAGTGGAACTGGATTATTTGCTGGGAAGTGCAAATCTGCATGTTCAAACTAATATTAGGATATTATAATAGTGATCCAAATGGTCAAAATAATAAAAAAAATTTGAAAAGTAGGTGCATAGAAGTCACTTCACTGTGGCTGGGTATCATTCAGTGCAATGCAACCCACCAATGAATCCCATGTAGCCACTCCTCTACTTTCATTTCTGGAGTTTTTAACGCTGAAATCAATGCATGTTTTAACAGAGCTAATGGAAAGTGGTGCAAAGAGTTTGGCCAAAGAGCTTCAGGCTTGCTGTCCCTTAGCAGTGGCTCAGAAGAGACCCGTGGCCAGGCTGCCATGATGGTAAAACTTTGCAAATCCTTCACAGTCCAGCACATTCCAACCCCAGAGTCCCATTTCTCCATAAATGCAAATATTTCTCATAAAGAGAATTTCAGCCCTGCTGATAATTTCTGGAAAAATTGTAGCAGAAAAACCATTTTTTTTCCAAATTAAAAAAAAAAAAGAAAAATATTGAAAGAGGGTTAGGTCAGCTCTACAAATAGTCAAAGCAAACATTTTGGGAGCGATGAGGAGGATGAAAGCCGCCGAACCGAGCGAGTCAGCAAATAGCTGGGGATAACAGTGAATTCTGGGAAGGAGAGGCGCAGCTCGGGAGAGCGTGTTTGGGGTGGGAGGGTGAAACTCCTACCCGATATTAATAGGTTTGGCCCGCTCTCCATGCTGAAACGCAGTCAGAAACGCATGAAAACAAGGTGCGTGGGAAGGAGGGGATGTGAAGCCCGGCGTGCTGGCCGGGCTGGGTACCAGGGTGCTATGCCAGCTGGGTCCCTGCACCCCGTGATAACAGGGTTCGGGGCTGGCACTGCCAACCACCACGGGGTTTGCATGGGGGAGTTTCTCTTTGGGTACAGGAAACCTGGGAGCCAGCACACACACATTTCCACTTTTGCCACCCAAAAGACAGCGAGGTTCCCAGATTTTGGGGTGCGTGGGGGGATGTCCGTCCGAGGTGGTCAGTCGGCAGCCCCAAGCATGGTCCCTGGCTCTGAATTTGGGGGGGCCTTGTACAAATGAGGTGCTTCTGGAGCGAGCCTCGGCATCTCCCCGCAGAGAGCCGGCGGTGCTTGCCAGGACCGCAGATTGATGTGGGAGCTGTGGGTAGGGCAATGTAAGCAGCCGTGGCTCTGTGCCCGGCGGCCGGTCCTGCTGCCTCGCTGCCGGCTGGCCAGAGGGCTGTCGGGCATCCCCAAAATATCAGCAAGGGCCAGGGACCACCGGGTCCATCCCCTGCGTGGGAGAACATGGGCTGGAAGGCACGTGGGGAGGTTTGGACAGGCAGCGCTGGAGCAGCGCTACGAAAACACTGCTGCTGATGGGCTAATTATTTAAGCCCCATTTTGCCCCCACAGTGACACCCCCATCCTGTGGCCAGCTGCATCCCTCAGCCTTTTAGGGCCACACAGTGCAAACAGCCTTTGCATTGCACTTTTTTAAGCTTAGCACAGTTTGCTTCCATCCTTGCTAAGAGACGGCCCAAATGGCTGCGAAGGGGATGCTGTCCCCCAGCACGCTCCGGCGGTGTGAACACGAACAGCTCCAGATGCAGATGGGACTTCTGCCCTTTCCCTTATGCCTTGACACCCCTCCAGCAGCCCCACCCCAGCTGAAATTTTCAGCTGTTGCACCAAAGCAGCCCCTCAAGCTTAATCTATCTATCTTGCAAAAGATGGAAAGTGCTTTACAATTTTTCCAGAGGTCATCTGATAACCCTGTCAGGCTTAATTGTGCCATAATCAAATCCCCCCCCCGGCATGGGGTGGGATGAATCAATCGCGAGCAAACACCGCTGACAGACCCCACCAACATGAAAGGCGTGAGCTCACAAATAATTTATTAAAAATATGTGTGATGGAGAGGATTCATTTTCATTTCCTAAAAAAAAAAAAAAAACGGTTTTCTTGGCTTGCAAGAGAGCAAGCAAGAGATGGGGGGAGAGGCATTAAACTGCAATGAATCACGGAGGAGGGGAGGGTGGGGATGCAGGAGGACAGGCTGCGCTGTCTCCACCACGGGCGCTCGGCCCTGAGCATCGTGTCGTGCTCAGGAACCCAGGGACCCTTTGTCCCTCCCGGGGTGGCAGGAGGGGACACCCGCCCGGGGATGCACGGCCACGCTGGGGGCTGAGGCAATGCCTCCTCCCCGAGGCATGGGGCTTTTTTCAGCCATGTTCCCCCCCTCAGCTAATAGCTCCTGGTTTTGGGCCATGGTGTCCTGCCCGCTCTGCCCAGCGCAGAGCTCTGCCCGTACTTTTCAGGAAGGTTAGTTGCCTCTCTTTAATACACAAAGTAGTTGCTTCTTGGCATGGAGTACATCACAAACCCACCCGGCTGATTCCTATTTTCCCAAGAAGAGGAGCTGTCCCCATCACCTCCAATGCTCCAGATGACAGACCAGTGATGGAAACCTGTAACTACACCCCACGCCCTTCCCCTGGGTGCCCAGAACAGTGTGTCCCAGTGCAGAGGCACAAACTGCCCGTAAAGCCATTGCAAACCATCCCCAAGGAGCGATTCCCCCCGGGGACCCGCTGCTGGGCTGTGTGCGGGGCGGCACGGGCAGACACGCAGGGCTGGGGGAACCGTGGGGCGGCTCCTTTCCAGGGATTACATCCTGCTCCGAAGGCTTTGCTGGGGTGCTGTCTGCGTGAGCAGGATCAAAAAGGCTCAACTGAAAGTCAGCTGTTAGACCAGTATTGGTCTTGCCTGGGAAAATCCAAAGCCCTTTAAATTTTCCTCTGCTTTGAATTTATTTTCCAACAAAGCAGACTCCCCCCTCAAAAGAAGTCCTGGTGAAATGACACACATGAGGAGGATTTAAGTCATAAAGGTTCTGAGTTCTGCATCCCTTGAATAACCTTTGGTTGGCATCACTGGGAAGAGAAAAAGCGTGTGTGAAAAATAACCTGAATTTTCCCCCAGGCTGAGGCTGTTTTCCCCAGAGATGTTCAGGATCCTCCCGATGAACATTTCCCTCTCTACAAAACCCAGCCCTGCGGCTCCTGTGTGAAAACTCTCCATCTCTTTACAAATTGCCCAACACAGTCCGAGAGACGATGCTGATCCCGATTCAGCATCATTTGGATGATTCTCCCGGGGATGCTGATGCAGATTGCCTGGGCAGGACCTGCGGCTCCAGAACCAGCACTGCTGCGGTGATGGGCTGCACATAGAGGTGCTCCTTTTGACTCTGCAGTGCTCAGAGCTCATATATTCCAGGTCCTACAGAAACAACCCCTCTGCTGTAGGCTGAGGGAAGAAGGGGGACAGCTTTCCTTGCTGCTACCACCACGCCAATCCACTGCAGCATGAGCAATGTCCCTATTGCCAAACTCTTTTGACCATTAACGTGTGAGTGTTAATTTATCAGCAAAGATTTCACACTAAATATCCCTATTAATCCAGCTTTCCAAGCCAACAAGGATTCCACAATAACTCTCCCTATTTATCAAGCTTCCAAGCTACCAATTAAAAAGAAAATTCTAGATTATCTACAGGTTATTTAATAGACCGATGCAGCACTTCCCCAGCGTGAAGTGGAGCCACCAGCCCCTCGCCGTTCCCTCAAGCCGTGAAGATAACTGTAATAACACCAAGCTGACCCTATTTTTTCCCATACAACTTTCGCAGAAGGACCATCGGACTGACCCCGTTTCCCGGGAGCGGGAGAGCCCCGCAGAAGCAGCTCGCATTAAATATGGGAAATGACTGCCACCTCCAGCCCTCCGCCTGCTACTGGAGCCAGCAGCTCCCGGCCCTCCTTGGGTGACTTGGGGGAACCTGGAAATTTGTTTTGCCGCTTGCTTGTACTGAAGATATAAACAGTGGGGCTCGGAGAGCAGAAACACGAGATGGCAATTAGCCCAGAGCTATTAGCTGTGCCTGAATATCATATACTCCAAGCTTCCTTGATCCACTGGAATTTATATGACCGTTAATGGGGACTGTAAATTGCTGTCAGCGGGGATAACTCGATCCATGTTTTTTTGGAGAGGTGGAGGGACGGGGGGAGTGGGGAGGAAGAGGGAAAGGTGCCCTGCGATGGACATGAGGAGCTGTACAACAGCTTTAAGGCACTGCTGTCTACTGGCATATAACAGATAATAAAAATATGGTTTAATTTAGAATGTAAGGATATGGTGTCAAAATAAAATGTCTCAAGGACAAGTAGGGAACATAAAAAAGTCACAGTCCATGCTGTGAGCATCAGCTGCACATCATAAAGATACATTAATGGTGTATTTCTTTAAAAGAAATTTTCATACTTGGGGGCTTTATGAGAAATAAGAGTTTAAAATATTAAAAGTGGAAATTTTATGATTGGAGGGGAAAAAATGTTCAGATGAAGGTGACGGGAATGGCAAGAATGCAGAAGTAAATCTCTGGTACTTTTGGTGGTGCCGGCAGTGACCGAGGGTAACGACCCTGCCGTGCTGAGCTGGGGTTGCTACCAACCCGGCACGTCAACCCTTCCCTCTACCCACTCTGCACCCACAGACACCAGTGGGCTTTGTTATTAAATGGGAACAGAATCAAGCCCCAGAGGCCAGAGATACAGGCACAAAGTGATTTTATGTTGTGAAACAACAGGCAAGCAAAGCTACTTAAACCAGATCCACTTGTGTGCCAACGGACAAAAATAAAATCTGAAACAATGCTTTGTTGTCAAATTCAAATGTTAGAGACAAAAGAAATTAATTTGGGTGGGGATCATTCCTTTTTGATTCTGGGCTTGGAGAAATGTCCTAGGAAGAGCTCACAGCTTCAGAGCATCTTTGCAGAACTGATGGCTTAAAGCCACAGAATAAAGACCTCTGAGCCTGTGGCTCCTGGGTTCATCTGGGCTCAGGAATAATCAAGAGACCCACGAGTTCATTTTTATCAGGGGAAAAAAAGCATTTTAACCCAATGACTAAAATATCCCTTCCTATTGTTCCACTTCTCTGTCAGCCACTGGGAAGAATAACTCAGCATTTCCTTCCCCTGTGCTGCTGCTAAACCGCAGGTTTCAAGGAAAAACTCACAAAAATGGGGAATTTCTAAAATTTGATCTCCCCTATGTAACCATCGATGGCAAGGAGCTGTTGACGATCACTACTTGTAGGGATAGTTCTACTATATATTGCACTGACATTAACATCCAGGGGTCCCGAAGGGAGTCAGGGTGCTGGGATGCTGCTGAGCCAGCTTGCAATCGTTTGCTGATTTAATACTTGTCTTCTACATATTTACCTGCACCTCTTCTGGTCTTTTATAGGTGAAGAGGTTTTGCTGCAGAGCTGTAGGGTCCGAAAAGTATGGGCATTGCTTGCATAGATTGCATTCGGTATCTCACGTTTGGAGGATGCTGCCCACCCAGCCCCAGCCGAACACAAAGGACCACGTAAGGAGAGCTCGGCTGCATGGTCAGCTGCCAGCACACCCCCAGGCTGGAAATTACAGCTCTGGAGAAAGGAGGACTAAAATTTCATCCAAACCTGTTAGAAAGACAACTTTTTCCCAACTACAAAGCCAAATTTGCAGTATCTTGGACACCGTAAGTATTAATGCAGAGTATATTATGCCTGTGGAGTGTAACTGTTCATGATGCATGAATATTAACGGCCTGCATCTGAAATCTCTCTCAGGGCACTCAGTGCCCAACAGCAAACCTTCATGGCTCACCAGAAGAGATCCCTCCCTCCCTGGATTTAAAACCTGTGCTCAATCCAGTTGTGCAAAAATTGCAATTGTAAACTTTTTAGGAGGAATGTCCTTAAAATAAACCGAACCCCTGTTCTCTTGGTCTCCCGATGCTGTAACAGCGTACTCAGAGTCCATCTTACGCAACTGGACTCTTCCACGAGGCTGAAGGTGGCATCACTCTTCCCCACGGTCCATAAAACGTCCCTACCGTCGTTAGGCTGCTTGGAGCCTTGTGTGGTCCATTATATTTTATGCCGGTTTCCTAAACATTCACAGTTAAATAAACTATGATAACACTTCATAAACATTTTTCTAACATGCGGAATGTTTGACATGAATTTCAGCTATTTTAAAACTAATAAACAATTGTCAATCGGACGTCGGAGACTAAGCAGAAGCCACAACTGTTCTTATGGAACATCAAAGGCATAATAAATATCTGATTTTTTTTTTTTTTTTAAGCGAGGCTTTTTGTACTTTTGCATGCGAGCCTCTGTCAGAGAGTGGAGGGACAAGCGCTGGGACTGTGTGTTATTGTCTGCCGTGCTTCGGGTTTCGACCGAGAAATATGAGGCGTTACACTTCATAGGATCAGACTGCACTTAAGAAATCTCCCGGTATTTGGAAAAAAAAGCCAAGCAGATGTCAGGCTCCCCCTCTGCCCGCTGGAGATGTGCTTTTTTCTCCCAGGTGAAAGGCACCTTGCGGAGCTGTTTGCAGCCTCCCTCGCTCCGCCGTCCCTCCGGCATCGCTCCTGGGGTGAGCGTGTCCCACAGCCCTGCCTGGTCCCCCGATCAGGCAGCCTGGGGCTGAGGAGCTGCCTTTAGGACACAGGTCACTTGGGGAGCCATGCAATGAGTCTGCCCTGACTTACAGGCAAGTGGTGGTGGCCCAAAGAATGCAACCTCCTTCCTGCACCCATGTCTCCAAAGCCGCTACGCATCTGCAAGCGGGAGCAGGGTAGGGGACCAATGGCACCGCAATGGCCACACAACTCCCTCCCCAAAGAGCATCTCCAGAGGATTTTGCATTGCTGCAATATCAGAGCATGGGGTCACACGCGGGGTCCCTTAGTGCTTGGGCCAGTGCCACCAGGCAGGGATGGGGGCACAACACCGCGGCCCCACAGCTGCCCCAAGCACTCACAGTTCCTCCCCAGCGCAGGACTGGCCCTTTGATCATGCCCTGCTGGGTGGGGAGAGGAGACAGCTCAGAAAAATATTTGTGAAGAGAAATACAATGTCAGTGGAATATTTTTTTCTGAGGACTGCCCTGGATTGGAAAAAAAAAAAAAAAAAGAAGCTAATTTAGAATAACAGCTCATTTAGCAAGAGATAGTCTGTCTCCTTTAATCTATTGTTCACGACATCCCAACTAGTTAAAGGTTTCCCGGCCCGACAACAAGAGCTTGTGAGCTTCAGAGAGGAAACTACCACTGCTTAATATTTATCTCTGGGCACATACATCAGGAAGGAGTCACCCGCGGGAGCGGAGCTATCAGGCCCGTGCTCGTCCCTCCCGTGCCGCGAAGGATGTGCGATTCCAGATGAGATGAAAGTTGTCCCCCTGTTTGGGATGACGGATGGTGGTCAGTGTGGGGGGAGGACCGCTGGGATAATCACGCTGCTTTATAAAACTAGAGCGTTTTGGAACTGAATCTAAGGGAAAGTTGTAGAGTCTCAGGGCCAGATGCACTAAAAGCTCCAGTTTTTGTCATGATACAAGACAGAAGCACTGGAGAAGTCCTTTAAAGCCACCCGCGAGGCTCACGAGGGTTTGGGATGCTCTTGCCAAGCTGCTATGGAGCCGTGGGTCCCCAGTATTGGGCTGCTCCTGTGCCCTGAACAGCTCTGCCTTACTGAAGCCCCTCTGCCCTTACAAACCCCCACTCCATAAAACCCCAGTGGTCCATAAGATGAGAAACCAGGAGGGCACAAAGCTGTTGAGCAGATCTCCCACCCTTCCCAATGCTTTCTGTGGGCTCCCAGGTGCGATGCCCAGGGAAACCACAGCAGGGACCTGCTGCAGCCTCCACCAGCTGGATGCTGCTCTCCTCTGCCCGGCAAAACCCTCTCTAAATTCACGCCTCAGCCCGTGCCGCCCATGCAGATGCCCCGTGCTGCTGCTCCGGCTTTGCTTTAGCCCCGTTTGCCCTGGGATGTCGCTTCTTGCCGGCACAGCCCTGCCTTTCCCCACGCCGGAGCTGCGGGAAGGTTTTTGGCTACGCTGCTTTGCCCCTCCTGCCCCAGCTGGCTGGGACAGGGCCGGCACCCAGTTTTTCCCACCGGCAGGAAAAGGCTGGTGAGCCCCACCGGAGCCAGTCTGGCTGCTTTCGGCCGAGTTGGGCGCTGGGGCAGATAAGTAAACACTTGCAGCTCTGACATAAATTACTTTAGTCCTTGACAGCAGGACACTGACCAGGGTCGCCTGATAAGGGAGGGAAAGCCTTGCATGTCTCTCAGTCCCACTCAGATATTTCACAATAAATGTCACTGGGAAAGAATAGACACTTCTGTACCCATTAGGCAGCTGCATGTTCCTGTCACCTTGAGAAGAAGGGACGCATTGTCAGAGCTGTCGGAGCAGGCAGGAACCAGCTGTTAATCTGCTCTGACATCCTTTTTCACAGAGCAAGTGTGAACGGGGCATTGCAAAAAGCCAGTAGAAAGGTGATTAAAAATAGTCCCTCAATGAACACCTACGGGGTCTGTCACTACGCCGCTGATGGGCACCGTTGGCCAGAGGACCAGGATGGAGGCACCACCTCCTCCTGGTTTCAGCTCCATCACTCTCTGCAGTCCCCTGCTGCCCATGCCTCAGTTTCCCCTCAGCAGGGGTCACATTGCCCAAGGGCAGGACATCTCCCTTTACTTCTGCTGGTGGCTTCCTTTGAAAGGACCGTGGATCACCCAGACCTTCCTTCAGGGCTGAGCATTTTGGACTAGGGCTGGTTACTCGAGTCCAGGTGGCACGGTTGCAAAGTTGATTGTCAAAAGGTGAGTGGGATGGACCACCACAGCTTCATCTGGATGGGTCCTGGCAGATGTAACAGTGATACCTGAGGATGCCACCAGCTCCAGCTGGACACCCTGCTCCTCTGCCAGACATCACCCCTGGAAACCTATCTGTGCCTTCAGCATCAGTGCCCACTCCCTCCACCACCCTGGCTGAGCGGCTCCTGCTCCTTATGGACCCTATTGCACGGCAACTTTCATTACAGGGGCTGTCCACACTGATGCAGGTGATGTGGTACGGAGACGCTGGTAATGTCAATTGTGTCTGATGGACGGCTCTGAACTGAAGCTCCTGGTGTGTCCACCTGGGAGAGGACCTGGGAATCACTGTGGCTTTGTTGCAGGGAGGCGAGAGACCCGGAGCCTGGGCAGGGAGCAGCGTGCCTGCTCTTCCATAGGTGCCCTGGAGAAAGTGGGATGCGGGGCTGAAGATGTATTACATGCTCATTTTAGACTCTGGCTTCAAATTGTTTCCCAAATGAAAGATCCCTGCCTCCACCCCCTCTCCTTTTCTTAGCGACATTATTAACTAATGTACAAATTTCTGCAGTGGAAATGGGTGTGATTTTTGTCCCGATGGGTAAGATTGCTGCAGACCCGTTGCTGGTCTTGTAGCTTGTTGCTTACAGCGAGACTTTGCTGGTCCAGCTTTCGCTCTGTGTAAATCACCTGCATGCACTCTCTGCCAGATCCTTCGTCTATTCTTGGATCCCCGTGTCCTGCAGATCTTCAGGGCTTTGCTACACAGTCCTTTAGCTAGAGGTCCCTTTTATTACTTCAGATATTAGGAAAACGTGGGTGGAAGACATCTGCTTAGTGTCTAATGCATTTAGGATACTTATTAACGGGATATTTCCCCCTGTTATCTCATGCCTGATCTCAGGAGGAGGATGCTGGTCACTGTGGCCACAGGCTGCCACGTCTCTCCAGGGCCCCACCATGGCACGAGCTGTGCCCCCCAAGCCCCACGCACCTCTGGGGACCTGGCCTTGCCTCCTGCCTGGGTAGGACAGGTCTGGCCAACACCGTGAGCTGAAAGCTCCCTTGCAACCCCATGTTCAATATTTGATTTTGCTCCACTGTTTAGCCTTTTAATGTGGTTCTGCTTATTTTTACAGGTTTCCCAATCTGCCCCCTCCCCAGATTGTTTATATTTTTGGAAAGCCTTCTGTTTAGTGCCTGTAATACCCCTGACGTCCTTTAGCTGCAGTGGTCTTCCTTTACTCGCTCCTCTGCTGAGACTTAACTGGGATTTGTTTCAATACTAATCTCTCAAACTGTTTATTAAACCACCTCCTGATTTATCTGCAAAAGATTTTTCTTTAAGTTATAAAATTTCAATCAAAATTCCTTCGGGCATTTCGCATTCCCCTCTTACGATCACTAAATCCTATTTGTTCTCCGTGTGACCCCCCTTGGCTTGTGGCCCAGCCTCGGCCCCGGCGTGGCTGGAGGAGGAGGCGGCGCGGCAGAGAGCGTGGACGCGCGCTGCAAGCGAGTGGCTCCAATTGTCCCCCTGCCCCAGCAACCTCCCACCTCCAGACAAGGAGACTTCTAGAGTTGCTCTGCAGAAACCATTTCTTTCCTTTTCACCTTCAGACTTAGCCGCTAGCAAGGCTTCCCCGTTAGCAAGGGTGAGTTTTCCTTGTTGTTTCATCCCCTCGCACCTAGTTCCAAGCCCATAACGTGCTAAATAATTCCTCTTCCACCTTGGTGTTTACATTCTTCAGATACTTTCCACTGCTTTTCATGTCCCGACTCATTTGGCCCTTTGCTGGGTTATACCCCGTTCCTTTCATCTTCTCCCGGTGGAGCAGCCTCCCATCCCTCGCTCCCTCCAGCCGCCCAGCCCAGCAGCGGCAGCACCGGCCAGGCTGCTTTCTCCCCAGAAGAAGACTCGTCCACCCATCGCAGTCATCCCAGGATGAGGTTGGCCCAAAGGATGAACTCATTCCCTGTGCCTGGATCCCTGTTATCCATCAGCTTTCCCAGCCAGCTCACTCTGCTTGGTATAAATCAGGTGTAGATTGGACCGGGCAATATTTTATACCCATTTCTCACTCTGCATGGAATACAACTGTCTAAAATCCTGATTTGAGAGGCAGCCCATGAATGCATATGGCAAAGCCTCATCCTCCCAGACCCAACTACTCTACCCTATCTCCCATACCACCACTGCAGCTTTTCCTAGCACCCAGGGCAGCTTTTGGCCAGAGATGGAGACAGAAAATATTTCACCTATCTAGAAAAGAAGTATTTGGTGTTCAGCCCTTCAGACAGCTTTTGGGCTCTATTTACAGGAGGAAAACCCTTTAATGGTCTGCATACCCAATAATGTCACATCAGGGGTTGAAATCCTTCCAAGTGTTTTATCCTTGATGTCTTTTGATTATATGTTTACTATAGCAAAGGAACGGCAAGTCAGTAATTGAAATAATACAGCTATGCAGAGAAAAAAAAAATAACAACACCATATTAGTTTAATACACGCTATTTGCCCCAAAACACAGCTCCTGACTAAAGTTAGCCAAATAAAACAGTCCACCTACTATATGCAGGACACTTCAAAGGGAAAATTAAAAGGGACAAAACTGATGTGAGAGGATGAAGAATCCCAGAGGGTCCTTATCAGGATCCCTTTCGGTGGATGTTCCCATGTTTTAGTGGAAAAAAAAAAAGCAACAACAACAAAAAAGACCTGGGAGTGCGAGCCTCTGCGACTGATAGAGGATTTTCCTCTGGCTAGACACAAAGTCTTTAAAAAAGCTGCGGCAGAGTGTGGGATCATTAAACACCTTCAGATTCCTTCCCCGTTGCCAATCACGGCATCAGCAACCGCCCTCTCCATGGCGTCTGCTGATCCCACTTTGAAAACCTCCCCATTTATCACCGCTGGGAGAGATCCTGCTGAGACCGCTGGAGCCTGCTGCTTGTCAACAGGGCACCTTATCTTCTCCAAACATTTACTTAACCCTTTGTCTGGCAGGCCGGGAACAATGGGAGCCCGGCCGCGGCCCCACACCGGGGATCCCAATTCCAGCCCTGCCTCGGGCAGGCGCTGCCAGTCCCTGCCTGGTCACAGGCACCGGCAGTGAGCTGAGCGAAAGGAGGATGCTGGAGAGCACCATAGTACCAGCCTCCACCTCCATGGAAAAGGTCACTTGCAAGACGGTAGAGCAGAGAATTATTTTTTTAAGTGTTTTCTACCAGGGTCAGAGGTACAAGGAGCTTTTCTAGCTCTAAAGAGGCAATGAAATACATCATCAGTAATTCACATAGTCCCCCCAAATCAGCCCAGAGTTGGTGCAACTCTTCTTGAAGGAATGACACCACTTCAGAAGATGTAGCTCTTGCTGTGTACTGCTCTAAAGATAATTTTGAATTAATCTATACTCATTGCCATTGTGTGGAAGACTCTGGACGTGTCTTCATTGAACAATTTACCATTTCAGAATGGGTTTTCTTATAAGAGCTGGCTTTTTTGGAGAACTTTCCTATGATGTAGCGAGTGAACCAGAGTTACAGGTTCCTGGTGAGATGGGTCAGACACTTGCAACATGAAAATGAGATCTCAGCTCTTGATCGTCAATGCAACAGGAGAAGAACCCACGGGCCAGACCCTGGTCCCAGCAGCACAAAGCCTCTCATGTGCACCCACTCCTGCTCTGCCAGCACTTAAAAAGTCGAATGGCAGCAATGAGGTACCAGCTGCCAAGAAGGATGCCCATGGGGCCACAGCTGAGAAATTTTGGCATTTTTGGCATGAGGAACCTCAGGGCAACACATCCTCACTTCGTAACAAGCCTTTAGCAGCCCCACAGGAGCTGATGGCAGGTACAGAGGCACTGGCCCAGCAACACAGAAGGATAAAAACCCGTAAGGAACCAGAGGACATAGAGATGAGCTCTCACAGCTCAGTTCTCCCAGTTGTGAACAACCTGCAGCAGCCTGGCTCGGCAGCTGCACTGAGGACAGTAACAAATGGCTGCGTATTTGAAGCCGAGTTTTAAGTCTTTGTATTGTCGTTGTAATGCTTTGTGCTGTTATCTGTGACAAGAGCCGGGAGTTCACATCTTTATCTAGGGATAAAGACTCACAGATCGTGGCAGTGTTTGACGGTATGACAGCCTTGGGAAATCTGGAATATCATTAGCGACAAACAGCCCTTCTAGCACAGCAGTGGTGGCAGACCGATGCTCCTTTCTTAGTCCCAGTCTGGATTGCTAGATTCTCTGAAGTGTTTTAATTAACTGTCCTTCATGTACTTGCTTAGCGGAGTGGGGAATGAGGTTGATATACACTTATGTGCTTCCTAGTACTTCAGCAAGTAAGGCTATCCAGGCGGTTTCCCTAAGCCATTTGGAGGGAATATAGGAAGGGATAAGTCAGAACTTCATGTTCTCGGGTCATGTATATGTTATATCCATACTGTCACTTAGTTACATACTTAATTAAGCAATATCACAGCCTTGGGGACTGGTTCTTGTGTTCTTAACTCACGTGCCGCCTAACAAAGCTTAGGACCCTTTCTAAGGAGAGGGGTTATTTATTCTTCAGCAATGAGTATTTATATTGAGTGTTAGTGCTGGCAAGTGACTCGTGCTGTATTTGTGGGATGTTTGGCAGGCTGGCGTGGCCTTGTGGACACCACACTATTGTTACTGAGATGCAGGCATGGACCTTCAGTAAAGGAAGGGACTCCTTCAAATATAGCTTAGGATGCATCTGTGAAATTTGCATTCTTCCAGCTCATGGGAACACGAGTGACATTACCAGCCACTCCAGAGCAGAACTGAGCTTAGATATCTAAAGGCCATCCCTCCAGGGCAGAGGACCATGACCAGTCAGTAAGAAATCAGCAACATGGGCAGAGTGTGCAGAGGTCTTCAGGACTTGTGAGTGTACAAGCAGAGAGCTCTGGTCGCCTTCTCAAGAGTACCAGCATTTACTCGTCAAACATTGCTTACAGCACAGCAGAGCCCTGGATGGAGTTAGACTGCATCCTGAATTTAAGCAAGTGCTTAAATAGAGCTTAGAACAGTCTAAATTTCACTGAACTCAGTGAAAAGACTGCAGTAGGAATTAGACCAGACAAAATGCATTGAACTTTTTCTAGTGAGAACTAAGTCCCTCTACATAAAGAAGAGCTCTTTCCAGAGCTATGCAGCTACTCAGAGAGCTAACGTTTTGGTCTTAGATCTATAGGAGAGTTTAGTGATGCTTTCATGTTACTTTCCATCTTTTTTTTGGACAGTGGAAGTGCCAACTTGCTCCAACTGTTAACTTATTTTTCTGGAGACCTGTGACCAAGAGCTAGTCTTTCTTCAAGGCACCTCCATTTTTTCTCCCTCATATGCTTGTTCTGTGATTTTGGACAAGGAACATACAAGTTGTCTACTGATAAAACAGAGACAAGATTCCCTCATCTTATGTCATGGTTTTTAAAGGATATTGTGATAGGGAGAGAAGCACATAGAAGCAGATCAAAGGAATGGCATTGTATTTTAAGAGACATCTGAGAAACAAGCACCCACCTTGATTCATTTGCTTAAACAAAAAAAACCCCACCAAAACAAACCAACAAAAAACCCCCAAAACCCCACCATACCTAGAGAAATCCAAGATGTAAGTGGCTCAGATAGCTTTGGATTTGGAAGGGGCTTTTAATAGGGAAGAAAAGCAGACTTTGCATGTAGCTTGTATAACATTTATCCTAATAGGAGCTATAGAAATGTGACACATATTTAGCCAACATGCCTTGAACTATAGAGGACACTGCTGTGTAAGTAAGTCATGACTCCTGTTTCCTCATGTTTTTATTGAGAAAGGCTCCCTGAAATTGCCAGACATCTGATGTATTCCACTGCAAGTGAAGATAGTCCTTCTGGCATGGAGCACGCAACCTTTTGTTTTCACAGAGCGTTGCTGGACTGACTGGTGAAGTGGCTGTCATACTGCAATGGCATGCTTTCCCCAAGTTAAGTGACATTCCCGTACCCTTGGCAGCAGAAGACATGTTTCTCCTGCGGTGGAAGCATTTGGAGGAAAGCCCCGCGTGCTTTGGCAACGCCAGCTAGGTACCTGGCAAAGATCACTCAACACCGCCTGCCCTCGCTCTATCCCATGTTGCCTCCACTACGATAATGGGAGCCTGCAAGCATGCTTCTCCTAATCCCAACAAGGAAAAGCGGAATTACATCAACCTTAAGGGAAGAGAAAGACACCACTTTCCAGATGGATGAGTTACAGTATCTCCTGTCTGATTTAGGACAGATAGATCACAGTTCTAGCGCACCGACGCAAGCAGGGGGGCACAACAACGATGCACAAGTTTCAACATGAGCAGGGGGGATTAGACACACTGAAGGCAATGGAGCTGCCATTACACTTTGAGTTATCACAGAGTGGTCCCATCAGTGCAACTGAGAATTTAACAGCAGCAGTTAAAGATGTTTTTCTCCACCCCACCATTGATGGGCAGACATTTAGCATTGGCATTGGGCTGTCGATGCACCCAGACCATTGCTGCTGTTCAGGTGATATCACCTACTGTTTAGGTGATACGACTCAGCCATGCACCCGAGCCCCAAGTAATAGCGTTAAAGATAAGGAAACCCCATGGGGATCATTGGAAGTACTCACGGGATTTTTGGAGCATGCATATCAAATCTGCAGGTCTATGCCGAGCTCTCCTGCCTTTCCCTGGAGCTGGCTTTGCAGGAGCAGCAACCTGCCTGCACAGAGACCAAAACATTACTGGCATGCAATGGCTGACAGGTCTCTGATGCTATGGCATGGGGTGCCTCCACAGGTAAACCTTGACTCCTTTAGGAGCAATATTCTTTAGGAGGAGAGGACTACTCTGAAAATGGGTCCTGTGTTCCTCTTCCAGGCATTGAACAGAGTAAGGTTTTTCCCCCCCCACCCTGGGCTATTTTTGTTTAGTTTAACAGAGAAGGATGACTATCAGGAGGAAAAAGCCATGGTATTGCTTCTTCTGCATCTTCAGGCTTTCATTTCAGAACAGACATACCTGCACCAAGCCCACCAAGTTGAGAACTGGTTTTTGAGTCACCCTCTTCAAAGTCCTTTTGCCCCAGCCTTGCCCAGAGCAGTAAGTTGCTCTGGTGGTAGCAATGTCAGGTAATAAGTTGACTGCTGTGTAAGGGTCACAAGGCTGACTGCAGCTCACTGGGTCTGAGACATGAATGGGGTTGGAAAAGAGTCATTAAGCCCATGAAATATCAGTTAAGACACCATGGGACTTCGCCAACCAGTAATTAACTGGCTGTTATAGACCAGATGCAGGAGGTTACTACCCACAAGTGCTGGCTTCCTCACTGTCGGCTAGCTTGCTACTAACACAGCTATGAGAGGAGCACTGAGGAGAGACCTATGATTATGTTTTACCCACCAAAAGACTCACATTATGAACTTAATTTGGTGGAAGATGGTTATGAAGCAACAGGAAACAACATGAGATACACCCAAGACTATCATCAGAAGCCATGGGAAGGGTTAGAAGAGACATAATCCCTTAAAAATGCTCAGCTGTTATGACAGAAAAGCTGGGTTTTTAGCTAACAAAGCAGCCAGGACTGCCTGCATTACCCCAGTAATCCCATATACAGATAAATAGCCACAGGTGAAGCTGAATAGGTGAGCTCCCCTGGGCCACATCTTGCCAAACTTGAGCATAGAAACCCTGTAAGTGGCATGTCCTCAGCAGCAGTTTGGGAACAGGAACACGGAGAGGTCTCAGACCCAAGCCCCACAGGGAGAGGGAGAAGACTTCAAGCCTCCCCACTGATGAATGAAGCACCTCTGGCAGAAGCCAAGACTACTTCAGACCCTGAAGCCACATCCCTGAAACAACATACAATTTAACACAGATGGTGTCTGCAAGGGCCCCAGGCAGGAGAGGGTCCATGGCTCTCACTTGTCCTGGGCTTGCTTGGACTTTGAACCTTATTTGCTGCACGCCAGGAGAGCAGCAAGTATTCACACTGGAGTAAATGCTGCATCGTCGAGGGTGGCAGCTGCTTACCTGAGCCCACTGGGGACCAGCTGTGCCTTCACCTCCCCTCTCCACCAAACCCAGAGCAGCCAAATAACCTCCCTTATATAGCCCAGCCCCTCCAGCCAGGCTGGGGGACATCCTTCTTGCTCTTAAAGAGGCGCTATCCGGATCCGGCCCATCCTCATTGAAGCAGGCTTTGTTAGAGGGAGGTGATTGCAAAGGAAGGCTTTGGGCAGTGGCTGATGGATGTGCTACAGCCGGGGGTGGGTGTGGGTAGTGCCCACCTCTCATTTGGGCCACACAGCATTGATGGAGCATCCTCTGCTCCGTGTAGGGAAGCGCAGAATTATATATTTTATGCATAATTAGCCATTTTTCATTCATTGTCACTCTATGAAGTGGCTCCAATCTGCAGAGAATTTAGCTGGAGGGGTATAAAAAAATATTTCAAGTACTTACGCTTTCACTGATTTAACATTTTTCCAGATACTCTTCCCAGTCCTTACTCACGTTGTTCCTCTACCCGTCATGATCTTGTTTTAGGCATAATTTTGTTATCTATTACTTTAATCCTAAAATGGTGAGGGAGTGCTACATGGAAAAAAAAAAAAAAGGGAAATAGGCCCGGCAAATGGAGTTAAGGAGAGATAGGAAGGAGCCAGGGTCTGTCAGCTCCCCGGGGCCCCGCAGGATGCCTGCAAATGACAGACAGCATTTCCCGAGTATCAGACGAGGCCAAACACATTTCATGATAAACTAATTAAGTAAATGTGTTGAAACAATGTGAGTGTGACTGGGCGCTCGCTCCTCCGCGCGCGCTGGCTGGGGCTGCTGCCGGGGCAGGAGGCAGCCCTGCGGCTGCGGAGGAGGGTACGGCGGGGGGGTAAAGTATCCTTTCAGGGAGACGGAACCAAATAAAGTGCAATTTGGAAGTGGGTTATGACCAGGGTGTCCATTGTCACTGCTCAGTGGGGATTTCCAGTGCCTGCTTGAGGGAAGCTCGGTGGGTGCCCACCTCTGGGGGCATCATCCCAGTGCGTTGAGAGAGTAAGGGTGACTTGATGGGGTTTGCCTGATATAAAGTGGGGGTGCTGAGGTGGCTGTGGCACGCCACAGTCCCCATTAGCTGGGGTAGCACATGGGCTATACTCCCAACCCACGAGGGAGACATGGCATTTTGTGGGTGAGACTGGCAGGTGAATAAGGGCTGCCAGCCCGGACCAGCTGAGCATTGGCACTGGGATTAATGTGAGATGTGGTGCAGGGAGCTTTGGGCAATAGCTCGGGGTAAAACCAGCTGCACATATTTAGTTACAGTACTGGTGCTGCTGGAGTAAGAGGAAGATGGTGGTGGTACCCTGGATAGGAAGGAAGCTCAGTCCATCCATCGCCTGCTTTATGGGGTGAGCTGGCAGGCAGCTGCCCTGGGGTACCCTGAGCTCATGCCTGTGTCCATCAGTTCGATGCCATGTATACAGCCTTCCTCCTCAGCTCGCACATCCACACTGGACCGTGACCGTGGTGCATCTGTGCCTTTAGACCTTCTATTTCTTCATCCACACAAGAAGCACCCCTGGGTTCAGCACAGCGTCCCCGACAGTTTCTATCTTTATATTTTTCCTGCAGCCAAAAATAGCGAGCAGATTCGCAGGAGAGCGGTGCCAGGGCTGCGGAGACAGCAGCTGCTCTCTGCCCGGGCTGGGGACTCCCTTCCTCCATCCGCTCGGGGCCAGACCCCCGGCAGCAGCAAGAAGAAATATTCCCATCCCGCATGCTTGCTCGCAGGATGAAAGATTACATCCTATCCTTCCTTCTCCTCCCTCTTGGTCCTCCGCTGACTTCCAAACACGACGTCGGGCCGCGCGTATCCTGAGCAGCATTCACTCAGACACGACAACCTGGACTTGACCCCTGAGGTTCTGGCTCCACCGAGTCTTCCTGGCCGTTTCGGGCAGCAGGAACCTCTGTCAGCGCCGGTGATGGATGGGTTCAGTGGGAGAGAGGCCTACAGACAAAAAGTCTCGTGAACACAGCGACAGGCAAAAATAAAATAGACCCCGAGCAGCAGCAGCTTGATACGAGCAGAGCTTATGGTTGGCAGCCACAAAAAGCCATCCCTCCCCAGGGCCGCTTGGTTGTCGCCGTCCTTTCTGCAGCCCCTGCTGTAAATGGAGAGCTTTTTCTCTTGCCCAGGCGTATGCTGGCTTTCAGGCTTTCCCACCCTTCGGCTTAACCATCAACAGCTGGAAATAAAGCAAATAACAGCAAACATTTCTCTAGTGTGTTAAGAAGCAGAGGTGTGGGCTTTCCAGGTGGAGGGAGTGCCATCACAGGCACAATAAATGTCTGAGGCCACATCTTGTCTATTCATGCCCGACTTCCCAGGAAAGCAGATGGTCCGTGATGGTATCTCCAACTAAATGTTGTGATCAGTCTGGCTTGACCAGCAGATGACTTCATTATATTGTACAGGGTCAGGACAACTTCTGGGCAGGACCCATCTCCTCAGGACCGTACTATCTGCAAGATGTCACTGAACAAGAGGTGCTCTGGCATCCCTGCCCAGCGCCCACCCCTCGCAGCTGCCAGTACACCCCGGGCTGGGCGTTTGCACCGCAGGAATCCCTGGTGAGAGACATCCCAGGGACCAGTCTCAGAGACATCAGCCTCTTGACTCCTCTGCAGTGTCTGGGCAGCCAGCGCAGCCAGAAGAGGAAATGAGGGCAGAGGAGAGAGGATCTGACCTTGTGTTTCTGCCTCCTTTTCCAGATTAAGCCGTTTCCTTATAAGAGACACACGCCCTGCAGTCCAAATATTAGCTGAGTTTCCATTTCAGGCAATGCCATCATCAGCAAACTCAATCCCAGCATGCGTTTGTGCCCACTCTCCATTTCATGACATTTTAACATTGAAACTCTATTCATTTTTTAAGACTAGCCTTTCATTTGTGTATCCAGCGCAGAAGGCAAGGTCATCCGAAGCACCAGTGACCTGTGAGCACTGCATTGGGGGAACATCAAACTGGAGGGACAAGTCACAGCAACCCTTTGCTGCTGCCCCAGCTCCACGTGCCAGGACACAAGCGGAGTAATGCTGCTTCTGGGGACAGCTGAATCCGTGTCCCTCCTTATTCCACCATCAAAGCAGCAACAGCAGCCGTGTTGCGCAAACCTTTTCCTTCGTCCAGGAGGATCAAGGCAGAAGACTAATCCTTTGGGAATACTGACTCTGACCAAGGAATAGGGGTTGCTGTAGGACAGTGACTGTGTGTGCGCCGAACCCTTGCCCTTATTGCCTGTGCCCCCTTATTCACCTGGTGCTTTATGACGGGTTATGCTAACATACATGAAATTTAATTTCCGGTTATTAACCCACAGAAAGGTATTGCTGTTTTCAGAGAAATTACATTGCTTCCAATTAGTGTTGCCCTTTGGTTTATGGTATGTTGTTTTTCTTGAAAACCTTTGAACCAGGTTGTACACCAGCTGAAGGGCATTCTGGGGCTGTTAATAAAGATTAACTCTTTTGAGCACATACCCGTTTGATTAATTCACAAGGATTGCAAAGGAAGGGGATTTCAGCAAATGCTAGATGTCTCTTTGCTTTCCCTTCAATTTTCTCCATGTGTATTTTTATGGTTTCCTGTTCCTGGGTCCCATTTTCCAGCCTTGCCAAAGGAGATGTCCTTCTTTCCATTGCCACAGCAGGATGGTCACGACAAAGTAAGAGTTGCCTTCAGAAGCTGGACATTTAACAACTGCCCTGCTTCTGCTAGAGAAAGGCTTTGGGCTGGCTTTGTCCAACCCCTGTGTAAAACTTGCATAGAGAAGAGGAAACTGGAGGCACCGAGAAGAGGGAAATGGGGGTTATTGTCACTTAGGAACAGTGAGATACAAATCTATCTGACTGTCTTGCTCAGTCTTGACTCTCACTGCCCATCTTTCCCCGTGCTACCATGAAATTGTATGGCTTTGAGTAAGCTTTAGTCTTTCTGCTTGTTGGGTATCATTTACCCACATCCTTACCTTCAGACTACTGATGTACAGTACATATACAAAGGCAAAAGTGTCCTCAATGTATGTATTTTCACTCTGACTGGCTTTCAGCTTACTTTTATTATCTTACACTTCTATCATGCTGCCAAAGGCCATACTCTCCCATGCTCATTTATTTTTCCCTTTCATTGGAGCTTCCCCAGTCAAAATACTTAAAACCGGGGTGGGGGGAGAAGAAAATTTACCTTTGGAAATTTAACTTTCATTCCTGCCTTTCAGCCAAACACTTCTCTACACCTCTTGCAGCTCCCACAGGAGAAATGTTGTTTGCAGTGTGGGTACTCGTGCTATACCTCTGCAAGGCGAGGCAATGGTTTTTTGTCTAAGAAGGATGACAATTCAAAATATTTCAATTTCCCTTTATTAAAGCTGTTTGCATAACCAACACCTGAATTTTATACTTCTCTTATTTAAATGAGGCACACAGCCTGTCCTGTTCTTCTGCACATAACAACAACATGTAGCTCTTATTTTCCAGTAAGATCACTTGAGGAGGAGATTGTTGGTGTTTCTGATTAGTTGATGGCAACTTTTCTCTTTAGGGCACTATGCCAGCTGAAGAGGCTGTCAGAGGTGATCCCACAGCTAACAACTGTCACTGCTGCAACCTCTCAAAACTATACCAGTTGTTTAATTGCTCTCTACCACCCAGGCTATGACTTGATGCTAAGCTATAAAAAACAGCCGGTGGATCTGAGCCACCCACCGGTATATCTTTCATCTAAACTCTTAGATTTCCCCTGGCTCCGTTTTTTTCCCCTCCTGTTGTGTCTGGGTGGCATGAGGTGTAATTTTGCACTTGTTGGGTTCTTCCTGCCTTGGAGCTGAGCTCCCAATGCCCATGTTACCCCATGGACGCATGCAACTCTCCAACCCGAAGCTCCAGGACAGCTTATGGCAATCCCCCGTTTGCCCCCAAGCTCAAGGGAGACACAGACATCTCCCATATCTGAAAACTACCATTGAGCTCTTAGAGTGCCAATGTGTAGAGAAGTCCATTATCTTCAATTTTAAGAAAAAAAAAACATGAATTAAACAGACTCATTTGTGAACAGATTGGATGTTTAGGGAGGAAAGGTCTACACATGGACTTCACTGCAATTCAGGAGCATCTCATCCCTTTGCAAATGCAAACCCAAGACATGATCTATGTGCCAGGCAACCATGGGTCAATATATTCCTTGGCCGTCCCCATTCCTTATGGAAGTGGCTGCTTCATTCTCTGCCTGTCTGAACAGGCTTGTTTAATCTACTGTCCTGGGCTAGCGCTTCTCCTGAAAGGTGGTCTATAAAGCAACGAGCCTAAGATCCTGAGTGGGAAATACATTGCACTTATCTGTTTTCAGCATGGCCATATATCTGCAAGGATGTGCGATGAGCAAAATGGCTGCAACCTTGGTGGGTCTGTGGACATTTATTGTTAAAAGGAGCCGGGGAACAATCAAAGTAATTGCTCTGGGCCGACGTACGTGTTTCTAATGAGTCTCGTTGCAGAGGGACTTATTCAGTGTGTCTGCATTATTTACACAGGACACCACTATCAGTAAAAGGCCTTATTATCTACTCTGTATTTGTTTCTATATCTTTCAGTTTAGCAACTCTCAAATTGAGTGTGGTTGGGTTTGGGTTTTTTTTTCATTTTTATAGCTTGTTTCCTCTTTAGTGATATTATCATGGAGCCAATAAAAGTGCTTTCCTTCTACATCTGGTCAAGGAAAGATTTTGCTGGGTACACGAGTCATATTTCTGAAAATGCCTCCAAGTGAATATAAAAAGCGGTTGGAAGCAATTGAGTTTATTGTTGCCTTATGTACTGTCATTAATTAGGAAATAAAGCAAACTGCATTTTATATCACTTGTAATCAAAATGTTCCAGTCAATGTGAAGCTTTCCAAGCCTGAGAACAGACTCTGTTCTTGTACAGATAAGCAGAGAAGAAAAGGGTGCCGAGCATCTTTAAATTTTAAAATTCATGGCCCGGATTTTCAGAGTGGCAGCGTAAGAAAGGCTGCCATGCAGCGAGGCAGGATGAGGGCAGCTGCCCCAATGGGGCAGGCGGGCTAACTGCGCATTGGAGCTACCCGGATAACCAGGTGGCCGCTGTGATTTATTCCACCGCTGCAGCATCACAGTAACTCTGGTAACTGGCCGAGCTGCAGCTCATAATCTGGCTCCCATTCTTGGATACCACAAAACACCCATCTACAGCAATCACTCTTTTCCTCTGCTTTAGGTTAAACTGACATTTTTTCCCCCCTAATTCTGTTTTCATAGAGTTCAGAGTTTTCCTGATCTCTTTTCCTGCTTCCCAGTTCAAAACACTGAGCAGGATAAAATATAAATAATAAAAGAAATCCAAACAAAATACTTTAAAAGAAAAAAAAGGCATTTCATCAGCAACCCCTTTTTTCACAACCTTTAACATTAGGTGCCTTTGTCAAGTCCATTAGGACCATATCTGCACTTTCCGGAGTTTGAATGCTTTCATATATTTGGCTCCATATGAACAAACTGGTGGAGCAAACATATTAGTAGATCATTTGCCATGTACATGATTCAGATACCCAGACATGTACAAAACCCAGGCAGGGATTAACCAAGTCTGACAGCACTGAAGTGACTCCAGTTCTGTGTATGTATAAGCGATAATGAACCAAAGGCCCTGTTTGTCTTCAAATAACACATAAAATGATTAATTAGATGGAGGGGCATGAGTAATAATCACAATATTATATGCTCTACCATAATGGAACGCTGTTCTCTTCTTGCTTTGTTCCCCTAATCTCTGAGAAGCAAATATCCACAGGGTGTTACCAACAGAGCTGGAGGCAGATTGCAGTTGCTCACAGTTTATAAGCAGCACTTCTTTCCCATTGTGATTTTATACCCCTGGGACATACAGAAAACCTCTTTAGAAAATGCACATGGTTGCTGAAGGATTAAAGGGATCTGCAGGAAAAAAAGCAGAGAGCTCTAGTTGCAGATTACAGACTTGAACGTGTTCCCATTAAATTCAATGGCAAAGTTTTCTTTGATTCAAGATTGGATCCCAAAGTGAATGTTTTATCATCAGGATATTCTCTGGTAAAAATCATATACTTTGTCACAGCGGTACATTAAAAAGAAGAAACAGTTGCTCGATCCCCTATTTCCTGTGTATTCATTGACTTCTGATGTAAGGCAAAACTGCCCTTTTGAATATGCACCGAAGCAGCTCTTCTGGAAAGGGGGTTTGCACCCTCGGAGGTGCTCGCGGTGGGGTCGGGCACAGGCACCCGCGGGACCTGGGTCCCGGAGCTCACCCCGGGCTGCGCGCTCGGCTGCGGGCTGAGCCTCTCGCTCTCGGCCGGAGTCGGCAGAGGGAGCAGCAGCCTTGACTTGCTCACGTCTCCTTGTCCCTCTAACGAGAAATGTGGCTAGCAGGTTTCCAGCCCACACTGGAGAGCAAAAGGTGGAAGTCAGGAGCCACCTTACATGTTGCTCCATGGCCCGGAGAGCCAGGCAGCGGCTGCTTCCAAACTGCCTCTGCAATTAGAGCCCTGTCCTCCATCCCTCTCCCCTACTCGGCTAAACAGCCAACAGGAGAAGGGGGTGAAATCCCCCCAGTGCCGTTACGATATGAACCATACCTGCCCCCCAGCTCCCCCGGGAAGCCCCCACACTGTGCACATCCCCAAGGTAAGTGCAGGAAGGTGCAGTGGCCAAAGAAGTTTATTGGTTTTGAAATTAAACCTACATCAAACCAGTTATCCAGCTAAACAGCTACACTTTTTGTTTTCCTCATTTAAGCAACAAAACCCATTTTTCTGTATTGGCTATATATAGCTTTGCCATCCTCTAAGTTTAAAAATATTATAGGCAAATTCCTGTCTTTGCCTATTTTTAGTTGCTATTGTCCACTTCGACATTTTGGTGTGCAGTATTGACTTGGATGCTCATGGATCTGGCAGAGGTTTTGAAGGGGTTTTTCAGTAGGACGTGACCAGAGAACACAAGCTGTGATGCATTTCTGCCTTTAATTCATTAATTAGAGCTCAGCCCAAGGGAAGCCAGTGCACTTCCTCAAGTACCAATTTATCTTCTCCCCCAGGGACCCTTGGGTTTGGAGGGCGTAAGAAAGCAATTGCACCACCTGCGTGGGAACCAGTCCTGGACAATGGAGTTTCCCAATGCAAAGTTGCTTTTGGCCACCGTGTTTTTCTTCCTTCAAATGACTCCCACCTCTCCTTCCTCAAAGATGACTTGGTTTGGGGGTGCACTTTGCAAGCAAGCCATGTTCAAATGGAAGTTTTTCAGTCCCCAGACTATTTCTGTCTCAGCAACATCAGTTTCTGGTGGAAATTGTCTAGGATTGCAAAAGGGCTTTCTCATTCGTTTAGCAAAGTAAGCTGTTTCCACCATGGACCAACTCTGCCTTTGAAGCACCTCACATCGGCCATCGATGGACAGGGTAAATGGAGATGCGAGATACCCTCCCAGGCTATGCCAAGCTCTTGCTCATGTCAGAAGGATCTGAGCAAGTGAGAGGAAAGGTGTTCTTCTGGCCTACACTAGAAACACTAGTTGGATAAGCTTGGGAAAACTGGGAACTCCTCATGATTTAACTGTCCTTGCAACATTGCAGTAACCTCTGAAATGCAGAGCCAGGCAGCTCTGCCAGCACAGCTCGTGAACACCAGCCTTTCCTTCACCACCTCTTGGCCCACAGCATCCCACGCTCATCAGGGGCTGCCCACCCAGCACCTTCCCTTCCCCACAGCCTCTGAAAAAGCCTGTACCCCATAACTGCGCTCCTTGCCAGCCCTAACATTTGCACACACGCTCCTGTGACTGACCTCAGTGAAGTTGGAGCCTGATGCAGAAAGGAAAATATTCCCTTCACTTGACATACCTACGTGTTAAAATGAAACAGGCTCGTACAGGGGAAAACCTCGCCCTTATCAGTGTGACATTGTGGAGTCTCACGATCATAATCCAATATTAGAGTGCGATAGGGATCCTGCTGGTGGTACAGCCTGTGCCGGGGAGAAATTGGACCTTGCGAGTGACCTCTGCCTGGCTCACAGGTCTGCCTTTACCTGCTGCATAACGCCCAGCACGTCCCCACTCAGACATGAGTATTTTTGACTTCGGGAGGGGAGAGGAAGGTTTGGGACCTTTCCTCTTCAGCCATTGCTCTTCTGTAAAGTGCTCTGTAAGAGGGACCAGCCATCAGGAATAGCTGGGTCTCTCTGGGCTTCCATCACACCCCAAAAGCTTCCCAAGTTTACTGCAGGAAGGACCATGGGAAACAGGGAGGTGTCTATGCTGGGGAGACACACCAGGGCTGAAGGGAGGTTGGATGCAAATCAGTGCCTCTTCCCATCGGTCTGTCCTCCAGATCTTACCCTCTCCTCTGCCCTGGAGGCCACAAACTCATTTTGGTTCCTGCTGTTTATCTTACACTTGCTCAATTACTCCAGTTTACAAGGACCTCACCTTTTCAATGCAGCAATCACAGGAGCTGTGGGAGTGCTATTACCTACACTTTATTCTGCTAATACTCACTTCCCCCACAACACAGGACAGTGGCTCTGCAGAGACAGGTCAGCCCCACTGCTCCCCTTTTTGGGGGCAGGAGGCGGCGTGGGGAGCCAGGCAACTTTGTCCCCAGCAGGCAGGTACCCAAGCTCACCCTGCTCCAGGACAGTTCTGAGCCACAGCTAGATTCATCCCTCCAAACCTAACATCCTAAATCAGCAGTGCAGTCATCTGAGGCTCCATCTCGAGTCACTGGACCCAGGTGATCCAGCTGCCCTCCTCACCCCTGGAGATAACAGACTGGTTTTTAAAGCACATGTAATAGCATGAAACCAGAAGCTGAACCTTTAAGGAAAAAAAAAAAATCAAATATTCCAAGAAATCATAAAAACCCACTGAACTGGAACAACCAGAGTGGATTTCCTCTGGCAGAAGCTTTTTCCCCACCCCAAATAATCCATTCAGGGGTAATACCCGCACCCCCTACCACTGTCCAGGCTTCAGGGTGCAGGTGACAGCAGTCCTTGGCCCAAAGGTTACTGCGTAAAGCAGGGTTTGGCCCAAGGCCCTGCTTCTGGACAGGGATGCTGGACAGAAGCAGGCAGCTTTTCACGGTCGCTCTCTCCTCTGAGCATAGCATGGCTTTCGTCTCTGAGCTGAGCAGGAGAGTGGAGCTGAAAGCCAGCAAGCTTTCACATCAACTGGGACCCATGAGAGTAAACCTTGTTCCCTCATCCTGCAGTCAAATCCCAGCCAACAGGACCCAAAGGGACTCTGAAACCTTTCTTTTCATAAATAAAGTGATATAAGTCAAAGCATTGTACTTGGACCTGAGAAGCCCTGTGCCAAGTGATGAGCTTAGGAGCATTAAAGCCATCTGCTCTGCGGGGAGGGCTACAGCAGAGTCCTTCTGGCACCCCGGCACACGCCGAGCCTCCCGCAGAGCCCTGCCCATGCCTGGCAGAGCCAAACCAGACACATGTGCCTTTTCATATTTATCATCCTATAATCTCTCTGGCTCAAGGAAGGCCATTTAACACGTCAATCATGTTCCTATTACTGCAGCGATTCATTAGTGCGGTGGAATGAGAACCTGGGAGAAACCCTCTGGAAGGAAAGGGGAGGAGAAACAGGCTGGGGAGTCTGCAAGGTTAGTTCACTGGGGAATTGCTTTATTTTTTAATTCAAGGCAAATTTAATCATGCATGCCAACTATTTTAAGGAAAAAACCAATTACCCCAGGTGCTAACACACTGCAGAGACAAGCATAACTAGGGACTGACCCGCATTACACCCCTAAACCCAAACCAGATTTAAGTTTTTCCAAACCAGGGGCGGGAGAAGCAGGACGGCCAACAGCACTGCTCACCCAGGCAGCCACGAACCACTTCCCCCAGTTGTGAGATCTAAACCTAATATTAAAGTTTAGCATGACAGTGGTTAGATGATGCTAGAAACCCTCCTTTTGCTTTACACCCACTTGTAGCTCTGCCTGTACTAGATAACTACATGAAAACAGGCAGCAGCCTGTTTATTTGCACCCCACACCAGATCGCTGGGATGCACATGAGCTCCTGGAGGCATGACATTTGTCCCTGCCCTACAAGCATCCCCAGCCTGGACTTCAGCAAGAGCCACACACAGCTGCTGAGAGCATCCATTTATAACCGAGACCGTGGAGATCCTACTCAGCACTACGGAAATGCTCTTTACGTCATAAATTGTATTTAAAGGCTCTTTCAAGAAGACAAGCAAATTTAAGAGGGCAGTTAGCTTCTGGCACTTAGATGCATAACTTTATTTGAGTATTCAATTTCCTCCTTCATTCATAAAGTAAACATCTGAGTTATCTGAAAGTGACTGTATACTTACACAGTGTTTTCTTAAAAGAGTCAATAGGAGCAAGGCGACATAAAATGCTTCAGAGAGCATGACACAGGAAAACACAAGCCTTTAAATTATACACATTCAGGAAATGGTTGAATTCAGCATTTTAGATGGAAAGGTTAAAATGTTTGTGCTGAATTGTATTAAATCTTTCACCAGTAAATCCTGTAGGAAGCAGAACATTTGAAGGAGCCTACTTATTCCCAGTGTCTAGGAAAGACTCCCAGAGTTTCAAAGGAAAACATCCATTAATCTCGTTGGACAAGTGCAATCTAATAAAAGCTGTTGTTAAATTAAGGCAACTTTGTTATTAAGTGTTTTCCAAATTTAGTCTATTTTCCCCCCCAACAAAATATCCCTTTTTGTTCTGAAATGGAGGAGCTTTGTTGCCTTTCAGCTCAAAATGATCTTTTTTAGGAAGACTACTGTACAGAGGATTGGAAGTCTACCTACTAGAGAATAGTTTCTTTTACTACACATCCACCTTTATAGGATTTTTATATAGATAGATGAGGTTTTGGTTTGGGCATCACCTCAGCGGCATAAATATCCTACTGACCTTTACGTGGTGGACGAGGTCCCTGTTGCTTGGGGAGCGCAGAAGCCCAGCGGGAGCCACGCTCCAGCCCTGGGGAGGACAGCGGGGTGCTGGCAGGGATGGCCGGAGCCGCTCAACAGCGGCTCAGCTCCGCTCCAGGGTGGGTTTGCAGATTCGGGTCCATCAGCAGGACTATCCCATGCCCACTGGCTGACCCCAGCAGTGGTTGCGTTTCTCAAACAATCCAAACTTTACCATATAGATTGTTTTTACTCCAATTCCATAACAAAATCCGGAGTCAAGAAACCAGAGCCATTCCTGCCACTGACCTCCTGTTGGGCCTTCAGCAAGTCACTTCGCCTCATTGCATCTCAGCTCCATCACTGACGAAGTGCGGATGCGAGAGATGACCTCTTACATGATGATGACACCAGAAAGTGCCCTCATTACTGCAGGGTTAAAGGCGGGGAGCCAAGCTTGAAAGTCTGATAGACATTAAATGTTTTACCAATGTTTTACCAAAAATCGCTCTGGGGAAGGGAAGGAAATCAACTAAGAACAGGACAGCACATTCACAGCCTCTTTCCAAATTAGAACTGAATTAATACTCAATTTCAGTGGAGGACTAAAAATGCATAGCTAGATTTAAAAAAAAAAAAAAAAAAAGAATTTAGCACTTCTGGAGTCTGGAGAGCCTGAGGATCTGAAGCACTGAAGCTTGTGAGCTTCTCTGTGGTCAATTCAGACTTGGCTGGGAAGGGAAATTCTCGGCTTTCTTACAAAACAAACTAAAAGCAAAACAAACCACTTTTCCTGGTGAGACTTTCATTCAATTCTGCAGACTCAGGAAGCTCACGAGATAAGCCTCCACTCCGAGGATACACTCCGAGCTGGCTGAAGCCTAGACCCAAGCTGGCAATTAGCAGGAATGCAGCGCACTTAATGAATTGGGCAGCCTGACTCAGTGTGGAAAATAACCTAAACATTTGCGGTGTTTTCTGCAGCCCAATTGTGCACCTCAAAAAAGGCATCAATGATAAAACAAACCATGTTGGTCTCCCAAGAAACCTCCCTAGGAAGTCCCAAAATTTCCTGGTTTTGAGTAGGACTGAAGAATTGCAGGGATTTCTCCAACTTTTTTTTTTTTCTTACTCCTAGTTTTGGATCTCAATGGGAAATTCAGAAGCACTAAAATACCAAGTTAAAAAAAGCTTATAAACCTCAAATCAGATTCTGGTTTTGTTTAGATTTGGCTTCTGATGAAGAGATAAGTAGATTCTTATTCTATCCAAACCAATTTCCTACTAATTACGGACTGATCCCTAGCCTGTTTTTCTTTGAAAAATCAAAACTGAATTTAATTACAAGAGTAGAAGACAACTATTTTAACTGGAAAACATGGATGCTATTATGGTTTTATTTTTGGCTTTTGCCTTTTGCAAATGCAAGAGGGCTGGGTTGCCATTTATGCAGGCTGCCTTTAAAAAAAAGGAAAGAAACTCTGTCCCCGGTGACCTTGCTCAGCACACTCCAGATGTAACTGATTTTGCGGTTATGTTACAAGCCCCATTGACACCGCTGTAACTAAAATGATTGGTGATGCACAAACCAAGCCAGAAAGGAAAAGCAAGCCAGAAAAGGAAAAGTCAAGAGGTATCTTCATTTCAGAACAACCATAGGCTTCAAAAAGTTTAAGAAAAACCGCCTTGTGCAAGCACAGAGACCTTCTGGAACCTGGAGCTCCAAGGAGGAAAAGTGCCAACATCTCAAACCAGCTAGTGGTGTCTCCAATCTGCCCTCCCTGTCACCCCCCAAAATTGTACAAGCCAGTGCTTTTCCTGCCTGCAACTTTGTTTTAGACACAGGTACAAATTTCCAGGGGTAGGAGACAAGGGCAGGCCAAGCGCTCCCTCCCCATGAGCACCCCAGGGTGCTGCTCGTGCTCTCCCAATCATGCGACTTCAAGGTGATGGGGCAGATGTGGGTCTTCCCTCCCCAGTTTTACCGCCATTAACACTGTAAAGGCAATGCCGGTTCTGAAATGGGGGTGCCCAGGGCACCCCACACAGTAGGGGAAATGAAGCAACGTGGGAGCAAATTCTGCATCTTTATCTAAAGGTAAGGGCAAGCAGCAATGTCAAAGCCAATAACCTCAGAGCAGAGCCCGTCCGAGAAGGAGCACTGTTATTAAAACTTTCTGCTCAGAAATGAGTTATCCATTATTAATATTTTAAATTGCTAAATCTTTTCTAATCATGTTTTAATATGAGGCAAAGCTGCATGATTTAAAAGCAAAGCTCAAGCCACTGCCAATCACTCGTGGGCATGTAGCAAAGCCTGCTGCAGGAATACTGATGAGACCAGCTTTCCTGCAGGGAGAGATTCTTCTGGAGCAGCTTTGCTGGGTCCTCAGCCCCCTCCAAGAGAAGCTGCGTGGCCTTTCATGCTTTGGGACTTTCCTGGGAGCCACAGACACTGCAGGTACATTTACCTTGAATGCAGAACACAGGGTCAAGCTGGCACACAAGGCTCATGCTCATAGACCCTCTTATGTGGATACAAGGCTGGATTTAGGAGCAAGCTCTGGATGTGCCAAGAGAGAAACAGGTCCAGGAACAGTGTCCCCTTACTCTTATGGGAGTAAAGGGACTTCTCCAGACTCTGGTGGGACTGCAAGATCTTTCTGGCACTTCAACGCACAGGAAGGACTTGCTCCTGGGGAAAGCCTGTTTTGGGGCATGACCTGGGGCACTGCTGCAGCCGGCAACCCACGCTAAAGACAGTGAGGTCTGGGTTGCTGTTGACTGGGATGAACTTGGTTATGGAGGCATAACAGTCTGTATTTATCACTTGTTCCAGTCAAAGGAAGGTGATGGCAATGTGTTCAGCTACATCCAAGTGCCAAGTAAGTACCAAATGGAATCCTGCCTTGTTATTACATCTTTATTATTAAATATAGAAATAATATATTATACTCATGATGACATAATAGGTTTTAAATGCTGTAGGACAGCAGAAAAGCAAGCTTACACCCTTCCAAGGGAATTCTCATGGAATGAGGCTCAAACATCATTACTTCTGAATGCTCACCATTAGCCACCACGTGCCATGGGAGTCCTCTGCTCCTGTTTGGTCTTGAGGCATTATTAATCAGGGAGGAAAGATGTCAAGGTCAGGCTCAGGAGCGACAATCACCCTGCAGTCCCGATCTGCTCTGTCCTGCAGTGACGGCCCTGCCAGTGGCAGAACACCACGGCACAAGAATGTGCTCCCAACAAAGCAAACAAAGGTGGATCTGAATAAACTGCCTCCCCAAAAGACCACTTTATGGTGCCCTTTGAGCAGCGGCCTCCCCATTTAACGTTTATGCTTGCAGATCCCTGTACACACACAGCGTGTCTATTATAGCCTCCATCGCACTCGGGGTAAATGATTAACGCTGCCGATTCCACCTTGCCACTCACCTTAGTCCTCCTGCTTGCACGCGGAGGGGTGGTGTCTCCAGCACTATTTTCCTGCCCCGCTCGCTAAGGCCATATCACTAAAAGCAGCTTAAGCACCGCTCCAGTCGGATGTTATAGCGGGCTCCTGCTGCTAAACGCCCGTCATTTCCATTCATTTCACAAGCTGGAGCTATTCTTCTTTATTACAAGCAAAGAGCGAACAGATGGGAAGAATGATACCGACACCTGAAATAACAGCAACATTAGGGCCCCAGCCCGCATCCCGTCTGTGCCCACCTCTCCTTTCCTCCCATTCAATCTTTCGGGTGGTCCCGCAGGAGGGTCAGTCCCACGCCTTACCCTGGAGCAGGGGGAACGTGAGCACAGGTGAGACTGGGACAAGGGCTAGAAGTTTCCACCAGCATTAGCTTTAAGCCATTTGCTTGGTTTGGGGAAAAAATAGTAAGAAGCACTCTTACTTTTTTCTATCCATCCTTTCCCCCATGTGTGCTCTTATTTGGCACTCATCCCTGAGATGAGGGCTCCTGAAGCTTTCACAGGCATGAAGCAGCTAGTTTTGCACCCAAGGCAAGACAGACTCTTCTACTTGAATGGTAAGATTTCCCCACTTTCTCCCATTTTCTTCTGGATCATCAGGAAATGGAAATAGCATCCTATTAATGAGGTTAAATGCTTATATGGGAGACCAATTCAGCATTGTTACCTTGTGCCAGCTGAGGAATTGGCTCTGGAAGCAGCTCAGACTCCAACATTTTCAAACACCACAGTAGTCAAGGTCTGCTCTTGGCCACCTTTAACATTGCTGGGGAAACGCCTGTTATAGAAATCTTTCTTTAAATTCCAATACTAATGTATTTCCTAATGACATTAAAGACAGCTTGCAAGCACAGGAAAAAGGCTGGTAAATGCCAAAGGTCCCAGTGGCATTACAGCGCTCTACATAAAGCTTCTTTTTTGCTAAGTTTTACCACAAAGACTGCTCCTCTTCTTTCCTTTCAATACCTACTGTATCCATGATACGTTAGCTGTAATGGTACTCTTGCGTAGACATTTTACTGAAACATGGGATCTGGGGGTTTCAGAGGATATGGGCATAAACTCCCTTTAACAAGACCCTTTTTGGTATGTGCTGCTTCTCACCAAGCTTCCCCTTGAGGAGGAGCTTCCTTGAAATAAAAACACTTTGCAAGAGGTGTTACTGCTCCTCATTAAGCATCTTTTAGGTTATTCAATGTAAATTTGATGCTGAACAGGAGAGATTCTTAGAGACACCACCTCCTACCAACCGCTGGCCACAAAGCTTTCTCCGAGAAGGACCACCTGATGTGATGAAAGGAGCAGTGCTGTTTGTTTTCTTCTCCTATGCATACAATGGCAAGATTGAATATTCAGCTCTGGTTTAGCTGCTGCACAAGTAACTAGCCTGGACACTTAATTACTGCAACACATTGACCTGGAGAGCAACACGAGCTATTTTCCTGGCTGGTGCACAACCAACTTAACAATAAAAAGCACTGGAGAGGAGCAGGGAAGCCGCAGACAAGGACTGGGGAGTAACAATGAATTTGTCTCTCTGCACCACCAAGCACTTCCAGAGCCATCAAAAAACAGCAACAGAGCCCCTACACCCCCTATAGCACTGCGTACCTGGCTCTCAGCCTTGCTTCTACCTTCTTGCTAGGAGAAACCTCTTAGATTCCCATCATACTTCCCAGGCTTGCTAAATACCAAGTAAGGGAAGCTCGATCCTCTTATAACCATGATGGGCATGTTCCTCAGGTGGCATGAATCAGCCTAACCAGTGACTTTGGTGCACAGCTACACCTGAGCGGTTGTGTGCCCCCAAAGCTTGTGCAGAGGAAGAGTCAAACCTATCTGCCAGCTGGGTGGTGTTTGCAGTTCAGGCAGAGCCCGGCCGGCAGCTGAGCTGCCACACAAGTTGTGTTGAAGACTTCTGTGTGCACTGCAGAAAAAATGATGGCTCTCTGTGCTCTGGCATAAAAGTGACACCCCATTAGAGAGTCTGGGGCTTCAGGGCTCCCAGCAGAAATTAAACCACAACTTTCCATTTTCCATGCAGAAATCAAAAAGAAACAAACTTTTTTTTTTTTTTGAAAGCAACTGCTTGGGTGAGCAATGATTTTATTGTGCTATTAATATGATCATAAACAAGAACAACATGTGTTTATAGGCTCAAGTGCTTCATTACTCACTCGCTGACTTGGTAAAAATCACCGTGGCATCAGTATAAAGTGCAAAACGGAACAGATCATTGTAGTCATGTTGTAAAATCATCTGGGCAGGTGACCTTTGAACAAAGGCTCTGAGGCAGCTGTACAACAACAGTAAAGATAATAGTTGTCCACAAGCCACCAGACCTGTAGGAGAGCAAATACACACCATGCCTGGGAAGGGAAGAGAGCACCAAGGGGACTGAGAAATGTTTGGGAAAGAGAAGTAGAAGTTGATCTCTGAAGTGCGTCTGCGAATCAGCCTCATTTGGGGATGGGGCGGGGGGGTGAGCCTGGCCACAGAAGGCAGCAGTGGCTGGCTGGAGTCAGGTGGGGCAGGACAGCGGGTGCCGCGTGGGAAGCCCATAACCTCCAGATCAGCTGGGGGGGTCTGGTTCTCCCGGACCTCCGTTTTGGGTCCGATCTCCTCCATCGCTGCCACCCCAACCATTCAAACTCCTGCAAGCATGCGGGCTGAGCTGGGCTGTGCAACCAGGCACCCGGAGGCTGTAGGAGCAGGATTGAGGATGTAGCATGAGCTGGGAAGACCCAAACATTCCCATGGTTTTTGTTCACACCTGTTGGGGCAAATGCTCCTCTTTGCCATGTAATGAGGTGTACAAAAGGACGTGGACCCCCTAGGGAAGGTCTTCAAAATGGCAGGTTGGGAAGGCAATGGCTGGAAGGTGCATGGGTCCCCCTGGATGTGGCTGCTGCAAGGCTGGGACCTGCACAGGGTGAGCGTCCCAGGGTGCTGGCTCCTCTGGGGTGCAAGGACCAGGAGGAAAGGAAGCCTCCCCTTTCTCACAGGGCTGTACGGATGGTGCTGCCTCTCCTGTTAGGGCTGACCAGGACATAGAGGTCTGCGGGGACAGCTCCTGCCTTGGGGACAGGAGCAAAAGTTTGGAAGATACCCCCGAGGAGTGAAAAAACAGCTTTATGGATGATGCCATCCAGTGAGTGCAGGGAGCGAGCAGGAAAGAAAAATTACACACATCCCGGTTGTTTCACTTTTTGTCCCTCTGCCTCCTTTCGTCAGCCACCAGCCCCCGGAGCATCCCGACGCCCGGTCGACAGTTACCAACAGGCAATAAATAAAGCTGCTGGAGCCACTGGTGTCAACATCTTGGCATTGTTTGGGTCTTCTTGTTTGCCTTTAAAATAACTCTCCCCCTCGGGGTCACGCAGACGAAAAAGCGAGGACCCCCTGCCATCGTCCATAGAAATCATCTTGCCACAACTTGTATTGCACTGCCTTTTTTTTGCCTGCAAAGCTTGGTGTTTGGGTAGCTGCCCGGGAGCGTTACTCACGCTACGCCCAGGGCTCCTGCTCCCTCCTACCCACCCGTGTCCCGACACGTCACCTCGGGCGCCTGCAGGTCGCCTGAGCCCGGGCCACATCACCCATTTTCCTGACTCCCAGAGGCACAGTTTGGGCTGGATTTGGGGATGGTGTCACCCTGCCAGCCCCGTGCTGCTGGCTTATCTGCTGCATGGCCGTGCCTGGCTCTGCTGCGGATGTTGGCAGGCCAGAGAGTGGAAAAACAAATGGTGGAGATGTGGATCCGCAGTGAGAACCCGGCCATGCAAACATGGTGTGCCACTGCCGAGCCCAGCGCTGGAGGGATGCCCCTCCGTGACAGCCCCTGCCCCGGCACTGGAGCTTGGTATGATGCAAGCTGCTAATGAAGCTCTGGAGGCACAGGAAATACTCCTCCAAAGACAATTTTCATCCATGGGCTTTGATAAAAAGGTGGCTTGAACCCCCCCATGCCCACACAGGGCAACGTTGAGGGACCAGCTGCTGAATTATGGCAGCACTGGAGGGGACCGATGCTCCCCAGGGCCTGCAGCATCTCCTTTCCTCCAGCAAGGGTTGCGTGATGGAAAGCATCATCCTCCATCTCAGCTGAGTCGCGATTTGATGTCAGATTCACTCTCCCTGATCATTTTCAGCCTGTTGTTTATAATAAAAATCAAGCGATCCATCTCTTCTGACAAGAGGAAGAGTTGCTCCAGGAAGCCCTGGACAGGTCAAATTCTATATTAAGGAACTATTACTTGACAGCTTCCTGGCCACAAATAGCCGTCCAGCCAGGCTGGGGATTTTATTTAGAATTAACAAATAACGCAGGCCATAGAAGTAACTTCATGACCTTGCTCCTTCATTTTCCACCCATCTCCCCTCCTCGGTATGGTCTTCTCCTCACCCCCAGCCTTCTCGGGAGCTTCAGGCCCCCCTTGCATGCCCCCAGCAGAGCATATCTCCCCATCGCCCACCTCCCTGGGACAGCTCCGGGAAGCTGTAGAACATGCTGTTGCCAGCTTTTGGAAGTGTGATGTTGGTTTTACATCACTGATGATCTTTTGCTACAGCTCAGCTCCAAGAAATTATTTTCTACTTGGCTTTCATTAAAATAATTAAAAAGGAATCTCTGCCCTGCATGGCTGAAAGCTGGAAACCCTCCATTCAAAACACCCCCAAAACTAGATGCAAACAAATATACCTCCAACGCATCCTTTACTTTTCAGTCCCTCAAACATTTCTCTTAACTTTTGGAGGACTAACTTCTGATTTTCTAATGCTCAGAGTTGGCAATATCAGAAGCAATCAGGAAATACAAAAGAAAAACAGCATTTCAGTATTCTTTTATTATTGGGAGGTTTTGACCATTTTTGTCATGTGGTTTGCCTAAAATAATAATAAAAAAATCTTTGTTTGGAGCTGGAAAGGGAAGAGCAGCGTGTTTATTTCATGTATGACTCATCAGCTCAGTGTTGATATGCTAAACGCTTCAGAAGCTAACACTCTATAGAGATGATCGTTTTTAATATAAAACAGTAAATGTTTAAAACAACCGTTGCTTTTTTTTTCTCTTTTCTTCCTGTTGTGGCCAATAAAACATAAGGGAGGCCACACAGTTTACATTTTAATAAAATTAAGTTATTTGGTGCCATGTTATTACAGTCTTTATTGGAAAGTGGAATAAATTGCACACAGAGGAGTCATGGGAGGGACAAATCACTGCGAATAAACATAGATTCTGGGATGCATTTATTTGCTGGTTTCATCTCAAAGGAGGAAGGCTTTCCCCGGGAAAACGGAGGCGGCCCCGCAGCTCCGGCCTCAGGGAGGCAACCCTGGGTTGCTCCAGCCAAGGACGAGCTTTTTGGGGAGCTGGTGCCACGGCGGGGCCATCCCGGCCCCATCCAGCTAGCGTTTTCCATGCGCGTCCTCCGAGAGAAACCTGTCCTGCGGCCGTGGCTCGACCCCCCGCAGTCCCGAAGCACTAGGGCAGCCCGTCCTCCTGCCCGTCAGCCGTTTGCAGGGCCAGCCAAAAACGTTGGTCCCGAGGCTTTTTGCCGGAGGTTGGGGGTTTCTAGGCGAGCGCCAGGGCGCACCAGGAGTCCTGCCGGAGCGGCACGCTCAGCCCGGGCTGCGGGGCCATGGTGGTGGGGGAGAAGGTGTAGTCCTCGGGCTCGAATTTGAACTCGCCGTGGCCGCCGGCCAGTGCCTCGTCCGACTGGCTCTGTGCCTGCCCCGGGGGGGAAGCAGAAAGTCATTAGAAAGCCTGTTATTAGCCAATGCATCACTCTCTCCCTTGTCGTAACGCTTTGGTAGGACTAGGATGGATTATGAATGGAGTGGGTTATCCCTGATGCTACAGCTGCCCTTTGGAGCAGCCTGGAGCCGGGCGGGAAGGGTGCTCCATCCCCAGCAAGCACAAGGACCAAGCAGGGAAGAGGCATCCCACGGCCTATTTGCATTTATTTATTGACTAAACATGTCCAGTTTGGAGATCTCTAGATGTGTATATATTTTTTAAGAGCACAGCACAAATCAGATTTATTGGTTTCAAGCAACAAAACCCCTCTCCCATACGGCGCAGCTGGCACTGCGTCAAGTGCTTGGGTGCTGGAGCTGAGCTTCCCCTCCACACACACATGTCCAGCTCGGGGAGAGCTTAGACCTAGCATATAGTGCTGGGTCACAAAATTTTGATGTTTGGGTTGATTTAGAGCCATTTTTTCCTCCGCCAAGACAAAACAGCAACCCGCCCCAAAGAAATCCTTGGGGCAGAAGCACAGCCTTGCAATCTGGGGTCTCTGACAGCATTACATCTCTGTGAGCGCTGAGCACCTCAGGGCTATAAAGCGCAGATAAGTATGCCCAGGGAGCCTTTTCTTGGGAGCTACAGAGGTTTCCACCCTGGGCTGATCCCACCAACTCAACAGGGTTTTAACTCCCAGGACTTCATGGCAGGAGATGGGAATTAAACCCAGTACTGCGCCAAAGCCTGTTCACCACCATTCATCTCTGCGGCAGCAGAGCTTGGACCGCCCAGTTTCCCACTGCAAGATGGAAGAGCCGATGGGGAGCCAACAAGCTGAAGCCCTTCCTGATCCACAACGTCTTAGCTCACGCTCCCTGTTTTCCTCAGTCTGAGGCAGTCCATCAGGCTGGTGGCCCCCAATGCAATGAACTAATTGCTTAGCCTCATCAAGGCCGCCCAGGTCAGCGACTACCAAGGAGTGTGGAGCATCCACCCCAGCAAGTGATGGCTGCGGGCCCCCGTGCCTTACCTGGGACACCGACACGATGGTTTGTCCGGGATACTGCGAGGTTGCGCTGGGCTCTGACTTTAAAGTGACCGTGCTGTCTGAGTTCGTAATGGAAGAAGGGGAGTTAGTGGCCGAAGTTGTAGACCCTAGGAGACAATGGGTACAGGATGATGAAGCAACATAGCACAAATTTGCTTTTATGTAAATTTATATTTTAATGGCTACCATCACATTTCATGGCACAACTCTACTGTTTTCTTCCTCCACTGCATCTCTGTCAGGGTAAGGCTTTGCATTTGGCTGCCAAGATGCTGATGGAGGAGGAGCACCCTTTCACAGCCTGGCAGTGCTGGTCCTGGTACGGGCCAGATGGGCTAACGTTGAATGCACCATGATACCTTCCCCTCAACTCTTTAATACACTATTCCCAGCCCGTTTTTTTCCCATCACTCAACTTAGCCCAGATCTGCTTGAACACGAGCGCTGCGGGGCTGGAGCCGGGTGCCCGCAGCGCAGAGGAAACTCACGGGAATACGACAGCACTGAGATTTCCCACCCAGCATCCTCCTTTCACATGAAGTCTACTGCATTAATACAGGCCCTACATCTAAAGCAATCATCAGGGAGAAAAAATCACAATATTCTTCTCTAATTATCATGATTTCTTGCAGAAGACATGTTGAGGTGAATTGTGCTCCAAGCCCCTGCGATGGGTGATAGCAGCACTGTACCTGTTGAGGTTTTGCCTTTAGTAATGTTTTTAGGCTTCCTTTTCCTCGTCTGGATGCTTTCCTTTTTCATGGCCAGCGGTCGTGGTACCTTGACATTCATAAAGATTGGAAGCATTAATATTGTATTTTACTTAGCTCCTTCCCACACACGTGTTGCTCTCCTATTTATGTGCTGTAACTCATGCAAAGCACCTAAAGTCCTTGTCCTTCACTAAGTGCTATTTTTCTCTGGAACAGGCCTTGGCTGGAAGATGAATAAGGCTAACAGCTAAGGTTTTCCCACAAACTGTTTTTTCCTTTATTTCCTATTTTCCTTTTCCTGATTTATTAGTGACCTTTATGACAGGGCCCTATTAAATTACACTGACAGACGGAGAGCCTACATGGCTCGGAGGGAATGGTCATGGGATAAAGAGACTTTAACCTTTACGGCAGAAGTTTGAAGAGGCCTGTATGGAGGGATGAAGTCTTCTCTTTGGCCGATGGACATGCTACCAACAGTTCCCATCCTCTGTGGATATATGTTATCAGCCAGCCTCCATGTGGACTCCTTAGCATCCTTCACACATTCTTAATTACCACATCTAGAAGAAATATGCTCCTTATCTCCAGTCTGGGTTTGGGGAGCTTCGGTCTCCAGCTACCGGAGCCTGGTAAGCTTTCTTTTTGGGGAGTAACTTGGCAAACAACCTAATTAAGAGCCACCCAGTGCCAGAAATCTCTCCTCTACGCAGGTACCTCCTGAGAGTGTTCCAGTACCCCCTTAGCCTTATTCTGGAGAACCTCAGTAGACTGGGCTTTTAACTGTTCCAGGAGACACGACTGGGTTATGGCTCTCCTGGGTCCAGTCTAGAGGCTGGTCCCTCCAGACCTGATATCCTGGACCTGCTGGGTGGTGATCCCAGCACCCAACGGGTCCCTCCCGGCGCAGACACGCTCCTCACCCCGTGGAGCTTCATGTACAACCCGCAGGCATTGCAGACGGGTTCCCCTTCGGCGTTCCTTCTCCAGAGGGTGGTATTGGTTGTGTGGCAGTTAGTGCAACATAGGCCAGCACGTCTAGATGAAGACTTGAAAACAAGCAAACACACACATGAATGCACACATAGGAATGATTAATTGGGAAGTTTCCTTTCATATAAAATCTCCAATTACACCAATTTCCCAGAAAATGTAAAACACACATCATAGCCAAATGCCAATCAAAGAAATTACATTCAAATGAGATCACTCTAATTTGCAAGTGTTTTTTCAATTGAGCTTGATAAACCTGGCAAATATCAGTGCAACTCATTTCACAAACTTCCAACAAATCTGCTGGAAGTGATCAGAGAACAAAGCTGAGAGAACTTTCCTCCAGGAGATCCACTCAGATGGAGAAAGAGATGAAAAATGCCAGCCAGGCTTTAAGCACACAAATAAAACTCCTCATGCTTCAAGTGAACTCTTCTTCTGTTTTTCTGCACTCAGAACTACCACTAAAGTTAGCAACATCCCAATTAATCTCTGGTTTAAGACAACTGGAATCAATTGGCTGGTCGGAGCAGAATCAAACTGAACTGGCCCATGATGGCACCAGGGAGGTTATTCTTTGCACGTCTTGCAGATAATCTGTTCTCTTACAGGCTGCAGAAACACCGTGCAAACATTAATTAATGACATATTTTGTGAGTGCAGTGATTGCTGGCTCTGAAATGTTAAGACTTCCAAATGGAGAAGGAAAATATTCTGGCAGAAGCAGCAAAGTAATTTCTGACAACTTCACTCCAAGCCACTGGAAAATTCACAAGTCTCTATATACAGACTTGTTAGCTCAATAGGCATTTCATTTGAAAGGCTCTTAACACTAGGTATTGAAACTATTTTAATAAAAGACTTCACTAAGTATAAGATACTAGTGGCATAAGTAGTATCACAGGCTCTCCACATTCAGGTATTTGAATATGTTCTTCAGCCTTGAGAAAAATCACTTTGATTCCTCTCAAAGGCAGACGATAGGTGATGCAGGCAATAAAGAACTCCCTGTTTGTTTATTCTTCCATTATTGCTTGATATCATAACTGAGCAATATGACGAATGAGGTGGGAAGAGCAGGAATAAAAATAAAATGTTTTTACAAGGTTAGCAGTCAAATAAAGATCAGCTTTGAGTTTCAAGAGACACAAGTGACATGCCCAAGCTTTGATTCACTCGTTGCTCAAAGAGGTCTCAGCAACTATTTGCAGATAACGGTACCACTTTGGAAATTATTTAGCTTTCAAGAAATAACCAGGCAAAAATAATAATACACCGAGGTGTGAGCTGACAAGCCTGGCACAGAGGAGGGGACAGCAATCCTTGTCCCTAATATGGGACATGGTGTCACAGCAAGGTTCTGGAGCAGCTACAGAGCTTCCTTAAAGCCTTTCAGCTGCTGGGGCTGTGCCGTTCATCCCCGCAAGCAGGAGGGACCTCAGCCCCGACGGGAGCAGAGGGAGGTGCTGAGGACCCAACGGGTGCAGGGAGCTCCGAGGTCCAGCTCCTGCCGGGGGTGCAGAGGGGAACTTGGAGGCACTCAGCCCTGGGGTAACTGTGCCCGGCGTGGGCTGGTGAGATCTGTCATCACTCGAGGATGGACGAAGGCCAACGCAAAGCCCTTTGGAAAGCCCCAAGATTTCTGGGCCACTGCAGGTCCCTGGGAGGGAAGGACATGCTCTCCCTATTTCATATGACACTTTGTCCACAGGTTGCAGACAAAGTGACAACAAGACCCATGGCTCTGGTGGACCAAGGGCAACGCCAGCCCTGCCAGAGCTCTTCCCGCCCTGCTGTCCCTGCATTGCGACCTGCTCGCGGGCTTTCCATTAGGGCAGTGATGCGTGCCTTCTGCATCTCCTGCACATCACTCTGTGGGCTGCCGCCTCCTCGCACAGCCAGGGAGAGCAGAAACCATCCTCCACGGCCAAATATTACAATTGAAACCCCAGAAACCCCGCGAGAACCTGACCCTGCACCACAACCTGCCAGCTTAGCAAGAAAGAGACAGTCAAGGCTACTGTTGCTCACTGAAGGACGAGGGTACAATACATTATTGCTGGTTTCCCAGCAGTTCCCTTAAAAGAAAATGCATTTCTGCCTGCCTCCACCCTGCTGCCTTTGTACCGTTCTGACCTTGTCTAGGAAGTTGTTGACTTCAACATTGTGCTCCAGTGTTTATTTATACAAATGCAGCATACACTCAAACAAAAACTCTTCACGGACCAGGCTTGACAGCCAAGTGCTGCTGATAAGCTCAAGGAATGGTGAGTTGGTGCCTATCAAATCAAGCGTGTGCGAGTGCTGCCTGGAGAGCCCAAAAAATTCAGAGCCAGCAGGGCAGGTCCCTCCGAGGGAGCCCAAAGCCGTCAGAGACTTTGCTTCACCTCCTTTTCAGAAGTGGAAATGAAACCACAGGGTTTCACAGGAAAAGGAAGCCTCTGAACCCTGAGATTTAATCAACGCTTCTCTGTCCCCCTTGCCAGCAGGACAGGGGGGAGATGGTGTCGATAGGAAAGAAGTTGCAGCAAAGCCTGCTGAGATACCCGAGCTCAGCTCCTGAAAGCGGGCAGATCCGAGGCTCAGAGCTGAAGGCAGCAGCATCGTCTGAGATTTGCCTTTGCTATCGTGGCTCTGGGCACACCCGCACCTCGGAGGACAAGGGAGCAGCAGGAACTGGCAGCCAGGAGAAAGCCAAGGCACGCACCATGAACGCTGCGTCGCTCAAGGGTCACACCAGGTTGCTCCACCACCGTCATCAGTCCCATCCCCACCTTCCCCAAAAATGTCACCAAACCCACTACGCATTGCAAACTGTAAAAAAGGACAGGCTGAAAAATACCCCCCTGAGCCAAGCCAGCACAACTCAACTCCGAGTTAATCCTTCAACTCCGGATGGTGTGGGAGTTGCTGAGCACAGGACAGCTGCTGCGTCTGCCCCTGTGCTGCTCCGTGCCCTGCAGCTCTGCCTCTACACGGGGGAACTGCACGCACAAGGATGGAGCCATCCACCTCCACCGGCTGCTCCTGGATGGTGAAAGTGATTTGGCTTTTAGGACTGGGTCTAAGGTATCTTCTTGTGAAACGCGCCAAGAAACTTTGGCTAGAAAAGATACTGCCTAAAATAAAGTGCTGCTCCCATCCTCCTCAAAGATAAGTCCTTTCTGCCGAAAGTCACAGCCCTTGGAATCCAGACACAGGCTGTAGCAAAACGGCTGCCCCTGCTGCGTCGAGGATGTTGCCCTTATCTCAAAAAAAGAAACAAAAAATGAACTGGAAACTACACTACTATTGCTCGCCCTCTCCCACGCACAAGCAGGCTGAGCGCTACCGAGCTGCAGGACGTCATTCCCGCAGTGTTATCTGGGCCACGTTGCGTTCTCCAGGGCTTTCAGCGGGACTTTGCTTTGTGAAAACAGAAGTCAGAATAACTCCCAGCGTGGCGTCTACTTACAGAACAAAGGTCGTAACGTAAAGGACAAAAGCAACCATTTTTCCCCCCCGTGTCTGTATTTCACCGCATTGTGAAACAGCCGATTTCATCGTTCCTAGAGCAACGGTGTGTCACCGCGTTCGCTGCTCTGCTCCCACCCAGCCCGCGCGGGTGAGGTTATGAGCAGGGAAGACATCCCTCGCCATGGAAATCGTGCAGGGGAAGAAACATCCCAAGCCACAGGGGTGCAGGTCGCTCCCTCGGTGGTGGGTTTGCAGAGCAAGCCTGGCACCCTCTCGTCCGTCATCAGTGGATCCCCCTTCCTCCGACGGGGCAGAACTTGTTGCATCACGACATTTCAAACCCTTGGGAAAACCCAAGATTTTGAAATGTTTCATTCCAAAGTCAGGATGGAAAGTCAAAATTGCAGCCCCTTTTCTAATCCATAAAACAAAATCCCCTCAAGTATTTCAACCTTACTGAAACGTTTCCCCTGGATAAGGATCAGCTCTTTCGTTTGGGCTCTAGCATTACTGTATTGATTGCTAAAATAATAATAAAAAAGTTTGGAAGTGCTTTGACAATTCCCGGCAAGATTTGCTCATCCCTGGGAAACAGTCTTAATTCTGTGAACCAGCGTTCTCCACCAGAAAACTTTGCTGAAATGTTTGCCGAAAAATGCCACCCTGGTGCTACATATGGGGCTTTGCCAGCAATGACAGAGGAGCAGGCAGGGAGCTCGGGGTCCCCGAGCGCTGCCCACACCATGGGGGTAGGGTGCAGGCAACGCAAGGCTGGCTCCCTTCTCACACATCGAGATAAAATACTGATTAGCAGCGAGACCTCTCCAATTTCTTTGGGGAAAAGCTGTTCAAAAAAACCCTGGAAATTCACCCAGCGCCACATTTTAATTCCAGTCCGAAATGCAGAGTTGCATTTAAACTGGTTTGCACCGATCGCTCAATGCATGGATCGTATTTGCTCTGAGGAAATCAGCAGCGTAACTCTGAGATTTGCAGCACAGCAGAGATCAGAGCCCGCTGCCGGGGTGCAGATTAAATGTCATTACATTAAAGGAGACCAGGAGGGTTTTGGTGAGACAGGCAAATCCTGGCGGATAATGCAAAATGTTTCACAGAAATGCCTCGATTTTGATGCTCTGAACAAAACAGGGTGATTTTCCATGGAGCCACTGCTCATTTCATTTTGCAAATCCAGAGCTACAGTTCCGGGATGGGAATCAGAATGAAACATCTTGCTCAATCCCAACTTTTTTTATTTTATTTATGATTTTCTTACACAGAAACTTGTCACTGTTGGGTGATTGCTAATAATTTGTTTTGCAAGGCAAAAAAATAACTGCGGGAATACACCCTGAGTGAAAGCAAAAGGAGCTCCCAGCTGTTCCCCAGCACGGCTCCGACAAACATCCTGTTTGTAATGACGGCTTCTGATGACAGGCTCTGAAACCAAAACTGTTACCACCGAATTTAAACATCCCGAAGCGACTCTAGAAAAAAAAAAGGAGGCGCCTTTCCTCTCTCACGATGGCATCCCAATTGGAGGAAGCCCAATATCACGTTGGCGGGGGGGAAGTGATGCTTTAACCTGCAGAGAAACCGGGAACTACCAAACCCCAAATCCCCCCCTTAGGCAGCGGGAGAACCGGGCCTCATCCTGCTCCCATCGGAAGCGGCCGCAAACCTGCCTGGGCCAGCTTAGGATCAACCCTGTCTCCTGTTCCACTACCCTGCCTAGACCGTGTGTGTCTGCATGAAGAAGTAGGAAACAACAATAATTATTATAGAATAAAAAGCAACGTGCCCACTGCGGGAACAGAGCCGGGGGAAGCCCACAGAGCCCTGGACCGCAGGCAGGGCTCATCGGCCTTCGCTCGGCTGCGGCGCAGCCCCTCCGTGCAGCCCTGAGACCCCTCCGGTCCCCGCTGCCCTGTCTCCCTGCTGCCCACCAGCCGTGCCGGGGCAGCAATCCCTCCGGCCTCACTCCGCTCCTCCTGCCCCGAGCTCCGCACCGCAACAAGGGGCTCCTGCCGGTGCTGACGGCATTTTATTCCTGAGACAACCGAGGGTCAAACAGGCCCTAACACAAGTACAGAGACCCCGACAGCGCAGACACCGCAACAGCCCCCCGGCTCCTGCCCTCCAGCCACCCCCCGGGTGGAGCAGGGGGTCCCTGCGGGGTTTCCCCCTCTTACCAGCCTCTTCTGCGGCTTGAGCGGCCGGTTGATGCCGTTCATTTTGTGGTAGAGCCCGCAGGCGTTGCACAGGTAGTGCCCGGTGCCGTCCTTCCTCCAGAGCGGCGTGGACATGGCCCCGCAGTTCACGCACTCCCGGCCGTCCCCGGGGAACTCCTCCAGGTACTCTGGAAGAGACAGCCAAGGCGTGGGGGTCAGGAGCCATCCCCACCGCACAGGGCCACCCGGGGCCAGGCTGCCCACGGGGACCCTGCGGGAGAGGGTCCCTAATCCTCTGTGTCCCACTACTCCTCTGCGAGGGACAAGCCCTGCCCGGGGGGGAGTTTACTTCCACCCTACGAGGTGTGGAGCAAAACCCTTCATTCCCTCCACACCTTAATTTTTTAATATTTTGATCAAAGACAGCCTATTCCCCCATCCCTTCCCCGAAAGACCCCAAAGCGCTGAGCGCGGCTGGGGTCTCCCTGGGATGGGAACGGGCACGGAGCCCATCAGCGGGCGAGCGCGGCGTTATCCCTGCACCGGGCGCAGCCCGGGCTGCAAAAATAAATTGAGGGGGGCAAAATGGGGCGATTTGCCTGATTTCCATCAAGGCGCGTCGGTCTCTGGCCGGAGGGGACGGCCCGGCCGGGGAAGGGCTCGGGGCGGCCCGCGGAGCACCGCCGGGCTGCGGCTCCGCTCCCCCCGCGCCGGCCGGGCTGGGGGCCGCGGGGCACCCGGGGCTCCCCGGGAGAGCACCACCGCCCGCCCGCGGCCCCCCACGCCCGCTAACGAGGCTCCTCCTCACTCTTCTCCCCCTACGAAAGCCCCGGGAAGAAGCCGCGGAGCCGCCCGCCCCGAGCACCGTCCCCGCTCCGCCTCTGCCCCGAGCGCGGCTCCGCGGCAAACGGGCAGCCCGGAGCAAAACCCAGGGACCCCGGGGCTGAGAGTCGGTCTTTTTCCTCCCGCCGCTCTTCTCTCTCTGTTTGAAATAAATTCCTCCGCTTGGAATGTTATTTTCTTTCGAAGAAAAAATACGCTCTTTTTTTTTTTTTTCCCCCCATGTTCGATCGTATGAATAATGATCCAAGGGAAAGAAAAAGGGAAAAGAACAAAAATTAAAAAGGGGAAAACGGAAAATAAAAATAAAATGCAAAAAGTAAAAAAAGAAAAAAGGTTGCCGTAAGTCATTAAATGAAAAAAGAATAGTTTACGCTACTTAAGAGCGGTTTACACTATTCGAGAGCAAAAATAAACGGCAGGGAGGGCGGCGGCCACTATTCCGGATCCCAAAGCACCGAAGTCAAAGCGCAGAAGAGACTTCTGCGGGAAGGCGATCCCTTCCCGCACAACCGCAACGGATTTTCCCAGACAAAGAGAAAATCCTGGAAAGAAACCGCTCCCGAGCACCTCCGGCGTGGGAGGCAAAGCCGAGCCGGGGAGGCGCTCGGCGGGGAGGGGGTGCCTGCCTGGGTTGACTTTGTTCTTGGGGTAAAGATAAGATAATTCGGTTCACCGCAGTAAAGATGATAACGCGGCTGAGATCTTGAAGTGGCTTTTAAAGGACTTTGCAAACCACCGCCGGAGGAGGATGGTGAAATACCCCCGGGGTTATAAACCCTGCGCACGGAGAGCCCTTTTAAATCCAGCCCCCAACTTTTATTTGCTCGGGGCTCGGTTTGAAAGGACCCTCCGGTGTGGATGCAAACGAATGGAAGTGGGGTTTATGGTTCAACGCCTGAGTGCGTTTCAGTGCCTCTCCAAAGGCCGCAGAGCGATGCAGCTGCGGACCTGTTTGGGCGAAGGCGAATTAGGAGACCGAGAGTCTGTTCGAATATAAACTAATTTACCACAATAAATTACTTAAAAGGGAGGGAGCTATAAATCTGCCCCGCTAATTTAAACACAGGGTAAGTATTGAAGCACAGGCACAAAGTCGATATTGTGGGAAGGAGATATCGTGGGGACGGGGCGGGGGGGGAAGGGGCTGAACGGCCTCTGCTCCTCTGTCCTGCGGGGGAATTGCTCTCCTTTGGAACGTGTTCTTTGCCCTCCGTGTCACACCCCCCCCCCACGCACCCACCCCCCCACCTCCGTCCAGGGTCAGCCACACACCCCCCGTGCCCGGACCATCTCTCCATCCCTGGATAAAATCACCCCCTCCGTCCCCGCCGGGGATGGCAGCGGGGCAGCTCACCCCGGGGCCGGGCCACCGACACGCCGAGGGGATGGCGATGGCTCCGAGGGCCGGGAAACCCCTCGGCGCCCCGAGGCGACGGTGAGGGGCGACGGCGACCTACCGAAGGTGGACCTGCGGCCGGGTAAAGCCGCCTGCCTCGTCTGCAGGCTGTGCAGCACGCTGCTCTCAAAGTGTCCGGCCGTCCAGGAAGGCGGTATCTCGGGGGTCACGTAGGCGGGGTAGGGGCTGGAGTAGGACCCGTTAACGGAGCGCACCAAGGCGTTGCCGTACTGCTCCCGGCCCCCGCCGCCCAGCAGCAGGGGCCCCTGGTAGGCGCCGTCGCGGCCCGGGGGGCTGCTGCCCGGCGGGCTGTGGGAGTAGGAGAAGCCCGACGGCGGGTGGGGGCTGCCGGCGTTGAAAGCGGCGGCCTCGCCGCCGCTCTGCCCCCAGCCCGGGGGGTTGGCGAGGTGGCTCTGGTGCGGCTCGCAGCCTTGCAGGTAGGGCAGCGTCTGGAGGACGGAGGGTACCCGGGTGGTGGGCACGTAGACGGGCGAGCCGGCCGACGAGTGGAGGAAGTTGCTGGAGTCGTGGGAATAAGCCGACTGGCCATGGTTGGGGGCGAGCGCCAGACCCTGATACATGTTCCGTCCTCGGCGGCGGCGGCTGCTCAGGGCCCGGCCGGCTGCGCCCCGACGTTGCCGAGGGGCTCACTCAGAGGAACCTGGGGGGGAGAGCCGAGAGCGGCGGCTGAGACCCCGGCAGACCCCGGCCCGGGGCCCTGCGCACCCGCCGGCGTTTCCCGCAGCGAAGGCGCCTCTTCCCTGCTTCAAGCAGGGGCTGTAGTTTGTAATTATTATTCTTTTTTCCTTTAAACTTTTTTCTGGTCAGCTCGTCCCGCGGGGGGAACCCGCGGCGCCGGGCCGAGAGCCGCGGCCGAGCCACGGCGAGAAACACCCTCCGCGCAGTGCGCAGCGGCCCCGCCGGCACCTCCGCACCGCTCGCCTGGGCACTTCCGACGGGCCGGGAAAACATCAGCTGTTTCTTTTTTTAATTTTTTCTTTTTCTCCCCACCGCCCGCCTGGGCACTTCCGACGGGCCGGGACAAAATCAGCTGTTTCTTTTTTTAATTTTTTCTTTTTCTCCCCACCGCCCGCCTGGGCACTTCCGACGGGCCGGGACAAAATCAGCTGTTTCTTTTTTTAATTTTTTCTTTTTTTTCCCCCCGAAAGTATTTCCCTTCCCGTCTCTTTTCCGAGCCCCGGGCCTGGAGCGCGCCTCGGGGCCTTGCCGGCGGGGAGGCGGCCCCTCGGGCGCCCGGGCCGGGGGGGAGCGGGGTCCCAGCGGCCCCGGGCAGCATCCCCGGTGTCCCCCATCCACCAGCGCTGCCACTTTCTTGATAAAAAGGAAAATAACCCTCAGGCAGGCCTCTCCGGGCGGACGGAGGGCTCAAGCCCCGGAGCACCGCCAGAGCATCCCGCCCCGGCCCCCCTCCCGGGCCGCTCCCCCCGCACAGGTACTCACATGGCAGCGGGCCGGGAGCGGAGCCGGGCATGGCCGGGTGGGCATGAAGCTGCGCTCGGACCGTCCAGGGAAATCCCAGGAAAATAAAAATAATAATTAAAAAAAATAGAATGAAGCTTGCGGGGGAGGGAGGAGAAAAAACCAAAACAACCAGGACCCCCTGGCAGAGGGGCTGCCCTCCCCCGGTCCCTCCCCTCCCGCCGCCGCCGTCTCCCGTGGGTGCGTCCCTGCCTGCGCCCGGCGGGGAAGTGGCGGCGGCGGAGGCGGCGGCGGCTCTTTACGGCGGGCCCCGGTGCGGCCCGGCCCACGTGACGGCCGGCGGGGTAGCCCCGGTCCCGGCGAGGATTGGGCGCCTCCCGGCGGGGGGGGGGGGGGACGGGACGGGACGGGATAAGTCCCGCCGGCTCCGCTCCCGGCGGGGGGGGGACGCGCCCCCCGGCTCCCCCCTGGCGCGGGGCCGCGGGCGCCGAGCGGAGCGGGGGCAGGATGCGGCCCCCGAGGGAGCCCCGCACCGCCCCGGACCCGCTGGCTGCCCCCCCCCGCCCCGCCCCGCAAGGATGGAGGTGCCCGCCCGCCCCCCGGGAGGGGGGAGGGGTGGTTCCTTCCCTTGCGGGCCTCGCCGCGTTTCTGAGGGTCGCTCCGACACCCCGGCGGGCGGCGATGCCCCCCCGGGCCGCGGGTAGATGCTGGGGAACACAGCGAGAACTTTCCGGCGGGGGTTTCGGGTAGCGGAGGACGTGGCCGGGCGGTTTTCTGCTCCCACTCTGCTTTGCAATAAAACACACACTATCGGGGAGGGGGGGGGGGGGTCTCACCAGCCTGCCCCCCCCAGCCTGCCCTGCCTTTCGCAAGCGGCCCACGGCCCCTCCGAGGCTGGGACGACGCTTGCAGCCTGCCCGGGCCGTGCCCGGGGCTCAGGGCTCCGCCCGGCCGGGCCGCTTCGGAGAGGAGCGCTGCGGCCCCTCACCGTCCCGTCGAGGCCGCCGGGCCCCGGGCTGCCCCGCTGGCGGGGGCTCTGCTGTTCCCCGGGGGGAGCAGCGGAGAGGGTCCTCCTCCCTGCAGCCCCCCGCCCGAGCGGCTCTGGCCTTGCGGCGGGGACGAAAGCCTTTTCCCCGTCGGCGCGACCCCGGGAAGGCGCGGCAGGAGGGGAAGGAGCGCTTAGTGCCCGCTGCCCGCTTAGCCCCGGTAATTTGGCCGGTGTAGCTCTCCTCCGGTGCCGGGCAGCGGGGCCGGTCCCCGCCCGCCGCCGGAGCGAGGAAATAATTTCATCGTTATCGGGTTTTGCCTCCGGGGCGTGCGGGGGAATTACTGCGCCTTTGCCCCGAGGCGCCGGCTCTCTCCTCGGAAGCACGGAGGCAAAAAAAGCCTCGGCGAGCCTCCCCCGCCGCTTGCTCCATCCACGGGCGGAGGGAGCTTTGCCGCCTGCAGGCCTCCGCCGTCAGGATCAGGCCCTTGCTCGGCCCCGGGAGCCCTCCCGTAACCCAGCTGAGCGCTGCCCGCCGGTGGGGTCCCGGCGCCCGGGGGACCCCGTCCAGCCCCGGCTCCGCAGGGACCAGCGCTGCGGGAAGGGTGGGAAATTTCGGCTCCAAAATAAACTGGTGCAGGAATGCCAGCTATTTCCCTCGGAATAATGCAACGCAACCGGCTGGAGATGTATTTATTTGCTCGCGAAAGCGGCCGTTTACGGCTCGTAGGGTATCCCTGTGCCCGCAGAGCGAAAGAAAAAAAAAGGAAAAAAGAAAAAAGAAAAAAAGGCGAAAAAAAGGGAAAAAAGTGATAGAAAAAGAAAATAACAGCCGGGGGAGGCTCCTGCTCAGCGAGCCCCGCGGCGGCACGGGCAGAAACGTCCCCGCGGAAAACCAGCCCCAACCCCTCCGTGCTGCGGCTGAGCCACCGCCGGAGCTTCCTTCGTTTCGGTTCGGTTGTTAAAAGCGGGGTGAAGCCGTGGGGACGCGTGGCTTTCCAGGCTTTCCAATTCCAAGGTGTTATTTAACTGTGATTTATTCTATTTTATTTTTTTTTTTTAAATGCGTGCGAAGTGCCCGCTCCGATCGCTTCTGGCGTTCAAATAAATGTGAAAATGTTGAAAGAAACGAGGCGCTGCTGAAATCCGGAGGGATTTATTTACCCCGTGAGCACATTCACGCCGGAGGAAACCGCCGTGCGCGAAAACCCGCCCGTGGACGTGGTGCGCGTCCCTGTTCAGACCTATCCAGTTGTTTGGGGGGGTTTCTACCAGTTTTTCAACCCGCTTTCTCCCCGCGGCAGCGTTAGCTCAGCTCCCGGCGGTGCCGGGGCTGCCTGGCTCTCGCCCCACCGGGCAGCAGCGGCCCGAGGCCGCGGCGATGGGCGGCGGGTTCAACGGACGGCTCCTCCCGCCGCCGCGCACGGCAGCGCCCGCGGGCGCGGAGCAGCGCTGCGGGCAGGTGCTCAGACACCGGGGGGTTTCCAGCACCACCCGCCGCTGTCGCCGTTGGACTGGGCCCATATTGCGGTCCCAGTCAGGGCACCGGCCCGCGCTGGTGCCACCCACCCGCGAGGCCTGCGTGGGGCTGCCCGCGGGTGGCGGGGCCGCACCCGGCGCTCAGAACGTGCCTCCCTATCGCTGCGGTTTGGGTGTTTGTAGAAGTCTGGGGTGCGCTCGGTAACCGGGGGCCAGGCGGGGGGGTGCGGGGGTCCTCCTTTGAGGAAGGCCCGGCGTGGGCAATGCTTTAGGTGAAGCGGGGAGGGAAGGTGCCAGCGTGGCACCGGTGCCAGCGGCGATGCCCTCGCACTGCGCCCGGGGAAGTCACGCTGGGGTGCGGGACCGGGGGAGCATGGGCGGTGCGGGCACCCTCCCGCGGGGACAGGCAGGGACTCCCTGCCGCTTCCTGCCCCACCGAGGGCACCCCCGACGTGGCAGCCGGGCACAGGGCGCCTGTCATCTCTGCCCGGGACCCAGCTCACGGCGAGGCTTAGACGGGCACAAAAACCCGAACACAAGGACCGGGGCAGGCGATCCCCGGACCCCCCGGAGGAGAGCACAGACCCTCTCTTCCAGCCCCGTCCGGAGCGGGGGCAGGCGGGAAGGCCTCCCGGGAGAGCCCGGTGTCACCCCGACGGCACCCGCCGGGAGCTTTGCCACCGGTGCACATCCCTTACCGGGCTCACGGTCCGTTAGACGGGCTGGGTCGGACCTGGCCCTGCTCCTCCTGAGGGATACGGCCACGTTTTGCAGGAGGGAGGGCGTTAGGAAGAGGTTCCCGCTTCCCGTCCCCCCCGTCCAGGCGGAGCCTGGCTCCGGCTGGGTCCGAGCGGGGCCGGTGCGGCTCGGCACGGCTCCCGAGGGAGCCCTGACCCCTCCAGGTGAGGCTCCCCCGGGCCGGGACAGACTGCCCGGCGCCCCGGCCCCTCGGCCCTAATCCCGCCCCGGCTGATTTGTGAGTCCTGCGCGGGGGCGGACGCGTGGGAGCGTCCTGCGCGGTCCCCGAGGGGGGCTTTTAGCTCCCCCCCTCCAACCGCAGCGAAAACCAAGAGAAAAAAAGAAAAGGAAAGTGGAGGGAGGAGGGCAGAAACGTGCCCGGTCCTGCTGCACCGGGCAGGGGAGAGGCGAGGCGCTCCCTGGGCGGGGAACCGCGGGTTCGCGTTCCCCCTCGGTGCATCGGGGGGCGGCAATTAATTAAACACGTCCCCTTTCCTCCCTCTGCCTCCCACGGGCTGCAGCATCCTCCCCCGGGGCTCAGCGGCGGCTCGCAGCCCGCTGCCCCGGGGGGAGCCGGGGAGGGCGAGCTCCGACGTTAGAGCCGAGCCCGCCCCGCTGCCCCGCGGCGGGGCTCTGCCCGGGCCCCCCCCCCGCCCAGCAGCCGGCCCCGGGCCCGCTCCGAGCCGCCCCGCCGCGAGCACCGCGCTGCGAAGGGAAACCCATCGAGTACGTCTCCGCTGCAGCCGCGGCGGGCGGCACCGGGCCGCTGGCCGGCTCTGCCCTCGGCTCCCAAACGAACCCCCCGGGGGGGAAGGACGAGCTGCCCGCGGGGAGAACAAGCTCCCCGGGGGCTGCTTCCCCCCCCGCTGCCCGGTGGGCTCTGAACGGCGGGGACCGACGGGAGGGGACCGGCGGGGTCTGCATCCCCTGGTCTGCGCCCCCCGCTCCGCATCCCTGGGCCCCATCCCCCGGTCCGCATCCCTCCCTCCCTCCGTACCCCCCAGCCCCTTCCTACCCCGTCTCCGAGGGGTGGGTTGGCCCCCGCCCGGGGACCGAGCTCAGGTACCTCCTGCGGCCGAGGGCGGGTGATTCGTAGGGCAGCGGGGGAGAGAAGAGAGAAGTGATGGACACGGCCAGGGCTGGGGGAGGCCCCAGGCAGCGAGGGGCTGCGGGCAAGGACTGGGCTGCCCCAGCCCAGGCAGGCAGGGACAGCGGGGTTTTGTGCCTGGAGGAGTGAGGGGATGCCAGAGGGCTGTGTCTCAAAAGGGTTAAATAAACAGCAGGCTCCGCCAAAAAATATTTATCTCCTGTTATATGCATGTGGCAGTGGCTCTCAGGAAGGGGGGCTATGAGAGAGAGGGGGGGGAAGTATTTAAAATCTTTCTCCCTTTTACTCCAAGATCCTGTTTTCTTCCTTAGCCCATAAGGATTTCACTGGCATGGAAAATAAAAGAGGTCCCGTAGAGCTGATGTTGCCTGCTGTCCCCCTACGGACTCGTTTTATGGGGATGCTTCAGTCTCAGCCATTCCTCCAGCTGCGCACGAGCCAACAACAGATACAGAAATCACTCCGCTTCCTTCAATACTTAGAGGGTACAAAATGCAGACTGCGATGTGTGCCCCCCAAGATGAGTAACTTGGCACGCGCCTCCTAAAAGTGACCTTTGCTTGTGCGATTTTGTCCCCAATTGTTTAAAATGCATTTTCCTTCCAGGCTGATTTAACAGAAAGCTCCAAGTTTCAGAGCAGTCATGAAATCCTCAGGCTGACGATGGCAGGGCCAGTGGGCACGGGCCGGGGTGGCAGCACCCGCTGCTGGGAGTACCCCACGAGGGATAAACCACCTCTTTTTTTGCAGATGGGCAAACTGCGGTCTCCAGATTTATTTGATGCAGGGGATTCTGAGGGCTCCAACTTTGCCCCAAGCCCAAAGGACAAGGACATACACCCCAGGCAGGACATCCAGCCCCAGGAGGGGCTCAGCATCTCGCCGAGGGTGAGAATCTGACCGCACCTGGGAAGTTCTCCAGGGGTTTCGCCATGGGCAGGAGCAGGCGGGAGCAGCGAGTGACTCAGGCTCCGGCCATGTGGGCACGCAGGGGGACGCCTTGTGTATACAATTTCTTGTGTGTGTAAATGCTGTGGGGTTGAAGCCGGAGGGCACAGCGAGCCACCGGCCAGGCAATGAAAGGCAAAAACCTTCTGTACTGTGAAATGGAAACTATTTCCCTGAGTAAACTCGAGCCCGTGTGCGCTGAGCTGGTGGGCTGATGCTGACAGTGCCAGCCCGGTCCTGGCAGAGGCCAGGGAGCAAAGAGCTCCGGTATGAAACCACTTCCAGAGCCTTTCCAGCTACGCGGGGTTTCCACCATGCTCCCCACTGCCATTATGGGCAATAAGTGGGGAAAGAAAGAAAAAAAAAAGGCTATTTTGGTATATTAACCTCCTTGTGGCCAGGTGAAAGGTTAAATTCACATGATTCATTGGCGGCTGAGAGACAGCACTTTGTTGCTAGGATTTTGGGGAATGCGGAGGGCTCCAGCGAAGGAGTCTCGCTAATCTTTAAGGGAGGGAGCCAGGCTCCTGTCTGACGGCTGCAGGCCCAGCAGCTCTGTGTTTCATTTCAGACTGTCACTCTCCTATCTCTCAGCTCACTCCCAGCTCCAGCTTGCTGCCAGATCTTGGGAACTGTTAACTCAGACAAATTTATAGATGGAAAAAGAACAGTTAGCCATTGTTCCTGGGGTGGGGGAGGGAGGAAAGCGAGGAGCTTCGGCCACCAAAGTCATGATGTAACCTGGTTGTTGCTTGGTTGGGAGAAACGTGCAAAGGATCTTGCTCTTCCCGTGCCAGGGAAGGAAATTGGGACCATTACGTTACTGCTAAATGTTGGGAATGGGATGCTGGTGCCCAAGTCGCTTAGAGACCTTCATAGAGTGTTCCCATGAAGTGGAATCTCCCAGCTGGACATCTCTGGGGTATGAGCTCATTTTTCGTTTCAAGTCCCGTGATACTGGGTGTTTTTCCTTAAAGCTTCAGACTCTGGAGTCATGAGATCTAATATCAACAGCAGCGTTCTCATAAACAAAGCGCCTTGCTATGTGGGCTGCCGAGGAGAAACTCGAAATGGGGAGATCTCAAGGATCGAAAAAGAAAAATCCAGTTGGAAAATATGTAGACCCTCAGATTCGTTGTTCTTTAGGAGTACCATGACTTTCAGGAGGCATTACTGACTTCATCTACCTGGGAGAAAAGTGGGAGACCAAGAAGTTGTTGTCCGACTGGTGCCCTGCCCCTCTTTCCCAACTGGACACTCTTCCAACCAGCCTTCTTGGTGGAAAGACTTTTTTTTTTTAATACAACATTAAAACCCGTATCTGGAAAATGAGAGAGCATTCACTCACCCTAGTGTTTGGTTTATAGCTTTTGGATGGTTTATGGCTCCTGAACATGGGTGTCTTTTGGAGGTATGTCTTCCAAAATTGCCCAAAGAATAGAGATACACCTTCTGGGAGCATTTACCCCCTACACAAGCTTCTTTGCAGCAAGGCTGTACCTGTGTTAATGTCCTCACGGTTCCTGTAGTCCCTTCACCACCTGGAGACATTCCTGGTTCTTTGTGCTTCCTCGCTTGGAGGGAAGCGTGGGAAGGGTTTGGAGGATTGTTAGCTGTGAGCGGGTCCGCCTGCCCTCTTCTGCATGTAGCTTCAGAACAGGAGGAACCTGCATTGCAGTGGGGTAAACCAATTGGGTTTTTTATAGCTGCTCTGAATCCAGATCCCTATTTTTTTTACCATTATATGTATGTACAGAGTAAATGGAGGCGAGAAAGTTTGGATTTAAAAAATAAATAGTAATATGTTAAGCACTTATTAAATCCAACCACTTGAGAATCTGGCTGCATGGAAGATGGTTTCTTCTTCCAAGGTCTGAAGTGTTGCAAAAGTCTGTTTTTTTAATCAGAAGACTGCACAGATTTGATTCTGAAGGCCCAGAAGGCGGCACAGTCCCAAAACATGACTCCCCCTCATTTTACTTACTGGAGTTTCATTTAACTCTGCAATAACAGGGACAGATTTTCTCATCCTATAAAATTTCTGCCCAAAGTCAGCTGTGATATTAATGCTCGTTGTCTGCTTAACTTTGGTATCTATAACTAGAAGCACTTCTCTTCCCCATTGCAGGCTTGGTGTGAAGTTATTGACTCAAAACTCCAGCATTACACAGATGTGCACTTATAAATACAGGTCTGAACTAATCTCTGGTGGAAGCCTTCCACTGAAGTTAACACAGATGCCATAGGGATGAATGTGGGACACTACCTGCATTATGGGCTAATTGTCATTTTGCACCTCTCTCCTCATATATTTTATGTGTCTGAAAATAATCTTCCATGAGGGAGAAACGGCACTATGACTTCTTGTAAGCAAGGCACTGAAAGGATGTGTCAGATGAATCGTGCAGCCTTTCCTACCTACTAGAACTAAATTTAATGTTCCCTGCGTTACTTTGCTATGCTTAATTCCAATACCCTTATGCCCAATATTTTTCCTGCCATCGCCCACTGCATTTGCAGGCTGTGCTTTCCTTTCACAGCTTCTCTGCCACATCCGAACTGCCCTGGTTTGGGTCAGCACATCTTCTCCTCTGCCTCACGGAACTCCCCTTCCCTCTTCTTTCCGTCATTTTGGCTGCATCTCTGACCTCTCCTAGCCTCATTTTTCACCTTCTCAGCAACCTCTCAGCCCTCACTGGCTGCATTTTTCATCTGCTTTGGCATGAAAACATGGCTCCAATTAGTTGGAAAGGCGGTATGGAGGGAGAGAGGTGGAGAGGCAGCTGGTTCGGCCAGAGTTGGAAGCAAAGCACTTTCTCTCTCTGGGCATCCCAACTGCCCAAGAGATGTGGTGGCTTTCATGGTTGAATGCTCTGGAGTTGGGGAGAAGGAGGAGAGAGCTTTTACCTACTTCTCCAGACTTGCAAATACAAAGTTAAGCCAGAAGCTCAGCTGTGTGAGTTTTAGGCATGGACCATAGCTGGTACCACCCAGCTGCTTTCTCACAACACAGTGGAAACCCACCAGTCCTGCGGTCAAAGCAGCACCCGGGGGAGGACGCGGCAATGGGCCACTTGCAATCTCCTGCTCGCTCCTGAGATTTCACAGAAACAAGCTGAGCAAAGCCATGTGTTACAAGGAACCACTGGGATGATTTTAAGCAAGCAAAGATATGCAGAAGCAGAAGTCCTGGCAAGCCTTTATTCCGTTCCCCATGGAAGGGAAGAAAATCATGAGCGTGTATATCCCATCTGACTGTACCCAGGCCAATCTCTAGGTAGAGTTCAGCCATTGTCCAACTTTTCCAAATCTTCAGCCCCACATCTGGTCAGCCGGCCCCTTCCCGCAGCCAAATGTCAGGGTCTTCCTTTCAGGGGACGTTGGCCAATCTGCATACAATTGGCTCTGCGGGTTGAAGCTGAGGTCACCATTGAAATTGTGTGTTTCCAAGAGCTGTTTGATAAACAGAATTTACAGGCCAGGACAGTTATTGACAGGGCTGACAAAAGTGATGCTGCAATGATTTACAGTCCAGGTGTGTTGTCAGAGCAAGATATTTACCGGAGATCCTAAGAACTGTTAAAATTTAATCCCTAGAGACCTTCTCTGGCTTTTCTGCAGTGTCTCGAAGGGTCACACCTCCTGGACCATTTGAAATCACCATGCAAATAGCCCAGAGTTTAGGAACTTCCAGGGGAAATAAGAGCAGATACAGTGACTTAAAATGATTTTAATGGGTATAAAATTGGAGAGGTGAACTGATATAGGATGTCCTTTCCCTTGTCCCAAATGTACAATTCTCCACAATAAACCTCTTTGAATATATACACATTAGTCAGGATTATCTCTGAATGTCTAGCGGGCTAAGAATATGGATCCTGGAGACGTCAGCAGGAGGATTCATTAGAGGAGACGGCAAGTGCTTGGAAATGGGAAATGTATTCTCTTATAAACACAGCCTGCACTGGGGTTGACCTTAAGACTGAACAGAATTGGCTGGAGAGACGGGGAAGGCAGGGAACGAAAACAATGTGCATATGCAACCGTCTCCATTTTTTGTAACAAAACACGTTATCGAGGTTTCTGTAACTTCTCTTCATGCTCCACATGAAGAGAACTCTCACCCTGAAAACCAAGACTGCTGAAAAGGGAACGACAAATCAGCCCAAGCTTACCTCTTCCTGGTGAGACAGATTTAGTGGGTTTTGGGGGTACATGATGCCACTCCAGGAGGGATTCCCCCTCTGCTGACGTGCTGGAGCTTCCACATGACCAAAGTGTTAGACATTCCTTGTCCTACAAACCCGATTCTTTGTTATTGTCTCTTAAATCTTACTGGCCATTTCAACTCTGCAATATCAGAGTTCTTGTATTTGGATGAATTCATGTATTTGAAGTGAAAAGATGCTGGGAAATTTTAAAGCTCCTCCGTGCGTGCATGGGCACACACGCGTGAGGCTGGTTTCCCCTTTATTACCGCCTCTCCTTGCTCTCTCATTTGCTTACTGGGCAAAATGAAAGGAGCTAGTACCGAGTATGAAAGGAACTCAGCAAGCCAACATTGACTCCTACCTCATATCTATTAGCTGTAAATTACTTTAACATGAGTGACATCACACTTGACTCTTGGTAAAACAGTGTTAAGTTAGTGGGTAATAAAACAGCTTGACACTAATGATGGGTTCTGCGTGATAAATTACTGTCAGTGATCAGATAAGGGTTCTTGAGACTAACCTTGAACTAAATCTGTTTTGTTGCTACATCTTGTGTGCAGTGTTCCACTTCTTACCGCAGGGATTAAGGGCTCAGAGCCCAATCCTGCACCGTGCTCAGAGGCGAAAGGGCTGCTCATGTGCAGGAGCATTTTCAGAAGCAGCTTCCAAGCATCAGGCTGCTCCCACGAGTGGAGCAAGGAGGGTTTGGCCCTAACCTTGAGAGCAGCCGTCCGGTTACGCGGACCTCATGGCCAGTCTTTCAGATGCAGGAACAGCTTCCAGCAGTGACTTAGGTAGCCAAATGTCTGGTATTTTTCATTAAAAAAAAGAGCAGTACACAACTAAGGGGTGGACGCTGAAAGTTTCATTTTTTTGTGTGTTTGCTATGATGGGTTTTGTTATTGGATGGTATTTCTTGACCTATGCATTAGATCTATCCTACAAACCATAGATGTCAATGACCTCAGTAAGAACAGAGGACGCTCAGCAGCTGGCAGGATTAGGGCCTCATTCAAAGAACTTGTTTTACTTGCAAAACTTTGGGAGAAAGCTTTATACCCAAGAGCTGGTAGCTGGCCAAAGTCAATGTAACGCATGGGATTTTGAATATTTTTTGCATGTATTTTCTTTGGAATCTAACCAGGGTGCTGCTTAGAAAAGGCTTCACAAATTGTTTTACATTGTTATTATTATTTGAGGCTCCGTTTTCATTTATCATTCAGGTAACATGCTTGTGAGATATTTTTTTATACTACTTCTTGTATAAACCATTGTATTAAAACATTTATCATCATTCAATTTGATGCCTAATCACTGTTGTCCTGGCCTGTTTATTACGACTGGTCTAATCCTGGCATGCTTGTGTGTTATAAATGGCTTCAGTGAAGAGAAGTTTTCACTGTGTTCATCCAGATACCTCATTCATCTACGATTATGACAGTTCTCATATTAAGATGCACTGGTTTTAATGCAAGTTGTAATTAGTTTATCATTCTGGGAAGTCCATAGTGAGAGAAGAGCCCATGAGAGGATGGCTCCAGTGCAACAGAGAGGGCTGTGGGGAAAATAGCTGGATATCTCTGGGTCTCCCAAGCAACAGGGATTACTGAACCACGGACACTGTATCAGGGATGCAGTTAACATGCTCCTGCTCTCAGTTCTTTGCTAAAACACAAAATATTTCTTGGTGTTTCCAACTGAGCAGTCAAGTAATGAAGAGCCCAGAGACACCATTTAAATCGAAATATTAATCAAACCCTATATAAATATAAGGTTAATGCACTGTTTACGGTGAGGGCATGGTTAGTTCTCCACGAAGGGTAATCTTGAGGATGGAGATGAGGACTGGGCTCTGGCCATGCCCGTGGTCCCTGTGCTTGGGGCAGGCGGCACAGGAGCGGGGCTGCTGGAGAAGTCACAGGCGTTCCTGCAAAACTTCTCCAATGAAGCAAAATCCATTTTGTTCCATGCACTTTTCCCATTAAATCCCATTTTTCTCAGAATTTTCCTGGCTGTTCAGTTCCATTTGAAAGGAGTGGGCCTTTTTCTGCATGATTCAATGCAAAAATAATTTCTCTTGGCTTTTTGTTTGTTTGCTCATTTGTGTTCCTTCCTATCCCATATCTTGATTCCCTCTGGAAAAAAAGGTAAGGAAAGAGAAGTAAAATAACACTTCTGTTTGCAAAGAAAGGGAGGAGTCTGTGTGGGAGATGTCAAATGGAGCAGAAAATCCCTGGACTTTCTCCAGAAACCCCCATCCACTTGAGCTGTGGATACGATCAGTTTATCAAAACACCCTCTGGTGCATCGCTGCGAGAGAGCAGAGTCGGGAAAAGGTTTTTAAACGGTCCCCTGGATTTATATGGCAGAGGTGAGATTCTCGTCTGTATTGCAGCCCCTGCATGCAAAGCAAAAAGGGACAAGGGGAGATAATAGCGGGGCTGACATGCCCCGATGGATCCAGGAGAGGAGATCTGGGTGTGGTGGCACTGGGGACATGGGGGACAATGGAGCTGCCACCACCCGCTGACACTGTCCTGGAGACGGAGCCCTGCTGCCCCCCACTGCCCCCTCACTTCCCCGCCCGCTCCTCGCCCCAAAACTCACCCGTGCCCAAACCCTGACGGTCCTTCCTCTCCCCTCCACTGCCATCTGCTTCCTGGCCCCAGGCTGTACTGGGGGAGAAGCCTGGAGCTCTCCTGACCAGTCATGAATTCGCTCTCATCACCATTGAGGACCTACTTGCAGCCCTCCCATCCTCCCACCGCTCAGTGCCGACCCCGGGTTCCTGCAGTGCGGATTTGGGGGGCACTGGAGACGTGCAATCCGCAGCAGGAGCTGGTCTGCACCCCAGATTTCCCCGCAGTTCCTCTGAGCCCCACCACCGGGAGGGGAAGCGGCACGCCAGCAACATTTGGGCAAGATCTGCAGGCGTAGCCAGAGCTGAGGAATTCCTTCTTTCTTCCACCCTTTGATTTGCTGAGCGCGACTGGGGGCACAGATTTTACATCCCTGCTTCTGACAAACCAGCCCATGAATGTGTCACACACATGCTCACAGACGTGTCCAGGCTTAAACGCTTTTGTCTTCAACGTGCCCCTTTTTTTCTTTTCTTTCCCTTCCTTCCCTTACCAGACATAACATAGCCCAACCGACCAGAGACACCGTGACTACCATGATGTAGGAAAGAAACAATCTCTGGCTGGAGCAGCAGGCTCCAAACAGCTTATCCGACAGATGCATGAGCAGGAAATGCAATATCATGTCCAATTTCTCATACCTTATTCATGACTGTTGCAATTGCAGAACACATGTAGCCCAGCGATACGCAGTGCGTAATGCTTTTAGTGTGAGTCTTTCCTCTTCTCTTGCTCCAAAACAGGCGCTTTTGCTGGGAGAGAAGAGGGCTGAGAGGTGCTGATTTGGCTGAGCTGAGAAATACCGGTGGGCTTATGTGAAACAGCCCAGGCATCGAGAATGGAAATGTGCCCACATTTGCTTTGCTAATTAACCTTAGCTTGGGCTCAGGGGGACTTGTTTTGGAGGGGTGAGTGAGGCGAGATGGACCAGAGCCCAAACGGCTCTCTCCCGCTCTGCGTAGCTGCCTCTGGGGCCCAGGGAGGTTTTCCTCTTATCCTTTTGGACCCGGATCTCGTCTCTCATTTCCCCAGAAGCACCCGAGTCCATCACGCAGTGAAAACATTTGATGTCATGACTTCCTCAGGCACAGCAGGACCTCCTGTCCCCGACGTCCCAACCTCCCCCCAGCCTTACCTAAAACCAGAGCAAGGACGAGAGGCCAGATTCTCAGAGAGCATCACGGCACCTTGGTGCTCCTGGAATCGTGCGAGGAAAATGTTATTTATCCCCATCTCCTGCATGCCGGGAGCCTCAGCCAAGACACCCGAGCTGCATCCTACACAAGCCGTTCCCCTGCTCTGCAGGAGGAGCATTTCAAAGAGCAATGAAAAAGGTTTTCTTTTGTTGGGGACTGTAATCTGGTCTGGGTGCTGGCTTGGGCAGAGCGGGATAAGGCGGCTCTTTATGGAAGGAATTAGGGCCAGTTTCCATGCTGGGATCCTGGGCCAAGCACCCTTTGGTGTTGGCTCCGTGTCTCCCTGACCCCTCTAACACCCAGTTTCAGCAAAAACCTTTTTATTAATTTAATAACTTTTTCCCCCTTATTTTATTGTGCCATAGAAAAAAGGATTGAGTGACAGATTAATCCGAACGAAACTCCTCTGGCAGCGAGGGCAGGAGAGTAAGGATTGTGCCCTGAAACACAGCCCTGTGCAAGGTTACAATAATATAATCATTGAGAACTGCGGGGAAGATGAGTTCAAAGTTTTAGAAAAATCCCACCTGGGTGTGTTTGTGTGGAAACACCTATTTCTGCATGGCAGCACCACTCACACAAGAAGAATTTAGCAAAGCTCAGCCCCGTCCACTAGTTTAAAATCCTAATTTCTGCAGTTTAACCCAAGTGGTGAGGTTTTTCCGAGTACCGTTCATTGTGCTTAAAAAGGTGCCCACAAATTTAATAATAATCATTACAAAGTTTCTACATTCTTGCCCAGATTCCAGGGTTTTCTTCTAAGCTGGCTGGCCGTACTGTAAAAGTTGGTAATAAATATCTGTCTTTGGTATAATAAAAGCAATGTTTATATTCTTGACAGAATGCATTTGTGAACTTACAGTCATTAGAGATGTAAACTGAAGGCAAGAAGATAACCTCTCTCCCAAATGTTCTATTTATTTCTGTAAAGTAATTTGTATGATTTATCTTATAGACTAAGGTTTATGGTTCACTTTGAACTCCAGGTTCTTAACTCAGCAATTGCCTGTTTGGGCTGAAGCGTATAAGTGATGGCATGACCCAAAGTGCTAGATGAAAGGAAAAAGACGAAAACAAGGCAGGCTTCTGGGATTTTAACCATCATTTCTATATTCCATTGACATCTCTGGGTTAAATATTTTCCTTTAGAGGCCAGTATGATCATTCCATCTGTATGCCATATCTCCCAGTGACAAGGCAAAGCGCAGAACACGGGCATCTTCAATGAGGCATGCCAGGATGAATCCAATGGGGAATGCGAGGAGCTCAAATGCTGGTTTTACTCATAACTCCCAGTTTACACATACTCATAAGCAAGACGGCATCTATTTTGTGATTCATAAAAGAAGCATTTGATGTGGGTCCGCGTATCGCTGCTGTACTGGGCTGGAAAGCCCATGTGTTTTTTGAACAGGCTTCTAAGTCATGTTTGTAAGAGATAATACTTAATACCAAATAGACGCAACCTTCCTGACTTTGCAAAGTCTAAAAAGAAATGGAGAGATGTGACCTGCCCCATTCATCCAACACCAAGCAGCAAAAGCTGTTAAGGTAACAGGAAAGCTTCTACAACACCCAGGCTTCGGGCAGATGGACGCTTTGTCGATGTGTCTCGAAAGCCAGAGCAGTGCTGGGGGATCTGCAAAGCTCGGTGCAGGGCACTGCTGAATAGGAGGGGTGGTCCCAAGTTTCTGTTTGGTTTTGTATTTTTATCACCATTTTATAAGAAATGTCTCACTCTGGTATCTTGAAAGAAGGGAAGTGAATGTGCTTTTCTAAAATATTTAAGGTTGGTATGACTCTGCCCACCCATGAATGCGTCTTTCTGTAAATAGCAACCACATCACCAGGGAGAATTGCTGGAGACACCGTAGGACATGTTTCCTACCACATTGTGGGTGCTAAGAGTTTGAGAGTTGTTCCCGGAGAAATGCCTGCTTGCATTTGGCCCTGATTTTAGTGGATTCCTAATATAAGGACGTAGTTAAACAAGGCTCATTTCTCAGCATCTCCACTACTGCCATCAGAAGGGATGAACCAATTTATCCACCATTTAGCCTGGCAAAAATGCAGAAGACTCAAGTCTGTATCATGACGTTTATCAGTTTCCTTTGAATAGGTAAGAAAACCTGGAGTAGGAGGAAAATTATCCCTCATTCCCAGACCTGTCTGGAAGGTGGAGTTTATATTCTGTAGGAAACTTGAAGTATCCAAACCATTTTTCATTCCAAATCAATGTCAAAAAGTCACCTCCCCTCCAAAAACAGCTCATAAACTAGAAATTATGAACATTTTCCATTGAGAAGTATCTGAACAGGTCAATGATAGAAGAATATATGAAATACACATATATGAGATATGTATATGAAATATATACTGGAAGGAGTCAATCTATTCATTTTGTTGCATTCCTCCTGCATATTTTCAGAGCGATGGGGTACCTCCATGTTTTCAAGATGCTGAAGAACAAGCACAGGTGATTTTACGCAGATTATTATGCTTTGGAAAATGATTGTGGGAACTTTTAGTTGTTCAGGGCAGCTCTAACGTAGGACAGTGAGATGGCTTTGAGAGCTATCGGTAAATTTAGGAGCTATTTATAAAAGGTGCTGGCTTAGCACGCATGGTAAGCGTTCAGCTACCAAATGCTCCCAGGGTGCAGGAACAACACCATCCTCTCCAGATCTCTGTCATTAGGTTACTTTAGCACCAACACTTGTTTAGTTTCTATTATATCTGGTGGCGCTGGAGCACGATTCAGGTCGGTAGCTGTCAGGCTCCCTGCAGAAATCCCTCCCGGAGGCTGCAGGATTTGGCCTCCAGCTCTCACCCAGATTAGCAGGAAAAAATGCTCTTTGTTCTGGATAGGGAGCAAAGCTGGAAGTTATTGAAACCGTTTAACCTCCCAGCTAATTGCTTGCATACACAATTACCTGCCCTACTCGGCACTTCTGCTATCTAGCCCGGCTGAATACAATTTCAGAGAGCGAGGAAGAGTTGCGTGCTAAGCACTGGCTATATTTTGGTGCATTTAGTTATCAATATGTGGAATTCTGTCCAGTCCTGGACGTGAAAAATCCGTATCTTATCTGGCCTCTGCCAGGTCAACATTACTCACAATTCAGACACCATTTACCCTGCAGGGCTGAGACCCGTGTGATGCCTGGCTCTGACCAGTACTATTATTCACTTACTCGTGAGAACACTATAATTAATCAGAAATACATGTTAACACCCTGTCTTCTCTCCCCTGCCTCCATCAAAAATCCCCACCAGCCACCCAGCTTCTGAAAACCACTGGATTAAACCCTTTACTGAAGTTAATGGGAAAAAGCTCAGCAGGGATTCATCATACTTGGGGTCAGCCTTGTGCTTTTGCTTGTCTCCTAAGGTAGGCAGAAAGCCTGGAAAATGGGAGCAGGGTTAGGACCTACCAACTGCATGTGTCTGTTGTTTGCTGTGCTGGATACAGCTATGCAGAAGTGAAACAGAAACTTCCTTGGAGCTGGTTTAAGTGAAGACAGTTTGATAGCGAAACTGCTGTTGTGTCAGTAAAGTATTATACAGTACATTAAAAATTGCAAGAGTTTGGAAGCAACTTCCTGAAGTGCCTTTCTTCACAGGTGTAAAAACTCTCCCTTTTCTGTGATAGACATAACCCACTGATATCAAACAACATACCATGTTTAAGAGATTTCCTACTGATGCAGCATCCGAGATGTCAGCCAGCGATTAACAGGGATGACAAAAAGGACACCTGCGGGCACGCCTGGGGTTCGTGGCTCCAGGACATCGGTTCTTGGCCCAGGGATCTTCTTCTCCACCCAATTCCTTCAGGACTAGTGGGAAAACCATCCCAATGGGGGTGACCGCGGTGCCCCCCACCTCAGGAACACAAGCTGTCCTGCCCAAATTCCTCTTAGCACACGCATTTAACCTGAAACATGGAAAATCAGAGGCAGGAGCTGGCCCCAGCGCCGGGTTCTCGGGAGCCGGTGCGGGCAGGAGCAGTGTGTACAATGGACCATCTGTTTCCCTCTGTTTTTATTCCCAGATTGGATCAGCCGGGCTAAAGAAAAATAGAGACAGCCAGAGCGCCAGCGCCGCAGCCTCGCTGCACGAGGGGCACGCGTACCCGGGGAGGTTTAGAAAGACATAGCCTCTTGCAGAGGCAAGTGGTGTGGAGACAGCTCACCGACCGGCTTGGGGAATTAACAGAAGCATGTCTGAGATGTGAGAATTACACCAGAAACCAGGAAAAATGAGAAATCCCCCCCAAACGCCGGGCGTTGGCTATTGTTTTGAGGCAGCTGCTTCACCCCGGCTCTGGGTGGTACCAAGTTTTCTGTACTTCCCTGGCTGTGATAGACTTTGCTGCTCAGAGGGCATTGTGTGATGGGGTTGTTTCTCCTGAAATTGTGCTCATTCACCCCAAAATGTCTCTGAGCAGGGCCTGGGAAGGGCTCTGCCTGGGTCCCACCCCAGCAGGCTGTGACGTGCTCGGTGCTCCGCACGGGAATAATTTCATCAATGTCAGGGGAACTACTGGTGGCCTTGATGTTAAGCACATGATTAATGCTTCGTTCTTTTAAGCCTTAAATGTATAAATAGACGCAGGCTGCAAGGTATGTGAGAATAAATATCGGCAATATTCAGAGCCTTGTTTGGGGTCATCCTGTGCATCAGCAAAGCTTCACTCTCTCCTGGGTCAGGCATGGAAACGTGCATGATTCTGGCTGGAAAACCACCTTTTTTGAGCAGGGCAGGTACCTGCCATTGCACAGTTTATATCGGCTTTATATAAAAGAGGGAACGATGCGGGAGGTGGGTACCAAATGGGATTAATCTGCCTTGAAATCTTGTTCCCCCATCAGAGCAGCTATTAGGCGGTAACCCAGGGGTGACCCTCCCGGGCCGTCCTTGCAACCCCCTTCCCCGTGCCCACCCCACGGGTGTCCCTCCACCCGCCGAAAGGACTGATAAGCGGGCAGGCGATTGCTGTTTTCTCTCTTTGGGGCTGACCTGCGGCTGACCCTGCTCTTGACAGGTCACGCTGCAAAGACGACGGGACACGGTGGGTCCCCATGCTGGCACTGGGGGGGACAGTGGGACAGGAGCACGTTGGGGCCGTCCGGGGCTCAGGGGACACCTCCTGGGGGGGTTTAAATGGATTTGCCGTACAACATGCAGGGATGCTTTGGGAAGCAGTAGCTGCCTGCTCCTAATATGTGCACCTTCCCCATCCATGTGCATGAGTTACGGGCATCTTGCATCCTCCCCCAGGCACTCAAACCCTTGCTAAGGAGTATTGTAAGAAAAAAAAATCTCTGTCTTACAACGTCCTGATAGAACCCCCTAATTTTGGATGTAAGAGCGGACATCTCACTGCACTCGGAGGGTACAGCTGGATGAGAGCTGGCCTGCAGGGCACGAGGCTGGACCCCGATGGCCAATTCCTCCCCGGTTTGGAGACAGGAGCCCCCCGTGTCTTAGCAGACCCCCGACGCCTCCCTGGGATCATGGAGAGGGGCCCTGTGCTGTGGCTCGGCTGCGTGAGCCCTGCCTCGGGACCTCCCGCTTCTCAATACCTTTGAATGTCTGAACATCAGGGTTTGCCATTTCAAGGTTTTCTTGGCAGCCATAAGGTATAAAAAAACTACAATAAATGAAAGCTGATGTAACTGCACAATAACACAACTACAGGAGTAGTGGAGAAGAAAAAAAGAAACAATGCTTGTTGCAAGATTCGGGGTTTTATCATCAGAGCTGGAATCGTTATCATTAAAAGCAAATATTGCACACCAGAAATATCTCTGTTATAAAGCCATATGGGAATTTTGCACTAAAAATAACCTGCGTTTCTCTTAGTTGTACTATGGGAGAACCTCTGGACCCTAGCTGTAAATGTGTTAGGTGCCCTGTAAACAAATAATATCAGTATCTTCTTTGTGGTATTTATACCTTGCATAAATACAACAGGGAAAATAAGCCTTTGCAGAAGAGGGCGAGGAAGCATAAAGAGGTTATAAAACCTGCAGAAGAAGTCACTAGGAGAGAGACGAATGAATACAGAATGTTTTATCATTAAGATCGTTCCTCTTAGAGACACAGACTATTTAAATATGTATTTTAATGCAGTCAAGAAATATAAAGGCAACATAGAGAAGTGATTTTAAATAAACAAGTAATAAATAACTTGAAAATATATCAAAAAGTGAAAGCACAATGAAAAGGTTCATATAAATGAAGGTGCTGATGGCAGAAATGCATTTTGCACAACAGTATATAATAGAAACACTAACACTTACTTATTAATAGCATAGAAAGATTTGCAGGAATACTGTTTCAAGGCTGTAAGCTTATTCATTTCAGAGCTTTTGATTGTCAAACTCCTTCAGAAAAATGTCACTCTTTCATTGCAGCTCCTATACCATACAGGTATTTTTTTTGAAAAAATAACCTCATTCATGTTTTCGGAAATGTTTTTTTTCCTTTAAGTGCCTCAAAAAAACTTCTACAAATAACACCTCATTTTGGCTCGTATTGCTCTGCTAAATCACTGAAACAACACTCTAAAATATTAGAATCAGTTGACTCAAGGAGTTTAACATTTAGAATTGAGATAAGAACCGAAAAGTCACCGAAGGCAACAACGACTTCGAGTCCAAGAGCAAAATCAAGGAAAATCTGAAAAGGGAATTTGCAGTTAATGGAAACACCACTTGAAATATTTACCTTGTTGCTTTACTGTCTTTTCCTTATGGTTTTGTCTTAAGTCCAGATAAATACTAACCTCTCTGGCTAATGACCTTTTCCAGTGCTTATCGCCTCCAGCAACCCCATGCCCTTGGATCTCTGATCCGCCTCTTTTATATCCGCCGCCTTCGCCCCTGCTGTACACGCGCCCGTGCAGGGGAAGGGTGCGCAGTGTCGCTGCGGGTGTGCAGGGAGACCCTCCTGCCTCTCCTGGGTTCGCATTCACGGCCACCCCCAGCCGGGTCCTGCCTGGGGACCCTCAGCCCTGGGCGGTGGGATGGCGGGGGTCAGCCCCGGTTGGGATGCGCACAGTCCCGTCCCCGCTCCTGGCTCAGAGCATCGCTCCCAGCCTGGCTCACCCCGCGGGGTGCCAGGGGGGTTTGCCCGCTGGCCCCGGGGCTGCAGGGTGCATGGGACCCCCTCGCTCCCCTTCAGACCCCTGGAGGGAGGTGAAGACGTGCTGGGCAGCTGCCGGCAACGCGGCCACTCTGCTCCGGCTGAGCCATCCCATATGAGCCACAGGCGGGCGTGCAGCCCTGGGTTTCGGCTGCAGAGAGGCTTCTCCCAGCCATATCCTTTCATGACCCCATTTCCAAAGCTTCCCCCGCACCCAGGAGCATGTGCATCCCTGCTTGGGGCTTGGGAGAAACTCACCTACTTATTTAAACCAGATCGAGAGGGTGTGAGTGGATTAAGAGAGGATGTAAAGAGGCTGCTTCTTGCCAAGCCCCGTCGGGCTCTGGGGAGAATGCGGCTGTCCTTTGTACGGGACCCTATAGAAAATGCAAGAGCTGCCGCCTGTTCCTGCCCTGGACCAGTCCCAAAAATGGTTCACCTGGAGGCACCCATGGAGACCTCACAGCCTGAGGGTGGTGGGCACCCATCAGACCTTCTCCACTGCTATGGCACCAAGGAAACCCAACCTAATAATCATTTCCTGGCAGCTGGGAAACCTGAACCTGTATCTATTCCTGCCCTCTGCTTTTTATAAATTAGATCCCAGCATCTCAAAGTGTTTTAAGAACCTTCCAAACACTTTATTTATCCCTAGGATCATGCAGGAATAATCAATCCCCTGAGCATCTGGTTCCTTTTGATTTCTTTTCTTCCCCCCCAATCTGGAAACCTGCTGGGGAACCAACAGGAGACATGTACGATACTGAGCGACTTCATTTATACGGCTTATTCAGTAAAAGCTGTCTTCCAAATGCATCCTGCTGCTAGATGCAACAGCCGAGGAGGGAGGGAGAGAGACGGGAAGGAGGCTGGGCAGGGAGGAGATGTTCATCGGAGATGGTGGGTTGAGAAGAGGGAGAGATGTAGAGAAAAAAGTCAGGACAGCAAAGGGACCAGCGGCTGAGGACAGGGGCTGAGCATGGGCAGGGAGCAGAAGAAAGGTGAGTGTGAGGGAGGGACACGCAGGTAAAGGGGTGGAGAGGAAATTGTTGAGTGATAATAATTTTTCCATTGCAATCCTGGTGCACACACTGCGAGGTGAAATGTTACTTAAAGCATTAGTGTTTCAACGGATGGGGCCAGGTCTCCTGTTCACAGCGAACATGACTGCTATTGCTGGGTGAACGCATGCAATATTTCTGAAAAGTTGTACAGAAACTAGCTATGCTACAATTACAGCACCTTTTTCAAATTTAGCTGATTTTATTTTGAAAGGATAAACCAGAAAAAAGACCATAATGAATATGAAATAAGCATCCGTACGTGGGGTTAGTTCAGATGACAAATGCATCTTTAAATTCACCCCAGAGTTTATGCTGGAACAATGTGAGAGAAAAGAGCCTCGCTGGGAACAAGCGTTACACCCGCCAGCAGCCGCTGAGCCCCGCAGCCTGGGACATGGAGCTGCCTTATATCCAGCCCTGCCCCAGGCAGATCATCCTGCCTCTGTCATATTAATTGGCTGTTCTCGGGCAGGCTCCATAAACCCAAAGCGTTTGAAGGTTAAAAAGCAAAAGTCCTACCCACTCCCTCTGGTTCAGGGGCTTTCACCCCATTTTCTTGGAATGGTGATCTCTGTGAAATGGCTCTCGTCCACGGCGCAGCCGTAAAATAAATAAATGTGTAAATCGATGGGGCATACTTCAGACTTTGAACCGCAAAGCTGGGCCGCCCGGACCGGTGTTTTCACAAGCTCACGATTGAGCTCTAGCCCTTTGTAAACTTTTACTGGATTGCCATGGACGTGGCAGAAGCAAACAGTCAGCCTCAGCAATTACAAACACGCGGGGAGGCTGCGGCGGCAGGCGGCCGCCCGGGAAGCCGTGCATGGCACCGCCAGACACGGGGCCGGGTGACTCACGCCCTCCCCGGCCATAAACCCCAAGGGACTGGTAGGAATTGCAGCCTGGTGAGGACGGGACCGGGACCGGGGCCCTTGGAGCGGCTCCGCCGAGGGGGCATCTGGGCGACGCTGCTGCTCCCCGCGCTGCCTTATTGACCGCTTAAATCGTCCGCAGATCAAAGCGGGTCTGAGAGTGTCTTCCTAATGCTGCTTGAACTACACTGACCTTTTCCTCTGGAACCTCTGTTAACTCCTGCCCATTACTCATTGTAAACAAAAGGGAGATCCAAAGGGTTTCCAATGGCCAAGATGGATGGGAAATGTTAGGAAACTGGTGAAGGATGCTCAGGCAGATGACATGATTTAGGGAAAACCAGGAATTCAGCCCCGCGCAGGCTGGCAGCCCCAATCCACATCATAATGCCTTTAACTCCGGCCGCGTCTCACGTAGAAATGGCTTAGAAAGTCTGACGCGCTAAAACGCTGAAGCAACTCAAATATGAACTTTATAGCTTGGTTGTGGGTCAAACTGGAAAGCGATTGCCAGCCCTGCTGAACGCGTGCCAGTGCCATGTCACGGTTTGCAGCTATATCGGACAAAATCATCCCATCAAGTTGGAGAGACCTTGAACTCTGGAGGAGCTCTGCTTGGAGCTTTGAACTTTGTGGCTCGGTTCTGCTTCCAACACAAACACTGTGCTGCCATATGGATATTTGGCATCGCAGTTTATCCTCTCCTTTCATATCTTATCCTCTTTGGGAAGCCCTCTGGTATACTTCACGTTCTCTTTTCACGTGTCCGTGTGTATAGGCTTGAAACGATGTTAAACCCCATCATCGTCCATTACTCTTGTCGTAAAAATGCCTTTTTTCATATAATGCATCAGAAATGTCTGGTTAAACTCCAGGGATGTTTCTGCACGGGCTGCAGAGGGGAGGAACGGTGATGCACCCCGCTCCCCAAACACGAGCCCGTGCTCGTACTGCAGCACGGAGGTGAGAGCCGCTGATGGACAGCAGCCACAGCCAGTCCTGGGCTGGGACCCAAATTCTCCTGAGCCCTTCCCAGTGGTCAGGAAAGTGCTGGTAACCAAAAATGAGATGGGTTCTAGGTGCCAAGGCTTCTCAGGTTCGTATTCAGGCACAGGCATAAGAATTATTTGGCAGTTCAGATCAATTCTTCATGCTCCCCAGTGAAGAACCGATGGTGAGCTGAGCCTGGGAGGCTGCCCTCCTGCCTGCTTGTCCTGCCCGCAGCTGAGATCCTGACGCAGGAGGACCGGGAATGACTGCCGGAGCAAGCATCCTTCTCCTGGCCATCTCCAGCAGACCTGCTTCCCAGTTTTGATTTAAGCAGGGCTCATCTTTCCCTGTCCATAACCCCCACCCGCTGCCTGCGCCGAGCCCTTTATCTCCCCTCAGCTGGAAACAAAGGTGCAGGGTGCGTCACGGTACCAGCAACGCCGATTCCCCTTCCGATGGCAAGCGATAACACGGAGCCACTCTCACCCACCGCCAACCGAGCGGCACCCGCCGGGCAGCTGCCCCGTGCCCAGGCACCCTGCCTCCCCCTGGGCCCCTCGCAGGCGTAGATCAATTAATCTCTGACTTTTCCCCATTCCCTCCCTGTGCAACCTGGCCCTTGGCCCAGGAATTCTCCCCCGGCTGCCCATGGAGTCCGCTGTGAACCCTCAGGAGAGTGCTCTTGAAAGATCTCTGCCCGGACAGCCTCGGGGCTTTGGGGATTTTTGGCGTTAATGCCCTGGGATTTAGATTTTTTGGGAGCCACGGTTCATGGTCCGGTACTGTGGCAGGGAGACACAATTCGCTGTGCGGAGGCTGGGCAGTTTGGTAATTCCTTCGTGTTGTGGGTTGTTTTTAATTGAGCTGCAAGCCTGGGATGGGGAAGAAGAGAGGGGGAATAATGTTGGACTTGATGATCTTACAGGTCTTTTCCAACCTGAGTGATTCTGTGATTCTGTGACCCCACTGTGCTGCCCTGAAACAAGGGGGTTTATGATCACTTCAGCACTTTAAAAGCACTCCGTAAGCTCGTGTGGTGCCGTTTACACGCACAAACTAGAATTGCCGGTACAGTTTCACCAAGTCAGGAGCAAGACGGATGAAACGCATGAACACGAAAAGTAAGAGGCCAATTTCACCCCAGGAAGGTCGAGTTTTACAGGGGAGAGGGAGAGCCCAGCCTTGCCCCGCGATTTGGGGTTTGCGGTCTGCCGGGCACACAGTGACCTCTACCGTCTCCTCCCCAGCAAACCCCAACCCGGCCGGCGAAGGCCGATGGACACGCGCCCTTCATGGGGAATAAATACATGCTGTGATTTCTGGCCGGTCGGTGCTGTATTAATCACACTGCAAGTGCAGCCACGGCCAGGGACGCCGCGCGCTCGCCCCAGCCATTCTTTAGTGCCATCTTCAGGCAACGCTTAAATATTGCCGAGATCAAAGAGCCGAGCGTGGCACCAGCCAGGCGGCAAGCTCCTCGTCCTGCCATGATGCCCAGGCCTGGGAACGGCTTCCGCACTTGCCGGGGTCCATACGGGTCAGTGATTTGATCAAGGTCGGCAGCGGCTTCCCAAGGACTGCGGTGATGGGCACAGTGTCTCTTGCTGTGATTAGGTGCTGAGAAGTTTTTCCAGGAGCTGGAGCAGCCACCAGGTAAACTCCAGCCCAGCGAGCTGGGGTGATGTCAGTATTTTTCTGAACAAGGTATTCAGCTACAAAACCTCCCTTTTGGGTCCTGTTTAGAAAAGGGGTAACAGAAAGGGCTGGAGATTCCCACCGTGCTGCCTGCCCCATGCTGCTAGGTGGGATCCAGGGGGCAGGACGGGGAGGATGCAGTCCTGCATGGGCTCCGAGGACAGCAGCCCCGGCACTGCAAGCCCTGAAATACTTACTGCACCTCACTTTGCTCAGACTACTCCCAGCAATATTTACTGGTGTGCATTAGAGCTGCAGGTCTGGTCGTACAGCCCGGATGGCCAGGCTGGGGTGATCTCCGCTCTCTCGGGAACCTCCGAGTCTCCGGAGCAGACAGGGGTTATTTCGTGGCTGCCTGCTCCGGGCTGGAAGCAGCCACGCTACAACCTGGCATGCACATGCTGGGAGCAGCCCCTCTGCTGTGGATGGAAGCAGCAAATGGAGCCGAAGGTCCCATCCAGACCCAGAGCCTGCAGCAGCTCCTGGGGGGGGGGTCCCCAAAGTTGCCGGGGCTCTGGCATGCTCATGTCTCAAAGCTGTGACCTCCAGCTTTGCCAGCGTAGGGATGCAGGATGAGAAAGGCTCCAGCCTTGCCTGCCTCCTGCACACATCTGGCACAGACATGGAGCCGATCCTGCAAACTGTTGCTCATGTTCCTCTTCCGCTGGAGGATTTTTCAAAGACCAGGCTTCCTACAGCTGATTTACAGCGCTTTTTAAAGCAAAGGGGCGATTCCAGAGAAGCCACCAATTATGTTGATGAAGAGCCTGACAGTAAACAGTGTCTTTTCTCCCTCTAAAAGAAAAAGACACGGAGGGAATTCAGCATCTTCCCAACATCAAAGCTAATAACAGAAGTGAAGTGAGACTCTGACCTTTAAAAGCCTGCCTGTTAGTGTGGATTATATCATGTCAGCAGCCATCTGCAATATAAACTATACCTGGCTTTGATGAGACCTCTTATAGACCTTTAAATGGGTGGAAATACTGCAAGGCCTTCTGCGGAGAGGAAACCATACGAATACCAAGGCATTAGCCACGCGGCACATGGGATGAGGGTGTCCTGCCTCAGCTGCTGGATCGCCGGGGCTGCCGGGACCCTCGCACAGCCGCCTCTGGGAAGCCGGAGCCAGGGCAGGTTGTGGCTGTCCCTGCCAGCCCCAGGGTTCAGATATTTCAGAGTATTTCGGCCACTATCACCTCCTGGGCCTTTTCCTGAGAGCAGAACGAGGTCGCGTCCCTGCTCTCGTATCGAGAAGTTGGCTCTCTGGATACTTCAAGGGTTTGTCAACCTGATTGACAAATTCATCTATTTGGGCAGCCTCCGTCCCTATTTTTGCTGGTCTTTCTTTTCTTTCGACCCAAAATGCCGTCCCTCATACGCTCTGGGGATGGACAGTCCCCACGAGATGCAGCACCCATCTTCCTGCAGTGTTCTCTCCGGTTTCATCAGGTGCTGGAGCAAACCTCAGATTCCTCAGGTGGTTAGCCAAGCCAGCTACCCTATAGATTACTGGTTTTCCTTGGGTTTCCCCCTCGTCCTTCATCTGGAGACTGGGGAACAGCAAAATAGAAAATTGCTGGGCTAAATATAGCAGGAGCTACTTCCAATAATGTATTAGTCTAAGTGTCCAATAATTAAAGCTAAACAGGAGTAGAAAGTCTGTGGGAAGCACATGCATTGCCCGCGTGAATACCAAGCACTGTCATTAGGACTGCGGCATTGCATGGATGCTGATGACCATGACCTGGCACAGACACCTGTACTACTAACTGGGACAGTGTAGGGGGGACATATAACTGCTTGAAATATTAAGGGACTCCAGGAAAAACATATGTTTTAGGTCAATTCTGCATTAGATTATGTCAGTGATGCCTGGGACTTGATCAGTCTGTTGGTTAACAGAAAGCGTAACACTGTCCAGTGCCTGTACAGAGGGAAATCGGGCTTCTTCCAGATGTGTAGGACAGGCAGCTCAGTACACAAAGCACCAGCAATGAAACGGAGAGAGCACTTGTAACCCTCGTGCTGTAAAGCCATGTTTCTAACCCAGCTCTCCCGAGTGAGCTGCGGGTGTTTGGTGCTGCCATGCACCTCTGCAGTGATTTTTTTGAAAGTCTCATCAATTTAAGCATGGCGAGACCCCGCATTACTGCTGCTCTTTCTGCTAAGACCCAGCTCGGGTGAGGGGACGGTGCATGAACTGTTCCACCTTGAAGTAAACTGCCATGCTTTGCTGCCCTCCTGCTCCCGGGAATGATGGAGCCATTTGCTGGTTGATGCCAGAGGGAATTTAGGGAGCCTTTTGTGCTGTCTTAGCTGTGCTGGCCGTAGCATTGGAAGCTCCAAACCCAGCCTTTGCCCCCACCCTGGGGCTCCCGTGCGATCTGGAGACTGATCTGTGACCCTGACAGCACAGGGCTCAGTGCTGGAGCATCCCGGCACTGCTGTTGCATGGTAAGAAGTGTGTAAAAGCTCTTCTGCGTTGAAGCTTTGGGGGTAGATAAGGGCAGAGCGGTATCGGGGATTGCAGGCGCTGGTGGCAGGAGTCTTCCTTCCGCACAGAAGCATCTCAGTGTGATGGAAGGTGATAGCCATGGCTCCCCAAAGAGGATCCAGAAATAGTAGGTCTGATGGAGCCACGGAACATCACTGAGAAGCTGATCTAATTTCCTGATATGTCGAAACATCTCATTGACTTCTCAGGGGACTTATCCCTAGAAAGGAAGTTTTCTTAACCATATCAGGAAGAAAAGAAAAATGGAGGAGGGAAAAAAGGCATCATTACACTGACACCTGGAGATAACATTTAAAGCCAAGCATTGGGTAGGATAACTCTGCTCCTAAACAAAGCTGATTTATTAGGAAAACTCACCCATTTACAGTCCATAAGTTCAGGGCTCAGGGTTCTTGCACGGTAGTGTTTCAGTCATCAACGAATATGGTAATAATGTTTTATGGAAATGTCTGAGACTTCCTCTCCACAGGGCCCTGGCCATTTCTGTTATGAAATACACAATGCTTTCACGTCTCAAAGTCCTACACACTGAGCCATAAAGACAAACATGAGTGATCTTGTATCTTCTGGGGCTTTATGGTGTTATAAAATATGTTTTATGTTCCAATCAGCAGCGACAATTTATGAACAGAGAGGCTCAAAAAGATATAACATCAGACTATGTATTTTAATATAGTTTGAGAGAACTGTAATGCCTTGAATGACATTTGCTCTCAGCACACATGGAAAATGAATAGTAATGCAGCGGAGATTGATGGTTTATTTCATCGGGAAGGGTCTTCTGTGCGAAGAGTTTTATGAGCATTATAGACAATAACTAGTTGGCTTAAGGAAGACGATTTATTGGCGTGTGGCTACCTTCTCCTAGAGTGCTCACGTTTTCTTAGTGCCTTGTTTGTGAAATTTGTTAGCATCAATTCCAAGAGGTTCCCCCCCCGTAAGTATTAAAATTAGAGCAAGAGGTAGACACCAACCATTTTTATTAATGTTTCATTTTATTTACACAATGCATCAGTTATAAGAATGTATTATGAAGTAACACTGAAATGATCTATTTTATATGCAACTCCTCTGGGGAACGAAAATAAACCTGCTCAGAAGTGGCAGTAATGTGGGTGTCAGACAAGAGTTAGAGGATGCTCTTTGTTGAGTATTGGTCACGTTTAAGAATCCCGTTTTTAAGATTACACTGAGTATTTATTGCTAGTGCTGGATTTTTGTGAGTTCAGCATGTTTTGCTAAATCATCTTCGAAGCTTCTGTTGTAATTCAGCTACGGTTGAGCATCGCTGCAAAGCATGATATGCAAAAGGACGCTCAGGCTGGCGGCAGCACAGGACTTGGCTCTGCCGACCAAAAGTAGCTGTTGAGTCTGCAACAACCAGCCCGTACTTCTGCTCCCGTGCTCAGACTCTGGGACGGACCCCGCTGCAGGTATGTTTTGCCATCCCACACCTGAGGATCTTTTTGCACCCAGCCATCACTGCCATTTGTTGTGCCCAAACCACCACCGAACACCATTTCCAAGAGTTCCGTGATGGCAGAAGAAGCCAAGTCCTCATTCTCAGATGAAAGCGCATTTTTAGCCACCACATTAGCAGGGAAAATCTGGAAAATGGGATTTTTTAAAGACTCCTCATGAGAAAGCAGGGAGAAAGGTGAGAGCAGCCAGTCTTGCTTTCAAAGCAGGTGGGAGTGTCCTGAAAGGACCAGCTTATGATTTGTTTAATGCTGGGCATTGCAGCTATAATTTGTTAGTCTGCAGTGAGCAAAGGAGAAGGTGGCTTGTCTCCATGAAGGGGAGAGGGTTTGGAGGCTGAAGGGTCATTGCACAGGCAGGGGATGGAGGGAACAGCACGGCTCTTGCCCAGCTGAGCTCGCTGCAACGTCCTTCTCCTGCCGCTGGTGTGGCTGCATGCTCCGGACAGTTGAGACCTGACCCGTAAGGGAGAGCTCGGAAGCCTCACCAGCATCGGCATCAGCTGCTGCCATGTCACCAAAGCAAAATCTGCCCCGCTTGTCACTGCTGATGCATTTATACAAAACTTCCAGTGCCAACTGTAGCTGGATCCTGGAAAATCAATGGGAAATTGTGTCAGGAATCAATGAAGAGAATCCCAGCCGGCAGCCCTGCGGTGGAGGCGGCACTGGGAGCGGTGAGGGATTTTAGGCAGCAATGGGCTGGGTCAACAACAGCTTCGCAGGAAAGAGGTGGCCATGAAACACTGAAGTGTGAAGCGCAAGCATTGCTGTACCGCAGTGCGGGGTCGCTTCAGCAGGAGCTTTTGCACCATGAGAGCGGAGCCAGGAGCTACGGATGCCTCCAGAGTACTCACACGAGAGCACCTAAAATCTCACAGTGAGCCCCTGGTCCCCCTCGAGGCAATGCCAGAGGTGAACGTTGCATTCCTTAACGTCCCCCTTATTGCACCTCCTTATTTATTTTTACTCTAAGAGTTTTATTAATGCTGTTGACTCTTCTGTGCTTAGTACATGCCCCTCCGCAGTAATTAAGCATTAGCTAATATCTGTTCGTTGAAAACTGTGAGAGCTTTATTTTCAGGCAGGAAAAGACGGCATTGCTTTAGAAGACACAGTTCACGAGGTAATTTCTGTGCCACCTTAAAAATCACTGCAAAGTGATCTCTGGAAGGTAATAAACAAGTTACAAAATCACCATGATAACATAAATCACCGTGAACTCACTTGATATTAATAACGACTATGCCATGGATCCATCCAAGTGAATTGCTTTGTAATGTAATATCAATGTCACATTATTTTAAAGTGTTACTAAAGTAAAGGGGAAAATGGGATTCTTTATAGGATATGTGGGCTTTTATTAAGCTCTCATGTGTGGAGAGGAATGGGAGTGCATGGGTGTATCTAGCAGTGATGACATCTGCTAAGGATGATCAGTTTGTCCTTTCAAACCCATGTCACCCGAGTTCCCCCGTGAAACAGACTGTCCTTAAAACCAGGGCAGGAGAAGCTGAACCAGGGGAAATATTCATGAGCATCAACCTTCTTGTTCCAGAGCCCAGGACAGAGAGGGAAAGGCCAATGGATGCATCTCCTCTCCTGCCGCCTGCCTCTGATGCACACGACGCAGTCCCAGCTCCCAGGGTGTCACGAGGAGTTAGGAGCAGAGGAGGTGGATTAGACCCTTCTGGCTGGCATGCAGTGAATTATGTGTTAGCTCTACATACAGCCATTCATTAGAGATTTACCAGCTGCTTTTTGCCTAAATATTTGCTTAAAACCCTCAGCATATTTCATTCCATAGATTATTTTTTCCTACCCGTTATGAATCAGGGCTAAAAGCGTTTTAGAAAGAAAACACACTTTGCTGAAGTCAGTTGTTGCATTCAATCAAAATCCATGAGAAACTTAAGACCGGTTGGAAATACGAAGGGGGTTACTGTTCACAGTGCTGGCAAGCCAGTGGTTTCAAATTTTGGCTGGGACCAGTGACTGGGACCAAGTCACCTGGGGCAGATGCAGACAGAGCAGAGATGAGCTCATTTCTGCAATTTTCAGTTTCTTCTACTCCAGCAGAATCAGTAAGAAAAATTATTCTTTTTATTTTCACTGTTTAATTTTTCCTCTTCAGTGGTATAAGCCAACTTCTCTGCCATTCCTCTAAGTACACAAGAATGCAGTAAATTTTGCTGTCAGTCTGGGAACACTTCTCTAATGGCACTGGAGCTCTCAGCTGATGCCAGTCTTCCCTGAGAAGGGAAGCTGTATTGGCCCAAATGGTAGTGGGAATCACTGTAGCCAGGGATATGGGAAGGCTACTCCATTTTATCGCTTTATTTAAGTTTTGTTTCTATTATAAAGTCAACATTTCAAACTTGCACTGAAGTTCTGAAATTCTGCCCGGTAGTGACAAACAAATTTATAAGGGGTTGAAAAATCTGTGCATCTGTCTCAGCTATCCCAGCCTTTTTCCCTGGAGCTTCCTGAACAGAGGAATTTTGAAGCAACATTTACTTTCGTCCAATTTTAAGATAGTCCAGGATATTTATATTTTAGAAGTTTTTCTTTTTAGTACAGCCTGAATTTTGATGCCATCCCAGCAGAATGAAACAAACCGAGACAATTCAGAGAAACTCCAAATTCCCAACAGAAACTTCCAGAATTTGCATCCATGCTCAGCGAGGAGCCAGATCCTCCTCTCATGCAAGTCAATGTAACCATCAGCCAATGAACCTGGATGAATTAGTGTTCACTGAGGAGCTGAAACCTTCACCTCTCTACCTTTATGGAGCAATGTCGATGCCCCCCGGTAAGGGAACTGGTACCAGTGGGCACCAGCGTGTACTGCAGGAGCTTTACCAACTCAAACCAGCTGCAAATCTTCTCTAAGTGATTTTTTTTTTTTTTTTCTCCAGGTCCTTAATCCACTGGGTTAAAGCTTTACAGTGAACAGAGTACAGACCAGGACCGTCCAGCACTTCAGATTGCAGCTGCAAAAGCCAGTCATCCCCCTCATCACAGTGTTTGAAATAAATCCTTACAAGGGTATCTTAAAGAGCTGGACTAACTCCCCAAAGCATTAATGGGTGTTAAGTGGTGTGCTGAGATAAGAGTACATCCCATTGTTAGGAATGACCGATAGAGCTCAGGGGTCAAGTGAAATTGTGCTTATCTGCTGGCAATTCAACCTCTTTTTTTCCTGTGTTTGCTGTCTAGAATTTTCTTCTGGGGGAGAAAAAAAAAAAAGAAGAAAATGGAAAGTGTAAACCAGCCCCTATTTTAATCAGAGGTCAAGAGAAAGATTGTCCGGGGGCTATCGGCAGATGAAGGACAGACACAGCACTTTGGGTGGAAAAGCCAGGGGATGCCTTCCCGGCGTGATGAAACCCTTGGGACCACCAAATTATTACAGGGCATTTGAGGGAAGTAAGTGCTCCCTTCATGAAAGCAATAGTGCAGAAAAAGTCCTTTTTCTACTAAATAATGAGCAGGCAGAAGTCTCCTCACCACTTTCTTTAATGCATGGAAGTTGGCAGCTGAACCTGCAAACTTTTTCCTGGTGCCTCCTGGGTGGCTGGACCTCCCGAGGACCGCACGGTGAGAGCCCTCCGGGTACAACTTCTGCCTTGGGAAAGCAATGACAGCGCAGCGCTCCAGAGGAGAGCTCCGCTTTTCCACACTTTGCTGCACTCAAAGGTTTTTGTAGCTGTAGCTGATGTGTTTTGGAGTGAACTGGATGGGAGACGGTCCCCAGCTCTGGAACGGACTCTCTGTTCTTGGCACAGCAAAGTCCACTCTCGCTACCTGGGACATTCGCCCAAGATTTGATTAAAAGGTTGTTGTAACCAGGGAGAAATGAGGTTCTTATGTACTGGGAGAGATCCCAGCACATCCATTTCACGGGAACGGCTTGCAGAATGAGCAATGGCAACGGTCTGGGTCTGCCTTACCCCGGGGCACCTTCACTGGGGTTAGGGGAGCACCTTAACAGTGAGGTAATGTCAGAAGGAAGGGTGAGGTAGGAGGAATGCTCTTTAAAAGCAAATCTCTAACATTTCTGCTTTTGTGGAAAGGGACCAACTTTTTTAAAACAAGGAACTTGAGGTCACAAGTGAAACAAGCAGCTGAACTTCTCTTCATTGCAGTTCTCATGACAAAGCCCAAGGAGTTTTGCTCACTCTGTGAAATGGTTCAGACTGCTGGGCTGCACACAAACTCTCCTAAATAATCCTACCTTGCTTCCCAAGCACTGCAGTCTTTCTGAGACCTAGATCAGCGTTTAACTGGCTGGGCAAATTCCCAGTCCGGCTGAGATCAATGGGTGCTTTGCACTCACCTGCAGTGGGACCAGGATCTCCCCTCCCTGTATTTCTCTCTGTTTCCTTGTTGGTCACCACACCAGAAGGTTTCCATAGTTTTCATGACTGCAGAAATACCGTTTGACATGAGTGGTCTAGTTCCACGCAGCTAGAGTTGAGATTTGAGATGTAAATGCAGCCCAGTTAAAAGGAATAGCTGCAAACCCATGAGCTCTTGACTGACCAGCAACAGCTACATCCCTCCCTTATTGGAATCTGGTGAATCTCTATAAAAATATTATTTGAAGGCTGAAACCATCAAATGTGTTCTTCCCCGTGCATTAAAGTACAATACCCATACACAATGGCAAGTACTCAAATGGGTGGCAAACAGCAGATCTCTTTAACACGGCGTGTTAAAGCATTATAACCCTGAAGGAGCCCAGGATTTCCCCGCAGCTCTTTGATTTCAGTGATGAAGCAACTCTGGAGTGTTGCAAAGTTGGGTAGGGAGGCTTTTACTGCGATATCAAGTCTGAGCACAGAAATAAGAATGTATATTCTCCTTCCTTCTGATTAATAGTTCCAGTCAACATCAGCTAACTTATTCCTATTGACACATCTATGAAATACTTGCAGAATCAACAGCTATAAAATGGATGGCAATGCACTGGCACCATAAAGCCGTAACGTTCGTGTCTATTGCAATCAAGGCTTTTAAAACCTAATTACTTCTGGGTGACATCAGTCATATATTTTCATGTGAAATTACAGTGGCATGCAAGTGCCCAGCAAAATAAAAGAAAACAAATGATGTCCTATAATAACGGAGAAGTGAACTATCATTTTTAATCTGGCATGAAAGCTCCAACTGATGAAGCTTAATACAACTTGTTAAAACACCTAACAAGCGAGGAAGTGATTAAGTATTGTCCTTTTGCCTCTGGGAAATGGGATCTGCTCTCAGCAAGCACGGAGTGACTGAGATAGCCCTTTGGAGCTGATTGAGCTGCACATAAAGTAACTTCTAATGATCTCAGTCCACTTTGAGCCATAAAGATTTAGAAGGGACAATATTTTAGAAATGATCAAGTTCCACTCTTTTTATTAGTGAGGATAAAACACCTTTGTGGAGGAAATTAAACAGAATAAATTGCTGAAGCCTTCTGCAGCTTCCATCATTTAGTGGCGTCAGAAGAGCGCAGCGTGGCAGACACCAAAGGGGAGCAGGAGCTCATCCACAGAGGAGTGAAGTGAGGGGAAAACCTGCCTTTTGCTGCCAAACTGAAACACGAGGAGTTTCCAGGCTGAGTAGAATCCTGTGTCTGGTAAAACCCTCTGAACAACTCTATTGACCTGAGACTTTTAGAGAAGAGCGTGAAGACACCTCACAGCCTCCAGCTCTGTTACCTTTCCAGCATGCCTGTGTTATCTCCCTCCGTCCCTATGGGGAAACCGAGGCACTCGGAAACCGCAGTGGGGTTTGGGGCTGAGCACAGCAGACGCAGCCTGAGGCTGCCCAGGATCCTTCTGCAGCTGGGTCGAAGGAGGAGCGTCCTTCGGAGGAGCACGCAGAGGGCTCCGGGGTGCTTCTGTCCTGCTCTCCAAATTGCTGCGTTACTGCCAAATCACCTCCAGTGCTAATATCTCCACAGGGACAAACCCGCAGAAGTTCCCAGTTCCTGCAACGGACCATGGCAGAACCTGCTACAGTTTGTTCTTCTGACTTTTATTAAGGACACGTTTTTCAGGAGATGTTTCTTTTATGGTGCTTAAATTAAGTTTTCAAGGTTAATTGTCCAATTTGATGTCTTTGGTTCAATAAATAATTCAGAGACAGTTTACGTCCTTCCATGTAAAGATGCCTACTGAGGTTACAGTCGCAGCCAGGCACTTCCTCTGATGTGTTATTAGCTAATGTGCTGAAGGTTTTTCCACCTCATTTTGGAAGCATTTGTGCTCTTTGAGGGGATGTTTGAATGGAACTGAAGTTCACTGGAAGGGACCGTAGTGAAGACAGCCAAAGCCACCAAGCTATCCATAAAGTCATTGCCAACGTCCGTCCGTCATCCAGTGATTTTCCTGTTGTCAGCCACCAAACAGCAATAGCACAGCAATAATTTCAGGTCTTAATAACAACCCACCAGACTTCAGTTCAGCAGGTCAAATCGAGGAGCCTTTTACACGCTCTTTGGGGACTCTTTGTAGAGCAGCTAACTGAGACAACCCTTTTCTGTGAGACTCTGAATTGTTACCAGAGCTGATAGAGACACCGTTAGAAGGTTCATGTCACTAAACTGCTCCATGGTATATATAAAGTTGTTTCTCTTAGTCACATTTTTATAGCTTTCTTGCAAACAATCTACAAGACTGGTTTTCCTACAGGCTTTGTGTAATGGGATCATAACCCTGCTGGGACTCCCAGGTACCAATGCAAAAAAACCCTATAAATCATAAATATTCTTGTGATGCCTTTGTGTGAGTCCCAGGGCTGGGGGAGTCCCAGGGGACTGCTGTGGGGGAGAGTGCTTGCTCCTACCCCCCCGGGACCTGGAGCTGGCAAAAGAGGGGGATGCTTCTTCTTTTATCAACATTGGAGGAGTCTTGGGGGACCAATTAGTTAATGTCTGTACCATGCTACCAATATATAAAGCAAAAGATTTGCAGTGCTTACTGAATACCAGTCTTTTCCCTGTTAATCAAACTCCCTGCTGAGTTAACAGCATCAGGATTTTCAGCAAATCCACCAGCCCAGTATCTGTAGGTGCTTTATAATCTCAAACCCCATCATGCCTCTCAAGTACCAATGCAGGTCTGCTGGCACCACGCTCGCCTGCGGGTCACTAGGTCGTGGCGAATTCAGGTAAGAGCTGTAGCTGGATCAGTCCCGGTGCTGACACTGCAATGCAGCTCCGATGCAGAGCTCCCCGCAGAGGGACATTGATTCAACGGTACAGTTGCTGTCCTTTAAATAAAGGTCACGTTGCAAGGGCTGGCTCTGCTCCTGTGCGTGTACCTGGAGGGGAAGGCTGGACCGGGAGCTTGGGTAAGAGCGAGCTGCGGTGCCCCGCGTTAGTGCCAGGGGTGGGGACAGGCACTGGGATGGAGCCCTTGGCCCATCCATGCTGAGGATGCAGCGCTCTCCCAGGGTAACCAGCCGCCGGGCACAGGTATGCCCTCACTCTGCAACAGCCTGGGGGCTCAGCAGAGCCAAAACTGGTACCTGGAGGCTGCTATTGCCATGGCTGTCCGGTTATCCCACGACCTATTTTTTGATCTGCTCATGGAGAAAAAAAAACCTCTGAATTTTGCCTGCTAGAGCAAATTGTGGCTACAAATATTCTCACTTAAAAAAACGCAGCTATTGGCAACCTGGCTGATGGCTGAGCAGGGCTTGCAGGGCAGCAGATTCTGAGGTTTGTAACCAGCAATGTATTCAAGAGGCATCTGATCAAGGCTATAAAAGGGGAAAAAAAATCATCAAGGCAACATTGTAAAAGATGATAGTTGTTAAATCTGATTTCAATACTGTGTGTGCATAACCTCTAACTCGGAGGCATCTAAGCATTCCAGACATGGCCAGTGCATTGTAATTTTTGCATCGTTTCACATTACTCACAAGGTACATTAGATGGACACTGAAGGATGAATTATTCTTTTCAGCAAAACATTTTTGTGGAGTAAGTAAATTTATCTTGCGGGGAGAGTAAAAGGAAGAAATATGGCATTAAAATGTGCAGATCTGAGTTGAACACATCTCTCTTTTACAGGGAAACCATGATTTAAGTGCACTCTATTACTAATGTTTAATAAAAGCCATAATTCAGTATGTCAGGCTGAGGCTGTGTGCATTGAAACTATGATTTGGGGAAAAAATGACATGGACATTTTTCAGTACAGTAGCTCTTCTTTAAGCCATTTGTCTGCAGGCCTAAATTAGCTTTGAAATGTACTTTATCTTTTCTAAAAAGGCATTGATACAGTGATTATGCTTTATCAATTAATTTTATCCAGAGCGCTGGAGAGGACAGAGGTTCCCGGAGCCGGGTGCCTGCCGACCTTCCCCTCCCCGGCGCAGGCAGGGGCTCCCGGGAGCGGGCAGCAGGTCACATCACTGCTCCTTTGCCTGCACTCCTGCATGGCTCTCAGCTTTGAGGGACCTTGGGAAAGTCTGTGCGTGCACAGACTAAACCTCCACCTGCCTGCAAGCAATTCCCCCCAAATATTTGCTGTTCAATAGGTGTCTCACCGGCCACGTTTCCGAGGTGGAGAACCCCTGCACTACCTACACCATTGCCAGCAGAACGTATATTGCTCCATCAACGTTGGCTCCGATGGGAATGTGGGACTGAGGGATTGATGGAGAAGCAAAGCAGCTATTGCACACTTCTTCCCTTGACGCCTGGCAGACCCAAGCCGGCAGGCAGACCTGAGCGGAGCTGACTGCGGGCTGGCCTCCGCTTGCTGTATAGTTGATATGGATTCTTCTGAAAAGTGCAAATATCGACGACTTTGGTGCTTCCCACTGCAGAGCAAACCCCCAGCAGTACCCATGCAATAGCAGAACAGCAATGCCGACCTCAAAGCTGCATCCCTGGCGTCGCAGCAGCTCGGCGGGACACCCGCTTGGGAGCACAGCTGGAGGGCTGCCCTTCTCCGACCACACCACTGCCTCTGAGAGGGTAATTCAGCCAGTGGTGTCCCTCCTGCAGCTCTATTAGGCATGTCATTAAGGTCTGTGTGTCCCCATTTAGGTGTCGTTCAGAGTTATCAGTCCCTTGAGGTCCATCAGACACTTGTCACGTGGGAGTTTCTCGCGCCCAAGCCTGCAAACACAGGCTGTGAAAGTTAATAGTGGAGCTTGAAGGTGTTCATGGACGTATGGTTGTTAGAAATGCTACTGATTTTGCTCTGCTTTCTGTTCCTCTACTTGCCCTCAATAAAAGCTTTTTCTAGGTAAAAAAAAATAAACCAGCAGCTGTCTGATCTCTGCTCTGCACCTTCACACGTGTGCAGCTATCACTGAGCCTGCTCAGCTCCTGCCTCCCGATGCTTTCCTGAATCTCGCCCTGCCTTTAACCAGGCTGGGGCAGCCCTCCTGCCTGCTCTGGGCACGCTGCTGCCTGTGGCATCCCCACGGTGACCGGCATGGCCCTCCCAGGACACTGAACCACCTCTGCAGCCGGCCACAGATTGATCTGCGTCTTGACCCGCAGGACTACAAGTCACACTGTAAGTAAAAAAAAAACCTCCCCTTCCTCTTCTTCCACTTTCCTTTTCCCGGCGGGGCAGGGTGCTGGGTGCTGCAGGGCAGCGGGTCCTGCCTTGGTGGGAGCGTGCTGATGCCTAAGGGCTCTCCTGCATCTGCTCCGGCTGTTGCAAACCTGCCAGGGGCTGTCTCATTGCAGCTGCTCCATCCTTGGGAGCATTATAAACTAGTGTCAGGCTTGCAAGAGAGCAAAACCTTCCCAAAGTCATGTACACAGGTCAGTAACACCTGGATTCAAACCGAGCCAGAGCCCAGCGTGAGCGGCGGGGGGGGCTGGTTTACACCCGCAGAGGATCTGGGCCATTAAATATCACTTTCATTTACAATCTGACCTGCAGCTGGGACATTTATTAGCACAAACCAATTCCCCTCAGGGCAGGCAAAGCCTGGGAGCTCCACGCTGAGCCTGGCCCTCACTGCACCTCTCCTGGGCAAATGCTACCTGCCAGAGGGTCTCCTCCCAGGCACCCCAGCGCCCGCAATTAAACTCTCCTTAAACTTTAAAGGCATACTTAAATGTGTTTTTATGGCCCCATTACTTTCTCTTTATAACCCTAGGTGAAGGCTGGAATCCTGTCCGAGACATCTTAAAGGTTATATGTACAATTAGCTGGTTCTCCTCACGTCCTTTAATATTGCACTTCATAAGCCAAAACAAACACCCGTAAATCAGCCGGATGCCGGCAGCCATACGGAGCACGGGGGCACCGGTGGGGCGAGAGGACTGCTGTCCCTCCCAAATATTAACGGATGACTCAGCTACGGAGAAAACGGTGCTGGATGAGCTCTGGAGCTGCCTCATTGTGATTTCAGCCGGGATGCGGGTTCCCCTCCCTCGCTCCCTAACCTGCCTGTGATGGTGGGGCAGAGTCAGTCATGACAGATGTGTAAACTTTTGCATGGAGGGATGCCAATATTTTGCATACTTAAGCAGAGCTGCCATAAATATTAATGCGGTGCTAATATGGGAAGTTCCACCAGCTGTGTCCATTCTCGAGGGATTCTTCAACTATTTATATTCGGGGTAATGAGCAAGCTGTTATTATATAATCAGGCTGTTGGAGAAGCTTTTGGAATAAAAGTCTCGCTGAGAATTAGCCGACAACTGGAGCGTTGTTTGGAGCCAGGAGACATCACAGATTTAATGATGGAGGGTTTGACAGAGCACGGGCAGGACAGGAGAAAAGTGGGAGAGAAGGAGAAAGGTGCTGAGAGTTAAGCTCCCGAGTAATTAACGCCGATTGGGACGATGAGGTTTTCTTTTGCAGTTGTGAATTTGGCTTCTTCCATAGCATCCAGCTCCAGCCCTGGGGGCAGCGCTGGGAAAGTATCTGATATTTATCTTTAGACTTAAAAATGAGTTGTCTGCCAGTGCTGGAGTGGGGGTGAGATGCCACCGTGCTCGTGGCTCAGCTTTGAGCTCCCATGGACAGTCCCAGCTCCCGTGGGAAGGAGGAGGCAGCTCTCCCCGAGTCCAGCACGGGCTCATATTAAGAAAAATAAGTGAAACACCCCAAAACCAAACCAACACCAAAATTCCCTACTTGCAAACAAAGAAATGCCAAATTTCTTGCACAAAATATTAAGTTCCCAAAGGAGGCAAAAATGAGGAAAGGTCAGTGCTTGCTCAGCGAAATAGCTGCACTTGCGCTGAAAACCACTAGCCAGAATGAACTTTGTTATGCTCCCCTCTCTCCAAGCACAATCTGCTTGCTTTAATCAGAGCTGGAATGATGCTGCTTTCATCTGACTTGAGAATCAACCCTCTCTTCTAGTGTTAAAGCTGGATTTGTGTTGATTTTATTACTGTTTTGGACTCTCACAACACAAATGACTGATGAGCCAAATCCGTGCCGCATCCCTGCATGTATTACGCTCTTACTGTCTTTTTTTTGCATTAAGTCTTTGCTTTTTACAAGGCAGACTTCCTCCTCTTTAAAAAAATGCTGGAGAACAGTTTGGAAGTGATTTAAATGCTCTCTCCCCCTTTTTTGGGGAACGATGAATATTTAATTGAGTTGAAGGTGGATAAATGATCGTTTTCTTCATCCTATATGGTAGTGAGTAGTAAATTACTTTTCCGGAAAAACCCAGCTATAATTGCAAAATTGATAACAGAGGTGTGAAAATTTACACCTGTGATAATAAAGACTAGTTTCCCATCCTACATCGACATTATATCTTACAAGTTATCTCTTGTGCATGATCTAAATATTTCATATAAGCCAGCAATCAGAGCCTTCAGCTCACCAGGTAAGAAATAACCTGCTTTATATTTCATATGCATATATCTATATCACAAATAACAGCATGTTCTGCATGCACCTACACACCTGCACGGCAGTGCTGCGTGGGTGGGTGTTCATGCGCCTGAAAACTGGTAGAGAAACCCAACATGGTGCTGCAATGCAGAGTTTAGAGGCAGCATGGCAGGGAGGGAAGGACAGAGCATCATAACCTTGGGCAGACCCGGATTAAAAATTGCTATTTGGCATCTCCCGACTCCGAGCTGAGTCCCGGTGAGCTGCCGAAGAAGAGGGATCTGCCTTCCCCTCTCCATCCTACCAGCTTTTCCTCTGGAAAGTGCTGAGTAAAGGGATGCACAAAGCTTCTGCTCAATTTTGGCAGGGGCTGTAGCGCTGAGGCCCCTGAGCAGCATGCAGCCCCCCAAGGGCTTCGGGGTCCTCCTCGGGGCTCAGGACCCCTTGGAGGCTGGCATGCTGCTACCGCATCCTAAAGAGGCGATGCTCGGCTGGTAATTAACCACTGCAATCAGCAGCGCTCTCAGCAGAGCACGCCGAAATGAACCCTGTACAGATCGAAATTAATACCGAGCAACCTAATGGGCAGAAGTGCACTTGCCAGTATTAACCTAAGAGGAAATCAAACCCTTTACATAAAGCTTTTGGCAGCGGGAATCGCCCCTTTAATATCCAACGAGGGTCTCGGCGCTAGGTTTGAATGAATCCATAATTTGGGAAGATTTCCTCAAGGTCAAAGCTTTTTTTGCTAAATCTGGGTGCTCTGGATGCAAAAAGGGCTGGACGTTACCGGGGCTCTCCTTGGCATTGGGGGGGTTGGATCAGGCCCTCGCGGAGCAGGGCTGCGGCTGGGGCTGGCAGCGTGTACAGTCATTAAGACACAGGGATTAGAGCCTTCAGCCTGAATCTGAGTCTAATCCATTACCCCCTTCACAGGGTATTGCTAGGAACGGGAGCTAATACCCTCCATTTAGTCTAAAAGAGATGGTCTGTTTTAAAAAGTTTGGTCTGGTTAACAGCGCTGTATTCAAGATTTCTCTTACAGAGGTGCCAAAGCCATAAAATACATAAATTGCCTCTTTCTCTTCATTTTAACATGTCATTTCATGCTTTCATCTAGACATATATTTTATTATGCCCTCTGTTTCTTAAGATATCATTACTTTTATCTTGGCCAGTTTATTAAAGATAATTATATGGAAGTTCCCATGCTTTCTCCAAGATTGCAATTGGCTGAGCTGGATGAGAACACTGTGTTAACAAGAACACATTTTGCTGTACATGAGACAATCTTTTTGGGGGGGGAAGAAGTGAATCATTTTCCTTCTCTTTTTCTCCCTTCCGATATTTTTCTTGAAGCTCATTTCAGTAGCCAGACATCTTCAGCTTCCCTGAGACTAAAGCAAGAGACGAGATGCAAGAGCCATTGATTCACCTTGGGAATACTTTGGAGAGATCAAAAAGTGCTCATGTGCAAGCTGTTTCCTGTGGGAGGAGCGTGGCAGTACAATCAATCCATGAATGCATTGTAAAATCAATGCTCTGTATAATTAGGGCACTCCAAGGGTAAAAAAAAAGGGAAAAAAAAAGGGGAAAAAAAAGAGGGAGAAAAAAAAGAGATAAGAGCTTCAATGCATAACAGGGCTCCTGAAGGCTGGAGAACTCACAAGCCCCTGAACAAACAGATTTTAAGTCCATTTCAGAGGCAGCGAGGGAAGATCTTGGGGGATTGATGCAAAAACCTTTTATCTTGGTGCTGGCTGCAAAATGCCGAGAGCTCTGGGATGCTGATCACACGTGAGATGACCTCCTCAGTTCTCAGCTGGGACAGCCGGCACTTCGGCACTCTGACCGCCACCGACCTATTTGCTTTTGGCTGCTGGTGGGAAATCATTTTGATGGCAAACCCCCTTGGCAGCCGTGAGAGATGATTTGGGAGGAAATACGTGCCCAGAAACCACCTTGGCTGTGCGTGGGCTGGCCAGGATCAGACCTCCATGTGCAAATCCAATCCTCCCCCTGCAATGGTGGCGGTGGTGGAGATCTTCCCTGTACCATTTGCATCCCCAGCAGCGCAGAAAGGCTCTGACCTCGACAGATTATTTTTGCATTTAAATATTTCCAACCATTTCTCAGGGACTGGATGAAGCTGCGCCGTAATTCCCGGCTAAACACAAATGTTAACTATAGATCATGAAAATACAGTGGGGCATAAATAGTTCTCTTTTATATGGCACTAAATTATAAGCGGAGCCAATTAAGTTAGAAGACAAAAACTCCTTCAAATTAGAAGTCACTTTTGCAAGCTCTTGGTGAAAGCAATAATGAGTTTTTGCCTGAAAAATCCGATGTTTGGGGTAAGGGGAGGCCATTGCAGGCTGCTGGTCCTGCTGGAGCACACCGCAGCTCTTTAACAAAGCTTGGCTTGACAAATCCGGCTTTTAAATGTAAAGGCTACGCCACCCTTCAGCCTGATTTTTAATTATTCCATGCTAAAAGGCTCTGAAGATCCAACCTGCCCCCAAAGATCCTCTCCAGAAATCAGACTCACAAGCAGAAGGGGGTAAAAACCCCAAGCAAATACTCTGCCTGGAATGGCCACCGTGCCGGTTAGGGTTCCTCAGATGGGTCATTAGGTCTTTTATGGATTGTCAGCATGGAGAACCATTCCTGGTTCCAGGGCAAAGAAAACTACTTCATATTAAAATACATGGCTCTTGTGGGACACGGCACTTTCACAGGGCTGCCTGCGAATTTGGCGAGAGCCCTGAAGTTGAGAAAGACAGATAACCCTGCAAATCAGAAAAGGCAGGGTTTCGTCAATAGAAAATTACAGATCCCTGGTGAGAACTCCCATCATTATCTATCAAGAAATAAATTGGCCTGAGTTCCTCTTAACTGGCTCATCTGCTGGGATCTCGTGGTGGGAAGGACCTTTGCCTTCCGACCAGCCGTCGGTTCGCTGGGTGTTTTAATTGCTTGTAAGAATAACCATTGCTAGAAGGCCGGTAAAGCCGCTTATGCCCCAGTTTCAAAGAAAAGTAGTTTTTTTGAAGGATTCATTGGCCTGGAGTGCTCTGAGCAGTGGCACAGGTGGGAAGGGAGAGGTTCATGCAGGGAAGAGGTGCAGAGGTGTATCCCCATCCGCCCCTATAAACCTGCGGTTAGAGCAATCCCCATCCCTATGAAACCAACTCCAGGAGCGCTGCTCGGTGTCAGGGCTTCCTGATGAGAAACATCCTCAGGGGGATAAGAAGCACCCTGGCAGGGCCGCGGGCCAGCTTCGCTGCGGCAGCTTTGCGTCTTTAAATCCAACCTTTGGAAAACGCAGAGATCTACCTCAAATAAAATACCCAGGAATGTAGAAGGTAAATGTCCCTTCTCCTTTAGGATACATAGAGCATGCTAGCGTGTCTGATAGCAAGGACGAGGACACCGGCAAATTGCCACAACTCTGCCGAAACAGTGCTTGGGCTCCGTTGGCAGGAGAAAGCCGGCATGCCAAAAGGATTAATTGTGCCCCAAAATAAATGCAAGGGTACGGCTGGAGAAAAGTACCAGCGGGAGGATTTCTGGCACCGAGCTGCGCGCTCACGGCCAGAGGAAACGGAGAGGGGGATGAGAGGTGAAACATCCCTGCTATTAAACCCCGGTGTTTAACATCCTCCCCCGGCAAAAGGCGGGGGGGGGGGGGGGGCACGCGTGGAGAGGAGGCCTTTTCCAGGAGAGGGCACTCGTGGGAAACAGCAGCTCCAGCCGCTCCGGCCCCGGGCAGCGGGACCCCCCCCGGTCCCCCGGTCCCCTCCGGCCCCGGGACCCCCCCCGGTCCCCCGGTCCCCTCCGGCCCCGGGACCCCCCCCCGGTCCCCCGCATCCCTCCGCCACCGGCTGAGCGGGGCTGGCAGCGGCTGTGGAATTAATTAGGAGAAGATGAATCCTCGCCGCTCCATATGGATCCTCTCTCATGCCCCGTCTATGCCGGGCGGATGCTGCTGTGTGCTTCTATTTGCTATCAGTCCTGCAAAAAAAAAAAAAGAAAGAAAGAAAGAAAAAAAAAAGACGATGTACAGAAAAAAAAGCCCTTGGGCCACTGGTGCCTATGTGAGAGGGAAACATCATGTATGCTAATTGGCTTTAGGTACTTACAGCAAGATTGAGACTTGTAGCGTTGCCACAGATTGTTGGAAATTCCTCCGATAAGCTGACAGATGAATGTGTCTCTCTCATGGAGAGGTGAGAGAGCAGCAAAATACTTCCAAGAGCACAGGCAGCGAAGCAGAGATATTTCAGGCATGTCAACACGCCGGGGCGGTGAGAATGCTGACCACTTGCTGCGGGAAGGATGGGGGGAGAGAGGGAAGAGAAGGGGGGAAAGCAGTGGGCAGGCACGAAATGCTGATCTGCTGGCCACGTCCTGCCACCCGCACGCTGAGACGCAGCTTTTTGTATGAAGAACTCCATCAATTTGAATTAGTGCTTGTAAAAGAAGGTGGGAGCGAGCAGGGATAACTCTGCCAGAATCTGGCTCATAGCATTTCGTATACCAGGAAAGGTGCAAGCTGAGATTAATGTCCCGGCAAAGCTCATTGTTGGGGCCTCCTTAAACCATAAACCGTGTTTGTTTGGCGGGGTTTGCTGGGTTTTTTTTCACAAGTTTGAGAATTAATCTTGCCCATTAGCATGGGCAGGGTTCGTCTCTCCCGGCTCCCCAGCCCCGCTGCTTGGGTGATGCTGGGGGGGCTCCCTGGGCGCTGAGCCCTGTGGGGTGGCAGCGGGCAAGGCAGAGCCATGCCGAGGCTTCTGGCCAGCACCCACCCTTCAGCACAGACCTCTACCTCCCCTCTGCGCTGTAAAAAATGGGAAGAAAAACCTTCATGCATCTTGCACCAGAGACTTAGACAGCCGGCACAAACTCTGTCACTCTGCCGGAGCAACACTCGGTCCTGAAAAAACACCAGACCCTGCGGTTCACTCAGTCTATTCCAAATGCTGGGAATAAACCCCACAGGAGTGCAAAGTCGGTGTCACACGGACGGGGTGCCTGGCCCGTGCCACCGCACCGCTCCAGCTGCCCCCGGCTGCTCCACCAGTTCTTGGGCCTTCCTCGACTTGCAAAAACTTCAGGGTCATTTCTGATGGTTGAGATGGTAGCCGCTGTTCAAGATTTTTCCATGACATTTGAGGACATTTCGGAAGCTTTTAATTTGACTCTTTTGGTATCTTCAAGCAGGGACACGTGGCTGAAGCAGTGTCCGCTCCCAGCCACCAGCCGTGCCCGATGCTGGCTGTGGCTCCCTCCTCCTCATCCATACCAGAGTTGCACTGAGCCCTGGGTATTGCTCAGGTCAAACAACGCTGCTTCTTCTCTCCATCTACCTGAACGCATTTGCATGAGTGATTTCCTGCCAGTTTTGAGCGTGCAAGGAACAGAAATGGTCCTGCGGCGTTTTACTGAGCCCTCAGTTTCTAGATCTGGGTTCAGCTCCTCATCCTCTGAGAAAATTCTGCCTCTGACCTTGAGCAACCTCACTTTGTACTTCTGTGCCTCAGTTCCCCCAGCAATAAAATGGGCTTAATAACACTTCCTTTCTCCAAATTTAAGTTTTCCTCACTATGCCTAGCTTTCTGTCTCTTGCCCACATCTGCACGCTGTGGATCCGATGGGACTCTTAATTTAATGAGCACAAGAGAGCCTATTATTATAACCTTCATGCCGCAGCTCTGTCTTTATCTCTGTCTGCTATTTGCTGTGGGAAATATCTCAGCTTTCTCTTTTCAATTGCCATTAGCAATCGCAGCAGCTGTGGTACAGGACCCAGGGATTTTCAGCTGAAATCTAAATGCAGTTGACAACTGTATGAATCTTATAGCCAATGTAAGTAGCTAATGCAAATATCAACATTGTAGGAAGAAACACTCAGAAGCAGTAAGTGACTGACAGAAAAGTGATTATATGGACTTTATGTTGGAAAGTAAATATTTACTCTCCAGCATTGACAGATGCCTCAAGCACCATAGATCTAAAAAAGGCATTGATTCGCTCTCCTCCAGCCTCTCTTATCTCCTACTTATGAAAATATCTGGCAAATAGCACATCATCTGCTTCCTCCACAGCCCAAGTGCCTCAGAGCAGCCACTCAGGTAATTTGTTTGGTATCCAACAGTGCAATAGTTAATTGTAGTGCTCGTGGTATCGCGTGCGGGGCTGTGCTGTAGCCTCCTGAAACGCAGTCATCCAGTGATGCTCCTGCTTTGCCAATGCAGAGCTCAGACTGCGGGCCAGCTCCTGCCCCGCTCTACATCCACCCATGCATTAAAAAGAAAAAAGAAAAAAAAAAGGTTTTTATCTGCAAGAAATTTTATCCCTTAAAGAAGACGTAGAAAAGAAAACGCCTTGGGAAAATGCGACTGTGCTCTTTAAGAGCAGACTGGCGGTCGGTGGCTCCCCGTGCCGCTCTCCTCTTTGCCCTCCTGGAATTGCCTTGAAATAACTTAAATGAAGTTGAGCCGCTTGGAGGCTGTCAAGTTTGTAGGACCTCCTTGGCAATCAATTTAACCTCCTGGAATAATTTTTTCTGCTGCCTGAAGTTGCTGAGTCAGTGATGGGTGTCCGGGGGCTGCCTGCAAAGCCGGTCCCGGTCCTTCTTCCCCAAGGAGCCACCCAGGGACTTCTCTCCAATGCAGAACTGCCGGCGGATAAGGCACCTCGCGCTGTTCCTCCACCTCGCTATTTTTGGAAGGGGCACTCGCAGATGCTGTGTTTTAAAATGACCCGTGTGTGACCACGCTGTCATCAGCCGGGGGGGGTGGGAAGGTGGGACACCCTTTGGGGGTAGCTGTGGCTGCATACACTGAGTATAAACCAGCTTCAGCCTTGCTGCTCCACTCACGGGGCAGGGAGAGTCCTGCTTCAGCATCCCAAAGGACTTTCCCTGCCCTGTGAGTGGAGCAGCCATTTTAGCCTCCCGTTGACTCTAAAAGAGAGAAACACACTGTGCTCCCTCACTTTTGTTCCCTTTTGAGGCTCACCTGTCTTTAGAAGAACCATTTTAGCTGCAGGTGGCATTGGTTGACATTGGCAGGGTACGATCATGCATGCAGCTGGTGAAAGGCATCCCTCCCACGCGTCGGAGCTTCAGCGCGCTTCACACTGCAGCAGCTTTCTCTGTACAGTTGATAATTACTCACCTCAGAAATAAATAATCACAAAGTGGAGTATACAGAGAGCTGTTCACAGAAGAAGGGAACTCAGAGCACTTTGTCTGTGTCTCCTACGGAGCTTCCACATTGGCCGGAGGGATTTGTCCAAGCAACTATCTGAATGTTGTGCTCAGTAATTACTAACTACGCGAACATTTATCTTTTATTTTATTTTGCCTGATGATAATTAAGTGTGAGAGCCTTGTTTAGCAGCCCCTTACTCCGTGCTGCTCCCAGTTGTTTTCATACCTGAAACAGAGGATGGGACCTGCCCTGAAATGATGTGACCCAGTAAGAATCCACTCAGCAAGGGCACTATACCCTGAGAAAAGAGATCCAACCTGAAAAATCCTCCAGATTAAGCCCAAAAAACAGCTGCAGTGTAAGGCTTTCTTCCAGGCTTTCTTCCAGGGTTTCACCTAGAAGTGTGTTTAAAAGAAGAGGAATAGGAAACACATTTGTCAAGTTTATAAAACTGCGACCTTGAGACACAGGTCACCAAGACATCACTGGCTTTGGCCGTAGGGTCATGGCATGAGGGGACAACCATAGTGACTTGGAAATTAACCTTTGATGAGATAAGACATTTCAAGCAGAGATTTGCTAGTAGTGGGGCGTTGGGGTGTTTGCAACACTTGGATTCTGCTTTACCTTTCACCAAAGCATCTAAAACCAATGAAGTAAATGAAGTTATAGGTGTTCTGCGTCTGTGTCGGTGGCTTATTGCATCCAAATGTGAGTCAGGGCTGGGTCTTGATGTGTCCTGCACCCACGTTATTTGCAGGCTGCCTGTCCCTATTGCTCTCCTCCTCCATCAAGTCCCGCTGCCTGCATGCAGGCAAATAACTCCAGGGATTTAGACACGATTATTCTCGTGAAGGAGGCAGGCGAGATGGGACCCCCCTCTTGCAAAGCCAGTACTTTTTCCCCTCTTTCTTTCGTAGGTGCTCTGGTGCCTATGATCAGGCTGGAAGAGCATGGCCCAACACAGACATGTTTTTAAAGTTTTATTGTCATCAGAGCAGAGAGGTGTGTGGATGGAGAATATTTTCTTCATATAGCTAAAATTCAGGTTTCTTTTATTTCTTTTTTGCACTCTTCATGCCATGCCAGCAGCTCGGAGAGCTGCTGCCTGCAGTCTTAGGTGTGCATTAGCTTCCATTTGATTGCTGTACAGCAACTCTTCTTATCTTTGAAAATTAACCATTTCATAAGCACGGAGGAGGTGTCTTGCAATGTGAGCGTAATGCACCAGGCATTGCACCAAGGACTGCAGAGTGCACCGCTCTTTCAGTCAATGCTGAGTCTTTGACAACTAAAAGAAAAAGTATATTCCAGCCCTGTCAGATGTACAGAGCAATTATGCAAAACTGTCTTTAAGAAGATATTATTCTCAGGACTTTTTTTTTTTTTGGTGAAAGGCAGTATTTCACAAAGATCCTCACCTTTTCTTTGTTCTATAATTCAGTGCCACTTACAGTAAATTATATTTGTGCAGTTTCATTATCACATCTATGTAAATTCTGCTGCCCTCCAGTAAAGTATCCTCAGGCTTTAAGATGCAAAATGATGTTGTTAAGATAGGGTATAAGATAAAACAAAGAAAAGGCAAGCAAGGTGGTTCCTTTCTCTGCATTGACTGCATGGATGTTAATGAGAGTCATCTCCACATACAGGTCTAGCATCTGGTTGCTATATTTATTTTAATTGTAGATATTTATTTTTTTTTCAGGAAGAAATCCAAATCCCATTTGTGCTCTTTTATGACACAAACCCCTGCAAATTTGGAATAAATCTATAGGTGAAACATCCATGTGTTTTTTAATTGCTCCCTTCCCACTAACTAAATATTGTGGGATGTTTTACAGTGAGATATGAACTTTCCAGCTTCATCTCTTTTCCACTCCTGTATTGTCCTAGCTGCCTGCCGTTGACTCCTTGTAGGACATTTTGAGCAACATAAGCAAGACAAGCAAAAGGCAAAATTGCAAGATGCAAATGCCCTTCATTTTTGGCTTTGAGTCAAAAAATAATAAGTTGACAATAACCCTGCCAGAATATGCAGCAAGGGTGACTGCATATTTCTTCCTGCTAGCGTGACAGTACGAGAGAGTTGGGCACCGGGAAGAGACAAGCCTGTGTTCCCTGGACGCTGCAGCATGTGCCTTGTCTCAGGTTTTAAAGGTTTTTCTGGATAAAGCATAAATGATTCCATGCAACCGGCAGCTCGTTTCCCCTTCTTCAGCAGAAAAAATAGCAAAAAAAAAAGAAAGAAAAAAAGCAGGTGATTTAAAGTTATGTTAAAATAATACTAAATGAAGCACAACTTGGTTTTTAAAAGCTGCTGCTGATGTAGGGAAGAAATGCTTTTCTGGGTGATGCCTCTGGTGAAGATGGGAGGGCAGCTGGGGATGCACAGGGGTTGGAGCTGAGAGCCCAAGCCTGCATCGCTCTCCCCAGCCCACCACTGTGCTCTGAAACACCACCCAGGCATCTCACGGGTCCCCAGGCACTGCATAGTGGGGTCCTCCGTATCAGCACCCAGGGTTTTGCACCTCAGGACAAACTCAGTTCCTGCTGTCAGTCTTGGGTCTCTTCATTATCTCTGCATTTCCTCCACCATCCCTTTGCAGGCAGCTGCTCCGGCTCTGCTGCTGACCTGTCTCAGGCTTCCCCTCCTTTCCGAGCCTCCCCGTCTCCAGCCATCCCTCTATAAACGCTCTTCAAACTTCACCCCTTTCTCCCATCTCTTGTTTCTCAAATTTTTTAAAAAATTTAGTAACTTGCATTAACATCCTTGGAACCGAAGGGTTTGAGGTGGCTCCTCCGGCGTCCTCCCTTCTCTCCGGAGAGCCACAGCTTCCAGTCCCTTGGCACCAGGCGTGCGCAGAGGCTGACTGCAACAACGATGGGGACATCCTTGTGGTGTGAATAGACTAAATGATTGCATGAACTCCTGGAGCCTTTGGAGGTCAAGATCTGGGACTCAGCAACCATCTCAAGAGCTTGAGTTGAAAGTATTGGGATGCTGCTACTATATTGCTCTCAAGAGGAAGAAGCAATGAAGTCTGGCCAGGGAGGGACACTCATCTTCCAGAATTCAGGTTTCTCCCAGCTAAGCCCATCTCTTACTTAGCTGAGGTCCAGCTCCAGCGCCAGAGGCTCTTTATCTCCAGCCGGGAGGAGACAGTGGAGAAGAATCCTGCAGTGAGCAGCACTTTGGGAGTTTGTGATAGATGCCGTCTACCTCATTACTGAACAATGAAACTTTATTGTTCCCTCTGTTCTATCGATTTTTATGTCTCCAAAGCACGCTGGCGAACTCTGAAATGAATATCTGTCAGAGGAGGAGGACCGCTGCTGCTGATCTGCATCTTTGAAGCGAATGTCCATGGATCAAGTCCTGGGGCACTGTCGCTGCCGTGTCTCTGGGAGGGGAGGGCTCCCCCAGCACCTCCCCACAGGGTTTGCAGGGGCTGGGGGCTAAAAGTATGGTGGAGGTTTGTCCTTCCTGCATCCTGCTCCTGGCTCTGCACCCCAGCTGAGAGAAGGACGTACCTACCTACAGATCTGGTGGGGAAGGCTGCTCTGCAACCTCTCTGCTGGAAAAAGGCTGTGTTTTGGCCAATATCCAGGGAATTCAGCATGGACCTTCTCAAACTAGCTTGGCTTAGAGATCAAGGCTCCATCAATAGGGTCTTCATTGCAAACTCCAGCCTGGGGCAGTGCTGTGCTGGGCAGTCCCCCTCCATGGGCTGAGCACTGGGAGGGGACCCCACATCTCCATGGCATTCTCCCCCAGATGCTCGTGTCCTCAGTGTGCAGCCACCCTGCCTGCAACGCTAGATTAAATATATGTATTATTTGTTTCATGTTTGTATATAGCCCTCAAGTGGGGAAGCATTTGCCCTGCAGTCTACGTATATATCTGGGAACTTCACAATTAGTTAATATTTTATGCATAATTCATAAAATTATACTACATTTTCTGGGAATAATTAGCTGACTCTGTACCTCTAATGAACTGCAGGTTCAGCTATGACAAATACATCAGGCGACTCCAAGGGATAGCAACACGCAGGCGCCTTTAAGCAAAGTTCAAGCAGCTCCTAAATTAACCAAAGCAAATCCCCGAAGATGCAGTATTTATGCACTGAAGCAAGAAGGGAGGGCTCTCTTCTCACAAGTCTCACCAGCCAGCACAGCCCAAGAAGCAAGAGCAAGAAAATAAGAGTTATTTACCTTTTGCTAATTGAGATCTGGGCAGCTCAGGTGAGACTTTCCTCCTTTTCCTTTATTTGCGTTATTGCGTGGAGCCATCATGGAAGTGATCCTCGGTGTGGAAACACCGGGATGAAAATGGGTATGATTGGCACCAAGGTTTTCAGGCTTAAATTGCAAACTTTTCTTAAAATTCTGGACTGAATTAGAGGAAAATGAAACCCATTTGAGCTGTTCTGGTTTTTAAGATAGGAAGGGAGCAATCTTGTCAAAATGCTTATTTCCACAGTAGGTCTCCTGCCTTCTGGGTGCAGGGCTGCTCTCTCCCAGGGGGCTCAGCCCCAGCACCAAACCCCTTTGAGGCTGCCCACAGAGGCAAAGACGGCTCTGCTGTGGCAGTAGCTATACACCCAGAAGTTGAAAATTTGGGTGCTGGGTGAGCAATGCCTGCCGTGACACAGGAGACAGCCTTTTCTTCTCACCTCTTACTTTTGGGCTGAATAACTGATGCAAACTCTGCAGCAAAGCCAGCACCCCCAGGGTGCTCTCAGCACCCGGCCGCTGCCTGCTGCCAGGCAGGGACCCTTGCTCCGTTGGCATTCACTTATGGCATTAAATACAGAGCAGTGACCCCAAGGCAGGAGAGCATCTTCTCCTGCCCTGCTCAGCCGGGCTGCTCCATCTGACCCAGCATCAGTGCTACAACCAGGTGGCATGATGCCGGATGCCGGCAGCGTCTCCAGGGCACACACTTCTCCTCCCAGCTCCCCAGCTGCCTCCTGCTCACGGATGTGGGCAGAAACAAGCTACTCACCGAACATGACCTCAGAAACCTGGAGATCTAATCCACTGCTACCAGGAGTCTAAAATATTGAATTTTCCCTAGACAGCATGCTCCCCAAATGAGGAGGCAAGGCGAGCCCATCCCGCAGCAGGCAGCCGCGCTGCCGGGGCATACATATCCACCGCCAGTAATTGACTTTAAGTGGAGGGCTGCAAACTGGTAAGTATATTAACTTTATGTGCCTCCCTGACATTTTTAAAAAAATTAGATTTTCGACTCTGTCGTAGGTACAAAGCAAGACACAGAGAAAAACTGTGCGTGTCAGGGGGTGAGCACATTAAGGCAGACGATGATGACACCTGTCTGGTTGAGTTTAGGCTGACAAAATTCAGCAGAGAGACCTCGATGGAGGGAAGAGGATGCTCAGGAGAAGCAGTGCTGGTGGGCCCCTCCTCGGAAGCACAGCTCATTTTTTTTTTTAATTAGGTTATAACTCAATTACGAATGCAAGGCTCTTCATTCCTGACAAGTTTTCCATAATCTTAATTTGATCTCATGTCAGAAGGGTACCTTCCTCTGATAACCAAGCCCAGCTAAGAGCTTAACTAGAATAATAGCTGATTAAAAGGGGTTAATAGATACACCTCAAACAGAAGTAAATTAACGGGAGACGCTGTCTGTTGGCTAATGGGATCAGAACAGTATTTGTTTAGTTTATGAATGATTAATCTCCCTCTCTCGGCATTCCTCAGATGCTAATTGCACTTAGGGAGCCCGTGTTTGTTTTTACAAGAGTTGGAGGTGGCAGAGGGAAGGCGATGGTTGGCCCAAAGGGGAGCTCATTCACCCCGCGTAATGGGCTCTTGGCACAGCCGGGGGAAATACCGGTAAAACCACGCTAAACCAGACCTGACCCCAGACGTGTGAAACCCTTGAATTAAAGATATTATTAAAGTCATTTGGGGTATTTCATGACAAAAATTGTAAAGCGCACAAATGCACGGAGTGCCGAGACTTGTCTCACCCTCCTGCCTGGACAACGGGGAAATTTCACACCACAAAAATGCTTGGATTTCTCCCTGTGGAAATACTCCAGACTGATCACAGTAAAGCTAAAAGAAAGGCCAAAGGAGGGAAACCACTTCTCATGGCAACTTTTGCATTTGACAATTCAAAGCAGGAGAGCAGAAGCATTTGTCAGAAGCGCTGGGAGGGAAGCAGTAATTGCCTGGAAGCAGCCACAGACGCGGGGCTCGCTCCAGCTGCTGCCGCATCGCTAAGAGGTAACCAAATCATTTTCCTCTCTACACACTTGTCAGCATTTTAATCCTCCATTATCTTTGTACCTAACAACACAAATGTGCTATCTCAGCCATACTGTGAATTTACTAGCAAACAAACCATTTTAAACCAAAAAAAAAAAAGGTTTTTCATCCCAAGCTTAGCAAGCATGAGGCATTTTCTAAATAAAGCCCTGCCAAATGGGGACCCCAATTCAGCAAGGTACCAAGGCACGTGCCACCGAAGTCAGCTGGCACCACCCAGCTCAAACTTTTAGCATGTTTGCAAAGGGCTTATTGAATTTGGAGGCGGGAGGAGCAGTTTTGGAAGGTAGGTACCCGTCCTGAGCGCAGCATCCTTGCAGTGATGGGTCAAATTATCTTTGAAGCTATGGCAGTCATTTGCAGAGATCAAGGTACCCGGGCTCACTGAACTACTGAGCTGTGATAAAGGCCAGTTCTTTGTTCAGTTTAGTTTTAAATGTCCTAGGTGATGGTGGGATATGATTTTATGGATGATTAGGGCTCACTGATGAGAAAATTTGTGTAGTGAAGAGGAAGACTGGGGTGCTCAGTCTGTGTTCCTGGTCTTCCAGTCCTTGACTCTACCAAGAGATGGATGTTTGAAAGACACGAGGAACATCGGGAGGACCAAGCCAACACCACTTCGGCACAAGAACTTTTTTTAAGTTTGGGATGAGTTTAAATGATCTGAGGGGATTCTCATTTTAATCTCAAAATTCTGCCATTACCAAAATTGCATGCTAAGAAACAGGATGCTCTTTTACTATTCTCCATAAATAACGTTACTTCATACTGTTCCCAGGTATTTCATTCATCACTGTATCATATGGAAAGCCTGAGCTGAATAAAACCTTCTGAAAGAAGATGAGGAGACGCACTCTGCCTTATAGATTATTTTACAGTTACTGAAGCCATTTGTTTTCTCTGCCTGCTTTCTACAAACGTGAAAAATAAACCATATAGCAGGAGGCGTGACTTCTACTTTTTGCCAAACAGCTTTGAAATAAATTCCCTATTAAGGGAGTCACCTAGAAATATTGGTTTTAATAATAAATTACTGGATTATTTGCTTTCCAGCTTGACGGTGCAAGCAGCACTCTCTGAGGTTGGGGGAAGCTCTAGCAAGGCAGGTTTTGGCCGAGGTCTGACAGGGGGGTCAGAGCAGGGGCAGGGTGCAGGTACAAAGCTGTGAGAGCCTTTGCAAAGCCGGGTGCGGGGTGGTCCAGGCGTTGCTTGTTGCTGGAATATGGGAGCAGATGGGAAGTGGAGAAGCAGCAGAGCATTTATTAAACACCACCGTGTATCACCTTCCTGAGCCATTTGATCCCCCAAGCTACGCGTATCCATTATCCAAACTAAACTCCAGGTGAGGTCTCCTGAGAGCTTATGGCAAAGTTGCTGGCCATGATGTTCATAAACCCAACGAGGTGCTTACGAGCACGTGAAGGATGTACAGACATGGCATCCAGCCAAATCACCCCTGCACCCTCACATCCACAGGGATTATTGCCTGCAATAATTGAAAAAATATTACCCTGCAAAGTGAAGCGGACCTCGTGCCTGGAGGTCTAAGAGGTGTCACCACATATGGGTGCAGGTACGGAGCCGTTGTGCAAAAGAGGCAGAGACTGTGCTAAACCGTTCTTTGAAAACTATTAAACTCACCCAAAGGCAATGCTGGAAGAGCGGGTTAGACATGGTGACAGGTCTTGCATGCAGCGGCTGAGCTTTGGGACCACATGGATGGTGGCCAGGGGGAAGCCCGGGGGGCAATGGGTGTTTCTCATGAGGGGCTGGTTGAGTAAGTGTTGCCCTCCAGCTCTTCTTCCCCGTGCTGAAGGCCCATGTCCGCAGCTGAAACGGCCTTTTGTCCAGCCCAGAGCACCCTCCCAGGCTGCAGTTAGAAAATATTCTGGCTTTTGCAGGCGCTTACAGCTGCAGGTAGGTGCCTAGCAAGATTTTCAGAAGTGCCTAGGCATGTAAAGCACCTCATTCCCAGTGCAAATGCCACCAGGTGTCTGCCTGCATCATTAGGCACCTAATTGCCTCTAAAACCTGGCTCCTGGGAGCGGGGCGGCTGCCGCCAGCGGCACCCCAGCACTGAGCGTTGTGCCGAGCCGGCTGCACCGCGGCACAGCTCCCGCGGGACACGCAGCCCTCGGCCCCCTTCCTGCACCCTGGTGCCTGGCAGGCTTCTCCCTGCCTCAGTTTCCCCATGCAGCAGCTAAATTATTCACACGCCTTTGGGAAATCCTTCGAGATCTCCTGCTGACAAGCCGTGTCAGAGAGAGAGGTGATACCAAAGGGCTGATTATTGTAGTTATTGCTAAAAAACCACCTTTACCTACAAACCTAGAGCACAGCATGGCACCGACTCCAAAGAATTGGGAGCAGGGTTAAAAACACATCCCAGCAGAGGATGGCAGGAGCTGCCCTTTGGCTGTCCGTATTTCTAAGTTGTCCTTGCACAGAGGGGCTACAAGGCGAGGAAGTTTTTGCTTCTTGTGCAGTGACGAGTGGCCTGGCCAGGTAACAAATTCCAGGCTGGAATATGCCTCCTCAGCAGCCCAACAACATGTGATTGCAGTGGGCATTGCATTAATTTGTGAAATGTCATTTTTAAATTGGTTTTACAGTTCACTGGGAGTGTGAGGCTGCAGCCTCAATAGCAAGTGCCGCTCACACACGACCGGAGGAAATAATACTAGAAACTGGTCTCTGCTGCTGACCCCCCACGACTGGGCCTGGCAGCAAGGAGCAGGGACCAAATCAGGTGTGAGTTAATAAATACATATATACTGTGAGCAAAGAGCATGCTGTATGCAATCATGAAAAAATACACAAGTGCGTGCAACTTGGTTGCTGAAAATTACTCCTGCTAAATTCTTTCCTCCCGTTGCCTGCATTTCACTTGTATGCAATCCTGCAAGATGGGACTTTGTTTCCATAAGTGCCAGGCAGAAACCATGCCCAGGGTAGAAATAGCAAGTAAGGGATGCTGAGCTGCTGTGCCGGAGCACGGCGGGGAGGCTGGTCCTCAGCGCTGGTGGGGGCAACGCCTGCTCTCAGACCAGCTCAGGGGCTCAGCAGGATGCTGGGAGCTGCAGGGTTCATCAAGGGCTCGAGGACCTGAACCAAGGCCATGGAAAGTCCTTTTGGCTTAGAGGAATTAAACACCATCCATGAGCAACCTAACTGTCAAATCAAAGAAATGACCCAAATGGCACAAACTCCATGATACACTTATGCACAAACCCTGGAGGCTCCAGTTAACTCCTCTCCCGTCTGAAGGAAAGGCCCTTTCCCTGCTGAGCCGGTGCATGTTTGCTCTGGTTAAGTGTTAATGCAGGTTTAGCAGCTGCCAGGCTGGGGAACAAGCCCGTGCTGCCCGTGTGTGCCACCACCATCCCCTGGACCACGGGGTGAGCTGGCCCCAGCCACGTCCGGCTATTGAATCCCATCAGGTCAAAGCATGGTCACACATCAGACGTGCCTGCAAAACCCAACAGCTTCCTACCCCACCGATCTGCATGTTCATCCTCAGATCTGCTGACGTTAGAGATAAAATACGTCCCTTACTACATTTTGCTCCTGTTAGTACAGCACAGCCACCACAGCAGTGATTTCAGGGTGGGCGCTGCCTTCCTTCCCATCACTGTGTCCCCCTGATGGGATGAGCTACGGCTCCTCTTCACCCCCAGAGCCCAGGGCGAGCTTGCTGAGCTGCTGGTCAGAAAGCAAACAAGCAAAGAAAACAAAAAATCCCAGACAAACAAAAAGAAACTAACGCCCTTCATTTCTGTCGTGTTTTTTTTTTTTAACCTGGAAAATGAACTAGAGCCTGTAAGCCCAGAATCCCACAAGGGTAGTAACGGCAAGTCACTTTTCGGAGTGTAATCACACTTGGAGAGACAAATATCTGCAGCGTGTCTGCATGGGCAGGATTCATACCCGAGAGCCGCCAGCCTCCTCCAGCCCCTTTGAGCTATCCGAAGCCTTTGAGAGACCTTGGCACAAGGCTGCTGATTCCCTCTTAGTTGTGTTTTGTTTTATTTTTTTTTCTCTCAAGCAGACCCTGCTCTTGGGAATCATTTGCTCTTTATTCTAATATGTCTCTTAACAGGCAGGAGGCTGCGCTGATCTCCATGCAATGTGTCAATCATCTTAGTCCAGGCATTTTAATTTACACTGCAGTAAAAAATTTGGCACCCAACATTTTCTACTTTGAGCCACAACGGAGAGGCTGTGCCAAAGATTTGACTGTGCTCATTTCCCTCTTCTATTTGGGGGGTGCATGCATGGCAGAAGGACATTGGAAAGAAAATCCCCCAAATCGGGGATGACAGTTTTTAATCACGTCAGTGCAGGATCGCATTGCTGGCGCGACTCTGCCGAACGAGTATCTGTCCGTCTGTCTGTCCAGAGGAGCTTTGCAGCATGCAGGAATGTAGACGATCTATCCTAAAGCATTGGCAGAGGCTGTTTCACTCTAGGACTAGTAGAAAATACGGGTTGCTTTGCTTGAGGAGGTTGCTCCGGTACGGAGGGACTTCCTAGCCCCCTTGGGTAGCCTTCGGAGCTGGCTTGGGGAAACCTCCGCCGGAGGAACTGGGCTCTGGGGGTCCCGGGGGCCTTTCCCTGCCTCTCCCCTCCACCTCTGAGCGAGCTGCGGGTTGGTGCAGCCCCACGCTGAGCTCCAGCAGCCACGCAGCCGAGGGGACTCCTCTGCTGCTGCAATGCAGGGCTGAGTGCAGGTTGCAGAAAACGAAGGACGTACAGACACTGCAGAACTGGGTCCGGAGGCTGGAGGGGAGGATCAGAGCCCAGCCCGGCGCCGCTTTCGCTTTTCCATCTGTCTCCCTTTGGCTGCGTCCATTTTAAGCCAACGCCATCCATAAAGAAGCAGCCAGCAAAGGGCACCTCGGGCACCATCACATTTAGGAGGTGAAGGGGCACAAATGCAACCAGAAATAGGCAGGACCGATTTGCACTGTCCTACATTGCTTACCTAATGCTTTGGCAAGAAGCTGGAGCCAATTCGTCATTGTTTATCCCCAAAAGAGCTATTGCCTTTGCCAGATAGTGTCTGGGGAGAGTCACCTCTCCTCCCTCCTGGGGCCATTTCTGCTTTGCTTTTCAGGGAGGTAGCACTAATTCAGCTGGGCACAGGGAAAATGCACCGACAGGAACACACCGATCCAAAACTCTTTAAAAAAACTTTGGAAAAGAGCAAAAAAAGGAGTAAAGCAGTTTTCTTTCTCTCTTGTCTTGCTTATTTATCACCTATGCTGTTTTCAATATAAAACAAAGAGAGGACAAAAAAGAGACAAAATACACTAAGTGGGGAGACAGCAGTTTTCCTACTTCTTTTATGGATGTGAATTGTTTCCATGAATTAGGGTATTTTGTTTTGTTTTGGACACAAATTCCCCAAAATTAGAAGGGCTGAAAGGTCAAAAAGAACTTAGATAAAAATTCCCAAGCAAGAGGCTGGTTTTCCTGCTCCTCTTTCCTTATCTTAGTCTTGATTTTTGCTGATACCCGATGGCTTCATTTACTCCTATACTTTTACTGAGCAACCCCCCCCGACATAAACTAGCCCCAGCTTTTTTTCTACAGACCATCTTCAAAACCCGCCTAAATGGGAATTTAAAAGATGAACACACCTTCAGAAGATGGAGTGGAAGATAAAAGACAAGGAGCGAAGTTGTGGACAATGTAAGTTTGCTATTGCACAGAGAGATGGGGAAACAACCAGCCGCGAGGAATAGCGTGAAGAATTGGAGCCATCTCGGCGGGTCGCATGCTGGCAATGCCTCAAGAACAAGAAACAAATGATCGACTGCTGTGTTCGTAATGGGATGGAGGGTAAGGGATGGCGGGCAGGGAGACACGGTCCCGCAGCTGGATGGAGTAGGAGGGAGACACTGGTGGAGAAGCAAAAATCCACCCCCTGGGTTACCCTTTGGAGAATATTATTCCTTCATTTTTTCCTGTCTTATTTGCAGTCCAGATGCAGTAGCTGAGGTTCTAGGCATCCCACAGAGTGGGATGGAAAGTAACAGGGAGAAGAGATGGGAAAATGGGACCGACGATCGAAGGAGCAAGGAGAGGAGGCTACTGAGTCGTGGGACATGGGGTTCCTTCTGAAAGTACCTTGGAGTTTCCTGGGGAGAAGGAAGGCTGAGAATGGAAGAAGGGACAGAAGACATCAGACGGGGACACAGCAGTTGGTGCACGGGGTGACGGGCATCAGGGAACCTCAGTGTTATGGAGCACAAGGGAAGCAATAGGGAGATGGGCAAAAAACAAGCAACGATAAATATTTCAGGACCTGTACTACTCACGACAGCTGTAACAGGCGTATATCAAAAGCTCCTACAAACCCTGGAAATTTCATTAAGAAGTCCACAATGCCTGGACACATATGGAATTATGGTCCTCCTCATCCTTTCCCATGTCAAAATCCTCCAAGCCTCAGCTACCTTAAAAGGTTGTTTATAATAGATCTGAGAGTTTACATCTTCTTAATGCTACCATATAGGGTATTTGCAGCTGGATATATTTGACTGATATAGTACATTCTTTATGGTGATCATTCCTTGATTAAAAAAAATATTTTTTCTGTGTCAGGCGCTTTCTGTCACTATCTACCATAAATCAATTTGTCACATAGATGGTAATAAAACAAGAGATGCTTGTTCTCTTAAACATCACATCCAAGCGGCTTTTGCAGCATTGTTACAGCCGTGCTCGGACGTCAGAGTCGGTGGTCCCTGCCCTGATGGTCCCGGGAAGGCAGCACGGCTCACTGGCACTGGAGGGTATGGGGGGAACGGTGAAGGACTCTCCCAAGCATCACTGGTGTCACAAGGGCCACAGTCGTGTCCCAGCACCGGGGACTGAGGACAGAGCCCTGTGCCAGCTGCTCACTGCAGATGTCCCCAAACAATCCAGATCCAAACCAAAATATTTAAAATACTGGGGTGTCCTGCCGTGAGCAATGGTGCTGCAGGGTGTGGGTCAGTACCTGTGAGCATCTCCATGTGTTTGAGTACGAAAAAGCCTTTTCTCTTATCGCAGTGACTGGCAGAGTCCCACAAAGCAATGCCGAAGCCGCTTCTCCCTTCTGTGCAGTGGTCTCAGAAACGCTGCTTTCCAAAAAAAACCCCGTTTCTCATAGTGAAATATTCTTATTTTTTAAAATTCCTAGCCTGGAAACGTGGGACAAGTCAGCTGTGCTGCGGGAACTTGAGTACCAGTCTGACTGACGGGCCATCCATCTCCCACTCCTCACTTTCAGAGCTTCTCAAATTCCAGCCTGGCATCTCTGATCGTAAGTCTACTTAACCGTTTTAATAGCACTAAATGGAGTCTGTGTTACTGCCCTTATCTGCTCTCTATGTCTTCCGGGTCATACATGCTTAGTTTGCTGTCAGAGACAAGTTTTTACTGCTGTCAGCACTGCAGCGTGGCGGTACCTGCAGAGCAGCAGGCTGCGGGCTCTGCTCTGCCTTCTTCATTCTCAAGAAAATTACCACCCGCAATCTGATTCCCCAATATTTGTCTTGCGGTTTCTTAATTGGTGCCATCAAGGAGATGCTGGAGAAAAAACACTACACGGTGCAAAAGAAAAGGTGATGTTATCTATCTACAATCCTTTTGTGCAATGGTAATAATGATTAACATAACAGCAATGACTAATAATTAGAATTACCTGCATTACGTTAAGGACATGATGTTGTTTTCCTTTGTGCACATGCAAATCTGGACTCATTTTCCTCCTGTCACTGGAGGCGGGGGAGAGGGGGAGAAGTGTGAGAGGAGAATAAGTCCAGAAGCAGGCAAAATGCATGTGCCTGGGCATATGCAGAGGCTCTAGTTACACCCCCAGACCCTTGCTCACTGCTGGCAGAGGTGGCCCTGGCACACACCCCACTTTCCACGCAGGATGCTGGGGGCCGTGCATGCCCACTCCGTCTGCGTTTGGTCCCCAGGAAACTTGGTCAGCTGTCTTTAAAATCATACCGAGCAAAACAATGCAGGTGGAGATGAAAAAAGATGCAGAAAAGATGCACACGTGGTTTCCTTTTCACCCCCCTTCACTCCGAGCCCTGCAGGTTGGATCTGCAGCTCCAGCAGCTCAAGGAAATCTTTGTCAAATTAATAGATTTAAAAGTGGAAAACACCAACCGAGAGTCCAGGCATGCATCTGAGATTGCCCGCTTGGGTTTTGCACCAGCAGCACTGATGGAATTACTTTTGCTTTACACCAGCATAATAAATAAAAACGAGATCAGGTCCTCTATCTGGAAGATAAGGATGAAGTTTTACAGCCTCGCTCTCCTTATCACACCCAGACTTCTTAATACTTTGGAAGTATAACGAGCAAGGCTGAGGAAGCTCCCAATGGCTTCTAGGCACTTCTTGCTCCTCCTGCCAGCAAGTGGGCTCACATGCCCTTTTCCTTTAGAAATTCAGAATGCGAGCGGCACTGGGGCCGGATAAATGATCAGTTGTTTATGAACAGATCATTTATTAAATCCTGTTTGGCTAAAGTAATTCCTGCCAGCGTGAAGGTACAACAAATTACAAATGAATAATCTCTCCTGCAATTCGCAGGGGCGAGAGACCACACTCCCCGCACACTCTGTTACTATACTTAGCCCAGATACAGTAAATGCATTCCTAAATGGAAACCACTCTCCCCAAAGATCACTTTTTGTGCGTCTGGACAGTGGGCTGCCGGCAGAGGCTGCAGAGCAGTTTGATGGCCCTGGGTGTGTTATTGGGGTTGCTTCTGCTGCAGGATGCCCGTGGTGGGCACCGAGTTACTGTAAACTGAAACCCGGGGCGCAGCGTTCGAGCCCATGAGCTGGGATAAATCCCACGGAACAGCTGTGACTTACCCGAATGGTCACTCCAGCTTTGGAGTTATCTAATTACAAGCACGTTGCTCCTGCTTCATGCAGCGCTGGGCCTTAATATAACTTTTAAATCATTGCGAAATGAACTTTGCATTTTATTTCCTTGGACTGTGAAAAAATACATTGCTGTATCCTGCCCTGGGATAGGGATAGAGACAGCTATTTATATCATTTCCAGCAAAACACCCTACGAAACATAAAGTAAACTGGAAAATCAATAATTATTATTATTACAGTGTCTCCAGGTCTCCGGTGTGTGGGGCACTGTGCATCCCTGCTCCAGGATCTGCCCCCGGCTCAGAGCATTTACAGCTGTGCTAGCAGCGATGTAGCATGGGAAGGAAAGGAAGCAACAGGGAAACTGAGGCAGAGAATTATTTCTAAAGAGAAGTTTATGGCACAGCAAAAGATCTCCATCCTCACTGCCCAAGTCCCCTGGCAGGGAACAAGGGTGTCCCAGCCCAACGGGAGCATCTCCACAGCAGTTCAAGAGGCACAGGGCCTCTGCAAAGCACCGCAGAGCCCATGTTTTGGGGGCTGAGTGTTTCTGGCAGCACCATAAACCTATTCAGATGATGCAACTGTGCCCCGGACCATTTTAGGGCAGGTTTTTGTGCCGTGCCCCCCAGGTTTGCCTCTTCTGCCAGGACATTCCCCTCCTGAGGAGCGCCCTGCCCTGCATCCATCCCCAGTGCCCGCAGGGCAGGCGAAGGCGAGCGGGGCATCGCGGTCCTTCTCGCAGGATGCCCATCCCTTGGAGGGGCTGAAGCCCTACAGTGGTAACTTGGGCTGGTTTCATCCAGGTGGGCTTGCTGTTCCACACCGGTACAAAACCTCCTGGCAGATGGACAGCAGATCCCATCGATGGGCAGGGAGGAAAGGCGAGAGAGGCTGGGATGTGCCTAGGACAGCAATCGGTGCTGCTCTGACTGCTCTAATGCTTATCATGCTCTAAAAACAATGATCTAAGGATCTCACTCCACCACCCAAGCAAGCACCTTTTGGGTAAAAGAAACCACCGGAGCTAAATCCCAGGGAAATTTCAAAGCTTGTGGCACTTGCATATTACTTTTAGATCAATCTTCCCTATTTTGGGGACAGTACTTCAGGAAAAACCCGTTGCCTTTTTTCTTGTCCAACCAGCACTGATGTCCTCACCGCAGCGGTGGGCTCGGGAGGGAGATGAACTCAATGGTGGTGAGTCCATGTTCTTCCCTCCCTCCTTCCCCTACATCCCTGGTGCATCACAGAGCAAGGCACGCTCCGGCTGGCATCGCGATGGGTTGGCTGGGCGAGCCGCCCCTTTGCCTGGCTTTATTTTTAGTGCGTGCACAGAAGGCAGATAATGGCGATTGATGTGCTTGTTCTTTCAGGTTTAGGTTTCCTGTCAGCTGAGCTGCAGATAAACCATAAACACGAAGAACAAACAAACAATTAGCCTCCCTTGGACCCAGGCGCAGAGGCACTCCACTAAGGTTTATAGCCCTTTTCCAGCTTTACTGCCAGGATAAATCTTTCACCACCCGCTGCCCAATCAACCTCAATACAAAAAAGTTTGGGTTTGTTTTTTTTTTGTTTGTTTTTTTTTTTTTTTTTTACAGGAGATATTTGATTTTTTCTATTTAGGAAACATTAAAACAAGGGTGCAGACAGCTAGGTGGGGACCGACATGTAAATTATATATCAATCTAGAGGATGTGCTGGCTTAATTCTTCCTGGTGTGGGACCAGATGAGAGGCAGAACAACCTCTGCTTCCTCTGAGCTGGGGTTTCTATCACTGCTGGACCTCAATGTGCAGCATCCTTCGCCCTCACGCACCCGCTGGCACGTGAAGGGCGTGCGAGGCTGAAGGATGCTGCCTTGCACAAGCCCCAGTGTCTAATTTATTACCCAGATTTATTTTTCAAATTGAAGAAAATTAATATAAATCTGTTTAGGAGCTTGTTTGGTTTCCATCCTGTGTTTCTGTTTACTCACCCAGGTAGGTTTTTTGGTCACTGGGTGGAAATTCCCTTCATGGTATCACTGGTGCATCACTGGCATAAAAGGCTGATTCAGTTTTGGTGGTAAATTACCCATGGACTTTTTTTTTTTTTCTTCTCCATATGACTGTGAATTTTGTCAAAACTTTGTGTGGCAGTTTCATTTCGTGTCTTTATTGTCCAGCGAGGGAGAGCTGGGAGTGTTAAATTAATTTCCGTGGTGAGACCAATAAATTCAGCTCTCCTGCTGTAAAAGATACATTAATTTTGCTACATTCCCTTTTTTAATAGGCACAAAGCCACCTGGATAAATACAGGTTGCACACAGAGAGCAGCCATGGAGCTGAGCACGGAGACTGTCAGATAAAATAAATAAGTCAGATATTAAGAATACAGTATACGCAGAGAAATTTCACTTTCTTTTGACTTTGGTTTTTAGGATTTTTTGTGTGAGGTGAGGGAAAATGTTAGGCTCCAATAATCTCATCTACCTTAAAGACATGAAAAGGAGATGAAGAATATTCTCAGCGTTTAAAATATTTAGAGTTTTTAATGTTTAATGTCAAATATGTTGGTTTCGATAAATAGAATAAAGGAAGTATTAAGCTCACGTACTGTGCACTGGCACACAGGGCTATGCCCTCATTATAGCTTCATTGCCAGTGGACAACCTGTGCACCATTTTTAATGGACTTTCTTAGGGATAAACAGGGATACTTGGGACTTGAGCCCTGTTTTCTGCAGGAGTTCAGGGGTAACGTTCTGTTGAACAGCAGAAGTTGGCTGGAGATCTCCACTAATATGACTGGGAGAACAGACCTATGCCACCCATTGGCACGTCAGCTCCAGAGACAGATAATAGAAATCCAGCCAAGCCTGGGAATATGTCTGGATTGACTATACAGAAAGCACAAAGACTTTGGGTTTGGTGCCTGGTTTGGTGTTCCCATGGCATTCCCTGCTGAGAGCTGGGGGAAACTGGTGACACCGATGTTGGTCATTCAACCGGCAGCTGAAACACATTGAACCGCAGGCAGATGTGTTTGCTGGAAGGAAGATGCAGATAAGATACAGTTTGGCACTTGTCACACTTTGCGGCTGTGCAATCAGCCAGCTCTGTGGCCAGCACTGGCCAGAATTAAGATGCAGTTGTGTGGAGGAGGATCGTCTTTTAATGGGTTCATTGCAAAACCTTCCCTCTTTATGCTAGAAATGGAAAGTAGAAACCTCAGGCTAGTGGCTGCCCCAGGGACATGTCCCTCCAAGGTCATCCAGCTCAGAGCTCTGGATTTGGAGGAGATTCTCAGAAAGTGCTAATTTTACCATTGTTTTTTGAGCCTGATTCTGGTCTGGAGGGGGTCTTGGTATCACGTATTCAGAAGTCGATCAAAGATACTTTGAACAACTTTTTGGATGAACAGATGGATGGTTCTTTAGTTCCTGAGTCTGAAAATCAAACCCAGAGGCCTCCAGAGGCTTGCCGAAGTGAGGACAGGCAGTGACGTCTGCCAAATGATGTCTGAAAGAGCTCCGTGTCCACAAGAATCCTGCTCACGGCAACACGTTCCCATTTCTTAGACGGATCTCTGTCCTGTGCTGTCTAGCCAGCTCACAGATTTCCTGCCAAACTCTCCTTGCTGTGCTATTACCTCATCCCTCCGACACACTGCTTGTCCAATTTGACCATTTTTCCTGCCCTGTCTGGAGGGTGAACTCTCCGAGACAAGGACTTTGCGTCCATTGCAGCTCCGCGTTGTCCTCTTGCCCGGCCCAAACACTGTGTGGATGGGTGCACCCGGGGTCCTGCAGCGATTCCTCTGCAGGGACCCTAGGGAGTATTTTTCTGTGTCAGCCTCGACCGCTTTGGGGCAGAGCGAGGCAGGGGACACTGCCAGTGTTTGTCGAATGCAATAGGAGAAAATCTACCAGACAAAAGGTACAGCCGTATTTTCTTAAAGCTCATAACATGGTCCCATCACTGGCAAGAAGAAAACAAAGCAGGGAAGACAAAAAAACCCCTACGGACCCACTAGCCTTTGTGTGGCAGAGGAAACATCGGAGGCAGCGCATGTAAATCGCCATGCAAATGAGGCTGGCAAAGCTTTAACGAGATAAAGTTACCACCAAGCAGCCCCAAGGCTAGAGAGGAGTATTCCACTCTACGTGAGCATCCGGAGCTCAGCCCCAACTGCACTTGCAAGGAAGAGAATAAAAAGGGCAATTTAAGACAAGGGTGGCTGTAAGTAGCAGATGAGAAAACACAATAAAAAGGAAGATTTCTTACTCTGCAAGTGAATACATTTACTTCAAAGGTACTACATTACTTTGATACAATAGCATAACGTTTTTATTGGGGACTAATTGAGCCAGTGATAAAATTACGACAGTAAATTAAGGCCTGAAGTATACTTTGAATTTAGGAATAAATTCGTAAATACTTCCTTATCAGTGGCATGTAGGAAAATGGTCAGACTGATTTAGCAAGGAGGAATCCTTACATATTGGCCATCTCAAGAAAATGATGAGCCTTCTTTCCACATAAAAATGAGTGATACATTAACTGCTCTGACTGCAGCCCTTTTATTCATTGCTTGGAATGATCAGTTTTACTAGTGGGTTAATAAAATTTAATTAATAGTTAATTAAGGCTTACAATCAAGTATACCCATTTTTGATTACTTTATCATCGTAGTGTTTACATCAATGTGCAAAGCACAGGTCAAAACTGATCTGTCTCTCTGAGTGCTGATGTCTGCAAGCCAGAAATGGTTTACAGATCCAGGTTCAAACCTGCCAGCGATGGGATGCCCTTTGCAGAGGTGCATGTACCTGCAGCCTCCAGCTCTCAGAGCACTCTTGGATCTCCGTGGTGAGACCCAGACCTTGTCTCTACATCCAAAATAGAACGGAGCCTCACTGTTCCCAAAGGTCTGTCTCTTCCCAGGTACCCACCGTCGAAAGGGGCAGTGCTGGTGCAAGCAAGGGAGAACAGCTGCATTGCCTTCGGACCTCGGGAAGGAGTAAGGGGTGGTCAGAAAAGCTCTTCTTGGAAGGACAGGCTGCATGTGGGTCTTTTGCCTGCAAGGCTGAAGCAGAGTTCTTTATACCCCCTGGGTTTCTCCAGCCTGGCTTTCCTTGCTGGTTCCAGCCATGCCCATCCAAACCATCTACTGGTCAGAAAAATAAAAAGGCAAACAAGCAATGAAACACTCTCAGCTGGTTCCTCCTTTCCCAATCATTATGCAGACAATTACTGTCCAGGATATCCTCAAATTAGATTAATAAATCAAACTCCATCTCTTCCACGGGAATAAGTTTTTTTGCAGTTCAGTGACAGTCTGAGTGTCTTACGTGTTGAAGGAAGCTTCAGCCACATGTATACCCAGCAGAAACTGGATATTAGAAAGGAGAAAAGCCCTTGAATAATGTGTTTAATGCAGAAAATGCCATCAAACTGTTTTTTATGGAAGTGTATCCCTCAGAAACTGCTGACTTCTCTTTTATTATATTTAGCAATACAAATAGCTGAGGACTGTGTTTGGGCTCATTGCAGATAAAGTACTGGAAAGATAGTCGTGGAGTGAAGGGACATTTATTTCTCTTACTAAGATCCGCACTGTGCTGCCACAGCTGGTGAATCTTATCTCTAAGGCTTTTCTTGGGAATAAAACATTTAGCCTTTGCGGCTGGGTCTTGTTACAAGGAACCTAAGAGAAGATTCAATTATGTGCCACGGCATGGGGAGAGGCAACGAGCAACAACTGAGTCCTGATGCAAAGGGAAGAAAGTCATGCAGCAATCACCGATTCCCTGAACTGCGTGCTGGAGACCCGACTGACCGCAACGACATGAATCTAGAGAGGAAAAGAAAGATGAGAGCCTGGAGTACCCTCCAAGACAGACATGATCTTGGCAACGGCTTGTCGGCAGGTGTGCTGTTGCGTGCTATCAAGATCTCTCCAGTGTTTCTCCTTGGAAGGGTTTACAGATAGAGAAATATTGCTCTCCCCAGAGACTTCCATAGGAAACAGAAGCAAGAGCTCAGTGAACCTCCCTTCTTGGAGTAAGACAATGTAGCACAGTCTTTGAATTTATTATTGTAATTACTACAAGAATTATTAATATCCTTGCTACATCCTCGCTAACCTTGTCTCAAAACCAGTCAAGACTAGGGGATGACACTGCATGAGTGTAGCCCACTCGGCAGTTTTACACTCTTGCAGATGGACCTGACAATATTAAACTCTGGCCAGATTTGGCCAAATACAGTGCCAATCCCTCATTGAGCTGGAAACCTGCTCAGATGACGGCGTTTGCACCAAGCTGCCAGCATGCCCCGCGCCCCGCTGAGCCTCACCTCCATGTCCAGGCAGCCACCGGTAGATCCAAAAGCAGGGCAACCTGCTGGGTTTTCATCAAAGGCTCATTTATCTCTTGTGAAAGTACATGACGTATCAAATGTTTTGCCTTGATTAACGATGCTAATTAAGCTAATGGATTTGAGTAATTTTACAATTGATATTTTTATGTAATTTTGTTTTTGCTCTGCGGTAGCCAGAACTTACTGCCCTGTCAGCTTCTCTCTGTCATGTTCAACATTATGCACGGACATCATCTTTAAGGTCATATAAATAAACAAAGCAAGAAAGCTCTTCATATTTATCTCAGCCCTCCTCCTGCCACCCACTGCACATTCCCAGGGTGTGCAACAAAGCTGATTTCAAAAGCCGGGAGTGGAGTGGCCAAAAGCAATATCCCAGCAGAGAAAAAGATTGGATTGGGGGGTCAGAATGTTAGACTGAGCTTATAGAAACTCAACTCCTCATCCCAATTCTATTACAAGTTTCCTGGGGGCCATGAGGAAGCTACTCTGTTCTCCATCAGTAAATTGGATAAACTGGGTAGGCTGTTGGCTTGCTGCGGCAGAGGCTGCAAATGAATTGTGTGTGTAATATACATAAAATTTTGGACTTGATGATCTTAAGGGTCTTTTCCAACATAAATGATTCTATGATTCCATAATATAGGTATAGGTGTGTAGGAGAAAGGGATGCTGAGCTAAATTTGGGCCCTGAAGGTGATGCTGTAATGCTAACTGAATACCCGAGGTATAGACCATGTAGATTAGGTGGTGTTGCAAGGAGAAGCTATTTGCATGGCGCAAATGCTCCGTGCACATCTAGAACTGGGCAAGAATTGGGCATGCAGTTTCATGGGTGCAGTATTGCACACACTGAGGAGGCTTTAAAAACCTTCTCAGTTTTATGTAGTGCCTGAATCCCCACAGGTGGAATTTGTGGGTCTTTATTTGTTAACAGGACACCACCAACCAGAGAGCCGTGTAACTACTGACCATGTAATTACACTGTAAGGCAAGTTCCACATGTTGACAGGGTAAATAAAATACCAGGTTATTTTTTCCCCTCTGCAAGGGAGAGGGTTATCATGAGATCTTATGGCTGCAAATTATGTCATAATTATAGCTTCAATAACCAGGGAACTTCCAATATCATTACCGAGTGATTGCCAGGAACAGGACACTGTTACGTGCTGGAGCTACATGAATCAGGGACACTGGAGACTGACCTGGCAGCTCCAAGACACCATTCCCCCCAGTTCATTTTCCAGTTTTGTCCAGTGTAGTTTCAAACACCTCAAAGGATGGCTTCTATAACCAACCCTGGGAGATGGTTCTGCCCATCCAGAGGAGAAATGCTGAACTTCATCCCTGTAGCCCTGGCTGTATTTATGCCCCACGCTCCTCAACAGCATGGGTTGCTAACCACCACCCTAGCCCCTGGCTTCAGCCTCCTGAGAGTGCCTTAGTCTGATGGCTTTGAAGGAACCAAGCAAGAAGCCAAGAGCAAGAAAATCTCTGTCCAGCCTTACTCAGCACCCTGCTAAAGCAATAATTAACCGTGTAGAGCTACAGCTCAGCTGATAGCACTGGGCACTCTCTGTAAGCCTAAATCTTGGCCAAACTTGCATAAATGTCTGATCTCTCATGCTGAGTGTGCTTGCAAGATGTGGCACACCTGGAAAATGAGACGGCCGTGTGGGTGAGAAAAAGAAGTGAATGATGATTTGGGGGGTTTCGTATACTTTAGGTTTTGTGCTTGGACTGAAACAGCATTTGCTTACTCGTATGTTTAGGAAACCTAGAAACCAGGTGAATGGGTCAGCAAGTAAATAGCTAAGAGGCATCAGGGCATAGGCCCTGCTCTGCATGAGGACTCTGAGGAAGGAGGCAGGAGTTAAAGCTTTGGATCTGCCTGAACTGCTGCAAAATTCACTGGAATAATCTGCCCAGGGAAGTGGTGGAGTCACCATCACTGGAGGTGTTCAAGGAACATGTGGACGTGGCACTGCGGGACATGGGTTAGTGGGCATGGTGGGGTTGGCTGATGGTTGGACTTGATCTTACAGGTCTTTTCCAAACTTAGTGATTCTGTGATTCTGTGAAAATTGTACTGTGGGACGGAACCCATACTGCTTGGAGAGCCCAGTCCTCCTCCCAAGGGAGCTGCGCACCACCAGGGCAGTGGCTGCGGAATCCTGAGGTTTACTGGGTGTCCAGATTTCATCGCTAATGGGTGAAATAGGTCTCTGCCTTGGCAGACGGGCCGTGGCCAGGTCTCTGCTGAAGCTGAACAAGTTGTACCTGAACCCCTGCCCTGGGGTATGACACAACATCAGACCTATTTCCTGATTATGTGACATTTTTATATGACCAAAGCTGCATACTTTTCCTTAAACTCTACAGCCCTTTAATTCAATTTTTAATTATTATTCCTTATCATGGTCAGTGTGTTTCTGCTACAGTTAGGAAAGTGTCTGTCATGGTTAACACCTGCAAATTCCCAAAGCTGTTAACCTAAATCTAGTGGATAAAGTCTTTGCCATACATTTAAAAGATCACAAGGTCAAGTCTACTTGGGGCAGAGCTTTTGTAACCAAGCACATAGGGTATCTATTTCACTTCCTCTATAAGATAGACCCCTGTAGGCTTTATACTTATTTATCATCATTATCAGAGACATTCTGCAGTTGACTGAAATGTTATGCAACAAAACAAAATCTCGGAAGTGAGTGCTTTCGGGAATATTTCTTTACCATACCCTGCTTGAGAAGGACAAATATTGATTCAGAGACTTTGGGTACATCGATTATCCTTTTAGGGAAAGCATGATATCATTAATACATCTTGGAATTTTGCTCTTTGTGTCTCTGAGAGAATGTCTTCTCAGCACGGTCACATGCTGAATAACTGATTAGGGTCTCTTTTATTTGTTTTGGGGTTTTCCCTCTAAAAGTACAGTGCCAGCTCTGTTGAAATGAGTGTGAGCCTTTCTGCTGCCATCCCATGAAGTCCTGCCTTTCCCCCTAAGCACATGTACAATATAGAAAGCGTCACTAATCTTAGCTCATAAACCTCTATCACATGACAAGCTATTACTTCCCTGGCCTATAAGAACTAAGGCTTGACTGCCCTTTTTCTTAAAAATGGAGGCAAAAAGAAAAACCTTGAGGGGTAAAACAAGGCCAAGCATTTCAGATGGTTTTGGATGAAAAGAAAGAAAATTTCTGTGTCCAAGGGCACCACTCATCACAAATTTCTTGCCATCATCCTCTTCATTCAAACTAGAGAACTGTTAATATGGTTGTCTTGGAAGATCTCATCTGCCCCTATAATTGACCAAGAAGATTCAACATTACTGGTAACCTGAGAGGAGGAACTGTGAGCTCCCATCATGGACCAGAGGAGTGATGTCCCGGTCTCCTCCCTGTGAAATGTCAGCTCAATGTGCCCGAGACCACAGCCAGCCAAGAGATCCACCACACTTACAAGCTCTTTGGCAAAAAAACCCCACAGAACTGCTCAAAAAACCCCCCCTTCCACCTTCCCTGAGGATATAGAAAGTAAATGATGGGTCAAAAGGGTCAGGGGGAGGCTCTGATGTCTCCTGGCAATGGCCCTAAAGGAGCGGCTGTTTTTCCTCGAATGAGGACCAAGCAGAACAACCATCACGACAGCAAATTATGCTGCTCTCCTTGAGCCTAAAGGAAATCTTTTGGAGGACATCTGTGACCCTGAAAGATCAATGGCAGGTCAGACACCACTCAGAAACACATATGATATTGGCACCCTCCTGGCACGGCGCTCCAAGAAAAACCACCCTCGACCAATTCCTCCTGAAGATGAGGCAGCTAATTTGGGCTCATAAATCATGGATTGTGGGGAATCGCATTGGAGGATTGGACTAGCAGTTCATTCTTATCAGTGTTTCTGAGGTCTTTGCTCACTGTCAATAGCCCTCCATTTGACATGGCAAGAGGCATTATAATACAGCTGTAATTACAGTCCTTTTATTTTGGAGGGTCCTCAGCATTGTAAATGTATGTTTAAGTCAAAAGAATTGCACTGATGTGCAGCCAATTAGGATCTGGCCTTTGGTTTTAGAGGCACCACTTACAATTTACTTCAATCATTTTCCTGCAGGGAAGCAACATGGCAAACTATCAGCACACAGATGAGAAGGAGCAAACTATTTTCCCCACTTCTGAACAGTTTAAGCACGTTGGTTTATAGCGAGGGCATGTATACTCACGAAGTTAGGAGATACAGCCCAACGCAAACTATACCACCTTCCCACCGGAGCATGAAGCACGGTCCCCTGCTCACGTTAGCTCAAGTATATGTGGCACGTTACATTAAAAAAGAAAGCAAATACGAAACGTTTCATGCTGCGCTTGTCCTCTGGGGAAGTGGGAAAAAGCAGCTGCCAGGACAAAATTCAGACCCATCTCCTCCTGCCCTGCAGAACGCTGTTTGGATGCCACGGTTAAACGCCGGGTAGGAGTGGTACTTGCTGCGTCCCCAAACCCTTTCCGCTCAAAAAAACCCCATTTGCAACCTGCCAGTGCTGGGGTCAGGCTGGCGGCTGGGGCTGGCTCTGCGTGATGCCACCATGCCCGTTACGAACGGGAAGACACCTCACAGATGACAGCTCAGCCCCCAGGAACGCGGCTGCCCTTCCCCGGCACTTGCTCTGTCCCTTCCCCAGCGAGGAAGGAAACCTGAGAGCACTTTCTGGTGAGAGCAGGAGCTTGACAGGCTCATAAATATCCCACCACCTACCCTTTCCTTTCTGTCCTTTGAAAGAAAAGACTGACACTAAGAAAGCATTTGATCACATTGGATTTGTGCCATTTTGCAGCTTACTTGAATGAGCTGAAGGGGAGAGCCGGGAGCAGCAGAGACTGGGTGAATTTCATGGATACAGCGGGGTTGTTGATGGTGAGAAAGGACCTGCACAAGGAATTGCTGGCTGTGTCGGTCAGGTGAGCTGGAAACAGGCGCGTTGCCTGTTAGGGAGCTGAAGACAGAAGGGAGCAGAGCAGGGCTGGGTGCTGAAGGTGCCCCTCTTTGAAGATCCCAGTGCTGGTGCACGTGGCTCCTGGGTCACGCTCTCTGGTCACTTAAAGTGAGGGGAGACGAGGAGATGAGGAAGAGGGGTGAAAGGTGTTTTAAGCCACCCCAATGTATCACAGAATCACAGAATCGTTAAGGTTGGAAAAGACCTTTAGGATCATCAAGTCCAACCATCAACCCAACCCCACCATAGCCACTAACCCATGTCCCACAGTGCGACGTCTACATGTTTTTTGATCGCCTCTATTGATGGTGACTCCACCACCAACCTGGGCAGCCTCTTCCAATGCTTCACCACTCTCTCAGGAAAGACATTTTTCCTAATATCCAGTCTAAAGAAGAGCATGACTTCACCAGCTACACCTACGTGTCGCCGTTACGCATGGGATGCAAGGCAACGTGCAATGGGTTTCACCCTCATGGCCCTGGGCATTCAGTGTCTCTGGCCCATATCATGCATTTTCAGCCCCGTTTCCCCTCACTGTATATTTACGCATGAGAGGGATGAATGCGGACACAGCTCTGTGTTTGCAAACTAGTAAAAGGTGCTTTTTAAAAAAAAAAAGCCAGACCAGCTCTAACAATGAAACTAAACTCTATATCTGATTTCTCCTCATTTTCAGGGTTTGTGGCTGTAAATTTTAGCTTTCAACACAATCTGTAGCTGGGACAGATTGGCCTTTTGAAAACCATTCTTGCTCCCGCTTTGGAGCTCTGGTTTGCGCTAAGATATGGGCTCTTAGTTTGCAAATGCAGTGTAAATTTATAGTGCTATGTAGAAGAGAATAAATGATTCTTTATACTGGGTCCTTGGATTTTTTACAGCTCCTATGAATAAAATACAAAGAGACTTGAAAGGCTTTATTAAATAAGAAGGTGGGTGTCTTGAGAATGATCAGCTATAGGCATTGTACTGGTGTTGCGAATTGTTGGTTTTAAAGCCTTTGGGACAATCTGTAGTTGATCCAAATGATAAAACCTTTGTAGGCTTCAGGGAGCTCTGACAGCTTACACCAGCTGGGGATCTGTCCTGCATTTCCAACGAGGATTAATACGGCGCTGCATTTTTGGCTGTGTTTTGGTAAGGGGATGTCCCCTAACAACCAGAAGAGAGGGAAAATCAATTTTTGTGTGACTAATTGCTTGGTGTGTGAATGCAGCATCATGAGCCCCTGTGTCTGCTGGGGCTGCTCTTCATGCGGGGCTGGGAAAGGATTCATGGGCAATAGCTCCAGCGTGTGCCAGCAGTGAGCTACCATCACCCCAGGAGCCTGGGATGGAATAAGTGATTTTTTATCCTTTCAAAGGGTCTAGAATCCATCTTGTCTCCTTCCCAGGTGAGAGCAGCTCCATCCATGACTCTGCTAACGTGGGACAAAGCCTCATCCTGGGGCTAATCCCGAGGGCAAGCCCTGGCAGTCCCTTTGCTTGTTGCCTGCACCACGCTGTAGCTTCCAGCGTGCTGTTTACTCCTCTGACTTCTTTTTCTAAAGGGCTTTTTAAAAAAGCTGTTCTCCATCCAGAGAGAAACCTTTCTTTCATGTTCCTTTTTCACCAATATCGCTAATTGGAAGAAATTTGGTTATCCCAGCACCAGTCTGGATCAGGACCCTTGGAGCCAAGGATCTTCCCTGCTGATGCAGCGCAGCTCCGAATCCAGCCTGGCAGCTCAGCCTGGTGCGGGGCTGAACATCCTTCCAGGCACATTCCGGGAGCAACATGAGGGGTGGGATGTAGCAGCGTTGCCACTGCCTTCCAGCTGGCCGGGTGCTGCAGGACTGCACGTGAATGAGAGCCTCTCCTGGCTCCTACAGCTCAGAGCAGAGAGCAGCTTTTAATTACCCACGGAAGGAGAGAGCTCCACAGCCATCCCATACTAATGACGATCCAGTCAAAGGCACAAAGAACTAGCAACAGTAAATAATTTTGTCATTTTTGCCACCAAAAAATTCTCTTCATTGCTAGATGTGGAAATAACATCCAAAGACTTCACTGACCCCACCGCCCCCTTTTTTTTTTTAATAAGGAAACTGAAGAACTGAAGGATAAAATAACTTTTCAAACGTGGTACCATGATTGACAGATTCACATTTTACATGCAGGATCACTCTGCTTTCTTGCTAGGGAAATCCTAAACTAAGCTGTTCCTTACTGTGTTTACCTTCCTGTCCACATACTTGGGTTTTTTTGTGTTTTTCACATTATCACTTGCTAAATATATCACAGCACATCATTTACTTTGCTCTGCAGCTCAAAGACCTCTGCATGCCTTTCTCTCCTCACAAAATGAATCGCTGGCTCAAATATTTAAATATAAGAAGAATACCATCATACAGTATACAAGCAATTTGTTATCACAGTGTGCAAACAAGGTAGAGAGGGGAATATGCTAAAGTAAATTTTATGTATAGCTACTGTGTAAATTTGCCTATTTCCCAAGAGTGGTATTGTCACTATTAATCGTAATAGCGTTTCTAATATGGCATATTTCCAATATTTTCTCCTTAATTAGGATTCTGATCATACAACCCCATTTCATTCCTGTTGTGCTTTCCCTTGGCTTTCTGAAAGCTGCCCAAGTCTTGTGCAAAGGGTCACGGCTGGCAGCGCGGTGGAGGAGCAGGCGGGGTACCCCTGCCCGCGGGTGCCTGCCCGAGCCCGGCACACCCGGCGTCCACCACAGCATCCAAGGACAGTCGGCGTGTCCTTCACACCCCTTCTGCCCATACGCAGCTCTGCATTCACAGAACCCGGCCCCAGCCCCTGTTTCTAACAACAGGCAACTGAGCAGGAGATTTCCACCAGCTGAAGGGGCACGCTCTTATTCACTCCTCGCCGTTTACTAAAATGTACATTTGTGTATAGGTTTAGGGGAAAATGAGATTGTTTGGAGAGCAGTATTAGAGTGATGTAGGAAGAGAAAGGGAATGAGATAATTTCCAAGTAGGCTCGGCTGTGTGGAATGTCCTTGACCGTGACTGCGAAGGGTTTCTGACAGCACGCTGATGTGCGGCAGCCGTTCCCCACAGGCACGCGCCTGGGGACCACTGCTCCAGGTGAGCTCTGGGAGCGGGCAGGTCAGGGACCCAGGGTGTGAGCGCTGTGTTTGCATGAGCCAGCTGCCTAAATGATGAGCAAACTCCTATCTTTAACTGCTTTAAAGTGCAATTTCCCCATTTATATACACATGGCTTAATACAGGCTTTCCTTACCTCTGCCTAAACCTTGCTACCATGACTTCTGCGGGATCCTGATGCACTTGCTTCAGTCTTTGCTATTTCAAACACACAACCCCCCACATTCAAAAGAAACACAGAAAAAGCATCCTTGCACACAGGTCATGCAAAGCACATGTGCATTCCTGCCGCCAGCATCAGGTACAGGATGCTGATGCTGTGCCAGTGGAGGTTTTTCATGGGAAATGCAAGCAGATCAATAAGCCCCGGATGAAAAGAAAGGCAAGGGAAGACAGCAAATAGCTGTGGTAGCATTGAAAGAGTTAAAAAAAAAAATCTGGTTTTGTTTAAAAGCTAAAATAAATGCTATAGGGAACCTTCACGTATTTTCTTGGTGGGAGGGTGATTTTTTTGCAGTAAGCTTTGTGTGTTCCTGCTCTGTGATCTAGAACAAGACCTTTAACCTCCTCCACCTCTGCCTCCTCAAGCATAAAGGGAGAACACCAGTCTTGTCCTGCCTTGGTAAAATGCTCCAAATTCCATGGAAGAGGTGTATGAAATAGTGTCTTGTATCCCATGAGATGAGAAGGGCAGGGCAGAAGATCTTCACACATCATGGATCAAGAGAGCTCCTCTGACTTCAGTGGAGCATCATCAGTTTGTCTCTTCTCCTGTTTTATGCCCCCTTGGAAAGGGCAGAAAATGGGGCATTCTCAGCTGGGCTTGAACCAGTTCAGCCAGGACTGGAGCTATTTCAGCAGTTCCAGTATTAACCCTCCAGGGTTATAACCTGTCCTTAGAAATGAGCTAGAGTAGATTATCCTCTTCTTTTTCACCCGGAGAAGTGTGGGAATGGAACAATTTATAAAGTGCCAAAAATAACCTGCAGTCCTTTCAAAAACCCAGAAGAAAGAGAATATTCATGGTCCAGTAAATAAACAGGGACAGTGTTGCTGTGACCCTTCCCAGCCTCTCTTGGTCCGAGTTCCCCATTATGCAGTAAATAAATAGCTATCTGTTATATGGCTATTTTTTAATAAAAACACTTTGAAGTGCTTTGCTTTTCCTTAATTAAAAACACATCAAGCCATGGATAAAGCATTGTGGAATGGCTTGTTGTGGCATTGCCTTTTACAGCTGGCAAGCAAATTTCTAATAAAATGGGTTTTGAAAGGAATATTGCCTTCATTCAAATCTCCTATAAAAACTACCCATCCATTAATTCCAATTAATGACACTACAGCATTTCCACTAACACTGGTAGTAATTCTTGGCTAATGGATGATTTTCAACAAAATCAGAATCAATGTAAGTTTGGACAGGACCCTTGCAGAATTAATTTACTGCCCCGATGCTAGTTGAACCAGAGCACAGTGGTCTTCTCAAGCACATAAATCACAGTGGTTTGAAACGGTTTCTCAGCGCCATTGTACGCAGCCCATGCTATGGGTTTTCTGTGGGTTTTACAGAGAGAATAAAATGCATCCTGCTCTGCTGCTTGATCCTGTGGGTCTGTCACATGAAAGCTGCCCTTATACACAGCAACAGGCACCTTCCATGGAAGGACCCCGGGTGTAGGGGACGAAAGGCAGAACAAAACTGAGAAGGGAAAACTGTCTGCTCCCCACAGCCACAGCATCTCCCTCGTTGACTTTGAGTGGGAGAAAAGCAGCCCAGCCCTCTCCCCATCCTTCCCCGCTCCATAACTCACCTGCCCTAATTCCAACAAGAACCTGAGCCTCCTCTGTCCTCTCTGCTGGGTCTAGGACTGTTCCTTCTTGGTTGGTTTCCAGGCCACCACCAACGCCCAGGCAAGAGATCTGGCTTGTTTCGCCAATCAAAAAACAACACAAAGAAAGCAGCAAGGAAAACAGAGAAAAAAAGCCCCAAGAGCCATGCAAAAATGAAGCTGTGACCCATCCATCCAGAGAGAAGGGATTGAATTCAGTCTGCAAGAAAGTCAGGGCAACTGGGCAGCTGCTGTAAGTCTGCAATACTTCACCCAAGCAAACTGAAATGTTTTCTTGCAGCTACAGGTCTCTGGATTTCTTCCCCCTGAGCTGAAGGTCCAGGTCTCAGTGGGACTGAGAAGCAGCCTCCAGTGTCAGGCTGGGAGCAGTGGGGAGATAAAAAATAGGACAGAGATGTTATATGCAATTAAGGGAGTTGCTGGAAGGAACTCTGAATGGGCCTGCGTCTTTTTGCTCTTCCAGCTCTATTTAGGTTTTTTATAAATATATGTATACGTACACACTGTGTATATGTGTGTGTGTGTATATATATATAAAATCTGTAACGTTTGCTGTTCAGTCAACAAAAGGGAAGGGGAGAGCCAATTATACACTGAACTGAGGAGCAGAGCACACTAGACACTTTGATGGGGACTGCATGGGAGTAAGAGGCTTTGACACACAGGAATAAGAGGAAAAATTCACTCTGCCCCTAATAAGGGGCTTCATCTGGTGATGGGAAGGGCTAAGTCACTTCTTCCTTCTCCTAAAGGAGTCTAATTAACAGCTGATCGTGTTGCTTAATCTATGCATCTCTGCCTACCTGCCCGCTGCTGCTCTTTTGTCCTTTTGGAGAAAGAGTGGTAAAACTTAAATTGTTGACCTTGAAAAGCAATCAGTCTGCAATCACCTCATTGGGAGGGCTAGCAGTATCTCTGGGAGCTGCACATAAACACCAAAAAGGGTGAACAGCAGTAAAATCAGGGTGGGCTTGGACCAAGTAACCCCCTTTTCCTCTTTTATATATCATCAGTTTTACACCATTACCAGCGACCTTACTGCAAATAGAAACCTTTGTGTGTAAGAGCAGAAGAAAGTGCAATTAATGTAAAACTAGCTATTTATATGGGCAGTTCTGAGATGCACTAATTTACATGGGTTCAGCAAAACGTGCCCATCACCAGAGCACAGGCAGCAATAGCAAGGCAGCCCCCGTGTTGAAACCCGTCGGCAGTGTATTAGCATGGCCCGTACCCTTGAAACCCCCAAAATGTTGAGCGCATCCCATGGCTGCTCATCCCTGGATAAAAAAATTCTCACTGTCCACCTGGCAGAAGACCAAAGAAATGCCTGATGGGATGACAGCACATCCCGGATGGTGACAGGGCAAATATTCAGACCTTTTTCTAAGCTCGTTGACCATTGCTGGCTACTTTCAGGCCAGCGGATGCTGGAAATGGTCTCATCGGCAAGAGGCTCGGAGTGATCTGGGATCGAAGGCTTAAGAATAGAAAGGGAGATTATTTATGCTTTATTTCATGTATCAATACTGTGAGAAAAATGCAGAGAGCAGCAACATGAGAGATTTCTGAGAGAGAAAAGACACAAAGGCAAGCTGCGGGATCACTAATGTAATTATTTTCTTTCTTTTTTTTCTCCCAAAGCATTCATTTTCTAATGATTCAGCCAGGCAATTCGAGTCAACTCCCCTTTTGTATTGTGGATTTAGGTAGAAAACCCAAAGGGTGTTTATTTTAGAATGTATTACAGAGAAACGGCATTAACAGCCAGAAGTACAAGGATCACGAGAGCCAGGGCAGCATGCTCGAGGGCTCGGCTGGGTCCCAGTGTAAGTATCAGCATCCCTCCCGCCGCCACTAGACAAGAAGGCAACTTAATAGAAACGGTTTCCAAGTCACAGAGCCCTGTAACCTGTCATTTTCTGGATGGCTTTATTATAGCTTTCCATGTCTGAAAAAAAACAGGTTCATCCTTTGCCAGGTTAAAGGGATTGCGGGGTTTCCCGGCTGACGGTAACACCGTGCTGTGAAAATGCTGGCGGCAGAGGGAAATATTATTTCAGCTGATAATAAAGAGCATTAATGAAAGGAGCTACATCTGCTCCGTTGTAGCAGTGTGTCTAAACACAAGCTCAAACAGGCTGTTGGAAATCCTCGCGGTGGCCCCAGGGTGGCTGAGGTTGATTTTGGGGGCTGTGGGGTGCAGAGCATCACCCGTGCCCCATGCAGGGGTTTCCCAGGGAATCTGTTCTCAAACTGGGGCTGGATGTTGCATTTTGAAAACTTAATTCCAACCCTCTCTCGGTGGAAAATGTGCTTAACACTGAGCCATTCAATGAGACTTAAGCACTTGCCTAAAGCTAAGCAAGTGCTTATGCATTCACCTGGTTAAGGATTCTTTCCTGAACCGGGAGTGAGACATGGTGTTTTTTAAACCGATTGATATATTTGGAGTAAGTTGGTATTAATGATCATGTAAATGAAAATCTGGGAGACATCCAACTTTTTAAAAGCTTCATCTGACACTGCAGCTCCTTGCAAATCGACTTTGTGTTCCAAAGATACCTACATGGAAATGCACTTTCACTCACAAATATTTCTGGGTACACGATGCCTTTTAAAGAAGCTCCAGTAATTACTGTGACGAGGTGATCACGAGGGACATCTGCCATTAAGACCGATTTGGAATACATGTTTTTCAAAATAACCCAAACATGCCCATCATTAATAAATTCTGTTAAAAATATTAATAATAAGATGCATGGTTGTTCTTTGCCTTGATTGCTTCCTCTTTCTGACCACGGGATGAGCCAGGGTGCATAGAAAGGTGGGGGTCTGCTCTAAGTGTGTTGCAAGAAAATAGAGCCAGGGAAAACAAAACTGACGTAAAGAAAGACCTACAATTCCGTGTCGCATATTAATTCCCAGTGAAAAATAATGCAGTCAGGTTTTCCCCTCACTGATTTCCATCTGTTACTCAGCCAGGGAAGCTTGGTGTGCCAGAAATCAGCCCGTTGCATTAGTCAGGGTTTGTTGATCAACCCTACAGAAGGACACAGAACTGCCCTTATGTCTCACAGCATATGCAGATTAATTCACTTTAATAACATCCTAAGAGCAAAATGAGACTCTGCATCCTTCGTCCTGCCAGTGCACGGGAGAAATGAATGCTACTAGTGATTAACCAGTTCAAAAATTCAGTTCACTGGTGACTGGGGATGTTTCAGGCTCCACCTTTCATGCAATCAATGTGCCGTTTGCATGGACATAGCGGTCAACAGCACGATGTTTCCACCACGGCACGGCCGAGGCCTCGTGCTGGGAATGACAACTATCACCCCAGAGAGACAAAGATGTCGGGGTTTGGAGCAATCCACTCCTTTCCTGCGGGGTTTCTGCCGACTCCCCCGAAAGCCTGGGCTCCCCACTAGTGCAAGAGCCACCAGCTATTCCCCTTCGCTGGGCAGCGGCACATCCACATGCCAGGGCATCGCACCCAAGGGCACGTGAAAACACCAAATACATCCCCCAGTGCCGGTAGTTTTTGCATCATCTCTGTCCTTCAGTGATGTCCCCTTGGCTCCAGCTAGAGCCGTTCCAAGGGAGAGATCCCCGGGCTGCTGCAGATACTAATCTTGTAAACACTACTCATTTTTGCCCAGGCTATCAAAGTAAAATGTCTCTACAGTGCAGTACATTTATTAAAGTCCTAATGGAATTAGAGTCCTCCCACCAAAAAGCCAGATGGTTGGTGTTTTTATGTTATTAGTTAATGCAATTTAGTATTAAAGTTTTGAGTTAAAAACAGTGCATGTTGTTTTCTTTATGACGTCTGCTTATATTCTGCCAGGAAGATGAAGTTATGTTTGAATAGGGCCTTTCCTTTATTAACGAAGTCAATTAAAAGAATGACCCAAACGAAGGGGATATTCAGTTTTGGAAACAATCACCTTTTATTACTGCAGGCAGTGCTGGCTCTGGGAGCTGTAATGCTGAGTATGCGCTGGAAAAAGGCCTTCAA